>NC_134102.1:34938347-35563347 GCF_000715075.1 Nicotiana tabacum | reverse complement strand
CCCAAAAATAAAACAGAGACTAGGGAATGGAGACCCTATGTCTAAAATAAAAGAAACTAGGGAGTGAAGACCCTATATTGAAAAAGCGACTAGGGATTGGTGTACACTAATACTAGTAAGGACATGTAACCAGGGGTTGATACACTGTATTACGAAAAAAGAATGTAATCAGGAGTTGGTACCCTGTATTACTGAAAAGAATGTAGCCATGGGATGACGTCCTGTATTACTAAAAGGAAATGTAATCAAGGGTTGGTACCTTGTATTACTGAAAAGAATGTAGCCATGGGATGACATCCTGTATTACTGAAAGGAAATATAACCAGGGTATGGCACCCTGTATTACGAAAAGGAAATGTAATCAGGGGATGTCACCCTGTATTATGGAAAAGAAATATAACCAAGGGATGGTGCCCTATATTACAGAAATGAAAATGAATCCCCAAGGCGAAAAGTTTCTACCTAGGTTAAACTGAGAAAAGCGAGCCTGGGTGAAAAGTACTTCTACCCGGAACTATGAGCTGGATCCCCCTAGGCGAAAAGGTTCTACCTGGGTTAAGCTACATAAAACAACCTGAGCGAAGAGTACTTCTACCCGGAACTATGAGCTGGATCCTCCTAGGCGAAAAGGTTCTACCTGGGTTAAGCTACGAAAAATAACTCGGGCGAAGAGTACTTCTACCCGGAACTATGAGCTAGATCCCCCTAGGCAAAAAGGTTCTACCTGGGTTAAGCTACGAAAAATAGCCTGGACGAAGATTACTTCTACCTGGAACTATGAGCTGGATCCCCCTAGGCGAAAAGGTTCTACCTGGGTTAAGCTACATAAAACATCCTGAGCGAAGAGTGCTTCTACCCAGAACTATGAGCTGGATCCCCCTAGGAGAAAAGGTTCTACCTGAGTTAAGCTATGTAAAACAACTTGAGCGAAGAGTACTTCTACCTGGAAACTATGAGCTGGATCCCTCTAGGCGAAAAGGTTCTACTTGGGTTAAGCTACGAAAAATAGCCTGGGCGAAAAGTACTTCTACCCAGAACTATGAGCTGGATCCCCTAGGCGAAAAGGTTCTACCTGGATTAAGCTACAAAAAATAGCCTGGCCGAAGAGTACTTCTACCCGGAACTATGAGCTGGATCCCCCTAGGCGAAAAGGTTCTACCTGGGTTAAGCTATGAAATACAGCCTAAGCGAAGAGTACTTATACCTGAAACTATGAGTTGGATCCCCCTAGGCGAAAAGGATCTACCTGGGTAAAGCTACGTAAAACAAGCTTGGGCGAAGAGTACTTCTACCCAGAACTATGAGATGGATCCCCCTAGGAGAAATGGTTCTACCTGAGTTAAGCTACGTAAAATAACCTGAGCGAAGAGTACTTCTACCCGAAAACTATGAGTTGGATCCCCCTAGGCTAAAAGGTTCTACTTGGGTTAAGCTATGAAAAACAGCCGGGGCGAAGAGTACTTCTACCCGGAACTATGAGCTAGATCCCTCTAGGCGAAAAGGTTCTACCTGGGTTAAGCTACGAAAAATAGCCTGGGCGAAGAGTACTTCTAGCCGGAACTATGAGTTGGATCCCCCTAAGAGAAAAGGTTCTACCTAGGTTAAGCTACAAAAAACAAGCCTGGGCGAATAGTACTTCTACCCGGAACTATGAGCTGGATCCCCTAGGCGAAAAGGTTCTACCTGGGTTAAGCTACAAAAAACAGCCTGGGCAAAGAGTACTTCTACCCGAAACTATGAGTTGGATCCCACTAGGAGAAAAGGTTCTACATATGTTACGCTACATAAAACTTCCTGAGCGAAGAGTGCTTCTACCCAGAACTATGAGCTAGATCCCGCTAGGCGAAAAGGTTCTACCTAAGTTAAGCTACGTAAAACAACCTAAGCGAAGAGTACTTCTACCCGGAAACTATGAGCTGGATCTTTCTAGGCAAAAAAGTTCTACCTGGGTTATGTAATGAAAAACAGCCTAGGCGAAGACTACTTCTACCAGGAACTATGAGCTGGATCCCCCTAGGTGAAAAGGTTCTACCTGGGTTAAGCGATAAAAAACAGCCTGGCCGAAGAGTACTTCTACCTGAAACTATGAGCTGGATCCCCCTAGGCGAAAAGGTTCTACCTGGGTTAAGCTACATAAAACAACCTGAGTGAAGAGTACTTCTACCCGGAACTATGAGCTGGATCCCCCTAGGCGAAAAGGTTCTACCTGGGTTAAGCTACGAAAAACAAGCTTGGGCGAAGATTACTTCTACCCGGAACTATGAGCTGGATCCCCCTAGGTGAAATGGTTCTACTAGAGTTAAGCTACGTAAAGTAACCTGAGCGAAGAGTACTTCTACCCGAAAACTATGTGTTGGATCCCCCTAGGCTAAAAGGTTTTACCTGGGTTAAGCTACAAAAACCAGCCAGGGCAAAGAGTACTTCTACCCAAAACTATGAGCTGGATCCCCATAGGCAAAAAGGTTGTACCTGGGTTAAGCTACGAAAAGCAGCCTGGGCGATGAGTACTTCTACCCGGAACTATGAGCTGGATCCTCCTAGGTGAAAATGTTCTACCTGGGTTAAGCTATGAAAAATAACCTGAGCGAAGAGTACTTATACCCTGAACTATGAGCGGGATCCCCCTAGGCGAAAATGTTCTACCTGGGTTCATCTACAAAAAACAGCCTGGGCGAATAGCACTTCTACCCGGAACTATGAGCTGGATCCCCCTAGGCGAAAAGGTTCTACCTGGGTTAAGCTACATAAAACATCCTGAGCGAAGAGGGCTTCTACCTGGAACTACGAGCTGGTTCCCCCTAGGCGAAAAGTTTCTACCTGAGTTAAGCTACATAAAACAACCTGAGCGAAGAGTACTTCTACCCGGAAACAATGAGCTAGATCTTTCTAGGCGAAAAAGTTATAGCTGGGTTAATCTACGAAAACCAGCCTGGACGAAGAGTACTTCTACCCGGAACTATGAGCTGGATCACCCTAGGTGAAAAGGTTCTACCTGGGTTAAGTTACGAAAAAACGCCTGGGCGAAGAGTGCTTCTACTCGGAACTATGAGCTGGATCCCCCTAGGCGAAAAGGTTCTTCCTGGGTTAAGCTATGAAAAACAGCCTGAGTGAAGAGTACTTCTACCGGGAACTATGAGTTGGATACCCCTAGGCGAAAAGGTTCTACTTGGGTTAAGCTACGAAAATTAAGCCTGGGCGAAGAGTACTTCTACCTGGAACTATGAGCTGAACCCCTCTAAGCGAAATGGTTCTACCTTAATTAAGCTACGTAAAACAACCTGAGCGAAGAGTACTTCTACCCGAAAACTATGAGTTGGATCGCCCTAGGATAAAAGGTTCTACTTGGGTTAAGCTACGAAAAACAGCCTGGGCGAAGAGTACTTCTACACGGAACTATGAACTGGATCCCTCTAGGCGAAAAGGTTCTACCTGGGTTAAGCTACGAAAAATAGCCTGGGCGAAGAGTACTTCTACCCGGAACTATGAGTTGGATCCCCCTAAGCGAAAAGGTTCTACCTAGGTTAAGCTACAAAAAACAAGCGTGGGCGAAGAGTACTTCTACACGGAACTATGAGCTGGATCCCCCTAAGCAAAATGGTGCTACCTGCGTTAAGCTATGTAAAACAACCTGAGCGAAGAGTACTTCTACCCAAAAACTATGAGCTGGATCCCCTTAGGCGAAAAGGTTCTACCTGGGTGATGCTACGTAAAGCAACTTGAGCGAAGAGTACTTCTACCCGGAACTATGAGCTGGATCCCCCTAGGCAAAAAGGTTCTACCTGGGTTAAGCTATGAAAAACAGCCTGGGCGAAGAGTACTTCTACCCAAAAACTATGAGTTGGATTCCACTAGGCGAAAAGGTTCTACCTGGGTTAAGCTACGAAAAACAAGCCTCGGCGAAGTGTACTTCTACCAGGAACTATGAGCTGGACCCCTCTACGCGAAATGGTTCTACCTGGGTTAAGCTACGAAAAATAGCCTGGGCGAAGAGTACTTCTACCCAGAACTATGAGTTGGATCC
Source organism: Nicotiana tabacum (assembly GCF_000715075.1). Taxonomy (NCBI): domain Eukaryota; kingdom Viridiplantae; phylum Streptophyta; class Magnoliopsida; order Solanales; family Solanaceae; genus Nicotiana; species Nicotiana tabacum. The sequence continues at coordinate 35,559,326 of NC_134102.1, read as the reverse complement.
CCCTAAGCGAAAAGGTTCTACCTAGGTTAAGCTACGAAAAACAAGCCTGGGCGAAGAGTACTTCTACCCGGAACTATGAGCTAGATCCCCTAGGCGAAAAGGTTCTACCTGGGTTAAACTATGAAAAACAGCCTGGGCAAAGAGTACTTCTACCCGGAACTATGAGTTGGATTCCCCTAGGCGAAAAGGTTCTGCACAGGTTACGCTACATAAAACATCCTGAGCGAAGAGTGCTTCTACCCAGAACTATGAGCTGGATCCCCCTAGGCGAAAAGGTTCTACCGGAGTTAAGCTACGTAAATCAACCTAAGCGAAGAGTACTTCTACCCAGAAACTATGAGCTTGATCTTTCTAGGATAAAAAGTTCTACCTGGGTTAAGTTATGAAAAACAGCCTGGGCGAAGAGTACTTCTACCCGGAACTAGGAGCTGGATCCCCCTAGGTGAAAAGGTTCTACCTGGGTTAAGCTACAAAAAATAGCCAGGCCGAAGAGTACTTCTACCCGGAACTATGAGCTGGATCCCCCTAGGCGAAAAGGTTCTACCTGGGTTAAGCTACGAAAAACAGTCTTGGGCGAAGATTACTTCTACCCGGAACTATGAGCTGGATCCCCCTAGGTGAAATGGTTCTACTAGAGTTAAGCTACGTAAAGTAACCTGAGCGAAGAGTACTTCTACCCGAAAACTATGTGTTGGATCCCCCTAGGCTAAAAGGTTTTACCTGGGTTAAGCTACAAAAACCAGCCAGGGCAAAGAGTACTTCTACCCAAAACTATGAGCTGGATCCCCATAGGCAAAAAGGTTGTACCTGGGTTAAGCTACGAAAAGCAGCCTGGGCGATGCGTACTTCTACCCAGAACTATGAGCTGGATCCCCCTAGGCGAAAATGTTTTACCTGGGTTAAGCTACAAAAAATTACCTGAGCGAAGAGTACTTCTACCCGGAACTATGAGCGGGATCCCCCTAGGCGAAAAATTTCTACCTGGGTTAAGCTACGAAAAACAGCCTGGGCGAGGAGTACTTCTACCCGGAACTATGAGCTGGATCCCCCTAGGCGAAAAGGTTCTACCTGGGTTAAGCTACATAAAACATCATGAGCGAAGAGTGCTTTTACATAGAACTATGAGCTGGATCCCCCCAGGCGAAAATGTTCTCCATGGGTTAAGCTACAAAAAATTACCTGAGCGAAGAGTACTTCTACCCGGAAACTATGAGCTGGATCTTTCTAGGCGAAAAAGTTCTACCTGGGTTAAGCTACGAAAAACAGCCTGGGCGAAGAGTACTTCTACCCGAAACTATGAGCTGGATCCCCCTAGGCGAAATGGTTCTACCTGGGTTAAGCTACGAAAAACAGCCTGGGCGAAGAGTACTTCTACCCGGAACTATGAGCTGGATCCCCCTAGGCGAAAAGGTTCTACCTGGGTTAAGTTATGAAAAACAGCCTGAGTGAAGAGTACTTCTACCCGGAACTATGAGTTAGATCCCCCTAGGCGAAAAGGTTCTACATAGGTTAAGCTACAAAAATTAAGCCTGGGCAAAGAGTACTTCTACCCGGAACTATTAGCCGGACCCCTCTCGGCAAAATGGTTCTACCTGAGTTAAGCTACATAAAATAACCTGAGCGATGAGTACTTCTACCCGAAAACTATGAGTTGGATCCCCTTAGGCTAAAAGGTTCTACTTGGGTTAAGCTACGAAAAACAGCCTGGGCAAAGAGTACTTCTACCTGGAACTATGAGCAGGATCCCTCTAGGCGAAAAGGTTCTACCTGGGTTAAGCTAAGAAAAATAGCCTGGGCGAAGAGTACTTCTACCCGGAACTATGAGTTGGATCCCTCTAAGCGAAAAGGTTCTACCTAGGTTAAGCTACGAAAAACAAGCCTGAGCGAAGAGTACTTCTACCCGGAACTATGAGCTGGATCCTCCTAGGCGAAAAGGTTCTACCTGGGTTAAGCTACGAAAAATAACTCGGGCGAAGAGTACTTCTACCCGGAACTATGAGCTAGATCCCCCTAGGCAAAAAGGTTCTACCTGGGTTAAGCTATGAAAAATAGCCTGGACGAAGATTACTTCTACCCGGAACTATGAGCTGGATCCCCCTAGGCGAAAAGGTTCTACCTGGGTTAAGCTACATAAAACATCCTGAGCGAAGAGTGCTTCTACCCAGAACTATGAGCTGGATCCCCCTAGGAGAAAAGGTTCTACCTGAGTTAAGCTATGTAAAACAACTTGAGCGAAGAGTACTTCTACCCGGAAACTATGAGCTGGATCCCTCTAGGCGAAAAGGTTCTACTTGGGTTAAGCTACGAAAAACAGCCTGGGCGAAAAGTACTTCTACCCAGAACTATGAGCTGGATCCCGTAGGCGAAAAGGTTCTACCTGGATTAAGCTACAAAAAATAGCCTGGCCGAAGAGTACTTCTACCCGGAACTATGAGCTGGATCCCCCTAGGCGAAAAGGTTCTACCTGGGTTAAGATATGAAAAACAGCCTGAGTGAAGAGTACTTCTACCCGGAACTATGAGTTGGATCCCCCTAGGCGAAAAGGTTCTACCTGGGTTAAGCTACGAAAAACAAACCTAAGCGAAGAGTACTTCTACTCGGAACTATGAGTTGGACTCCTCTAGGAAAAATGGTTCTACCTGAGTTAAGCTACGTAAAACAACCTGAGCGAAGAGTACTTCTACCCGTAAACTATGAGCTGGATCCCCCTAGGCGAAATGGTTCTACCTGAGTTAAGCTACGTAAAATAACCCGAGGGAAGAGTACTTCTACCCGAAAACTATGTGTTGGATCCCCCTAGGCTAAAAGGTTTTACCTGGGTTAAGCTACAAAAACCAGCCTGGGCAAAGAGTACTTCTACCCGAAACTATGAGCTGGATCCCCCTAGGCAAAAAGGTTCTACCTGGGTTAAGCTACGAAAATGATGCCTGGGCGAAGAGTACTTCTACCCGAAACTATGAGCTGGATCCCCCTAGGCGAAATGGTACTACCTGAGTTAAGCTATGTAAAACAACCTGAGCGAAGAGTACTTCTACCCGAAAACTATGAGCTGGATCCCCCTAGGGGAAAAGGTTCTACCTGGGTTAAGCTACGAAAAATAGCCCGGGCGAAGAGTACTTTTATCCGGAACTATGAGCTGGATCTCTCTAGGCGAAAAGGTTCTACCTGGGTTAAGCTACGAAAAATAGCCTAGGCGAAGAGTACTTCTACCCGGAACAATGAGTTGGATCCCCTAAGCGAAAAGGTTCTACCTAGGTTAAGCTATGAAAAACAAGCCTGGGCGAAGAGTACTTCCACCCGGAACTATGAGCTGTATCCCCCTAGGCGAAATGGCGCTACCTGGGTTAATCTACGAAAAACAAGCCTGGGCGAAGACTACTTCTACCCGGAACTATGAGCTGGACCCCTCTAGGCGAAAAGGTTCTACCTGGGTTAAGCTACGAAAAACAGCCTGGGCGAAGAGTACTTCTACCCGGAACTATGAGCTGGATCCCCCTAGGCAAAAAGGTTATACCTGGGTTAAGCTATGAAAAACAGCTTGAGTGAAGAGTACTTCTACCCGGAACTATGAGTTGGATCCCCCTAGGCAAAAAGGTTCTACCTGGGTTAATCTACGAAAAACAAGCCTGGGCGAAGACTACCTCTACTCGGAACTATGAGCAGGACCCCTCTAGGCGAAATGGTTCTACCTGAGTTAAGCTACGTAAAACAACCTGAGCGAAGAGTACTTCTACCCAAAAACTATGAGTTGGATCCCCCTAGGCTAAAAGGATCTACTTGGGTTAAGCTACTAAAAATAGCCTGGGCGAAGAGTACTTCTACCCGGAACTATGAGCTGGATCCCTCTAGGTGAAAAGGTTCTACCTGGGTTAAGCTACAAAAAATAGCCTGGGCGAAGAGTACTTCTACCCGGAACTATGAGTTGGATCCCCCTAAGCGAAAAGGTTCTACCTAGGTTAAGCTACGAAAAACAAGCCTCGGCGAATAGTACTTCTACCCGAAACTATGAGCTGGATCCCCCTAGGCGAAAATGTTTTACCTGGGTTAAGCTATGAAAAACAGCCTGAGTGAAGAGTAATTCTACCCGGAACTATGAGTTGGACCCCCTAGGCGAAAAGGTTCTACCTAGGTCAAGCTACGAAAATTAAGCCCGGGCAAAGATTACTTCTACCCGGAACTATTAGCTGGACCCTTCTAGGCAAAATGGTTCTACCTGAGTTAAGCTGCATAAAATAACCTGAGCGATGAGTACTTCTACCCAAAAACTATGAGTTAGATCCCCTTAGGCTAAAAGGTTCTACTTGGGTTAAGCTACGAAAAACAGCCTGGGCAAAGAGTACTTCTACCCGAAACTATGAGCAGGATCCCTCTAGGAGAAAAAGTTCTACCTGAGTTAAGCTATGAAAAATAGCCTGGGCGAAGAGTACTTCTACCCAGAACTATGAGTTGGATCCCCCTAAGCGAAAAGGTTCTACCTAGGTTAAGCTACGAAAAACAAGCCTGGGCGAAAGAGTACTTCTACCCGGAACTATGAGCTGGATCCCCCTAGGCAAAAAGGTTCTACCTGGGTTAATCTACAAAAAACAAGCCTGGGCGAAGAGTACTTCTTCCCGGAACTATGAGCTGGATCCCCCTAGGCGAAAAGGTTCTACCTGGGTAAGCTACGAAAAATAGCCTGAGCAAAGAATACTTCTACCCGGAACTATGAGCTGGATCCCCCAAGGCGAAAAGGTTCTACCTGGGTTAAGATATGAAAAACAGCCTGAGTGAAGAGTACTTCTACCCGGAACTATGAGTTGGATCCCCCTAGGCGAAAAGGTTCTACCTGGGTTTAGCTACGAAAAACAAGCCTGGGCGAAGAGTACTTCTACTCGGAACTATGAGCTGGAACCCTCTAGGCGAAAAGGTTCTACCTGAGTTAAGCTAGGTAAAAGAACTTGAGCGAAGAGTACTGCTACCCGAAAACTATGAGTTGGATCCCCCTAGGCTAAAATGATCTACTTGGGTTAAGCTACGAAAAATAGCCTGGGCGAAGAGTATTTCTACCCGGAATTATGAGCTGGATCCCCCTAGGCGAAAAGGTTCTACCTGGATTAAGCTACAAAAAATAGCCTGGCCGAAGAGTACTTCTACCCGGAACTATAAGTTGGATCCCCCTAAGCGAAAAGGTTCTACCTAGGTTAAGCTACGAAAAAGATGCCTGGGCGAAGAGTACTTCTACCCGAAACTATGAGCTGGATCCCCCTAGGCGAAATGGTACTACCTGAGTTAAGCTATGTAAAACAACCTGAGCGAAGAGTACTTCTACCCGAAAACTATGTGCTGGATCCCCCTAGGGAAAAAGGTTCTACCTGGGTTAAGCTACGAAAAATAGCCCGGGCGAAGAGTACTTCTATCCGGAACTATGAGCTGGATCTCTCTAGGTGAAAAGGTTCTACCTGGGTTAAGCTACGAAAAATAGCCTGGGCGAAGAGTACTTCTACCCGGAACTATGAGTTGGATCCCCCTAAGCAAAAAGGTTCTACCTGGGTTAAGCTACGAAAAATAAGCCTGGGAGAAGAGTACTTCTACCCGGAACTATGAGCTGGATCCCCCAAGGCGAAATGGTGCTACTTGAGTTAAGCTACATAAAACAACCTGAGCGAAGAGTACTTCTACCCAAAAACTATGAGCTGGATCCCCCTAGGCGAAAAGGTTCTACCTGGGTTAAGCTACGAAAAATAGCCTGGGCGAAGAGTACTTCTACCGGGAACTATGAGCTGGATCCCCCTAGGCGAAAAGGTTATACCTGGGTTAAGATATGAAAAACAGCTTGAGTGAAGAGTACTTCTACCCGGAACTATGAGTTGGATCCCCCTAGGCAAAAAGGTTCTACCTGGGTTAATCTACGAAAAACAAGCCTGGGCGAAGACTACTTCTACCCGGAACTATGAGCTGGACCTCTCTAGGCGAAATTGTTCTACCTGAGTTAAGCTACATAAAACAACCTGAGCGAAGAGTACTTCTACCCGAAAACTATGAGTTGGATCCCCCTAGGCTAAAAGGATCTACTTGGGTTAAGCTACGAAAAATAGCCTGTGCGAAGGGTACTTCTACCCGGAACTATGAGCTGGATCCCTCTAGGTGAAAAGGTTCTACCTGGGTTAAGCTACAAAAAATAGCCTGGGCGAAGAGTACTTCTACCTGGAACTATGAGTTGGATCCCCCTAAGTGAAAAGGTTCTACCTAGGTTAAGCTATGAAAAACAAGCCTGGGCGAATAGTACTTCTACCCGAAACTATGAGCTGGATCCCCCTAGGCGAAATGGTGCTACCTGAGTTAAGCTACGTAAAACATCCTGAGCGATGAGTACTTCTACCCGAAAACTATGAGACGGATCCCCCTAGGGGAAAAGGTTCTACCTGGGTTAAGCTACGAAAAATAGCCCGGGCGAAGAGTACTTCTACCCGAAACTATGAGCTAGATCCCCCTAGGCAAAAAGGTTCTACCTGGGTTAAGCTACGAAAAATAGCCTGGTCGAAGATTACTTTTACCTAGAACTATGAGCTGGATCCCCCTAGGTGAAAAGGTTCTACCTGGGTTAAGCTATGTATAAAAACCTGCTATGAGTGATGCATGCTGAAAATAAAAGAAAATATATATTTTTTGAAACTTACCTTTGGTGACATTCGTCCTTTAAGAATCGCCATTCTGCACTGCTTTGTTCCTGCTTCAAAACAAAGAAAAATTGTGAGTTTTAAAAGTGGTGGTCGGTTTGTGGCCTTGATGTCTTTGGAAACTTGACTTTGTGGCCATTTTCTTTTGATGATGATTTCTACCTGCCACTAGATGTTTCCTGAATACCACTTGCATTTCTGGCCCCGGAGAGCCTTTGACTTTTCAAACTTTTATATGACGGTTGGTCGCGTAGGACTTAACCTTTTCAACTTTATTTTGCCTTTGTGGCATTTCACTTTCGACTTCTTTCCTCCAAAACCTTCAATTTCAGAGGATTGGGGAACCTTTGGCTTTTCAAACTTTGCCAAAACAGTTAGCCAGTTGATACTTAACCTATTCAACTTCATTTTGCCTTGTAGGAACTTTCAATTTGATTTTCTCCTTTCGAGAGTTTTTGATTTCAAAGCATAAACCACCATGGAAAATCAGGGTTGACTTGATGCCCCTGCTGAGGCTGGGTGCCTCTTGAATATTAGGTTGTATCAAACAAAAGCCTGGTAAATCAGTCTTGCCGTCCCTTCTTCACCTTAGTTTTGGAACAAAGTTAGACTAAAATGGATTCAAAGAACAACAAACAATGGAATGGAAAATGAATTTAGACAAGAGGTATCCCTTTTGGGGAAAGGAAAGAAGGATTTATCTGGAGTACATGCGGACTTCAATGAACATGACATGCCTTTTGGACTGGATGCCTGATCTGAGTAAACTGTTTGACTCTTAGAAATTCCTCACAACTTTTGCCTCAAAATCGAGAAACCTTGCCCAGGACCGTGTCGATGCCAATGGCTATGATGATTCTCTTTTCAATCAGTGGCGCACTTTATGGGTTTTCACCAGTTGACCTCTCTCTTCTCACCATCGCCTTATAGTGTTCATTGTGAGTTTTCACTAAAAAGACTCTATCATTTTAGTTTTTTTACTCACCATTGCCTTACGGCGCCCATTCAGATTTTCACCAATAGACTCTCTTATTTTATTTCTCTCATTTTGGTTGCACCAGATCCAAGTAACTGTATCCTCCAATTTTGAACATTCTCGTTGATTGATCGGAAGGACTTGAAAAGGATTTGGGTAAAAAGTATTTGGATTTAATTACAACTTTGGAACCTTTAAGGCGAAACCATCGCCGAACCATTGTAACATCTGCCCCAGTTTTAGTATTTTTTTTTTGGAAATGTGAATATTTATTTTAGCGTGACTGAACCCCAGAGAGAGGCTGCCTATGTATCCTTTCAGAATCAAGTCGAACGTAGTTCAAGAACATGAACTGTTTTGATTTTTGTTTTGTTTTCTTTTCTCTTTATTTTTCCTTTCCTTTTTTTTTTCATTTTTCATTTCATTTTCTTTTTGTCTTTTTTTTTCAATAACACATTCAGGTTCCAAAGAGGGTAATCAAAGGAAGGTAACCGGCTCAACGAGTTGGCAAAAGGGTCAATGGTGTTTGGGTAGCGAGAATGAAAGCCTTCTTCATCTCAACCAGAGAACATTAATGTTATATAGAGGATCGAACATAGTACCGTTTGATTGCACCTGCATTGACAGTTGTTTTAGGGGCATTTCCTTCGATGTTTCTCAAGTACAACACTCTCCTTTTGCAGTACTCTCGTTACCATGTATGGATCTTTCCAATCTGGAGCCAATTTTCCTTTAGCTGTTCTGAATCTTTGTTCTAATTCCTTAAACTTATCTTCATTACATCCTGTTTCTTGATTCATTATTTCGAAGTCTGACAGCATTTTAGGATCTGTACATGAAGTCCGCAAGCATGTCATGTTATTAAAATCTGCATGAACAGAACTGAAAAGAGAATAAGAAAAATGACAAGAATAAAAAAGAGACATTCGTGGATAATGAAATATTAATTTCATTTGATTTTTTTAAAATTTTTATAGATAGAAGGGTTTATATCGGAAAGTAAGACATTAAAGTAAAATCCGGATCACACCCTAAAATAATCCAAATGCAGAAAGGGCAGCAAGACCGGCTACCGAGACTCCCGTCTGATAGGGAACTTTCAGGTTTGGCGACCGTTTTTTGGATTTTCTTCTGCCGTGAAAATGGCTACTATGGCTTTTAATGCTGGATCAAATTACTCATCATCACATATCATTCCAATTACTGGCCCAGTGTTGTGAGCCGGCACCGAATTGTTCGTCACATCAGCAGCCTCTTCGTCCCGAAGAATGATTCTTTCGGCTTCAATCAAGTCTTCAACTGCTCTTTTGAGGGTCCAACAGTCCTCAGTATCATTTCCCACTGCTCCAGAGTGGTATTCACATCTAGAATCAGCTCGGTGCGAGTGGGACTCGTGGTTCGGCCGGTTCGGGGCCACTGGCAGCAGCAGACCTAGCCTGATTAGCTTTTGGAACAATCTTGAATACGATTCACTGATAGGGGTGAATTGATTTCTTCTGAGGGGCTCTCTTGGGCGAGGATTGCATTGGGGGACATTGTTGGGGGATTATATGTGGCTTGGTAGGGATGGGCATTTCTAGGAGGTGGAGCTCGGTTTTGTGTATGATGTTGTGGCCGCGTGTAAGGTTGCGCGTTCATCACCGCACAAGGAGGCGGTGCCATGACATAAGCAGCATGTTGATGGAGATAATAGTGTTGTGGGATCATATGAAGCATATACGATTCGTCGGATGACCTGCGGGACCCCCTCGAACTAGAAGCCATCATAGCTCCATCTTCTCTCTCGTTTCTATTCATCAAACCCCCCGAACCATTCTGAACGGCCTGTGATGCGGCCTTAAAAGCAGCTTGACTCAAGATTTAGCCCATTTTCAAACCATTTTCGACCATCTCCCCAATTTTGATAACCTCAGCGAACGGTTTACCTATAACAGACATCATGTTCTAGAAGTAGTCCGCCTCTTGGGCCTATAGGAAGACCGTAACCATTTCAGGTTCGTCCATTAGAGGATTTACCCTGCCTGCTTGCTCGCGCCATTTGACAACATATTCACGGAAGCCTTCTGCTGTTTTCTTTTTCAAATTGGACAAAGAGTTCTCTTTTTGGACTTTTTCACTCTTGCTTTTTTTTTTTTTTTAATTTATTTTTTTCGCTCTTTTTTTTGTCACTCCTTTTTTTTTTCTTCTTTCACTCGGTTTATTTAATGGATATGATCGAATCCGATAGGGATTGCCTACGTATCATGACACCGCATGAATCATATCATTATGTAGTTCGTGAAGATCGAGAATAAACTAACCCATTTTTTTGTTTTTTCATTTTTTTTATATAAAGACTTTTAAATATTATTTTTTTTGAGTTTTTTTTTCTTTTTATAGAATTTTGATTTTTTTTAAAGAAGGAATTCTAAAGAAGAAAATATTTTGGATTTTGATTTGAATTGTTTTTTGTTCTTTTTTTTTCGAATGAAAGACTTCAGAAAAGAAGGAAAATATTTTTGGATTTTTTTTTTTGAATTTTCTAAGGAAAGAATTCTAAGAAAGAATTAAGGAAAGGGAAAATATTTTTGATTTTGTTTTTGAAAATTGGGGCTGGAACCGATGAGGTTTGCCTATGTATCCCACATCCGGTGAGAATCAGACCCGCGTAGTTCAGTCAGATTTGACACAACCGGGAAAACATGATATTGACTCATTTTGGCTCATTTTGAAATGCCTTTTATTTTTCAAAAAGTTTTGTAGAGTTTCGGGATTTTTCAAATACCGGAATTTTTGGAAACCAGATGAATTTTCTCTCTCCTACCCGTCACTCCTTCTTTTCTCAAATTTCTGTTCTTATTCGAGAGGTCGGTCAACATGCAAACCAGATCAAATAAAATGCACAAGTAGCACGTAGGATATATCAAGATGGTCTTTTATTTTGGGTACACCTGTCCTAGCCGGACCCAATCACTGTGTTTGAGTCCCAAAAGTCAAATGCACGTGATGCAAACAAACTTTCCTACTAGGGATCCGACATGAGGATATGTTATTCTAGGTTTAAATACTGGGGGTGTGTTTTAGACCTGGCTTACCCAAGAGGGAAGCTTGAGCCGAGGTGGGGGCAACGTACCAGGAGCACAAAAGTCTACCCGGCCAAGTTGTTGATCCAGCCTCGTTCTATTTGGTATGACCTCTAACAGAAAAGTGGGCCACACGCATGTGTGCACCATAAATTTAGAAGATTTAGAAGGGAGGCGTAAGAAGACAGTTTATACATTTCAAATAATATCAAAGTGGTAAATGAGCGGCAATTAGCACATTAGGTTCACAAACATAGTAATATCAATAATCAAGAAAGCCAAATATAGATCGCATTACAAGCTTGAATTCTGAACCCTGAACCAGAGATTCTGGGTTCTATGTCCCCAGAAGAGTCGCCAGAGCTGTCACACCTCCTTTTTCCCGAGGGATAAGGGAGTTTTTCCAATTAAAGTGACATTAATCGAGATGAAATTATTTATTTATTCAGAGTCGCCACTCGGAATTATTGAATTACGGTGTTCCAAGTCACCATTTATTTTAAAATCCCAAATCGAGGAAATTGACTCTTATTTATGGTCTACGAACATAGAAGATCGGATAAGGAATTCTGTTAAATCGGTAGAAGGTGTTAGGCATTCCCGGATTCCGTGATTTTAGCAAGGTCGCTTCAATCATACCTGGCTTAATTGTTAATTACGTGTTTAAGAAACTATATGCGTTTTGTCTTTTACCGCTTTTAAATTATGGCGTTATGGATTTATCTTTGAAATGGATCACGTGTGCGTGAATCCATTTTATTTGGGGGCGCTAAAATCATGTCACGTGTACGTGTACACAATTAATCATGCTTTATTATTCTTATGGATTGTTTGGCTCGCGCGAAGGCGTACCTTGATTTATTTTGGGAATCATAATTATGTCACGCGAACGTGTGCACAATGACGATAGTAAATTAAAATCCCGCCTAAGTATTCTATGAATGCTTCATGAGTTGATTATTTTCCTAAGATTTTAGATTATTGGGAAAGTCCAAGAAGTATTGAATGATGGAAAATGTAGTAAATTAGTTATGAAAAGGCGGTCTAGCTTATTCAATTATTTAAGGAAAAGGGCTAGAATTGTTATATTGGGTCGGATGAAGTTCAGCTTATTGAGGCCCAAATTCATCTCTTTCATTATAATCCAAAACTAAACTATCATATGTCAACCAATCCCAACTAATTGCCAAATCTTCACGGCCCAAGACACATTTACAAACAAACCACATGGCCTAATTTATTAACTAATTAACCAAATATAATGTGATGAACTAAAATGTCATTTTTAAAGTTAATAATTAATTCTGTGTTTTAAGACCTTGAAAAATACTATTTATCATTACTCGACTTGCGTGCACAGTCCGTAAAATTTTTCGAAAAGTTTTTATGCGAAAAATGGATTAAAATGTGAATTAGAGCATTAAAACTCAACTAATTTGACTTTGGTCAACCTTTTTAGCAAACGGACTCGGATCAGTATTTTGAGAGTTTTGGTAGGTCTGTATCGTGATTTAGGACTTGTTGGTATATTTGGTTGAAGTCCCGAGGGCCTCGGGTGAGTTTCGGATGGTTAACGGATAAAAAATTGGACTTAAAAGATGCTGCAATTGTTTTTCTCTTATGTTGGAAATTCTGGGCTAAGATCGAGCCCCAAGATAGAGGCCCAAGATCGAGCCCCATGATCGAAGGCCATGATCGAGGCCATAATCGAGCCCCATGATCGAGCCCCAGGATCGAGTACATGATCGAGTCCATGATCAAGCCCCAAGATTGAGTCCATGATCGAGCCCCAGGATCGAGGCCATGATCGAGCCCTAGGATCGAGGCCATGATCGAGCTCCAGGATCGAGGGTTGCCTGGGCGGAATTATAAAGGAGGGCATTCGTTCCATTCACCATTTTTAACTAACTTGAGCTTGAGCAGAGGCGATTAGTGATAGATTTTAAAGGAAAAGAGATTGGGGTAAGTGATTCTAACTCGGATTTGGTCAATATATACGAATATATCATTGTTTTCACCATTTAATTAGTGTTTTGAGATTGAAATTTAGGAAATTTTAGAAATCTCATAGAAACGAAATTTTGAGATTTCGGTGTCGATTCAGAGTCGGATTTGAGTGAAATTGGTATGGTTGGACTCGTAATTGAATGGATTGTCGAATTTTGTGAGTTTCGCCGAATTCTGAGACGTGGCAATATTTGAGTTAATTTCGGATTTTATTGAAAAATGTAGTATTTTCTTATCAAATTGATTCCTTTAATTTTTGTTGACTGTATCGAATTAGTTATGACTAGATTCGAGTCGATCGGAGTCGAAAAATCGAGGAAAATGTATACTACTTGATTAAATTGGAGCAAGTCGAGGTACGTGACTTGTCTAACCTTGTGTGGGGGAAATCTCCATTAGGATTGGTATTAATTATAATGTGATGAAAGTCGTGTACACGAGGTGACGAGTGTGTACACGGGCTAATTTTGGAGGATTATATTTTTAAATTGTGAAGATCACTGTTGCATATTATTTAAATTATTAAATCTTGTTATATTCTCCATCATTGATTTGATTTATATACTTTAAATTTGCTTGACCTTTTTTCTGCTAATTATTTTACCTGTTTAGTTGGAACTTGGTTTCTTTTATTCTGTGCATTATTTGAAGGGTGATTTTCCTTAAATTAAATATTATTAATATAAATTATTTGATATTTTAAATTTGGTATTTAAGCAATATATTAAAATTTTGAAATATTATTTTGTTGAGTTATTTATTCCCGAATATTTTGTAAGATTTTCTTACTCATTATTGATAATTTATTTTGGCAAGTTAAATTATTTGAGCACTTGAGGTGCAAATTGTGATATATTGTGATATTGATACGCATGCGTTGTTATAAGGTCTGGGTATTAAAATGCATGTGGTGAGATAAGGGTGGCATGATATGCGTGGCTAGTAGGGGGAACTACTAGAAGTCACGCGGTGTGATAAGGATGGCTAAAACGCGGGATGCTATTTCGGAAAAAATATTTTCTTTAAAATAAATTGTGAAGGCTCCCGCGGTGAGATAAGGAAATGAGATATTGTGAATTTATTTATGATTTGGGACTACGAGGCGATACCTCGTGAGTGCCCTTGTTGATATTGATTTATGGCCATAGTTGCCTTTGATTATTTGTTGTGCTTTTTTTAAAGTTGAAAGGAATTCTGTTTTGATTCTCCGAGATATTATTTGCCATTATTTTGTGTAATTAAATGGTGACATGCTATTTGATTCATTTCCATTATCTTTTTATTTTATTATATTGTTAAACATTTTACCATGCAATTATTATTTTCCAGTAGGGCCTGACCTGACCTCGTCACGACTCTACTGAGGTTAGGCTTGGCACTTACTGGGTACCGCTGTGGTGTACTCATACTACGCTTCTGCACATCTTTTGTGCAGATCCAGGTACATCTTACCACCCCAGACGTTAGTGACTTACCTGCACACGGAGACTTTGAGGTATATTTGCCCGCGTCCGCAGTCTCCGGAGTCCCCTTCTATGATTATTGTGTTGCTTCCTTATTTTCTTTAGACCTTAATATATATAGAGACATTGAGGATAAATTCTTAGAAGCTTGTGACTTATTTCTGCCTGGTTTTGGGAGTTGAAATTATTTGAATTGTAGTTTATTTATTTCAGCTTTAATTTTTTTTCCCGCATTGATAGGCTTACCTAGTCTTAGAGACTAGTTGTCATCACGAGATCGTACGGAGGGAATTTGGGGTCGTGACAAGTTAGTATCAGAGCACTAGGTTCATAGGTGTTAAGAGTCACAAGCAGGTTTAGTAGAGTCTTGCGGATCGGTACGGAGACGTCTGTACTTATCTTCGAGAGGCTATGGAACTGTTAGGAAATATTCACTTGTTTGATTCCTTATCGTGCGCCTTTGTTGATTTCAAAATTCTAAACAATTGTCTTTCTATTCTCTCACAGATGGTGAAGACACGCACAACTGGATCAGATGATCAGACACCTGTGCCCCCTGCTGGAGCCGCAAGAGGCCGGGGTCAGGGCAGAGGCCGAGCTAGAGGTCGAGGAAGACCACACGGTGCAGCCAGAGCACATGCACAAGCTGCTGCACCAGAGCCACCGGTAGTTCCAGTTGGATAGCAGGCACCATAGATGCCTGTTACTACTCCTGCACTTCAGGAGACTCTTGCCCAATATTTGAGCATGTTTGGCACTCTAGCTCAGGCAGGGTTAATTCCACTTGCTCCTGCCACATCACAGGCCGGGGGAGGAGCACAGACTCCCGCCGCCCGTACTCCAGAGCCACGGGCCCAAGTTGACCATGCCCCAGAGGTTATACCAGTGCAGCCAGTTATCCTAGTTTGGCCTGAGATTAGGACAGCAGTCTCAGAGGGGGAGCAACTCAGGCTTGAAAGGTACAAGAAGTACCACCCTCCCACTTTCAGCGGCTTAGCTTCAGAGGATGCTCAGGGTTTTCTGGAGGAATGTCACTGTATCCTTCGTACTATGGGTATTGTGGATTCCAGTGGGGTTTCTTTCATGGCATTCCAGTTTAGAGGATCAACCCACCAATGGTGGTGGGAATATGAGTTGGATAGTCCGGCTGAGGCAACTTCACTCACTTTGACTCAATTTTCAGATATGTTCTTAAGGGAGTGTTCCTTAGAGTCTTAGAGATGCATGGTGCGTAGAGTTTGAGCAGCTGCGCCAGGGTTCTATGACCGTGTCAGAATATGGAGTCCGATTAAGTGATTTGGCTAGGCATGCACTAGCCTTAGTTGCTACTGTTCGAGAGCGGGTTCACAGATTTATTGAGGGTCTCCTCCCTAGTATCAGATTCAGTATGGCCCGAGATCTAGAGATGGACATCACATACCAATAAGTGGTGTCAATTGCTAGGAGATTGGAAGGTATGCAGACTCAGGAGAGGGAATAGAGGGAAGCTAAGAGACCCCAAGATTCTGGCACATATAATAATTCCCGTGCCCGAGTTGCAGCCCGTCATGGTAGAGGTTATGTGAGCTATCATATTCATTCAGCACTTCCTGCTTCCAGTGGTATTCTGGCTACTCCCAGACCTCAGGTTCTATATTATGCACCGCCAGTGTCTACTGTACCTCCTCTACGGGGTTCTTTCAGCGGGCAGTCTAGTCGATCAGGCCCGAGTTAGTCCAAGCAACCACGACCTCCGAGGGCTTATTTTGATATGAGAGATTGCCCTAGATTTAGGAGGGGTGCACCTCCACAGATTTCTCAGGCCCCACCTATTCCACAGGGCCCTCAGGTTTCTCAGGCCATGATTACTACACCAGTTGCCACTCCAACTGCACAACCAGCTAGAGGTGGAGGTCGGGCAGGTAGAGGTCACCCTAGAGGGGGAGGCTAGGCCAGATATTATGCCCTTCCTGCTAGGACAGAGGCCGTTGCATCCGATTCTGTTATCACAGGTATTATTCCAGTTTTTCATAGAGATGCATCAGTCTTATTTGATCCAGGCTCCACTTATTCTTATGTGTCATCTTATTTTGCCCCGTATTTGGGCGTATCACGTGATTCCTTGAGTTCTTCTGTTTATGTATCTACACCCGCGGGTGAATCTATTATTGTGGGTCGTGTGTATCGGTCGTGTTTAGTTGTTATCAGTGGTTTTGAGACCAGGGCCGATTTATTATTGCTCAGTATGGTGAATTTCGATATTATTTTGGGCATGGACTAGTTGTCGCCCTATCATGCCATTCTTGATTGTTACGCCAAGACGGTGACGTTGGCTATTCCAGGTCTACCGCGGCTAGAGTGGAGAGGTACCTTGGATCATGTTCCTAGCAGGGTTGTTTCATTTCTTAAAGCCCAACGAATGGTTGAGAAGGGGTGTGATGCGTATCTGGCCTATGTGAGAGATGTTAGTGTTGATACTCCTACCGTGGAGTCAGTTCCTATAGTAAGGGATTTTCCTGATGTATTTCCAGTGGATCTTCCGGGTATGCCACCCGACAGGGATATTGACTTTGGCATCGATTTATTACTAGGTACTCAGCCCATTTCTATTCCACCATATCGTATGGCCCTAGCAGAGTTTAAAAAATTAAAAGAACAGTTACAAGAATTACTTGACAAAGGCTTCATTCGGTCCAGTGTATCGCCTTGGGGTGCTCCTGTCTTATTTGTGAAGAAGAAGGATGGTTTTATGCGGATGTGTATTGATTACCGCCATCTGAACAAGGCTACAGTGAAGAACAAGTATCCGTTGCCACGTATTGATGATCTATTTGATCAGCTTCAGGGTGCCAGAGTGTTCTCTACAATTGACTTGCATTCAAGTTATCATCAGTTGAAGATTCGGAAGCCAGATATCCCGAAGACGGCTTTCAGGACTCGATACGGTCATTACGAGTTCCTTGTCATGTCTTTTGGACTGACCAAAGCTCCAGCAATATTTATGCACTTAATGAATAGTGTATTTCAGCTCTATCTTGATTCTTTCATCATTGTGTTTATTGACGACATTCTGATGTATTCCTGGAGTCGGGAAGATCATGAACAACACTTGAGGACTGTGCTTCAGATTTTGAGAGAAAAGAAGTTATATGCAAAATTTTCTAAGTGTGAATTCTGGCTTGATTCAGTGGGATTTTTGGGTCATATAGTTTCATACGAGGGGATCAAGATAGATCCGAAGAAGATTGAAGGAGTGCAGAGTTTGTCCAGACCGTCCTCAGTTACGGAAATCCGAATTTTCCTTGGTTTGGTAGGATATTATCGCCGATTTGTAAAGAGTTTCTCTTCTATTGCTGCATCTATGACCAAATTGACCCAGAAGGGTGCTCCGTTCAGGTGGACCGAGGAATGTGAGGAGTGCTTCCAAAATCTTAAGACAACTTTGACTACAGCCCCAGTATTGGTATTACCTATAGGTTCAAGGTCTTATACTGTGTATTGTTACGTGTTGTGTATTGGTCTCGGTGCAGTGTTGATGCAAGATGGTAGGGTGATTGCCTACATGTTCAGACAGTTAAAGGTACATGAGAAGAATTATCTAGTCCACGACCTTGAGTTAGCAGCTATTGTTCATGCCTTGAAGATTTGGCGGCATTATTTGTACGGTGTCCATTGTGAAGTCTGCAGCCATCACCGGAGTCTAGAACATCTGCTTAAACAGAAGGATTTTAATTTGCGGCAGCGAAGATGGTTGGAGTTGCTTAAGGATTATGATATCACCATTCTCTATCATCCTGGGAAGGCCAATGTAGTGGCCGATACCTTGAGTCGTATGGCGGAATGTTTGGGCAGCTTAGCATATTTACCGGTAGCAGAGAGGCCTTTAGCCTTGGATGTTCAGGCCTTAGCCAACTAGTTTGTCAGGTTGGATATTTTCGAGCCGAGCCGAGTTTTGGCTTGTGTGGTTTCTCAGTCTTCTCTTTATGATCGTATCAGGGAGCGTCAGTATGAAGACCCCCATCTGCTTGTCCTTAGGGACACAGTTCAGCACGGTGATGCCAAGGAAGTCATTATTGGAGATGACAGTGTATTACGGATGCAGGGCAGGCTATGTGTGTCTAATATAGATGGTTTGCATGAGTTGATTCTCCAAGAGGCTCACAGTTCGCAGTACTCCATTCATCCGGGTGCTACAAAGATGTATCAGGACCTGAGACAACACTATTGGTGGAGGTGGATGAAGAAAGACACAGTGGAATATGTAGCTCGGTGTCTAAATTGCCAACAAGTGAAATATGAGCATCAGTGACCGGGTGGATTGCTTCAGAAGTTAGAGATTCCAAAATGGAAATGGGAACGGATCACTATGGATTTGTTGTTGGACTTCCACAGACTCAACGGAAGTATGATGCAGTTTGGGTGATTGTGGATAGGTTGACCAAGTCACCTCATTTCGTTCTTGTGATGACTAGCTACTCTTCCGAGCAGTTAGCTCGAATCTATATTCGCGAGATTGTCAGACTTCAAGGCGTACCGGAATCTATCATCTCTGACCGGGGTACAGAGTTTACCTCATGGTTTTGGAGGGTTGTACAACGAGAGTTGGGTACTCGTGTGGAGTTGAGTACAACATTTCACCCTCAGACAGACAGGAAATCCGAACGCACTATTCGGATACTGGAGGATATGCTTCGTGCGTGTGTGATAGATTTTGGGGGTGCTTGGGACCAGTTCTTACCACTTGCTGAGTTTTCTTACAACAACAGTTACCAGACGAGCATTCGGATGGCTCCGTATGAGGCCTTGTATGGTAGGCAGTGCCGGTTTCCAGTGGATTGGTTCGAACCGGGCGAGACTAGGCTATTGGGTATAGACTTGGTTCAGGATGCCCTGGAAAAAGTTAAGTTGATTCAAGATCGACTTCGTACAGCCCAATCTAGACAGAAAAGTTATGCGGATCGGAAGGTTCGTGATGTTGCATTCATGGTTGGTGAGCGGGTCCTGCTCCGGGTTTCGCCTATGAAGGGGGTGATGAGGTTCGGGAAGAAGGGCAAGTTGAGCCCTAGGTATATTGGACCTTTTGAGATTCATGAGAGAGTTGGAGAGGTGGCTTACAAACTTGCACTACCACCTAGTCTCTCTGTAGTTCATCCGGTATTCCATATTTCTATGCTTCGAAAATATCACGGCGATCTGTCTCATATGTTAGACTTCAGTTTTGTACAGTTGGACAAGGATCTATCTTATGTTGATGAACCAGTGGCTATTTCAGATAGGCAGGTTCGAAAGCTGAGGTCAAAGAACATTGCTTCCATGAAGGTTCAGTGGAGGGGTCATCCGGTCGAGGAGGCGACTTGGGAGACCGAGCATGATATGCACAACTATTATCCACACTTATTCACCAACTCATGTACTTTTTCTAACTTCGTTCGAGGATGAACGTTTGTTTTAAGGGTGGAGAATGTGATGACCCAAAAAGTCATCTTTAAAGTTAATAATTAATTCTGTGTTCTAAGACCTTAAAAAGCACTATTTATCATTACTCGACTTGCGTGTGCAGTCCGTAAAATTTTCCCGAAAGTTTTTATGTGAAAAATGGATTAAAATATGAATTAGAGCTTTAAAACTCAACTGAGTTGACTTTGGTCAACATTTTTAGCAAACAGACTCGGATTAGTGTTTTGATAGTTTCGGTAGGTCCATATCGTGATTTAGGACTTGTTGGTATATTTGGTTGAGGTCCCGAGGGCCTCAGGTGAGTTTCAGATGGTTAACGGATAAACAATTGGACTTAAAAAGCTGCTGCAATTTTTTTTACTCTTATGTTGGAAATTCTGGGCTACGAACGAGCCCAAGATCGAGCCCCAAGATCGAGGGCCATGATCGAGGGCCATGATCGAGCCCCATGATCGAGCCCGAGGATCGAGGGCTGCATGGGCAGAATTATAAAAGAGGGCATTCGTCCCATTCACCATTTTTAACAAACTGGAGCTTGAGCAGAGGTGATTAGTGATAGATTTTCAAGGAAAAGACATTTGGGTAAGTGATTCTAACTCGAATTTGGTAAATATATACGAATATATCATTGTTTTCACCATTTAATTAGTGTTTTGAGATTGAAATTTGGAAAATTTTAGAAATCTCATAGAAACAAAATTTTGAGATTTCGGTGTCGATTCAGAGTAGGATTTGAGTGAAATTGGTATGGTTGGACTCGTAATTGAATGGGTTGTCGAATTTTGTGAGTTTCGCCGAATTCCGAGACGTGGCAATATTTGAGTTAATTTCAGATTTTATTGAAAAATGTAGTATTTTCTTATGAAATTGATTCCTTTAATTTTTGCTAACTGTATCGAATTAATTATGACTCGATTCGAGTCGATCGGAGTCGGAAAATCGAGGAAAAGGCATACTACTTGATTAAATTGGAGCAAGCCGAGGTACGTGACTTGTCTAACCTTGTGTGGGGCGAAATCTCCCCTAGGATTGCTATTAATTGTAATATGATGAAAGTCGTGTACACGAGGTGACGAGTGTGTACACGGGCTAATTGTGGAGGATTATGTTTTTAAATTGTGAAAATCACTGTTGCATATTATTTAAATTATTAAATCTTATTATATTCTCCATCATTGATTTGATTTATATACTTTAAATTTGCTTGACCTTTTTCCTGCTAATTGTTTTACCTGTTTAGTTGGAACTTGGTTTCTTTTATTCTGTGCATTATTTGAAGGGTGATTTTCCTTAAATTAAATATTATTAATATAAACTATTTGACATTTTAAATTTTGTAGTTAAGCAATGTATTAAAATTTTGAAATATTATCTTGTTGAGTTATTTATTCCCGAATATTTTGTAAAATTTTCGTACTCATTATTGATAATTTATTTTGGCAAGTTAAATTATTTGAGCACTTGAGGTGCAAATTATGATATATTGTGATATTGATATGCATGCGGTGTTATAAGGTCTGCATACTCCGACACAGTCATAGCACCTTGATACAACTGCTCAAACTCTGCGCGCCAAGCATCCCTGAGGCTCTGGGGAACATACTCACACAAGAACATCTCTGAAAACTGAGTCCAAGTGAGTGAGGCTGCCTCGTCCGGACTACTCAGCTCATAGGCACGCCACCACTGATATGCCGCTCCCCTCAGTCGTAAAGCGGTGAAAGAAACCCCACTCGTCTCCACAATACCCATAGTATGGAGAATACAATGACACTCCTCAAGAAAACCCAGAGCATCATCTGAAGTTAGTCCGCTGAAAGTAGGTGGGTGGTACATATTGTACCTCTCAAGTCTGAGCTGCTCTGCCTCAAAAGCTGCTGCCCTAACCTCGGGCTGAGCTGGAGCTACCGGCTGCATTGGTACAACCTCCGGAACCTGGTCGATCTGAACCCGCTGCTTTGGAGTACTGGCGACGGGAGTCTGTGCTCCTCCCCCGGCCTGAGATGTGGCAGGAGCAAGTGGAATAAATCCAGCCTGAGCTAAGGTGCTGAACATGCTCAGAAACTGGGCTAGAGTCTCCTGGGGGGCTGGTGCAGCAACAGGTATCTCAGGTGTTTGTCCTCCAGCTTGAGCTACTGGGGACTCTTCTGTAGCGGCTCGCGCGGGTGCTCTGGCTGCACCACGTGGACGTCCTCGGCCTCTACCCTGGCCTCGGCCTCTCGCGGCTCTAGCAGGGGGCGCGGGTGCCTGGTCATCTGATCCGCTTGTACGTGTATTCACCATCTGTGAAGTTTAGAATCTTTGAAGTCAACAATTTTGGCACGACAAGGAATCAAAATAGTAAAATTTTTCTAACAGTTCCATAGCCTCCCGAAGATAAGTACAGACGTCTCTGTACCGATCCGCGAGACTCTAATAAACTCGTTTGTGACTCACGACACCTACGAACCTAAAGCTCTGATACCAACTTGTCACGACCTAATTTTCCCTCCGTGTGACGTCGTGACGGCACCTAGTCTCTACAACTAGGTAAGCCTAACACTTTGCGAAATAATGAAATAAAAATATAAATTTAACCAACTATTCAAAAAACTACACAACAATCCCCTAAAACAATTAGGTTAAGTTTTTTTTTTTTTTAGCTATTTCACTCCTTTTTAGATTTAGGAGTCTTTTCTTTTTGTTTGTTATAACACATGAAAAAATCACACTAGGAAACTTTCGAGCATGTTGAACTCCTTTTAGGTTTAAGAATATTTTTAAAAAAATTTAGCCAATTAATACTTTAAGATTATTTAGGTAAAAAGTTCATTAAACTAGATTTTTTTAATTATATTCTTCCATATTTAAACTAAGTAATATAACAAATTTGTAAAAGAAAAATAATAATAAGAGAAAAGCAAAGTATTTTGTGAAGTGTTTCAATAATATACATCCGTTTCAACTCCTATGAAATTGATTGCATCCGTTTGAACTCCTTTTACGTTTTGAGAGTAATTCCTTAAAAAGTTTAGCTTTTTTAGCACTTTCAACTCCTTTTAGATTTAGGAGTCTTATTTTGGGTTTATTTTTTTTATAACACATGAAAAATTGACAATAGAAAACTTGTCGAGCACATTGGACTCCTTTTAGGTTTAGGAATATTTATTAAAACATTAACCATTTAATTTAAAATTATTTGGGTAAAGAGTTCATTATTCCTTTAAAAATAATATTTTAGGTAGAATATTTGAGCACTTTTATCACTTTTAGGTTTAGGATCTTTTATTTTTTTTTTAAAAAAATTTAGAGCATCTTCACCTCTTTTTGAATTTAGGATTATGTGTTTATCAAGAATTCAACTTCTCCTCCAAAGTATTAAGTCCTTTCGCAAAATATCGTTTGCTTTTTTTATCCTTTAAAAATAATTTTTATATTGGACAAAATTATAGCTTAGTTGTTTTCTAATATTTAAGAATATAATATCAAATACAAAATTTTGTCATTAAATCTTTTCAAATTCAAAAAGTACGAACACAAAAAAAAAGGAAAAACCAAAGTTGACACCTAAATGGGAGAAATCAAAGTAGGAAACTAAATATCGTGCACCTAAAACTGTGATGACCCAAAATGTCACGACCCAATTTCCCCTTCGTGTGATGTCGTGACGACAATTAGTCCCTACAACTAGGTAAGCCTAACACTTTGCGGAATAATGAAATAAAAATATAAATTTAGCCAACTATTCAAAAAAATACACAACAATTCCCAAAACCCGAAACATCGTGAATCACAAACTACAGAAGGAAAAGTCTAGTGTCTCTATACATCATAATCTAACAAGGAAGATACAGAAAATAATGGACATGAGAAAGAGTAGAAGGGGACTCCGAGGTCTGCGGGCGCGGCAGATATACCTTGAAGTCTCCAAAGTTGTCCCGGCTCACTGATAGTGCGGCTGATAAGGTGCACCTAGATCTGCACACGAAAAATATGTGCAGAGAGTAGTATGAGTATATCACAATGGTACCCAGTAAGTGCCAAGCCTAACCTCAGTCGAGTAGTGACGAGGTCAGGTCAAGGCCCTACCGGAATAAATATAATAAATTAAACAGTAAAAAATATAAGTAAAATTTACGGTAATACAGTTAAAGAAATTCTCGAAAATTTAACAGTTAAAGGAGCCCTCGGCTTAGAACAAAGTAAACACAATGGGGAATCTCCCGGGATGCCATCCCGTAGTTCCGAATGAATATGCAGTACAAGGGGATCTCCCGAAATACGTCCGTAGTCCCAAAGTAAATATGCAGTGCTGGAGGATCTCCAGGAATACATACGTAGTCCCAAAGTAAATATGCAGTGCTGGGGGATCTCCTAAAATACGTCCGTAGTCCCAAAGTAAATATGCAGTGCTGGGGGATCTCCCTGAATACGTCCGTAGTCCCAAAATAAATATGCAGTGCTGGGGGATCTTCCGGAATACGTCCGTAGTCCCAAAGTAAATATGAAATGCAAGATACAATGACAGGTATAGCCTCGAATTATACAGTTTACACTAATCACAGATAAGGAAAATAGGGATTTAACTAAGCATGGCGCAGAGAATGTCAATTAGGCAGTTAAAACACGTAAGCATGCTTTTCTAGTCTAAACTAAACAATTAAATATTATTAGTGCAATTCAATAAGAGAAACCATTTATGATTTAAAAAGGATAAACGAGATTTTTTTTTCAATAATAGCCTGTGTACGTACTCGTCACCTCACGTACACGGTGCCCACACACCAAATAATATCGAAATATCCTAAGGGGAAAGTCCCCAACACAAGGTTAGGCAAGCCACTTACCTCGAACCAAACTCAATCAATCATTCACCGTGCCTTTCCCACGAATATCCGGCTCTGAATGGCCCAGATCTAGCCAAAAGCAATTACATATCATAAATACAACCATAATAGACTCATCTAATTAATGAAATCAACATTTAACCAAAATTTTGAAATTAACTCAAAAATCGCCCGTGGGACCCACATCTCGGAATCGGGTAAAATTTGCAAAATACGAATACCCATTCACTCATGAGTTTACTCGTACCAAAATTGCTCAAATCCGATACCAAAATCTCGATCAAAACCCCAAAATTCGGCCTTAGAACGTTTCTCAATTTTTCACCCCAAATAAAAAATTAAACGATGAATTGAAGCACAAATTAGTGGAATATAACCATAAAGGAGTTAAGAATCGTTACCCAATCGATATCTCTGAAAATCCCTTAATCCCTCATCCAAAATCCGAGCTCCCAACTTAAGTTTTTGATAAAAATGGCATAACCTCCGTTTTTGGAACTTTAATAGTGCCTAGACGCGTCCTTCTTGGCGAACGCGGCCATACCCTCACGTTTGCAAAGTACAATTTACTTCGGCCCAAAATTCCTCCATCATGAATGCGATACACATGCCGCGAACGCGAAGACCACTCAGCTTGACCCTTCGCGAATGCGGGATCTCCATCGCGAACGCGAAGCACGAAATCTCGCCTGCCTCCAATTCTTCTTCGCGAACGCGAGGACCATGTCGCGAACGCGTAGCTTCGAGGTTCCACACCTTCGCGAATGTGAGAGCGACATCGCAGATGCAAAGAGTAATTCAGCTTCCCTTCCTAGATACCTTACGTGAATGCGAGGACTCCCTCGCGACGCGATGAAGAAACTGACTGCAACAGAACACCAGAAATCTGCTATCTTCCAAAGTCCAAAAGTGATCCGTTAAATATCTAAAACTCACCTGAGGCCCTAGGGACCTCAACCAAACATACCCATAAGTCCTAAAATACCATATGAACTTAGTCGAGCCCTCAAATCACATAAAAAATGCTATAATCACGAATCTCCTTCCAATTCAAACTTAAAGAACTTAAAACTTCAAAATTCTACAACCGATGCCGAAACCTATCAAACCACGTCCAATTGACCCCAAATGTTGCACGCAAGTCATATTCAATATTACGTACCTATTCCAACTTCCAGAATCGGATTTCGACCTGGATATCAAAAATTTCACTACCGGCCCAAAACTCCAAAAATTCGACTTTCGCCATTTCAAGCCTAAATGAGCTACGGACCACCAAAACACAATCCGGACACACCCTTAAACCCAAAATCCCCTAACGGAACTAATTGAACCGACGGAATTCCATTCCGGAGTCATCTTCATACAGTTCTGACTACTGTCCAAATCCTAAGGCTTAAGCTCTCATTTAGGGACTAAGTGTCCCAAAACACTCCGAAACTCAAAACCAATCATCCCGGCAAGTCACAATAGCAGAAATAGATATAGGGAAAGCAGTTAATAGAGGATCGGGGCTATTACTCTCAAAACGACCGGCCGGGTCGTTACACAAAATGTCATCTTTAAATTTAATAAGTAATTCTGTGTTTTAAGACCTCAAAAAGTACTATTTATCATTTCTCCACTTGCGTGCGTAGTCCCTACAATTTCCAAAAATGTTTTTGTGTGAAAAATGGATTAAAATGTGAAATAGAGTTTTAAAACTCAATTGAGTTGACTTTGGTCAATATTTTGAGCAAACAGACTCGGATTAGTATTTTGACAATTCTGGTAGGTCCATATCGTGATTTGGGACTTGGGTGTATGCCTGAAATCGAATTTTGAGGTCCCTAACCCGAGATATGGAATTTTGATAAAAAATTAAAAATTTGAAAGCTTAATAATTTTTAAGAATTTACTAATGTTGGATTTATTAACACCGGGTCCGTATTTTAGTTTCGGAGCCCGGTATAGGTCCAGTATAATATTTATGACTTGTTTGCCAAATTTGGTGAGAATAAGAGTTGATTTGACGTGATTCGGACGTCCGGTTGTGAAAATATAAGTTTTAAAGTTTTCTTGAAAATTTCCTTTGATTTGGTGTCCGATTTGTAGTTCTAGGTGTTATTTTGGCAATTTGATCGCGCGAGCAAGTTCGTATAATGTTTTAGGACTCGGGTGCATGTTTGGTTTGGAGCCCCGAGGGCTCGGGTTGGTTTCGGATGGTTAACGGATCACTTTTGGACTTGAGGAAACTGCAGAAACCTGCTTCTGCTTTCCTTCTTCGCGTTCGCGAAGAGCAAATTGGGGCTGGCACATTTTGTGCTTCGCGTTCGTGACAGAGTGAACTTGTTCGCGAAGGCTTGAGGTGTTAAGCTTCGCGTTCGCGAAGGGAAAGGGGTTGGCAAGGAAAATTGCCTTCGCATTCGCGAAGGGCATCTCGCGTTCGCAAAGGCCAAGCCAGGCAAGCTTCGCGTTCGCGAAGAGTAAAATTGGTCAGCAGGAATTTGTGCTTCGCGAATGCGAGGCACTGACCGTGTTCTCGAAGGGTAAAAGTTCCAGAAACAGAACTTAAGTTCTCGTCCCATTTTCAACCCTTTTCCCTTTTTGAGCTCGGGTAAGGCGATTTTTGGGCGATGTTCACGTGAAACATTGGGGTAAGTGTTCCTTATCCTATATTGATTACATTTCATGATTTCATACTCATTTACATCATGAATCCGTGAATTTATAGAAGAAAAATCAGATTTTTATAAAATCTTCCAAAAACAAAAGTTTAAGATTTGAAAGTCCATTTGACATCGGAATTTGATAATTTTTGTATGGTTAGACTCATCTCGGAATGGGCATTCGGATTTCGTAAGTTTTTTTCAAGATTTGAGACGTGGATCCCACTATTGAATATTTAAATGAATTTTGGTTTTTTATCCAGAAAATTAGTAAATTCATATGGAATTAATTTCTATGATTCGTATTGATTATATCGAATTGTTTGTGTATAGATTTGAAGCTTTTGGAGACAAATTCAAAAGGAAAATTTGTGGTCGAATAATTTTTTGGAACTTGCAAAGCGAGTTAAGTGTTGTGGTTAACCTTGACTTGAGGGAATAAAACCCTTAAACTATTTGTTATGTGAAATGCATGTGAACGATGTATAGGCGAGGTGACGAGTGTCTATACGTCATCAAATTAATTGTTTGCATATTTACTTGAAAAATAATAAATTATTTTAATCATGAATAAATTGTTATAATAATTATTTCTTTCCTATTCTTTGACAAATATTAATTCTTGAATTTCTGCAATAATTGTTACATGCTATTTGATTTATGTGTATTAATTGCTACTTGACATTTAGCATATTTAACATTAAACTGCCTATTTTCTCCTTGATTTCCTAAATAAATTGTTATTTTTTATTGTTTATTTCATAATTAAATCATAATTATTGTATGCTTGTTGTCTTAAAAACTTTATATTAATTATTACATTCATTGGGGTAAATTCTTCTATAAGAATTGGTTAATGAATATATTTGGGGATCAGGTTGCACGCCGCAACAGACTTGATTAAAATGAATATATTGGACGAGCGGGTTGCACGCCGCAACAGAATTGAATATGAATATATTGTGAGAGCGAGTTGCACGTTGCAACGGAAATTGATGGAAATAATAATTGGTTATGACTGTTGAGTTGGCTTCAATTATTATAAATGAGTTATCTGATTTATTTCTATTATTTGTTGTTGTTACTAATATTGCGTACATGTTAATGTAAGTGACACGCCTTAGCCTCGTCACTACTTCGTCGAGGTTAGGCTGAGCACTTACCAGTATATGGGGTCGGTTGTACTGATACTACACTATGCACTTCTTGTGCAGATTTCAGAGTTGGTCCTAGCGGCGCACCATAGACTTGCTCGGATTTCAGCTACCAGAGGAGACTTCAGGTATAAATGCACGGTGTCTGTAGTTCTGAAGTCCCCGTCTACTTTACTTTAGCTGTGTGTTTATTTTCAGACAACTTTATTTTATTCAAAAACTTATTTGTACTATTCTAGAAGCTCGTGCACTTGTCACGCCAATTCTGGGATGGTATTTAGACACCGTCATTTTTCATGGATTATTCACTATATTTTGGACCTTACTTCCACATTTATTTCTTTGTTATTAATAAATTTAAAAATTATTTTAAAATGGCTAATATTATTCTAACGTTGGCTTGCCTAGCAAGTGAAATGTTAGGTGCCATCACAGTCCGAAGGTGCGAATTTTGGGTCATGACAGTTGGTATCAGAGCACTAGGTTACATAGGTCTCACGAGTCACGAGCAAGCTTAGTAGAGTCTGAAGGATCGGTACAGAGATGTCTGTACTTATCTCTTAGAGGCTATGAAGTTTAGGAACAACATCACTTCTTTCTTTTTCTGTCGTGCGAATTTATTGTATCATCGATGATTGAACCATTCTACTCTTATTCTCTCGTAGATGGTGAGAACTCGTAATACATTTACCTATGGACAAGGACCAGAACCCCCGATAGTAACTATGGCTAGGGTTAGAGGTCGAGGTCGAGGTCGTGCTAGAGGCCGAGGTAGAGCTCAGTCCAGAACTCGAGCAGCTGCACCTGTTATAGGACCTCAGGTGGACCTTCAGGAGGAGGTTCTAGTTCAGAATGTACCAGTTAAACCAGTTCAGGTCCCGGAAGGATTCATAGCCACTCCAGTGCTTCAGGATGCTCTAGTTCGGTTGCTGATTTTTATGGAGGGCGTGGCCCAGAATGGTACATTTCCAATGGCACCAACCATTTCACAGGCTGGGGGAGGAGCACAAACTCCCACTACTCCCGCTCCGGAGCAGATGACTCCCTAGAATTAGGATCCAGCAGCCCCGCCAGTTTGGATAGTTCATCCAGTTGTTGCGGTACAAACCAGTGATAGGCCCGCCATGTCTTTTGAGGCCTTATTGAAGCTGGATAAGTTTACCAAGCTCTTTCAAGTTCACTTTAGTGGTACACCTTCTGAGGACCCACAGGATTATCTTGAACTATGCCATGAGGTGTTGCGGAACATGGGTATAGTTGAGACCAATGGAGTTGACTTTGCTGTGTTTCAGATGACGGGTTCAGCTAGGAGGTGGTGGAGGGATTATACATTGACTAGACCAGTTGGATCGCATGCACTTACCTGGGAGTAGTTCTCCCAGTTATTCCTGAAGAAGTTCCTTCCTATCACACTGAGAGAGGAATTCCGCAAGCAATTTTAGAGTCTACAGCAGGGCAGTATGACTGTTACTCAGTATGAGTCCTGTTTTGTGGAATTGGCCCATCATGCTCTACTTTTAACACCTACTGAGGGAGATAGAGTGAGGAGGTGTGTTGAGGGACTCACTCACCCTATCAGGCTTCAGATGGCCAAGGAGACTGGAAGTGAGATTTCTTTTCAGGAGGCTGCTAATGTCGCGAGGAGGATCAAGATGGTTGTTGCACAGGAGAGGGGGCGGAGGTATGATAAGAGGCCTCGTCAACTCGGTGGTTTCAGTGGTGCCTCATTTGGAGGCAGGAGTAATTTTGGTAGGGGTCATCCTCCCAGACCATTTCATTCAGCACTTCATGCATCTCACAATGTTTCAGGGAATCACGATCCTATTATGCCTTACTGTGGGCAGCCAGGATTCAGTGCACATTCAGCTCCTATCAGTGCACCGCCACTCCAGAGTTACTACAGTGGTTATCCGGCCCATTTGGGTCAGCTTCATCTTCAGCAGCCACGACATCAGGATGGGTGTTATGAGTGTGGGAACATTGGTCACATCAGGAGGTATTGCCCTTGGTTGGCGAGTAACAGATCTCGGTAGGATTCTCGTGCCATCATACTGGAAACAGTTGCTTCACCGCCTACTCAGCCAGCTAGAGGTAGGAGTCAGGCAGCTAGAGATAGAAATCAGGCCATTAGAGGTGGGGGCCAGACCGTTAGAGGTAGAGGCCAGCCAATTAGAGGCCGTCCTAGAGACGCGATTAAGAGTGGTGGGGCCTAGCCCCGATTTTATGCTTTTCCAATTAGGCCTAAGGCCGAGTCATCTGATGATGTGATCACAGGTATTATTCCAGTTTTCCATAGAGAAGCTTCAGTTCTATTTGATCCAGGATCTACATATTCCTATGTGTACTCCTATTTTGCTTCGTATTTGGTTGTGCCTTGTGATTCTATGAATGCTTTTGTATGTGTATCTACTTCGGTGGGAGACTCTGTGGCAGTAGATCATGTCTCTCGTTCGTGTGTGGTTACTATTGGTAGTCTTGAGACTATTGTGGATCTTTTACTTCTTGATATGGTAGATTTTGATGTCATCTTGGGTATAGATTGGTTGTCCCCTTATCATGCAATATTGGATTGTCATGCCAAGACAGTGATCCTAGCCATGCCGGGGTTACCTAGGTTAGAGTGGAAAGAAACTTCTGGTCATTCTGCCAGCAGGGTTATTTCTTATATGAAAGCTCGACGTATGGTAGAGAAAAGGTGGCTAGCCTATTTGGCTTATATTCGTGATCCCAGTGTGGATGTTTCTTCTATAGACTCAGTACTAGTTATTCGTGAATTTCCAAAAGTATTTCCTGCAGATTTGCCGAGGATGCCACCCGACAGGGATATTGACTTCTGTATTGATTTGGCTCTGGGCACTTAGCCCATTTCTATTCCACCATATCGTATGGCCCCGCTGGAATTGAAAGAATTGAAGGAGCAGTTACAAGACTTGCTTGATTAGGGATTCATTAGACCTAGTGTCTTGCCCTGGGTGCACCGGTATTATTTGTAAAGAAGAAAGATGGCTCTATGCGAATGTGTATAGATTATCGGTAGTTGAACAAGGCCACTATCAAAAACAAATATCCGCTGGCAAGAATTGATGACTTATTTGATCAGCTTTAGTGTGACAAGGTATTTTCAAAGATCTATTTGAGATCTGGTTACCATCAGTTGAAGATTAGGGCATCTAATGTCCCTAAGACAGCTTTTCGGACTCGGTATGGGCATTACGAATTTCTAGTGATGTCATTTGGGATGACAAATGCCCTAGCATCATTTATGGATTTGATGAATCGGGTGTTCAAGCCCTATTTGGATTCTTTTGTGGTTGTATTCATTGATGATATTTTGATTTACTCCAACAGTCGAGAGAAGCATGAGCAGCATCTTCGGAGTGTGCTTCAGACTTTGAAGAATAATCAGTTATATGCTAAATTTTCAAAATGTGAATTTTGGTTAGACTCAGTTGTCTTTTTGGGGCATGTTGTATCGGCGGAAGGCATAAAGGTGGATCCTAAGAAGATTGAGGCTGTTCAGAATTGGCCTAGACCTACTTCAGTTACAGAGATCCGGAGTTTCCTGGGTTTAGCAGGTTATTATCGTCGGTTCGTGGAAAGGTTTTCATCTATAGCAAGCCCATTGATCAGACTGACCCAAAAAGGTGTCCCATTCAGATGGTCAGATGAGTGTGAGTTGAGCTTTCAGAAGCTCAAGATTGCTTTGACTACAGCGCCAGTGTTGGTATTACCCACATGTTCAGGATCGTATACGGTATATTGTGACGCATCCCACATGGGGCTTGGTTCAGTATTAATGCAAGATGGCATGGTGATTGCATATGTGTCACGGCAGTTGAAGGTTCACGAGAAGAAATATCATGTTCATGACTTAGAACTGGCAGCCATTGTTCATGCGCTGAAGATTTGGAGGCATTACCTATACGGTGTCTCGTGTGAGTTATTTATTGATCATCGTAGCCTTCATTACCTGTTCAAACAAAAAGATCTTAATTCGAGGCAGAGAAGATGGTTGGAGTTGTTGAAAGACTATGATATCACCATTTTGTATCACCCCGGAAAGGCCAATGTGGTGGTCGATGCTTTGAGTAGAAAGGCTGTGAGTATGGGCAGTCTTGCGTATATTCCGGTTGGTGAGAGGCCATTAGCTGCAGATGTTCAGACTTTGGCTAATCAGTTCGTGAGGTTAGACGTTTCAGAACACAATCAGGTTCTAGCTTGCACAGTCGCTCGATCTTCTTTATATGAGTGTATCAGAGAGAGGCAGTATGATGATCCTAATTTACTTGTCCTTAAGGACACGGTGCAGCACGGTAATGCCAAACATGTTGCTGTGGGGGAAGATGGAGTTCTGCAAATGCAGCATCGTATTTGTGTGCCTAATGTCGACGGGCTTCGTGAATTAATTCTTGAAGAGGCACATAGTTCCAAGTATTCTATTCATCCAGGTACCGCCAAAATGTATGAAGATTTGCGGCAACATTATTGGTGGAGGAGAATGAAAAAGGATATATTTGCATATGTAGCTCGGTGTCTGAATTGTCAGCAAGTTAAATACGAGCATCAGAGACCTAGTGATTTGCTTCAGAAGTTAGAAATTTGGGAGTGAAAGTGGGAGCGTATCAGTATGGATTTTGTTGTTGGACTTCCACAGACTCAGAGAACATTTGATGCAGTTTGGGTCATTGTGGACAGGTTGACCAAGTCAGCACATTTCATTCCAGTAGCAGCGTGAGTTAGGCACGCGGGTTGAGTTGAGTACAACATTTCATCCATAGACAGACAGACAGTCAGAGCGCACCATTCAGATATTGGAAGATATGCTTCGCGCTTGTTTTATAGACTTTAGAGGTTTTTGGGATCAGGTCTTGCCACTTATGGAGATTGCTTATAATAATAGCTATCAGTCGAGCATTCAAATGTCTCCATATGAGGCATTATACGGAAGGCGATTCCATTCGCCAGTTGGCTGGTTTGAACCGTAAAGGCTCGGTTGTTGGGTACCGATTTGGTGTATGATGCCTCGGATAAGGTCAAGGTTATTCAGGATTGACTTCGCACAGCTCAGTCTAGGCAAAATAGTTATGCCGACCATAAAGTTCGTGATATTGCATTCATGGTTGGAGAAAGAATATTGCTCCAGGTTTCACCTATGAAAGGTGTAATGAGGTTCGGAAAGAAGGGCAAGTTGAGCCCTAGGTATATCAGACCCTTTGAAATTCTTGAAAGGGTGGGTGAAGTAGCCTACAGGATTGTATTACCACCTAGTTTATCATCGATTCATCCGGAGTTCCATGTGTCTATGCTCCGAAAATATCATGGTGATCTGTCCCATGTGTTAAATTTCAGCTTAGTTTAATTGGACAAAGATTTGACTTACGAGGAGGAGCCGGTGGCTATTTGTAACTACCCGGCCGGTCGTTTTGAGCATTATAACCCCGTTCCCCCATTTAATGCTCAAATTATGCTATACAGTTGTTTTATGACTTGTCGGGGTAGTTGGTTCGGGTCCGGAAGGAATTCGGAATGAAATGAGACACTTAGTCTCATAATTGAAAAAGATTAAGTTAATAAATTGTAACGACCCGGCCGGTCGTTTTGAGAATTAGAGCCTTGATCCCCTAATAACTGTTTCCCCCGTGTTTGTTTCTGCTATTGAGACTTGTCGGAGTGATTGGTTATGGAATTTAGAGAGTTTTGGGAAACTTAGTCCCTAGTTGTGAGTTTAAGCCTTAGAGTTTGGACCGTAGTCGGAACTATGTAAAGACGGATCCAAAATGGAATTCCGTAACTCCTTTAGCTTAGTTGAGTGATTTTGGGGTTAGGAGCGCATCCGGAATGTGTTTTGGATGTCTGTAGTAGTTTTAGGCTTGAATTGGCGAAAGTTAGCTTTTTCGAAAATTTCGGTCGATAGTGGAAATTTTGATATCGAGCTCGGTATGGAATTCCGAAAGTGACTGTAGGTTCGTAGTGTCATTTGTGACATGTGTGTAAAACTTTAGGTCATTTGGACTAGATTTGATGTGGTTCGGCGTCGTTTGTAGAATTTGGAAAATTTTAAATTCTTAGGCTTGAATCCGTGCTTAATTCATGATATTGGTGTTGTTCGATGTGGTTTAAAGGCTCGACTAAGTTCGTATGGTGTTTTAGGATTGGTTTGTAGGTTTGGTTGAGGTCTCGGGGGCCTCGGGTGTGTTTCGGATGCTTAACGGAATGAAATTGGACTTAGGAAAAAATCTGGTACCTTTGTTGGTTCTGGTGTTTTCGCACCTGCGGAAGGGAGGCCGCATGTGCGAGAGCCGCTGGTGCGGAGGAAGAGCACAGATGCGGAACTGGTGGGGCTGGTGATGGAGCGCAGGTGTGCAAGTTTGACCACACTTGCGAGCCCGCAGGTGCGAAGCATGGGCGCAGGTGCGGAGCCTGGCTGCCTTAGTAAATTGCGCAGATGCACCGATTTGGACCGCAGGTGCGAGGAATTGCCCGCAGATGCGGCCCCAGCCCGGATAAGTGACCTTCGCACCTGTGATGATTTTTTCCGCAGGTGCGTGACCGCAGATGAGGCCCCATGAGTGCAGGTACGGAAATCGCTAGGTTGAAGAGGCAGATTCGAGGGTTCATTCCTCATTTTTCACCAATTAGAATTTTAGCTTGGAGAAGGAGATTTTGCAAGGGTTTTGAAGAGGAAATCAGAGGGTAACAATTCTTAACTCTAATTCGTGTATATTTCATTAATCCATTATTGTTTTCCTCATCTAATTATGGAATTTGAGGGTAGAAGTTTGAAAATGGGGGAAAAGGTGCGCCAATTAAAAATGTGAGATTTAAATGGGAATTTGACGTCAGATTTAGATGATTTTTGTTCGAGTGAGCTCGTGAGTGAATGGATGTTCAAAATTTTTAATTTTTACCTGATTCCGAGACGTGGGCTCGGGGAGACCTTTTGGGCGCTTTTCCTAATTTCACGTTTTAGCTTCGGATTAATTAGCTAAATTAGTTACTTGTAGTTATATTTATATTATGCAATTAATTTGAATAGATTCGGGCCACTTGGAGTCAGATACTCGTGGGAAGAATGTGATATCGAGTTGATTTGAGCGGTTCGAGGTAAGTGGCTTGCCTAATCTTGTGTTGGCGACTTTCCCTTAGGATGTTTGATATTAATTGATGTATGGGCATCGTGTACGTGAGGTGATGAGTACATACACAGGCTATTATTTCAAAAATCCCGTTTTTCCTTTCTAAATCATAAACTGTTTTTTCCTTATTAAATTTCACTAATATGTTTAATTGTTAAACTTAGACCAGAGAAGCATGCTTACGTGTTTTAACTGCCTATTTGACATTCTGTGCACCATGCTTAGTTAAGTCCCTACTTTCCTTATCTGTGTTCAGTATAAATTGTATAATTCGATGCCATACCTGCCATTTCATCTTGTGTTGCATAATTAAATTGGGATTACAGACGTATTACAGAAGATCCCCCTGTCTTGCATATTAATTTTGGGACTACAGACATATTCTGGGAGATCCCCTAGCACTGCATATTTTCTTTGGGACTACAGACGTATTCCAGGAGATCCCCCAGCACTGCATATTTACTTTGGGACTACGGACGTATTTCGGGAGATCCCCCTGTACTGCATATTCACTTGGAACTACAGGACGGTATCCCGGGAGATTTTCCTCATTGTATTTACCTTGTTCTGAGCCGAAGGCTCCCTTAACTGTTAAATTTTTGAGAATTTCTTTAACTGTGTTACCGTAAACTTTACTTATATCTTTTACTGTTTAATTTATTATATTTACTCCAGTAGGGCCTTGACATGACCTCGTCACTACTCGATCGAGGTTAGGCTTGGCACTTACTGGGTACCATTGTGGTGTATTCATGCTCTTTCTTGCACATATTCTCGTGTGTAGATCCAGGTGAGATCTATCAGCCTCGAGGTTAGTGCGTGCTGCTGATTCTAGGGGACTTCAAGGTACTTCTGCTTGCGTCTGCAGATCCTCGGAGTCCCCTTCTACTCCCTCGCTTAGAGATTTTCTTTATTATCTTTAGACTTTTGTATAGAGCTACATAGAGTATAGCAGCTTGTGACTTTGTGATATTCTGGGTCTTGGGAAATTCTTTTGTATATGTTGAGTGATACTACTTTTGGTTATTCACAATATGCTGTTTATATTTAAAATGTTGTGTTTTCTTTACTTTTGTTTTCGTAATTTTAGGCTTACCTAGTCGTAAAAACTAGGTGCCGTCATGACACCTTACAGAGTGTTAATTTGGGTTGTGACAAGTTGGTATCAGAGCACTAGGTTCATAGGAATCGCTAGTCACAAGCCGATTTATTAGAGTCTCGCGGATCGGTGCGGAGGCTATGTAACTGTTAAGAACAATCATATTCCTTTGATTTTCTTGTCGTGCGAGTTATTGGCATCAAAATTCTAAAACTCTATTCTATTCTTTCTCACAGATGGTGAGGACCCGTACCGAGAGGACCGATGATCAGGCACCCGAGCCCCCTGTCAGAGTCGCCAGAGGCCGGGGTCAGGGTAGAGGACGATAACGCAGTGTAACCCGAGTACCTGCGAGAGCTGCGTTAGAGGAGCCCCTAACAGCTCCAACTGGAGGGCCGGCACCGGAGATCCCTATTGCTACTCCAGCCCTCCAGGAGACTTTAGCTCAGTTCATGAGCATGTTCAGCACTCTAGCTCAGGCTAGACTATTTCTGATAGCTCCCGCTACATCTCAGGCCGGGGGAGGGGCACAAACTCCCGCAGCCTGCACTCCTAA
This sequence comes from Nicotiana tabacum, assembly GCF_000715075.1. Taxonomy (NCBI): domain Eukaryota; kingdom Viridiplantae; phylum Streptophyta; class Magnoliopsida; order Solanales; family Solanaceae; genus Nicotiana; species Nicotiana tabacum. The sequence goes on along the minus strand of NC_134102.1, from coordinate 35,522,307 downwards.
GCAGAGGGTCCAGGTTAATCAGGCCCCAGAGTATATTTCTATGCCCCCAGTGGCTTCGAATCAGCATGAGACTAGGGTAGCTGTTTCTGAGGCAGAGCAGCTCAGACTTGAGAGGTACAAGAAGTACCACACACCTACTTTCAACGGACTAGCTTCAGATTATGCTCTAGGTTTTCTTGAGGAGTATCATTGTATTCTCCGCACTATGGGCATTGTGGAGACGAGCGGGCTTTCTTTCACCGCTTTCCAGCTGAGAGGAGCGGCATATCAGTGGTGGCGTGCCTATGAGTTGAATAGTCCGGACGAGGCAGCCTCACTCACTTGGACTCAGTTTTCAGAGATATTCTTGCGTGAGTATGTTCCTAAGAGCCTCAGGGATGCTTGGCACGCAGAGTTTGAGCAGCTCCGTCAGGGTGCTGTGACTATTTTGGAGTATGCAGTCTGTTTTAGTGAGTTAGCTCGCCATGCACCGGCTCTGGTTGCTACAGTCAGAGAGAGGGTTCGTCGCTTCATTGAGGGACTCCACCCCAGTATTCAGACCAGTATGGTCAGGGAGTTGGAGATGGACATCACTTATCAGCAGGCAGTGAGCATTTCCAGGAGAGTGGAGGGCATGTTCGCCCGGGACAGAGAGGAGAGAGAGGCCAAGAGGTCTCGAGCGAGTGGTCATTATTCAGGAGCTCGTGCACCAGTAGCACACTATGGTAGGGGTTTTGTGAGTCGCCCTATTCATTCAGCTCTTCCAGTAGCCAGTGGTGTTCCAGCTCTTCCTAGACTGCAAGAGACCTATTATGCACCGCCAGTATCAAGTGTGCCTCCTGCTCGAGGTGCTATTACCAGCCAGTCTAGCAGGCCAGGTCCGAGTCAGTCATAGTCGTCGCGTACTCCGAGAGGTTGTTTTGAGTATGGTGACACTCGTCACATGGTTAGAGATTGCCTAGAGCTAGGAGGGGTGCACCTTCATAGACTTATCAGTCTCTACGTGCTCCACTGTGTCCTCCAGCCATTCTACCAGCACCAGCTGCCACCCCACCTCCTCAGCCAGCTCGAGGTGGAGGTCGGGGAGGTCGAGGTCGCCCTAGAGGGGGAGGCTATGCCAGGTACTATGCCCTTTCAGCCCATTCAGAGGTCATCACTTCAGATTCAGTCATCACAGGTATTGTACCTGTCTGTCATAAGGATGCATCAGTATTATTTGACTCAGGCTCTACGTATTCATAAGCGTCTTCTTATTTTGCTCCACATTTGGGGATATCTCAGGATTCTTTGAGTTCCCCTGTTTATGTATCTACTCCCGTGGGAGATTCTCTCATTGTGGACCGCGTATATCGGTCGTGTTTGATTGCTCTTAGTGGTTTTGAGACCAGGGCTGATGTTTTATTACTCAGTATGGTAGATTTTGATGTTATCTTGAGTATGGACTGGTTGTCGCCCCATTATGGTATTCTTGATTGTCACACTAAGCCCGTGACGCTGGCAATGCCAGGCTTTCTGATATTAGAGTGGAGAGGTACCTTAGAGTATACTCCCCGCAGGGTCATTTCATTTCTAAAGGCTCAACGAATGGTTGAGAAGGGGTGTGATGCGTATTTAGCCTATGTGAGAGATGTCAGTATTGATACCCCTACAGTTAAGTCAGTCTCAGTAGTGAGGGACTTCCCTGATGTGTTTCCAGCTGATCAACAGGTTTAGTGAAGAACAAGTATCCTTTGCCTCGTACCGATGATTTATTTGATCAGTTACAGGGTGCCAAGGTGTTTTCCAAGATGGACTTGCATTCTGGCTATCATCAGTTGAAGATTCAGGAGCCGGATATCCCAAAGCCTGCTTTCAGGACCAGATATGGTCGCTATGAGTTTCTTGTCATGTTATTTGGGCTGACCAATGCCCCAACAGACTTTATGCATTTGATGCACAGTGTGTTCCAGCCTTATCTTGATTCCTTCATCATTGTGTTTATTGATGACATCCTGGTATATTCCCGATCTCAGGAAGATCATGAGCAGCACCTGAGGACCGTGCTTCAGACTTTGAGGGAGAAGAGGTTGTATGCAAAATTTTCTAAGTGTGAATTCTGGCTTGATTTAGTGGCATTCTTGGGCCACGTAGTGTCTTGTGATGGGATCAAGGTAGATCCGAAGAAGGTGGAGGTAGTGCAGAGTTGGCCTAGACTGTCATCAGCTATGGAGATCCGCAATTTCCTTGGCTTGGCGGGGTATTACCGTTGCTTTCTAGAGGGATTTTCATCAATTGCAGTGCCTATGACCAGGCTGACCCAGAAGGGTGCTCCGTTCAGGTGGACCGAGGAGTGTGAGGAGAGCTTTCAGAAGCTCAAGACAGCTTTGACTACAGCCCAGTATTAGTATTGCCTACAGGTTCGAGGTCCTACACTGTCTATTGTGATGCCTCGAGGATTGGCCTTGGAGCGGTATTGATGCAAGAAGGTAGGGTGATTGCCTACGCGTCTAGACAGTTAAAGGTGCATGAGAAGAATTATCCGTTCCTTGATCTTGAGTTAGCAGCTATTGTTCACACCCTGAAGATCTGGCGTCATTATTTGTACGGTGTTCCTTGTGAGATCTACACCTGACCACTGGAGTTTGCAGCACTTGCTCAGGTAGAAGGACCTTAATTTGCGTCAGCGGAGGTGGTTGGAGCTACTTAAAGACTATGATATCACTATATTGTACCACTCGAGGAAGGCTAATGTAGTAGATGACGCCTTGAGTCGCCGGGCAGAGAGTTTGGGGAGTTTGGCATATCTTCAGGCAGCTGAGAGGCCCTTAGCCTTGGATGTTCAGGCCTTAGCCAGCCAGTTCGTCAGATTGGATATTTCAGAGCCTAGCAGGGTATTAGCTTGTGTGGTTGCTCGGTCTTCTATTTATGATCGTATCAGGGAGCGCCAGTATGATGATCCTCATCTTCTAGTTCTTCAGGACAGGGTTCAGGAGGGTGATGCCAGAGATGTGACTATTGGTGATGACGGTGTGATGAGGATGCAGGGCCGGATCTGTGTTCCCAATGTAGATGGGCTTCGGGAGTTAATTCTCGAGGAGGCCCACAGCTCGCGGTACTCCATTCATCCCGGTGCTGCGAATATGTACCAGGATATGAGACAGCATTACTAGTGGAGGAGGATGAAGAATGATATAGTTGGGTTTGTGGCCAAGTGTCTCAACTGTCAGCAGGTCAAATGTGAGCACCAGAGACCGGGTGGATTACTTCAGAGTTTAGAGATCCCAGAGTGGAAGTGGGAACGGATCACCATAGACTTTGTAGTCGGACTTCCATGGACTTTGAGAAAGTTCGATGCTATTTGGGTGATCATGGATCGGCTGACCAAGTCAGCTCATTTTATTCCAGTGTTGACCATTTATTCTTCTGAGAGGTTGGTTGAGATTTATATCAGAGAGATTGTCCACGTTCATGGTATTCCAGTATCCATCATTTCAGACAGAGGTACATAATTCACATCACGATTTTGGAGAGCCGTACAGCAGGAGTTGGGTACTAGGGTGGAGCCGAGCATAACCTTTCACCCTCAGACGGACGGGAAGTCCGAGCGCACGATTCAGATTCTTGAGGATATGCTCCGTACCTGTGTGATGGAGTCCAGAGGGTCATGGGACCAATACTTGACACTTGCAGAGTTCACTTACAATAACAGTTACCAGTCCTGCATTCAGATGGCAACGTATGAGGCTCTGTATGGTAGGCGATGCCGGTCCCTAGTGGGATGGCTTGAGCCGAGCGAGGCTCGATTGTTGGGTACAAATTTGGTCCGTGATGCCCTGGATAAGGTGAAGGTGATTCAGGAGACACTTCGCATAGCTCAGTCCAGGCAGAAGAGTTATGCGGACAGTAAGGTTCGTGATTTGGAATTTATGGTTGGTGAGCGGGTCTTGCTTCGGGTATCGCCTATGAAGGGCATCATGAGGTTTGGGAAGAAGGGCAAGCTGAGCCCGAGGTTCATTGGTCCTTTTGAGATATTGCGGCGAGTTGGGGAGGTTTCTTATGAGCTTGCCTTGCCTCCCAGCTTAGCGGGAGTTCACCCGGTATTCCACGTGTCTATGCTCTGGAAGCATCACGGTGATCCGACTCATGTATTGGATTTCAGCTCAGTCCAGTTGGACAAGGATCTATCTTATGTTGAGGAGCCAGTAGCCATTTTGGACAGGCAGGTCAGAAAGCTCAGGTCAAAGAATATTACTTCAGTAAAGGTCCAGTGGAGAGGTCAGCCGGTCGAGTAGGCAACTTGGGAGACCGAGCAGGATATGCGCAGCCAGTACCCTTATCTTTTCCCAGTTTCAGGTATGTCTTTATACTCGTTCGAGGACAAACGATTATTTTAAGAGGGGGATGTAACGACCCGGCCGGTCATTTTGAGAATTAGAGCCCCGGTGCCCTAATAACTGTTTTCCCCATGTTTGTTTCTGCTATTGAGACTTGCCGGAGTGATTGGTTATGGAATTCAGAGAGTTTTGGGACACTTAGTCCCTGGTTTTGAGTTTTAGCCTTAGAGTTTGGACCGTAGTCGGAACTGTGTAAAGACAGATCCGAAATGGAATTCCATCGACACTGTTAGCTCCGTTGAGTGATTTTAGGGTTAGGAGCGCGTCCGGAATGTGTTTTGGAGGTCTGTAGTAGACTTAGGCTTGAATTGGCGAAAGTTAGTTTTTTGGCGATTTCAGCTGATAGTGGAAATTTTGATATCGAGCTCGAAATGGAATTCCTAAAGTTGTTGTAGGTTCGTAGTGTCATTTGTGACCTGTATGTAGAATTTGAGGTTATTCGGACTAGATTTGATGTGGTTCGACGTCGTTTGTAGAATTTGGAAAATTTTAAATTCTTAGGCTTGAATCCGTGCTTAATTCATGATTTTGGTGTTGCTCAATGTTGTTTGAAGGCCCGACTAAGTTTGTGTGGTGTTATAGGATTGGTTGGTAGGTTTGGTTGAGGTTCCGGGGGCCTCAGGTGTGTTTCGGATGCTTAATGGAATGAAATTAGACTTAGGAAAAATCTGGTACCTTTGCTGGTTCTGGTGTTTTCGCACCTGCAAAAGGGAGGCCGCAGGTGCGAGAGCTGATAGTGTGGAGGAAGTGTGCATATGCGGAACTGGTGGGGTTGGTGATGGAGCGCAGGTGCGCAAGTTTGACCGCACCTGTGAGCCTGCAGGTGCGAAACGTAGGCGCAAGTGCGGAGCCTGGCTGCCTTAGTGAATTGTGCAGATGCGCCGATTTGGACCGCAGGTGCGAGGAATTGCCCATAGATACGGCCCCGGTCCGGATAAGTGACCTTCGCACCAGCGATGATGTTTTCTGCAGGTGCGTGACCGCATATGCGGCCCCATGAGCGTAGGTGCGGAAATCGCTGGGTTGAAGAGGCAGATTCGAGGGTTCATTCCTCATTTTTTACCAATTCAAATTTTAGCTCAGGAGAAGGCGATTTTGCAAGGGTTTTGAAGAGAAAATCAATGGGTAACAATTCTTAACTATAATTCGTGTATATTTCATTAATCTATTATTGTTTTCCTCATCTAATTATGAAATTTGAGGGTAGAAATTTGAAAATGGGGGAAAAGGTTCCCCAATTGAAAATCTGAGATTTGAATGGGAATTTGACGTCGGATTGAGATGATTTTTGTTCGAGTGAGCTCGTGAGTGAATAGATTCGGGCCACTTGGAGTCGGATACTCGTGGGAAGAACGTGATATCGAGTTGATTTGAGCGGTTCGAGGTAAGTGGCTTGCCTAATCTTGTGTTGGGGACTTTCCCTTAGGATGTTTGATATTAATTGATGTGTGGGCGCCGTGTACGTGAGGTGACGAGTACGTACACAGGCTATTATTGCAAAAAATCCTGTTTTTCCTTTTTAAATCATAAAGTGTTTTTCCTTATTAAATTGCACTTATACGTTTAATTGTTAAACTTAGACCAGCGAAGCATGCTTATGTGTTTTAACTGCCTATTTGACATTCTGTGCGTCATGCTTAGTTAAGTCCCTACTTTCCTTATCTGTGTTCAGTATAAACTGTATAACTCGATGCCATACCTGCCATTTCATCTTGTGTTGCATATTTAAATTGAGACTACGGACGTATTCCAGGAGATCCCCCTGTCTTGCATATTTATTTAGGGACTACGGATGTATTCCGGGAGATCCCCCAACACTGCATATTTACTTTGGGACTACGGATGTATTCCGGGAGATCCCCCTGTACTGCATATTCAGTTGGAACTATGGGACGGTATCCCGTGAGATTTTCCCCATTGTATTTACCTTGTTCTTAGCTGAAGGCTCCCTTAACTGTTAAAGTTTTGAGAATTTCTTTAACCGTGTTACTGTAAACTTTACTTATATCTTTTACTATTTAATTTATTATATTTACTCTGGTAGGGCCTTGACCTGACCTCATAACTACTCGACTGAGGTTAGGCTTGGCACTTACTGGGTACCATTGTGGTGTACTCATGCAATTTTCTGCACATGTTTTCATGTGCAGATCCAGGTGCGAGCTATCAGCCTCGGGTTTAGTGCGTGCTGCTGATTCTAGGAGACTTCAAGGTACTTCTGCTTGCGTCCGCAGATCCTCGAAGTCCCCTTATACTCCCTCACTTAGAGATTTTCTTTATTATCTTCAGACTTTTGTATAGAGCTACATAGAGTATAGCAGCTTGTCAGGGTCTTAGGAAATTATTTTGTATATGCTGAGTGGTACTACTTTTGGTTATTCACAATATGCTGTTTATCTTTAAAATGTTGTGTTTTCTTTACTTTTGTTTTGTAATATTAGGCTTACCTAGTCGTAAAGACTAGGTGCCGTCACGACACCTTACAGAGGGTTAATTTGGATCGTGACAAAAAGTTGACCGTATGTGGACCTATGTGTAAAAGACCTCGGATTCAAATTATGATAATTCCAATAGCTCTGTATGGTGATTTTGGACTTAGGAGCGTCTCCAAAAAATTATTTGGAGGTCCGTTAGTGGAATTATGCTTGAAATGTCAAAAGTTGAATTTTTGGAAAGTTTGACCGTAGGGTTGACTTTTTGATATCCGGGTCAGAATCCGATTCTAAAAATAGGAATACCTCTGTTATGTCATTTATGACTTGTGTGCAAAATTTGAGGTCAATCGGACGTGATTTGATAGTTTCCGGAGCCATTTGTAGAAATTAGAAATTTCAAAGTTCATTAGGCTTGAATTGGGGTGTAATTCATAGTTTTAGGGTTGTCTGAGGTGATTTGAGGGTTCTACTAAGTTCGTATGATATTTTAGGACTTGTTGGTATATTTGGTTGAGGTCCCGAGGGGCTCGAGTGAGTTTTGGATGGTTAACAGATCAACAATATCTACTTGAATAACTGTTGGAATATTCTGATATCTGATGATCTTTTCCTTCTACGCGATCGCGTGAATGTGTCTGTGATCGCGTAGGCTTAATTGGTCAGTGGGGGTTTTGTTCAACGCGATCACATGGGGATATCTGCGATCATGTAGGGTTAATGTGAGGCAGTGGAATTTTGTGCTTCGCGATCGCGTGAAGCGGGACGCGATCGCGTAGTTATGTGAGTTTGTTATTCGCGAATGCATTAAGAAGGTCGCGTTCGCGTAGAGAAAATTGGGAAGAAATGGAAATCACGCATTTGTGCTTCGCGATCGCGTGGTTTGGTCTGCGATCGCATAGGTTTGTGATGTTGTGCATAGCGATCGCATGGGAAAGTCCACGTTCGCGTAGAGTAAAATTTGGGCGATGGAAAATTGTTCTTCGCAATCGCGTGGGAATGTTCGCGATCGCGTAGAGCAAATGTCTGGGCAGAGAGTTTAAGTTCTGAAATTTTTGACGGATTGGAGCTCGGGAGGAGGCAATTTTCGGGAGTTTTTCAAGGAAAATAATGGGGTAAGTGTTTTAACTTAATATTGGTTAAATTACCCGAATCCATGGTTGTTTTTATCATTTAATTGGTGAATTAAGTTGGAAAAGTTTGAAAACCCTCTTGGATTAAATTGAAGATTTGAGGGTCGAGTTGGGGTCGGATTTTGGTAAAATTGGTATGGTTAGACTCGTGGTTGAATGGGCTTCCGAATTTTGTAAACTTTTGTCGAGTTCCAAGACGTGGGCCCCACGGGCGATTTTTGAGCTAAAATTCGGATTTTTATGGAAAATTAGCATTTTCTTATGGAATTAATTCCAATGAATTTTATTGACTGAAACGAATTATTTATGGCTAGATTCGAGGAGTTTGGAGGCCAATTCACGAGAAAAGGGCATTGCAGAATAAGAATTTCACGGCTTGAGGTAAGTAACAGTTTTAAATCTAGTCCTGAGGGTATGAAATCCCGAATTATGGGTTTTTGTGTCATGTGATTATTTTGGAGGTGACGCACATGCTAGGTGACGGGCGTGTGGGCGTACACCGAGGGGATTGTGACTTGGTCCATCCCGTGAAACTGTAAAGTTGGATAACTTGTTGTTAGCTTGATGCTCTCTATGTGTTGAAGAAACTTGACTGTAAATCATGTTAGAAACCATGTTTAGGCTATATGTTGGTACTGCTGGGACCCATAGAGGTCATGTACATGTTGAATTATCTGCTAAATTGTTGTTTGGTACTCGGTCACAGTTTACTTGTTTATTTTATTTTAGTCTCTATTGTTCATTATTGATGCATCATATCATTGTTGTTTGGGCTGATTTTATGATTATTGAGAGCCCGGGAGACTGGAGAGATTTATGACTGAGTGAGGCCGAGGGCTTGATTGTGAGATATTGATACTATAACACGTGAGTTGTCCGTGAAGCACGTGAGTTGTCCGTACGAATCTAGATATTGACACTATAACACGTGAGTTGTCCGTGCATCATGTGAGTTGGCCGTGCGAATACAGATATTTATACTATGGCACATGAGTTGTCCATGCAGCACGTGAGTTGGCCATGCAGATTATAGCGCTTGGGCTGTAGGAGCCCCTCCGGAGTTTGTACACCCCCAGTGAGCACGGGTACCCATTGAGTGTGAGTGTTGAGGGCTGAGAGCCGAGTGGTTGAGTTGTTGTGACGAGTGGAGTGATTGTAGGCCTGAGAGGCTGTACTTGCTTTTCATTTGTTGTTGCACTTAGTTGCTATTTGTCATTGTTGTGAAATTCTCTGAAAGATTTTATATCCGGATTACATGAACGGTATAAATTGATTTGACTTAAACTGCTGGATTTGAAAGCATGTCTATTCTCTATTAGAATTACTGAAAATGAACTATAACTGTGTAGCTCGTCACTATCTTCAATTCCTTATTGTTACTTGCTGAGTTGGTTGTACTCATAGTACACCCTGCACTTCGTGTGCAGATCCAGGTGTTCCTGGACATAGCGGGTGTTGATTCTCTCGCACAGTTGACTTTTCAGAGATTCAGAGGTAGTTGCCGTGTTCTGCAGACCTTGTCTCTCATTCTCTATCTCCTTGTTTACTGTATTTGTTATCAGACTATTATAGACCATATTTTCCAAATTTGTATTCATATTAGATGCTCATGTACTCAGTGACACCAGGTTTTGGGGAGTGTTTGTATCAGTATTTGTGGGATATGGTATTGTATTTAAATATTATATTTTCAAAATTACGAGGGATTATGGTCTATCGAGATTTTTGGCTTGCCTAGTAATGAGATAGGCGCCATCACGACAGGTTGAGATTTTGGGTCGCGACACTATTCTAGCCCAGCAGATCCGACAGTTGAGGTCTAAGAGTTATCCTTCAGTTCGGGTGCAATGAAGAGGTCAGCCGGTAGAGGCATCTACCTGGGAGTCCGAGTCAGACATACAGAGTAAATATCCACACCTTTTCTCCAGCTCAAGTACTTTTTCTAACTCCATTCGAGGACGAACGTTTGCTTTAGAGGTGGAGAATGTGATGACCCAAAATGTCATCTTTAAATTTAATAAGTAATTCTATGTTCTAAGATCTCGAAAAGCACTATTTATCATTTCTCGACTTGCGTGCACAGTCCGTACAATTTTCGAAATGTTTTTGTGTGAAAATGGATTAAAATGTGAAATAGAATTTTAAAACTCAACTGGGTTGACTTTGGTCAATATTTTGAGCAAATGTACTCAGATCGGTGTTTTGACAATTTCGGTAGGTTCGTATCGTGATTTGGGACTTCGGTATATGCCCGAAATCGAATTCTGAGGTCCCTAGCCCGAGATATGGAATTTTGATAAATATTAAAAGTTTGAAAGCTTAATGATTTTTAAGAATTTACTGATGTTGGATTTATTGACACCGGGTCCGTATTTTGGTTTCGGAGCCCAATATAGGTCCACTATAATATTTATGACTTGTCTGCCGAATTTGGTAAGAATCAGAGTTGATTTGACGTGATTCAGACGTCCGGTTGTAAAAATATAAGTTTTAAAGTTTTCTTAAAAATTTCCTTTTATTTAGTGTCCGATTCGTAGCTCTAGGTATTATTTTGATGATTTGATCGCGCGAGCAAGTTCGTATGATGTTTTAGAACTCGAGTGCATGTTTGGTTTGGAGCCCCGAGGGCTCGGGTTGGTTTCGGGTGATTAACGGATCACTTTTGGACTTGAAGAAACTGCATAAACCTGCTTCTGGTTTCCTTCTTCGCGTTCGTGAAGAGCAAATTTGGGATGGCACATTTTGTACTTCGCGTTCACGATAGAGTGAACGTGTTCGCAAAGGCTTGAGGTGCGAAGCTTCGCGTTTGCGATCGAAGCCTCGCGTTCGCGAAGGGAAAGTGACTGGCCAGAAAAATTGCCTTCGCGTTCACGAACGGCATCTCGCGTTCGCGTAGGCCAAGCCAGGCAAGCTTCGCGTTCGCGAAGAGTAAATTTGGTTAGCAGTAATTTTTGCTTCGCGAACGTGAGGCACTGACCGCGTTCGCGAAGGGTAAAAGTTCCAGAAACAGAACTTAAGTTCTGGAAAATGAGATTCGTCCCATTTTCAACCCTTTTCCATTTTTGAGCTCGGGTAAGGCGATTTGCACGGAAAAACATTGGAGCAAGTGTTACTTATCCTATATTGATTATATTTCATGATTCTATACTCATTTACATCATGAATCCGTGAATTTAAGGAAGAAAAATTAGATTTTTATAAAATCTTCCAAAAATGAAAACTTAAGATTTGAAGGTCCATTTGACATCAGAATTTGATAATTTTTGTATGGTTGGACTCATCTTGGAATGGGTGTTCGAATTTCATAAGTTTTTCCGAGATTTGAGATGTGGGTCCCACTGTTGAATATTTAAATGAATTTTGGATTTTTATCCAGAAAATTAGTAAATTGATATAGAATTAATTCCTGTGATTTGTATTGAGTATATCGAATTATTTGTGAATAGTTTTGTGATGACCCAAAAGGTCATCTTATGTTTTAAAACTCGAATCTACACTCTTAAGCCTTAAAAATCTTATTTTTACCCTCCTCGATTTGCGTGTGCAGTCCGAGCAGGTTTCCATAAAGCTTTTATGTTGAAAATTGATGAAAATAAGAATTTTTGCCTTAAAAGTTGATTTTAGTTGACTTATGTCAACATGTTTTGTAAACTGACCCGGATCCGTGCTTTGATGGTCTCGGTAGGTCAGTATCGAATTATGGGACCTGGGCATATACCCGAAATTGAATTCGGAGGTCCCTAGCTTGAGTTATGAATTTTTGATGAAAATTAAAAGTCTGGAAATTATTTATTTTAAGAATTGATTGATATTTGGCATTGTTAGTATCGGGTCCATATCTTGGTTCCGGAGCCCGGTACAGGTTCATTATAATATTTAAGACTTGTCTGTGAAGTTTGGTGAGAAACGAAGTTGATTTGACGTGATTCGGACGTCCAGTTGAGAAAATAGAAATTTTTAAAGTGTTCTTGAGAATTTCATTTGATTTGGTACTCAATTCGTATTTCTAGGTGTTATTTTGGCAATTTGATCACGCGAGCAAGTTCGTATGATATTTTTAGACTTGCGTGCATGTTTGGTTTGGAGCCCCGAGGGCTCGGGTGAGTTTTGGATAGGCTACGGAGTGATTTGGACTTAGAAAAATAGCTGGTGTGCTTCAGCTGTGTTTGCAAGCTTCAGACCTTGCAAATGCGAGGTCAGGGTTGGCATTTGCCATCACTGCTGAGGTCGCATTTGCCAATTTCTCATCGCAAATGTGAAGAGAAGCTGGGCCAGCCTGTGTTCACAATTTCGAACTTTTCTTCGCATTTGCGAAGGGAGTCTGGGAGGGGTATGGATAGCAAATGCGATCTTTTGTCCGCATTTGCGAGGTCAGTGATCGCAATTGTGACACTTTCCTCGCTTTTGCAAAGGGAAGAAGGATTGTGAAGGCTTCACAATTGCGATAGCCCCTTCGCAATTGCGAGATTCGCATTTGCGAAGCTCGGGTCGCAAATGCGACATCTGCAGCTGAACAAAATGACTTTTGGACGGGAATTTTCATTCATTTCCCAAATTTTCAAGACCTAAAACACAAGAGGCGATTTCCCAAAGACCATATCTTCCCCAAATAATAGGTAAGTGATTCTAAACTGGTTTGTTTCAATCTTTCACTATATTTTACAAGATTTCAACCTAAAATCTAAGGTTTTCATGGTAGAATTAGGAGTTTTGGGTAGAAACTAGGGATTTCGGAAATTTGGAGATTTAGATCTCAATTTGAGGTCGGATTCCAAAACCAATTATATATTCGGGCTCGGGGGTGAATGGGTAAATGAATTTTGGTCCGAACCTAGGGTTTTGACCAAGCGGGCCCGGGGTCGATTTTTGACTTTTTGGAGGGAAATTTAGGAAATCTAAATTTATGCAATGTAATTGATTCCTTTAGTAAAATTTGATATTATTGAGTCATTTTTGAATAGATACGAGTGGTTTGGAGGTGAATTCCAAAGGAAAAGTTGTGATTGAGAACTTAAGTGGCCTTCAGAGCAAGGTAAGTGTTGTGTCTAACCCTGACTTGAGGGAATTAGGAACCTTAGATTACTTGCTAAGTGAAATTCATGTGAGCGGCGTATATGTGAGGTGACGAGTACTTATGCGCCGCCAATTTACCTATTTTCCATGTTTCTCACTTTTTCTTATATTGTCTCATTCCTATGCCTAATTGCGATGTGTTATACTAGTGTTGTTCAATTTATCGTTCTTATCATGTTTACGGATTTTCTGGTAATAATTGAGTTTTTATTTCAAAGTTGAGATTGATGTTATGGAACCAAATGTTGAGGTAAGGTTTGTACTTGCTATTCTATCTCCCTGTTGATATTTATGCATTGCATTATGGTAAGGGAGAGTGTTAATGCATGAAGGGTGATGCCGTGCCATATTGTGAGTATTAATGCACGAAGGGTGATGTCATGCCATATTGTGAGTGTTAATGCACGAAGGGTGATGTCGTGCCATATTGTGAGTGTTAATGCACGAAGGGTGATGGCGTGCCATATTGTGAGTATTAATGCATGAAGGGTGATGTCGTGCCATGATATGGGAGTTAATGCACGAAAGGTGATGTCATGCCGTTTCTATTAATTTTATGGTGAGATTGAGAGTAAAAGCACGAAGGGTGATGCCGTGCATTTTTTCTTACTGTATTCACTATTCCTGTTGATTCATGGTATATTGACTGCTCCAGTGATCATTTTGTTGTAGTCCTTTGTCTTGTATTCCCCTCAGTATGTTCCCCTCCCGACATTTCCTGTTTAGTTCTTCATTTATGTTATGTGTATATACATTGTTAAATTGTACAGGTTGATTTGTAGGTGCCTTTCCTTAGCCTCGTCACTACTTCATCAAGGTTAGGATCGACACTTACCAACACATGGGGTCAGTTGTACTGATACTGCACTCTGCACTTTCTATGCAGATTTTGATACCGGCTCGGGTTGATCGAGATTTTGCTATTGCTCCGCTGTCCGGAGACTCAAGGTAGATTTGTCGGCGTTCAAAAACCTTGAAGTCCCCATCTATCTTTTCTGTTCTACTATTTCTTTCATTTAGACAGTTGTATTTCTTTCAGACTCTTAATTGTAGTAAATTCTAGAATGCTCGTGAATTATGACTCCAGATCCGGGTGGTAGTAATTAATACAGTTTTTATGATATTCCGCACTTATTATATTTTATCTTAGTAAAGTATTGTTAATTACTGAATGGAAACAAGGAATTGGTTTAATAATTCTTTAACGTTGGCTTGCCTAGCAAGTGAAATGTTAGGCGCCATCACGGTCCCGTCGGTGGGAAATTCCAGGTCGTGACAGTTGGTATCAGAGCACTAGGTTGCCTAGGTCTCACGATTCACGAGCAAGCTTAGTAGAGTCTGGAGGATTGGTACGGAGACGTTTGTGCTTATCTTCCAGAGGCTATGAAGTTTAGGAACAAGTTTCACTTCTATTCTTCTCTATCATGCGATTTTGCTTTCTCAATACTTGTTGAACTCTTCTACTCTTATTCTCTCGTAGATGGCGAGAACACGTACCGCTTCCTTAGCTGGGCAGCAGCTAGAGCCTCCAGTGGCAGCTTCTACGCGGGGCAGAGGTCAAGGCCGAGGCCGTGCCAGAGGCCTAGGCAGGGGCAGGGCTCAGCCTAGAGCTCGAGAAGCAGCCCCAGTAGTGGAGCCTTAGATAGAGCTTGACGAGGAGGTTCCAGCCCAGACTGTTCCTGCCGGACCAGCTCAGGTTCTGGAGGTGTTCATTGCTACCCCAGTAATTCAAGACACTTTTGTCCGTTTGGTGGGCCTTATGTAGAGTGTGGACCAGACTGGCGCATTTCCCATGGCACCAGCAGTCTCTCAGGCTAGAGGAGGAGCTCAGACTCCTATCACTCCCGCTCCGGAGCAGATAGCTCCCAGTATCAGGCTTCAGCAGCTCAGCCAATCAGATTAGTTCAGCCGGTTATTGCGGCACAGGTCGGAGATAGACCATCTATATCTCCTGAGGCTTTATGGAGATTGGATAGGTTTACCAAAATCTTTCATGTTCACTTCAGTGGTGCTCCTTCAAAGGACCCCCAAGAATATCTTGACAGCTGTCACGAGGTTCTATGAAACATGGGTATAGTGGAGACCAATGGGGTCGATTTTGCTGCATTTCAGATGACTGGCTTCGCCAAGAAATGGTGGAGAGATTATTTGTTGACCAGACCAGCTGGGTCGCCTTCTCTTACTTGGAACCAGTTCTCTCAGCTCTTCATAGAGAAGTTTCTACCTATCAAATTGAGAGAGGAGCATCGCCATCAGTTTGAGCGTCTCCAATAGGGCAGTATGACTGTTACTTAGTATGAGACCCGTTTTGTGAATTTGGCCCGTCATGCCATTCTTTTTCTTCCCACCGAGAGAGAGAGGGTGAGGAGGTTTATTGATGGACTTGCTCAGCCTATCAGATTGCAGATGGCTAAGGAGACTGGGAGTGAGATTTATTTTCAGGCAGCTGCTAATGTCGCCAGACGGGTCGAAATGGTTCTTACTCAGGGAGGTCAGGGGTCTGACAAGAGACCTCGTCATTCCGGTGAGTTTGGTAGAGTCCATCCTCCCATGCCGTTTCATTCAGCGCTTCAGGTATCCCACGGTGCCTCAGGTGGTCGTGGCCCTCAGATGCATTATTCCGACCAGCTAGCCTACAGTACACCACCAGCTCCTATTAGTGCACCTCCACTCCAGAATTATCAGGGTGGTTATTCGGGTCGACAGGGTCAGTTTCAGGGTCAGCAATTACCGCAACCGAGGTTATGTTATACATGTTGTGATCCGAGACACATTGCTAGATTTTGCCTTCGAGCAACGGGCATCTCACAGCATCAGAGTTCTCGTGCCATGATTCCGGCACCAGTTGCTGCACCACCTGCTCAGCCAGCTAGAGGCAGGGGTCAGGCAGCCAGAGGTAGAGGCCAGACTGTTAGAGGTGGAGGTCAGGCCGTTAGAGGTGGAGACCAACCAGCTAGAGGCCATCCCAGGGACATAGTTCAGGGTGGTGGGGCCCAGCTCTGATGTTATGCTTTCCCAGCCAGCCTTGAGGCTGAGTCATCTGACGATGTTATCACAGGTACTATTTCAGTTTGCAGTAGAGATGCTTCAGTTCTATTTGATCCGGGATCTACTTACTCTTATATGTCATCCTATTTTGCTTCCTATTTAGTCATGCTCCGTGATTCTTTGAGTGCTCCTGTGTATGTGTCCACACTAGTGGGAGATGCTATTGTTGTATATCGTGTTTATCGTTCGTGTGTGGTCACCATTGGGAGTCTTGAGACTCGTGTAGATCTTCTACTTCTTGACATGGTTGATTTTGATGTCATACTAGGTATGGATTGGCTATCACCTTATCATGTTATATTAGATTGTCACGCCAAAATGGTGACCTTATCTTTGCAGGGGTTGCCTCGATTAGAGTGGAGAGGGAATCTTGGCCATTCTGCCAGCAAGGTTATCTCTTATGTGAAGGCTCGGCATATGGTCGAGAAGGGATGCCTAGCTTATTTGGCTTATGTCTGCGATTCTAGTGCGGAGGTTCCTTCCAGAGATTCGGTGCCGGTTGTTCGTGAGTTTCCAGAGGTGTTTGCTGCAGATCTGTCGGGGATGCCACCCGATAGGGATATTGATTTCTACATTGATTTGGCTCCGGGCACTCAGCCTATTTCCATTCCGCCATATCGCATGGCCCCACCAGAGTTGAAAATATTGAAGGAGCAGTTGCAAGATTTGCTTGATAAGGGCTTCATTAGACCTAGTGTCTCGCCCTGGGGTGCACCCGTGTTGCTTGTGAAGAAGAAAGATAGATTGATGAGAATGTGTATAGATTATCGGCAGTTGAACAAAGTCACCATCAAGAACAATAATCCATTGTCGAGGATTGATGATTTATTTGATCAGCTTCAGGGTGCCAAGGTGTTTTCAAAGATTGATTTGAGATCTGGCTACCATCAGTTGAGGATTAGGGCATCTGATGATCCTAAGACAGCTTTTCGGACTCAGTATGGGCATTATGAGTTCCTAGTGATGTCATTTGGGCTGACAAATGCCCCAGCAACATTCATGGATTTGATGAACCGGGTGTTCAAACCCTACTTGGATTCCTTTGTAGTTGTGTTTATTGATGATATATTGATATACTCCCAGAGTCGAGAGGAGCATGAACAGCACCTTCGGATCATTCTTCAGACTCTAAAAGACCGCCAGTTATATGCTAAGTTCTCAAAATGCGAGTTTTGGTTGAGTTCAGTTGCTTTCTTGGGTCACGTTGTATCAGCAAAGGGTATTCATGTGGATCCTAAGAAGATTGAGGCAGTTCAGAATTGGTCTAGACCTATATCGGCTACAGAGATTTGTAGTTTCCTGGGTTTGGCGGGCTATTACCGTCGATTTGTGGAGGGGTTTTCATCCATAGCAGCCCCGTTAACTAGATTGACCCAAAAGGGTGCCCCGTTTAGGTGGTCAGATGAGTGTGAAGCGAGCTTTCAGAAGCTCAAGATAGCTTTGACCATGACACCGGTATTGGTGTTACCCACAGGTTCAGGATCTTATACAATATATTGTGATGCATCTCGTATTGGTCTGGGTGCGGGATTGATGCAGGGTGGCAAGGTTATTACATATGATCTACGGCAGCTGAAGGTTTACGAGAAGAATTACCATGTTCATGATCTAGAGCTGGCAGCCATTGTTCACGCGCTGAAAATTTGGAGGCACTATCTTTACGGCATGCCATGTGAGGTATTCACTGATCATCGGAGCTTGCAGTATTTGTTCAAGAAGAAGGAAATCAATTTTGAGGCAGCAGAGATGGTTGGAGCTATTGAAAGACTATGATATCACCATGTTGTATCATCCCGGGAAGGCCAATATGGTGGCCGATGCTTTGAGTAGAAAGTCAGTCAGTATGGGTAGCCTTGCAAATATTCCAGTTGGTGAGAGACCGTTTGCATTGGATGTTCAGGCCTTAGCCAACCAGTTTGTGAGGTTGGATGTTTCTGAGCCCAGCCGTGTTCTAGCTTGTACAGTTTCTTGATCTTCTTTGTTTGAGCGCATCAGAGATAGGCAGGATGACGATCCTCATTTACTTGTCCTTAGAGACACAGTGCGGCACGGTGGTGCCAAGCAGGTTACTGTTAGAGATGATGGAGTTTTGAGGATGCAGGGTCGTATTTGTGTGTCTAATGTGGATGAACTTCGTGAATTAATTCTTGAAGAAGCACACAATTCCAGGTATTCTATTCATCCAGGTACCGCCAAAATGTATCAAGATTTGCGGCAACATTATTGGTGGCGGAGAATGAAAAAGGATATAGTTGCCTATGTAGCTCGGTGCCTAAATTGCTAGCAGGTAAAGTGTGAACATTAGAGACTTGGTGGTTTACTTCAGAGGTTAGATATTCCTGAGTGGAAGTGGGAGCATATCACTATGGATTTTGTTGTTGGACTCCCACAGACTCAGAGGAAGTTCGATACAGTTTGGGTTATTGTGGACAGGCTGACTAAGTCAGCGCACTTCATTCCTGTGGCAGTTACCTATTCCTCGGAGCGGTTAGCAGAGATTTATATTCGTGAGATCGTCCATCTTCACGGTGTGTCCGTGTCTATGATTTCTAATCGAGGTACGCAGTTTACCTCGCACTTTTGGAGGGCAGTACAGCGTGATTTGGGTACGCGGGTTGAGTTGAGCACAACATTCCATTCTCAGACGGACGGGCAGTCCGAACGTACTATTCAGATCTTGGAGGATATGCTCCACGCTTGTGTTATAGACTTCGGAGGATCGTGGGATCAGTTCTTGCCCCTTGCAGAGTTTGCCTACAACAACAGCTACTAGTCGAGCATTCAGATGGCTCCCTATGAGGCATTATATGCTAGGCGGTATCGGTCGCCAGTTGGGTGGTTCGAGCCGGGAGAGGCTCGGTTGTTGGGCACAAACTTAGTACAGGATGCCTTGGATAAGGTCAAGATTATTCAGGATCGATTTCGCACAGCTCAGTCCAGACAGAAGAGTTATGCCGACCGTTGGCTAATTTCACATCACACGTAATTTATAAATTTAATACAGGTTATTGAACAATTGCAATTCATCACAGAAAATCGGTTAGACATTTGATCTAAGTCTTATGTCTTAAATTAGTATTGTTTTTTCTTTGTTGTATGATTTATAATACTTATTGTTGTGCCAGCTCAAGTTACTTGTTTTAAAAAAATTTAAAAATTAGACTATCTCCTTTAATTATGTGTAATATTAATACTACATGATTTGCGTTATTTGCAATTGCCATGCTTGAAACACTCAGATTTCAACAATTACATTCGTTCAGCTAAACAATCTTCCTTATATCATAAAAATAATCAATTATTGAATTAGTCGCTTTGATAACTTATAAAACTCTTATGCATGCTTTATTTTAGGTACACCTGCAATGGCCAGTGAAAAGGAATTGTCAGACCAATCTGTCCCAATTAATAGTCTAAGAGTATCTGTAACGACCCGACTTGTCGTTTTAAAAATTTACGTTTCGTTCAGTGACATAAGGTCTCGATCAGTTTCGCAATATATATTATGACCCGCGGGTGTGCTCGAGTTTGATTTACTGAATATTCAGAATTAAATTAAAAGAACAATCCTTAATTTGAAGCTTAAATGGAAAGATTTGACCGGAGAGTTAACTTTTGAGAAAACGACTCCGGAATAGAATTTTGATGATGTCAATAGCTCCGTATGGTAATTTTGGACTTAGGAGCGTGTACGAAAAATTATTTGGAGGTCCGTAGTGAAATTAAGCTTGAAATGCTGTAAGTTAATTTTTTGGGAAGTTTGACCGGAGAGTTAACTTTTGAGCAAACAAACCCAGAATAGAATTTCGAGAATGGCAATAGCTTCGTATGATGATTTCGGACTTAGGCATAAGTTCAGATTTGGATTTGGAAGTCCATAGGACAATTAGACACATTTTGGCGAAAGTTGAAAAATATAAGATTTTGGAAAAGTCCGACCGAAGGGTGAATTTTTGATAACGAGGTCAGATTTTGATTCTAGAAATGGGAATAGCTTCATTAAGTCAATTATGACTTTTGTGCAAAATTTGAAGTCATTCCGGATTGATTTGATACGTTTCGGCGCAAAATATAGAAGTTGAAAGATTTGAAAACTTATAATTCGATTCGATGCGCGATTCATAATTTTGGCATTGTTTGACATGGTTTGAAGCCTCAACTAAGTTCGTATTGTATTTTGGGACGTGTTGGTATATTTGATTGAGGTTCCGAGGGCCTCGGGTTGATTTCGGAAGGTTAACAGATCAATTCGGACATGAAGATAGGCTACTGGAATTTTCTGGGTAGCAACATGAATAGTGTTTTGCAGAAGCGTGAACAGTGATTCGCAGATGCGTGAACAGTGACCATAGGTTTGTGAACAGTATCCACAGGTGCGAATTCGGGCAGAATGTTAAGGACCAAAAATTGGTCATTTTGCCATTTTCGTTTTTGGAGCTCGGATTTGGGCGATTCTGGAGGGATTTTTCACAAGCTTGGTTGGGGTAAGTGTTCTATATCCTAAAGTGTTTATATTTCATGAATCCGTGATTATATTCATTATTTAATTCGGATTTAAATAGAATAAATCAAAATATTTTGTAAAATCTTCCAAAAACAAAAATTTAAGATTTGGAGGTCGAGTTGTGATCGGAATTTGATAAAATTGGTATGGTTGAACTCGTATCAGAATGGGTGTTCGAATTTTATGAAAATTATATCGGGTTCTGAGGGGCGGGCCCCGCGTTGACTTTTTGGAATAAATTTTTAAGTCGACGCATTATTATCCAGAATTGTTTCCGATGAATTTTAATGAAGTTATACAATTAATTTGGTTAGATTTGAGCGGTTCGGATGTCAATTCAAGCAAGAAGACGATTTTGGAATATCGGCATAACTTCAAAAGGGTAAGTGTCTTACTTAACCTCGAGTGGGGGAATTTCCCCTTACGCATTCAGTCTTATGTGTAATTTGTGTAATTGAAAACCATGTATGCGAGATGACGAGTACGTACTTGATTTATATGTGCAAATTTTATTGAGTTAAAGTCTTGAGCATATTGTGTAGTAAATTGGATAATTGTTAGCATATATTTAATCATCTATTTGTCGTACCTAAATCCTTATTGTTGAATCTGTTGTTATATGACAATTTGATGTGATTGTTATTTGATTATTTATGAAATTCTGTGAATTTGCTGGTTTGATAATTATTGGAATTTAATTTCATTTTGGACTCTTCCCTCTGCAATTAATTAATTAAATGAGCTTAAGAAGAGGTGATTATATAATTATTAAAATATTTGGAGTTAATGAAGGCTTTGCTTTATGTTGAGTAATTTATATCTCTATTAATTGTTTTTGGGTGTTATATACATTGTGTGGAGCCTTGGGTTATTTATTGTGAAATTAATTAATTTTGTTATATCTTTGAAATTTGGTTGTGGCCATTGGGCAAATGGTGATATGAATTGATTTTCTTGTCATGTTGCCGTGATCATTTTCCATGTAAATTATTGTATTGTGTGAGTTATTATTTTGAGAAATTATTGTGTTGCGTTAGTTTTTATTTTGGGGAGATAAGGGTGGCATTTCACCGTTGATATTATGTGGGTATAAGGGTGGCATTTCACTGTTGTTGTATTTTTTTGGAATATTGTCTGGGCGGAGCGATAAAGGTGGCTATAGGAGTGATAAGGGTGGCAATAGGAGCGATAAGGGTGGCTATTGATATTGTTTGGACGGGGCGATAAGGGTGGCTATATGAGCAATAAGGGCGGCAATAGGAGTGATAAGGGTGGCTATTGTCAGGGATGATATGTGATGATGTGGGGTTGTGGTGTTGATAATTTTCATGTGAGTATTGAACTTGAGAGCCTGTGGCCATTGCCATGCGGATTATAAAATAAAATGTGGGCACGAGGTGCCGTGAGTAAATAATGAGGATATTTGGCACGTGAATTGTCCGTGCAGTTGTGATATGAAATGTGGGAACGAGGTAATGTGATGAAATGATAATGATAATTGACACGTGAATTGTCCGTACAGTTATGATATGAAATGAGGGAATGAGGTGCCGGGAAAATATGATGATTTATATGGGCACGGGGTGCCGTGGAAATATGAAAATGGGCTGAGACCCGTATTTGTTTTATGATTATGAAATGAGGTGTCACATGGTGACTTTTTAATTGAAATAATTATATTCAAATTATTCATTTGGAAGGATTTTTATTCAAAAATAATTATATGAAAGAATTGTATTTGAAAGATATTTATTTGAGAAAATTATATTTGAAAAGATTTATTGAAAGAATTATATTTGAAAAGTAATTATTTGAGAAAATTATATATGAAGGAGAGTTATTTGGAGGAATTATATGTAAAAGACATTTATTTAAAGAGCTTGATTTAATTTGGTGTTATTATATTTATTAATTGTTGAGTGATATTAATGATATTCTTGTTGTCTGTTGTGCATATCACTGGTTGTTTTATACATCCCTTATTGTTATTGCTTCCTATTATTCTGTATATTATATTGCACAGGTTACTAGACTAGTGAGTGTCTTGACTGTACCTCGTCTCTACTCCACTAAGGTTACTCTTGATACTTACTGGGTACCGACCGTGGTGTACTCATACTACACTTCTGCATATTTTTGTGCAGCGTCAGGTTTTGGAGATATCGGACTTGAGCAGAGTTAAAGCGAGATCGTAAGTATTCAAGGTAGAGTTGCTTGGTCGTCGCAGTCCCTTGGAGTCTTTTCATTTTATTGTACTGTTAATTTGTAATCAAACAGTATTGTATATTCGGTCCTCGTGATTATTCCATGTATTCAGTTAGAGTTTGTGACTCAGTACTACCAGTCTTGGGAGGTTGTATATTCATATTTATTCCGTTGTTAGTTTTAGTTACTTATTCAATAAAAAAATGGCTTCAAAATGTAATTGAAATTGGCTTACCTAGTCTTAGAGACTAGGTGCCATCACGACATCTATGGTGGGAATTTTGGTCGTGAGAGTATCTCATTCATGTTGGGTAATACGAGTGGTAGTGTTTGGGAGTGGAATAGTAAAAGAGTTCAACAATAAAATAAATCAAGGCACCCAAAAAATTGTGACATTAGTTGACAAATAGGTAATTGTTATTTTATATCAATATTTTATTAATTTCATGTCTTTTCATATTATAGTTTTAATTATCAGATTAACTTAAAGTGAAACTTTTTACAAGGAACAAAAATTCACGCTACACTTTTCAATGGTTATATTGAGAAGTGAAAAAATTATTTACAACAAAACAAGATTCGTTATATCATAAACGGATGCATCAATAGTGCGAATCCTAATTTTCAATCAATGCACACGGAGCTTGAGATTGGATTTATGGAAAATACTTTAGTTGAAGAAAGCAATAGTCACTTTTCGACCATTGATTTTTCAAATAATTTTATTTGATTCGATGAGGCATCAAAGTGCACCAATGGAACAATTTTTGGTAAGTTGTTTAGATTTCATCCAGTAATCTTTCACTAAATATACAAACAATATTTTACTTCTATTCGCCTTATTAAATTTTTGGTAATATACATATATTTGTTTTAATAATCTTTCTAGATATAATTGGAATTTTAGTGGATGTTGAACCCTCCATGGGAGAAGGTTCAAAGAAACGAAGGGAGATAGTGCTTATCAACGAGATGTAAGTTGGAAATTTTAGTTCAATATGTTAAATTTTTCTTCGTAATTAAGATGTTAATGGTTTAATATGTTTAATTGTAAATTCAGGGTTGGTAGAAAGATTGTAACCTTATGGAATGATTTCTCGGAGATAGACTGTCACGACCCCAAATTCTCTCTATAGAATGTCGTGATGACACCTAGTCTCTAAGATTAGGTAAGCATATCAATGCGAAAAAATAATAAATATCTGAAATAAATAAACTATAATTAAAACAATTTCAACTCCCAAAACCCGATAAAAATATGTCACAAGATTCTAAGAATTGTATCCTCAATGTCTCTATATCAAGGTCTAAAGAAAATAAGGAAGCAACATAATAGTGATAGAAGGGGACTCCGGAGTTTGCGGACGCTGTCAGATATACCTCGAAGTCTCCGTGCATAGGTAACTCACTGAAGTCGGGGCTGGTAAAGAGTAGCTGGATCTACACAAAAAGATGTGCAGAAGTGTAGTATGAGTACACCACAACGGTACCCAGTAAGTGCCAAGCCTAACCTCGGTAGAGTAGTGACGAGGTCAGGTGAGGCCCTACTGGAATATAATAATGGCATGGTAAAATGTTTATCAATATAGTAAAATAAAATGACATTGAAAATGAATCAAGTAGTGTATCACCATTTAATTACACCAAATAATAGCAATTAATACCTCGCGGAAAAACAAAACAGAATTCTTTTCAATTTTAAGAAAATCACAACAATAATCAAAGGCAACTGCGGCCATAAATCAATATCAACAAGGGCACTCCCGAGGTACCACTTCGTAGTCCCAAATCATAAATAAATTCACAATATCTCATTTCTTTATCTCACCGCGGGAGCCTTCACAATTTATTTGAAAGAAAATATTTTTCTTGAAATAGCATCCCGCGTTTTAGCTATCCTTATCACACCGCACGACTTCTAGTAGCTCCCCCTACTAGCCACGCGTATCAAGCCACACTTATCTCACCTCATGCGTTTCAATACCCAAACCTTATATCACCGCATGTAGGGCTGCTTATCGGGCGGATTGGACGGTTATTTACTCTTAACGGTTTGGCTTATCGGTTATTGGCTTTTAAATATATTAATCCGGTAGCTACCCGATAAGATATCAGGCAGATTGGTATCGGTTTAGCTCTTATCGGGCGGTTATCGGGCGGTTTATCGGTCTAATACAATCTATACTGTGTGCATTAATTGTTTGCTGACTATTGTGACTCAAACTAAAATTCCTATGCTCAGCAGACTACATTCCAGTCTATAGAATACAATAGATGAGTCCATTACATCCCAAAGCAAACTACATTACAGATGAGTCCAGAATACATATGTCTTTCCTCCGCCCACAACTGCAAAGGAAAAGTAAATGCTCCCTCATTAATTCTGAAATGATAAAATTCTAGTCTATATTCAAAGTGAGTCCAGAATACATACTTCAAAATGATTAATCCATAAGTGAGCAGACTACACATAAATATTTGTCCTGCAGCTAACGCCTAACAGTGCTTGAATTTCTGTAGCTTCAAAGTTCAAACAACAGCTTAATCCATAAGTGAGTAGATCCCTGTAAAAAATATACATACACCAAATTTCAGCATTAGGCAACGAAGTAGAGACTGTGATAAATACTATTGTTAACTAGTATGCATACACCTAAAGCTCATTAACAATTTCGGAAAATAAAAAAAAATTAATCTCAATTAACTAATATTTAACAAGACTCCAATGGTCTAACCTTAATTGAAACGGGCAGCCATCCCTTTGGTTCGTTAACAAAATCATATATAAGTATAATGAGCAATTTATTAAGAAAAACAGTCACATAAATGGAGATGGAACATCAGAAACAAATTCATTCATGATTTCAGCCATTTTTATGGAGAAATAGTATAGATTCAGGAATGTGTACCTAAAATACTTGACAAATATAGCTTGAAACAGCTGATAAAGGGCAGAAATGGAGATAAAGGAAGTTCAGCTACGATTTTGATAGCAAACAGCAGAAGAACAGCAATGTCGACCTCAACTTCAATCCAAAAATAAATGAGAAACCCATAAATTCTCCAAGTAACACAACAGAAATCAGAAAACCTTTTTAATCTTTTTTTTTCATTTTTCTTCTTCAGATCCGGATGTAGAAAAATGGGAATTCAGGGATTTTGTTTTAACTTTTTTCATAGGTGAGATGTGTGTGCATGATGGCGAATTCTCGGCTTCCTTTTGCGTGAAAGGGAATGGGTGAGTGAGGAAGGAGACCAGGCGGCTAGGGTTTTCAAAGGGGGATCCGTCTGTCTTTTTCTTAGGGTTTGGGAAAATAGGCGTTTTAAAGAGAAGGGAGATCCGGTTGGGCCAGGCGGGTCATGGAAATTGGGCTTCTAAAGGGATGGGTTTGAAACAATTGCAAAATTAGTCACTTTGAATTCAAATTTTAATTAAAACCAATTTGTGTGGCTAAATTATTATATCTATTTTTGGCGTTAGATAGAGTACTGGAAGTCGACGAGATAGAGTGTTGGTGGCTGCTGGTTGAAATTTAGGCGTTAGGGTTTTTAAATGTCTAATAGTAAATTAGTAATAGAGAATAAAGATAGAGTACTGGAAGAAGAAGGGTTTTTGATTATTTAATATATATATATATATATATATATATATATATATATATATATATATATATATATATATATATATATATATATATATATATATATATATATATATTAACGGGTTAACGGATTATCCGTTAAGAAAATTGAATAATCCGCCCCCAAACCGATAAGCCGTTAATAAAAAAATTCAATCTGTTCTCCGTCCGTTAAACCGTTAACCCGATACCAATAAGCCATTAAGCTTCGGTTTCGGTTCGGTTTTTGGTTTCGGTTCGATTTTGAACACCCCTAACCGCATGCGTATCAACATCACAATATATCATAATTTGCACCTCAAGTGCTCAAATAATTTAACTTGCCAAAATAATTCAACAATAATATTGTTCCACAATAAAGAGCTCACGCCTCACGTCAAAATAATTCAACAATAATATTTTTCCACAATAAAGAGCTCACTGCTCCATCACAATGAGTACGAAAATCTTACAAATATATTCAGGAATAAATAATTCAGCAAAATAATATTTCAAAATCTTTAATACGTTGCTTCGATACCAAATTTAAAAATGTCAATTAATTCATATTAATAATATTTAATTTAAAGTAAATCAACTCAAATAATGCACAGAATAAAAGAAATCAAGTTTCAACTAAACAGATAAAACAATTAGCAGGAAAAGGTCAAGCAAATTTAAAATATAAACATTAAATCAATAATGAAGAATATAACAAAATAAAATAATTTAATTAATGCGCAACATTAATCTATACAATTTAAAACATAATCTTTTATATTTAACCTGTGTACACACTCGTCACCTCGTGTACACGACTTTTCACACATTACAATTATCAATCCTAGGAAAATTTCCCCCACACAAAGTTAGACAAGTCACTTACCTCGACTTACTCCAATTTAATCACGTAGTATGCCTTTTCCTCGATTTTCTGACTCCGATCGACTCGTATCTAGTCATAATAAATTCGATACAGTCAACAAATATTATACAATCAATTTCATAAGAAAATACTATATTTTTCAATAAAATCCGAAATTAACTAAAAATTGGCCTGTGGGGCCCACGTCTCGGAATCCGGCAAAAGTTACGATAATTCTCATTTTGAAATCCCTAGGCCCAAATCCTCTAATTTCACCCCAAAAATATGCAATCTATTCGAAATATTCAATGATAATCCAATATAATTGACTAACAATGATCACATGTGACTTACCTCAAGATTTCCCGTGATTTCTCGCTCACAAATCACCTCACCCGCTTTTGGAAATGTCAAAAATAACAAAATTTCTCGGACCCTTCTGTTTTGTACACTGCCCAGTGCTTTCGCACATGTGGACAAAGTTCTCGCACCTATGGTCCCGCATCTGCGGAAATTGCTCAGCCTAACTGCCTTCGCTTCTCCGAGCTTTGGACCGCATTTGCGCCTTCGCAGGTGCGGAAAATTCCAATGCACCTGCGGGCCTGCCCGCACCTGCGCCCTTCCTCTCGCTTCTGCGCAACATGAGCCGCATCTGCGGCCAATTTTCGCAGGTGCGATTACACAAGAAGATAGAAATTTTCCTAGATTTCTTCTAAGTCCGAATTTAATCCGTTAACCATCCGAAACTCACCCGAGACCCTCGGGACCTTAACCAAATACACCAACATGTCCTAAAATATTATACGAACTTAGTCGAAACTTTAAATCACATCAAACTATGCTAAAATCACAAATCACACCCCAATTCAAGCTTAATGATACTTAAGAATTTTCAACTTCTACATTCAATGTCGAAACCTATCAAATCAAGTCTGATTGACCTCAAATTTGGCACACAAGTCATAAATGACATAACAGAGCTTTAAAAATTTTCAGAACTAGATTCCGATTCTGATATCAAAAAGTCAACTCCCCGGTCAAATTTCCAAACTTTAAATTCCTATTTTAGCCATTTCAAGCCTAATTTAACTACGGACTTCCAAATAAAATTCCGATCACGCTCCTAAGTGCAAAATCACCATACGGAGCTGTTGGAATCGTCAAAATTCTATTTCGAGGTCGTTTTCACATAATTCAACATCCAGTCACTATTTGAACTTAAACTTTTAATTTTTCATCAAAATTTCATATCTCGTGCTAGGGACCTCAGAATTAGATTCTGGACATACGCCCAAGTCCCAAACCACGATACGGACCTACCAAAACTGTCAAAATACTGATCTGAGTCCGTTTGCTCAAAATATTGACCAAAGTCAACTCAATTGAGTTTTAAAGCTCTAATTTACATTTTCTCCATTTTTCACATAAAAAGTTTTCTAAATTTTTTATGGACTGTGCACGCAAGTCGAGGAATGATAAATAGTACTTTTCAAGGTCTTAGAATATATAATTAATTATTAAATTTAAAGATGACATTTTGGGTCATCACATTCTCCACCTATAAAATAAAAGTCCGTCCTCGAACGGAGTTAGAAAACGTTCCTGAGCTGGTGAATAAGTGTGGATAACAGTTGCGCATATCATGCTCGGTCTCCCAAGTCGCCTCCTCGACCGAATGACCCCTCCATTGAACCTTCACGGAAGCAATGTTCTTTGACCTCAGCTTTCGAACCTGCCTATCTAAAATAGCCACTGGTTCCTCAACATAAGATAGATCCTTGTCTAACTGAACCGAACTGAAGTCTAACACATGAGACGGATCGCCGTGATTTTCTGAAGCATAGAAACATGGAATACCGGATGAACTGCAGAAAGACTAGGTGGTAGTGCAAGTCTGTAAGCCACCTCTCCAACTCTTTCAAGAATCTCAAAAGGCCCAATATACCTAGGGCTCAACTTGCCCTTCTTCCCGAACCTCATCACACCCTTCATAGGCGAAACCCGGAGCAATACCCGCTCACCAACCATGAATGCAACATCACGAACCTTCCGATCCGCATAACTCTTCTATTTAGATTGGGCTGTACGAAGTCGATCCTGAATCAACTTAACCTTTTCCAAGTCATCCTGAACCAAGTTTGTACCCAATAGTCTAGCCTCCCCCGGTTCGAACCAACCCACAGGAGACCGGCACCGCCTACCATACAAGGCCTCATACGGAGCCATTTGAATGTTTGACTGGTAACTGTTGTTATAAGCAAACTCCGCAAGTGGTAAGAACTGATCCCAAGCACCCCTAAAATCTATCACACACGCACGAAGCATATCCTCCAGTATTTGAATTGTGTGTTTGAACTGCCCGTCCGTCTGAGGGTGAAATGTTGTACTCAACTCTACCCGAGTACCCAACTCATGTTGTACTGCCCTCCAGAATCGTGATGTAAACTGCGTACCCCGGTCAAAGATGATAGATACCGGTACGCCATGGAGGACAATCTCGCGAATATAGACCTGAGTCAGCTACTCCGAAGAGTAAGTAGTAACCACAAGAATGAAATGATCGGACTTGGTCAATCTATCCACAATCACCCAAGCTGCATCGAACTTCCTCTGAGTCTGTGGGAGCCCAACAACGAAATCCATAGTGATCCTCTCCCATTTCCATTCTAGAATCTCTAGCTTCTGAAGCAATCCACCCGGTCGCTGATGCTCATATTTCACTTGTTGAAAATTTAGACACCGAGCTACATACTCCACTATGTCTTTCTTCATCCGCCTCTACCAATAGTGTTGTCTCAAGTCCTGATACATCTTTGCAGCACCAGGATGAATGGAGTACCGTGAACTGTGAGCCTCCTGGAGAAACAATTCATGCAAGCCATCTACATTGGGTACACATAGCTTGCCTTACATCCGTAATACACCGTCATATCTAATAGTGACTTCGTTGGCATCACCGTGCTGAACTGTATCCTTAAGGAAAAGCATATGAGGGTCATCATACTGACGCTCCCTAATACGATCATAAGGAGAAGATTGAGAAACCACACAAGCCAAAGCTCGGCTAGCTCGGAAATATCCAACCTGACAAACTGGTTGGCTAAGGCCTGAACATCCAAGGCTAAAGGCCTCTCTACTACCGGTAAATATGCTAAGCTACCCAAACTCTCCGCCTTACGACTCAAGGCATCGGCCACTACATTAACCTTCCCGGTATAATAGAGAATGGTTATATCATAATCCTTAAGCAACTCTAACCATCTCCGCTGCCGCAAATTAAGATGTTGTAGACTCTGCTGATCAGTGTAGACCTCACAATGGACACCGTACAAATAATGCCGCCAAATCTTCAAGGCATAAACAATAGCCGCTAACTCAAGGTCATGTACAGGATAATTCTTCTCATGCACCTTTAACTATTTGGACGTGTAGGCAATCACCCTATCATCTTGCATCAACACTATGCCAAGACCAATATGCGATGCATCACAATACACAGTATAAGACCCTGAACCTTTAGGTAATACCAATACTGGGGCTGTAGTCAAAGTTGTCTTGAGCTTTTGGAAGCTCTCCTCACATTCTTCGGTCCACCTGAACGGAACACCCTTCTGGGTCAATTTGGTCATAGATGCAGCAGTAGAAGAGAAACCATTTACAAATTGGCGATAATACCCTGCCAAACCATGGAAACTCCGGATTTCCGTAACTGAGGACGGTCTGGACCAACTCTGCACTGCTTCAATCTTCTTTGGATCCACCTTGATTCCCTCGCATGAAACTATATGACCCAAAAATCCCACTGAATCAAGCCAGAATTCACACTTTGAAAATTTTTCATATAACTTCTTTTCTCTCAAAATCTGAAGCACAGTCCTCAGGTGTTGTTCATGAACTTCCCGACTTCGGGAATACACCAGAATGTCGTCAATAAACACAATGATGAAAGAATCAAGATAGGGCTCAAATACACTATTTATTAAGTGCATAAATGCTGTTGGGGCATTGGTCAGTCCAAAGGACATCACAAGGAACTCGTAATGACCGTACCAAGTCCTGAAAGCGGTCTTCGAGATATCTGGTTCCCCAATCTTCAACTGATGATAGCCTGAATGTAAGTTGATCTTAGAGAACACTCTGGCACCCTGAAGCTGATCAAATAGATCATAAATATGTGGCAATGGATACCTGTTCTTCACTGTAGCTTTGTTCAGCTGACTGCAATCAATACACATTCGCATAGAACCATCTTTCTTCTTCACAAATAAGACAGGAGCACCCCCAAGGCGATACACTGGGCCGAATAAAACCCTTATCAAGCAACTCCTGTAGGTGTTCTTTTAATTCTTTCAACTATGTTGGGGTCATACGATATGGTGGAATAGATATGGGCTGAGAACCCGGTAACAAATCAATTCCAAAGTCAATATCCCTGTCGGGTAGCATACCCGGAAGATCTGCTGGAAATACATCAGGAAAATCCCTTACTACAGGAATTGACTCCAGAGTGAGAGTATCAATACTAACATCTCTCACATAGGCCAGATACGCATCACACCCCTTCTCAACCATTCGTTGAGCTTTAAGAAATGAAACAACCCTGCTAGGAATATGATCCGAGGTACCTCTCCACTCTAGCCGTGGTAGACCTGGCATAGCCAACGTCACCGTCTTGGCGTAACAATCAAGAATAGAATGATAGAGCAACAACAAGTCCATGCCTAAAATAATATCAAAATCCACAATACTGAGCAATAATAAATCAGCTCTGGTCTCAAAACCACTGATAACAATGAAACACGACCGATACACATGGTCCACAATAATAGATTCACCCATGTGTGTAGATACATAAATAGAAGAACTCAAGGAAATACGTGATATGCCCAAATACGGGGCAAAATAAGATGACACATAAGAATAAGTAGAGCCTGGATTAAATAAGACTGATTCATCCCTATGACAGACCGGAATAATACCTGTGATAACAGAATCGGATGCAACGGCCTCTATCTTAGTAGGAAGGGCATAATATCTGGCCTAGCCTCCCCCTCTAGGGCGACCTCTACCTGTCCGACCTCCACCTCTGGCTAGCTGTGCAGCTGGAGTGGCAACTAGTGTAGTAATCATGGCCTGAGAAGCCTGAGGGCCCTGTGGAATAGGTGGGGCCTGAGAAATCTGTGGAAGTGCACCCCTCCTAAATCTGGGGCAATCCCTCATGATATGACGAGTGTCACCACACTCAAAACAAGCCCTCGGAGGGCATGGTTGTTGGGACTGGCTCGGGCCTGATCGACTAGACTGCCCGCTGAAAGCACCCCGTACAGGAGGTACAAAAGACACCGGTGGTGCATAATATAGAACCTGAGGTCTGGGAGTAGCCGGAATACCACTGGAAGCTGGAAGTGCTGAATGAATAGGATGACTCACATAACTTCTACCACGACGGGCTGCAACTGGGGCACGGGAATTATTATATGTTCCAGAATCTTGGGGTCTCTTAGCTTCCCTCTCTTCCCTCTCCCGAGTCTGTATACCTTCCAATATCCTAGCAATTGACACCATCTATTGGTATGTGATGTCCATCTCCAGCTCTCGGACCATACTGTATCTGATACTAGGGTGAAGACCATCAATAAATATGTGAACCCTCTCTCGAACAGTAGCAACTAAGGCTGGTGCATGCCTAGCCAAATCACTGAATCGAACCGCATATTATGACACGGTCATAGAACCCTGGCGTAGCTACTCAAACTCTGTGTGCCATGCATCTCTAAGACTCTGAGGAACATACTCCTTTAAGAACATATCTGAAAATTGAGTCCAAGTGAGTGAAGCTGACTCAACTAGACTATCCAACTCATATGCCTGCCACCACTAGTAGGCTGCTCCTCTAAACTGGAATGTCATGAAAGAAACTCCACTGGAATCCACGATACCCATAGTACGAAGGATATGGTGACATTTTTCCAGAAAACCCTGAGCATCCTCTTAAGCTAAACTGCTGAAAGTGGGATGGTGGTACTTCTTATACCTCTCGAGCCTCAGCTGCTCCCCCTCTGAAACTGTTGTCCTAATCTCAAGCTGAACTGGGACAACTGGCTGCACTGGTATAACCTCTAGGCCATGGTCAACTTGGGCCCGTGGCTCTGGAGTACGGGCGACGGGAGTCAGTGCTCCTCCCCCGGCCTGAGATGTGGAAGGAGCAAGTGGAATTAACCCTGCCTGAGCTAGAGTGCCAAATATGCTCAAAAACTGGGCAAGAGTCTCTTCAAGTGTAGGAGTAGTAACAGGCGTCTCAGGTGCCTGCTCTCCAACTGGAGCTACTAGTGGCTCTGGTGCAGCAGCTCGTGCAGGTTCTCTGGCTGCACCACGTGGTCTTCCTCGGCCTCTGCTATGACCCCGGCCTCTTGCGGCTCCAACAGGGGGCACGAGTGTCTAATTATCAGATCCAGTTGTGCGTGTCATCACCATCTGTGAGAGAATAGAAAGACAATTATTTAGAACTTTGAAATCAACAAAGGTGCACGATATGGAATCAAAAAAGTGAATATTTCCTAACAGTTCCATAGCCTCTCAAAGATAAGTACAGATGTCTCCGTACTGATCCGCAAGACTCTATTAAACCTGCCTGTGACTCATAACAACTATGGAACCTAGAGCTCTAATACCAACTTGTCACGACCCTAAATTCCCTCCGTAGGATGTCGTGATAGCACCTAGTCTCTAAGACTAGGTAAGCCTATCAATGAGGAAAAATAATAAATATCTTAAATAAATAAACTACAATTCAAACAATTTCAACTCCCAAAATCCAGTAGAAATAAGTCACAAGCTTCTAAGAATTTTATCCTCAATGTCTTTATATATCAAGGTCTAAAGAAAATAAGGAAGCAATATAATAATGATAGAAGGGGACTCCGGAGTCTGCGGACGTTGGCAGATATACCTCGAAGTCTCCGTGCACAGGTAACTCACTGAAGTCGAGGCTGGTAAGGAGTACCTGGATCTGCACAAAAAAATATGCAGAAGCGTAGTATGAGTACACCACAGCGGTACCCAGTAAGTGCCAAGCCTAACCTCGGTAGAGTAGTGATGAGGTCAGGTCAGGCCCTACTGAAAAATAAATAATGGCATGGTAAAATGTTTAGCAATATAATAAATAAAATGGCAATGGAAATGAATCAAGTAGTGTGTCACCATTTAATTACACCAAATAATAGCAATTAATACCTCGCGGAAAAACAAAACAGAATTCTTTTCAATTTTAAGAAAATCACAACAATAATCAAAGGCAACTGCGGCCATAAATCAATATCAACAAGGGCACTCCCGAGGTACCACCTCGTAGTCCCAAATCATATATAAATTCACAATATCTCATTTCCTTATCTCATCGTGGGAGCCTTCACAATTTATTTGAAAGAAAATATTTTTTTCGAAATAGCATCCCGCGTTTTAGCCATCCTTATCACACTGCATGACTTCTAGTAGTTTCCCCTACTAGCCACGCGTATCAAGCCACCCTTATCTCACCGCATGCATTTGAATACACAGACCTTATATCACCGCATGCGTATCAACATCACAATATATCATAATTTGCACCTCAAGTGCTCAAATAATTTAACTTGCCAAAATAGTTCAACAACAATATTTTTCCATAATAAAGAGCTCAAGGCTTATGTCAAAATAATTTAACAATAATATTTTTCCACAATAAAGAACTCACTGCTCCATTATAATGAGTACGAAAATCTTACAAAAATATTCAGGAATAAATAATTCAGTAAAATAATATTTCAAAATCTTTAATACGTTGCTTCGATACCAAATTTAAAAATGTCAATTACTTCATATTAATAATATTTAATTTAAAGAAAATCAACTCAAATAATGCACAGAATAAAAGAAACTAAGTTCCAACTAAACAGATAAAATAATTAGCAGGAAAAGGTCAAGCAAATTTAAAATATAAACATTAAATCAATAATGAAGAATATAACAAATTAAAATAATTTAATTAATATGCAACAGTAATCTACACAATTTAAAACATAATATTTCACATTTAGCCCGTGTACACACTCGTCACCTCGTATACATGACTTTTCACACATTACAATTATCAATCCTAGGGAAATTTTTCCCACACAAAGTTAGATAAGTCACTTACCTCGACTTGCTCCAATTTAATCACGTAGTATGCCTTTTTCTCGATTTTTCGACTCCGATCGACTCGTATCTAGTCATAATTAATTCGATACAATCAACAAAAATTATAGAATCAATTCTATAAGAAAATACTACGTTTTTTAATAAAATCCGAAATTAACTCAAAAATAGCTCGTGGGGCCCATGTCTCAGAATCCGGAGGAAGTAACGAAATACGAAAGCCCATTCAACCACGACCATACAATTTTTACTAAATTCCGACATCAACTTGACATCCAAATCTCAAATTCTCATTTTGAAATTCCTAGGCCCAAATCCTCTAATTTCACCCCAAAAATATGTAATCTATTCGAAATATTCAATGATAATCCAATATAATTGACTAACAATGATCACATCTGACTTACCTCAAGATTTTTCGTGATTTCTCGCACAAATATCGCCTCACCCGCTTTTGAAAATGTCAAAAATAACAAAATCTCTCGGACCCTTCTGTTTTGTACACTACCCAGTGCTTTCGCACCTGCGGTCCCGCATCTGCGGTGAAATATCGCATCTGCGGAAATTGTTCAGCCCAGCTGCCTTCGCTTCTACGAGCTTTGGACCGCATCTGCGCCTTCGCAGGTGCGAAAAATTCCATCGCACATGCGGGCCTGCCCGCACCTGCTCCCTTCCTCTCGCTTCTGCGCAAGCGCTTCTGCGCAACACGAGCCGCATCTGCGTCATCGCACCTGCGGTTAATTTCTCGCAGGTGCGATTACACCAGAAGACAGAAATATTTCCAGATTTCTTCTAAGTCCGAATTTAATCCGTTAACCATCCGAAACTACCCGAGACCCTCGGGACCTTAACCAAATATACCAACATGTCCTAAAATATTATACGAACTTAGTCGAAACTTTAAATCATATCAAACAACGCTAAAATCATAAATCACACCCCAATTCAAGCTTAATGAAATTTAAGAATTTTTAACTTCTACATTCGATGTCAAAACCTATCAAATCAAGTCCGATTGACCTCAAATTTTGCACACAAGTCATAAATGACAAAACGGAGCTGTGAAAATTTTCAGAACTGGATTCCGACCCCGATATCAAAAAGTCAACTCCCCGATCAAACTTCCAAACTTTAAATTTCTATTTTATCCATTTCAAGCCTAATTTCACTACGGACTTTCAAATAAAATTTCGATCACGCTCCTAAGTCCAAAATCACCATACGGAGTTGTTGGAATCATAAAAATTTTATTCCGGGATCGTTTGCACATAATTCAACATCCGGCCACTATTTGAAGTTAAACTTTTAATTTTTTTATCAAAACTCCATATCTCGGGTTAGGGACCTCGGAATTTGATTCCGGACATACGCCCAAGTCTCAAACCATGATACGGACCTACCGGAACTGTCAAAATACTAATCCGAGTCCGTTTGCTTAAAATGTTGACCAAAGTTAACTCAATTGAGTTTTAAAGCTCTAATTCACATTTTTTCCATTTTTCACATAAAAACTATTCAGAAAATTTTTATGGACTACGCACGCAAGTCGAGGAATGATGAATAGTGCTTTTCGATGTTTTATAATAGAATTAATTATTAAATTTAAAAATGACATTTAGGGTCATCACATAGACGGTCAAGTGCTACAAAAATGGATTGATGAAAAACCTGTTGTTGCAGCATGTGATGTTAGGAAAACATC
Source organism: Nicotiana tabacum (assembly GCF_000715075.1). Lineage (NCBI taxonomy): Eukaryota > Viridiplantae > Streptophyta > Magnoliopsida > Solanales > Solanaceae > Nicotiana > Nicotiana tabacum. The sequence goes on along the minus strand of NC_134102.1, from coordinate 35,485,198 downwards.
ATTAGAGGTAATATATCAAGAACTTTGGTATTTTTTGTAAATTGTTGAATTTTTTATTATATTTAATCTCTTTTTTATCCCTGAATGAAGTTTTTCAATAGCTACTACATATGTTAGCAGTATAATGATAAATCCAAAGTTTGAAAAGGCAATAACTCTCCAAAAATGGTAATATTTGCTTAGGTTTTTTTAAGTTTAAGCAATCTTAGTAAAATATAGTTATTACTACAATATGCAGGCATGACTACAAGAAGGCAAAAAACATAGATATTAGTCTATTGCCAAGTATACAACTAAAAAATGCTCGGGAAGTGAAGATTGAGGACATAAAAAATGATTCGCTTGATAATAAAGAGGTAAATTCTTCCAACTACTTAAGAAATATTTATACTTTTTAAAAGTGTCCTATCTAACATATTTTTTATATATTTTTTTGAAGGATACATATTTTAAATTTAATGCAAGAATAAAAGATATAATGAATAAAGACGAACCGTGGTATTCTTCTTGCAAGAAATGTTATAAGAAAGTGGACGTTATAAGTAATAACTTTTTTTGCATCGTCAATTGCTATTACACTTAATTCATTCTTACTCAATTTAATATGCACTATTTTAGACAATTTACCATTTAAATATTTGTTGCATCATCAATTACCTTTATACTTAATTCATTCTTATTCTACCTAATAAAAATACGTTCTTTTGTGCATAACGCATAATACACGTGCAACGCACGTACACTAAATCTAGTATTTTAAAAGCACGAAAGCTTTTAGTGAAATGTCGTTTGTCTTTTTTGCCCCTTAAAATAGATTTCGCTTTGGACAAAATTATAATTTAAATTATTTTTCTAATATTTAGGACGATCGAGGCCATGATCGAGGGCTGCCTGGGCAGAATTATAAAAGAGGGCATTCGTCCCATTCGCCATTTTTAACAAATTGAAGTTTGAGCAGAGGTGATTTTTGATAGATTTTCAAGGAAAAGACATTGGGGTAAGTGATTCTAACTCGAATTTGGTCAATATACACGAATATATCATTGTTGTCACCATTTAATTAGTGTTTTGAGATTGAAATTTGGGAAATATTTAGAAATCTCATGTAAACGAATTTTTTAGATTTCGGTGTCGATTCTGAGTGAAACTGGTATTGTTGGACTCGTAATTTAATGGGTTGTCGAATTTCGTAACTTTCTCCGGATTCCAAGACGTGGGCCCCACGGATGAAATTTTAATTAATTTCTGATTTTTATTGAAAAATATAGTATTTTCTTATGGAATTGATTCCTATAATTTTTAGTAATTGTATTGAATTATTTTGACTAGATTCAAGCCATTCAGAGTTGGATAATCGAGGAAAAGACCTTCTAGTGGATTAAATTGGAGCAAATTGAGGTAAGTCTCTTATCTAATCTTGTGAGGAAAATATTACCCCATAGGTGATTAAGATTAAATAATTGTTGCTAATTGTGGGGGCTACGCACGCACGAGGTGACGAGAGTCCGTGCGTAGCTACTATTAATGCTAAAGTCTGGGTAGTTTAGGACTCAAAACATGAGTTACTTGTGTAAATTGTATTCTTTGTTTAATTAATATTATTTTATATATATTTATATATTGTGAATTGTTAGATAAAAATATTAAAGGATGGAAATCTCATATGCTTAAATTTTCTGTTTAAATTAATTAATTGTTAAGAGAAATTATTCTTCCTCCCAAAATTTATCTTAATAAATATACTTTCTTTCCGGAGGTACATAAGAAAATGTCCTCCTTTCTTGTGGAGCGGGCCGAACGCCTCGGCAGGATAGATGCATCTATGGATCGTGTTGCACGTCCCTCGGCAGTGTACACGACACTCTGGATCGGGCCGTACGTCCTCGGCAGAAATCGTGCTTAATAATAATAATTACACGATACTTTGATAGTTTATTGCAGCTTATGAAGCTAATTGATAAATTGAAAATCTTTGAAATTTAATGAATTATTATTCCTGCTTGTTAAAGAATTATTGTTATTCCTGTAAATGAGACTAATTGATAAATTCGAAAATTTATTGGAATTGAGAAAATTTAATTAATATATTGAGAATTGCTGCATTTGAAGGACTTTAATTATTTCTGCTGGTTAAATAAATTATTGTTATATTCTGTGAATCATGCTGATCTAGATATTCTAGTTTTATTTTAATTATTATTATTGACCCATAGTGAGTGTCAAAGTCGGCCATCTCGTCTCTACCACTTTGAGATTAGGCTTGGTACTTAATGGGTACACGTTGTTTACGTACTCATACTACACTTGCTGCACTTTTTGTGCAGGACCTGAGGTAAGTACTAGTGGGGGGCCTATCGCCTTACACCCACGTTATCCAGAGGCATAGTGGTGAGCTACCTTTCTCGGCCGTTCTGCAACTACCGGTGTCTCTTCTTATATTTACATTCTGTCTATTTTTATTTCAGACAGTATTTGAGATTTTGTATAATCTACTAGATGCTCATACACTTGTGACACCAGGTCTTGGCACACACATTAGTAGAATTTGGAGTCTTATTATTTTTCTTGGATTTAAATTTATAGGTATCTTTTTATTTTCTTTAATATGGCTAATAAAATAATAAAATTACTTGGAAAATTATTCTGAAAATAATCGATATATGTTTAATTTATTAGTTCGCTTGCCTAGCTGTAGTGTTGGGCGCCATCACGACCTATAGGTGAAATTAGATCGTGACATTAGGAATCTGAAGTTACCTAAAATTATGGTTATTAAATCTTTCCTTATTTAAGTTAAATAAAAATTTCTAATATTTAGGACCATAAATTCTATTAAGATTTTACCTTATATAATATCTTTCATATTAATTTTCTTCATATATATGCCCAACTTTTCGTTTCTTTTTAAAGAACAAGCAGTGAATTCACAAATCAAAGTACAAGTGGTTGGCATCAAATTTTGGATTTAAAGTCCTTGATACTATCGGGCAAAAATTTCTTGACTTTTGGTATAATATTTCTCTAAGGATATATTGTTTTTTAAAAATCATACTAATTACCATTTTATCCAATATAATAATAAAAGATTAATCAAACATTTTGTTTAGAACGTCCTATATTGATAATACATTTTAACATAATATTGGGACTACTTTTATACTTCTACAATATTTTATGTTTATTAATGTTTTTATAATATGCAAAAATTACATATATATATATATGGAGAGAGAGAGAGAAAAGTAATTGGCAAGAGTCAAAAGTAAAATATTTGATAAATATTTTATCTTTGAAAATATAAATTCTTGTTGAATAAAGAATAATTACGATTAAATATTTAAAATAAAGGATAAGCTAATAGTAATAATTTGAATCCAAAAAAGTTAAACTATATTTAATATTGAGAATAAAATAGTTAAACTCTATTTAATATTGAGAAGAAAATTCAGTGTTTACATAAACTAAATAGAAAAACAATTATTTTAATTATTTTCGAAATTCATCATACAAGTAAGATTATATTTTAGATTGATAAAACCCTAGGATACATAAATTTGTCTCCATAAGAAGAACGATGAAAGGAACTAGAAGATAAAGCAAAACTGATTATAGTATTATATTAAGAGTCACTGATAAAAAGGTAAACTTGAAGCAATAAGCATGAAATAGAAGAAAACATATATTCTAAATGAGTTGTCATCAAATTTATTTTCTTTTTGTATTATTCCAACAAATGACAGGTCCCGGTGTTTTCATTTCACATTTCTAAAAGGCCAAAAGATAAATATTTTAATCTGTTTTATTTGATAAATCTTTGAATAATTGTGATAAAAGTACTTTCGTGTTATTTCTTTGTGTTTAGTACTAGGTACTAGGAACAATAACAATTTTCATAAAATAATTCTCTTAAGTCCAAGGAAATATTTTGGATAACTTTTTTTTTTATGTATTAGATGATAGCAATAACAACAATTTGGTATTTATAAAAATAATTTATGTGATTTCTTAAAATTACATACACACAATAAACTTACCTGAAAACTAGATTACTATAGAATTGGAAGGATCTAATGTAAAAAAATGATAGACTAAAATGCATGCATATATAAAGTTGAATAATTTTTTTACCTTTTAATTAAACACTCATTCTATAACATTTGTGTTCAAAAATATCAGTACATATTCTAATAAATACTACTCCCTAGATACAAATTCTCTCATTACCTTTTGGTAAACTCTTTAACTGTGATGACCCAAAAGGTTATCTTATATTTTAGAACTCGAATTTGCGCTATTAAGCCTTAAAAATCTCACTTTTATCCTCCTCAATTTGCGTGCGTAGTCCAGGCAGGTTTCCGGAAAGCTTTTATGTTGAGAATTGATGAAAATAAGAATTTATGTCTTAAAAAGTTAATTTTATTTGAATTCGGTCAACATTTTTGGTAAACGGGTCCGGATCCGTATTTTGACGATCTCGGTGGGTCCGTATCGAATTATAGGACCTTGGCGTATGCCCGGAATCGAATTCGGAGGTCCCTAGCTTGAGTTATGAATTTTTGACAAAAATTAAAAGTCTGAAAATTAATTATTTTTAAGAATTGATTGATGTTTGGCATTGTTAGTACCAGGTCCGTATTTTGGTTCCGGATTTCGATATAGGTTCATTATGATATTTAAGACTTGTCTATGAAATTTGGTAAGAAACGGAGTTGATTTGACGTAATTCGGACGTCCAGTTTAGAAGATATGAATTTTAAAGTGTTATTGAGAATGTTATTCGATTTGGTGCTGAATTCGTAGTTCTAAGTGTTATTTTGGTGATTTGATCGTGCGAGCAAGTTCGTATGATATTTTTAGACTTGTGTGCATGTTTGGTTTGGAGCCCCGAGGGCTCGGGTGAGTTTCGGATAGGCTACGGGATGTTTTGGACTTAAAAAATTTGGTATTTTGCTGCAGCAGGCGTTCTGGCATGTCCTTCTTCGCGCTCGCGAAGGTACTCTCGCGAACATGAAGGGTAAACTGGGCAGCTGGAATTGTCTTCTTCCCGAACGCGAAGCAATGTGGGCGTTACCCTTCGCGAATGCGACCAGCTCCTCGCGAACGCGTAGTGTTAGGCACACCTGGGGAAGAGTCGATCGTTCCTTCATCGCGAACGCGAGCAATGTCTCGCAAAATGCAAAGGCCAGGGGGGTAGCCTTCACGTCCGCGAACACCTGCAGCTATTCAAGCATCTCAAAGTCTATCTATAACGATTGCTATTTCATATCGGAGCTTCTGCTAAAGGAAGTGGTGACCCCTAGCTTGAGACTCAAACTCCGAAAGCCGACCTGCCAACAGACGCTGTGGGAGAATACTCTTCACCATCATCCGACCCAGAATTTCCCACCGACGGGACAGTGATGGCGCCTAACTTTTTACTTGCTAGGCAAGACAACGTTAGAAAATCATTAAACCAATTCCTTATTTTCATTCAGTAAATAACAATAATTAACTAAGATGAAATATGATAAGTGCAGAATATTATAAAACTGTATTAATTACTATCACCCGGATCTGGAGTCATAATTCACGAGCATTCTAGAATTTTCTACAAGTAATAGTCTGAAAGAAATATAATTGTCTGAATGAAAGAAACAGTAGGACAGAGAAGATAGACGGGGACTTCAAGGTCTGTGAACACCGACAAATCTACCTTGATTCTCCGGACAGCGGACCAATAGCAGAAATCTCGATCAACCCGAGCCGGTACCAAAATCTGCATAGTAAGTGCAGAGTGCAGTATCAGTACAACCGACCCCATGTACTGGTAAGTGTCGAGCCTAACCTCGACGAAGTAGTGACGAGGCTAAGGCAAGGCACCTACAAATCAACTTGTACAATTTAACATTGTATATACAAATAACAGAAATGAAGAACTAAACAGGAAATGTTGGGAGGGGAACATGTTGAGGGGAATACGAGATAAAGAAATACAATAGAATGATAACCGGAGCAGTCAACATATCATGAATCAACATGAATAGTGAATATAGTAAAGGAAAAATACACGGCATCACCCTTCGTGCTTTTACTCTCAATCTCACCATAAAATCAATAAAAACGGCACGACATCACCCTTCGTGCATTAACTCTCATATCATGGCACGGCATCACCCTTTGTGCATTAACACTCACAATATGGCACGACATCACCCTTCGTGCATTAACACTCACAATATGGCACGACATTATCTTTCGTGCATTAACACTCACAATATGGCACGGCATCACCATTCGTGCATTAACACTCTCCCTTACCATAATGCAATGCATAAATAACAACAGGGAGATAGAATAACAAGTACAAACTTTTCTTCAACATTTGGTTCCACAATATAAATCTCAACTTTTAAATAAATACTTGATTACCAACAGAAAATCCGTAAACATGATAATGACGATCAATTTAACAACACTAGTATAAACACGTAGCAATTAGGCATAGGAAAGAGACAATATAAGAAAATAACAGAAGAAACATGGAAAAACAGGTAAATTGGCGACGTATAAGTACTCGTCACCTCACATATATGCCGCTCACATGAATTTCACTTAGCAAATAATCTAAGGTTCCTAATTCCCTCAAGTCAGGGTTAGACACAACACTTACCTTGCTCCGAAGGCCACTTAATTCTCAATCACAACTTTTTCTTTAGAATTCACCTCCAAACCACTCGTATCTATTAAAAAATGACTCAATAATATCAAATATTGCTAAAGAAATCAATTATATTGCATAAATTAAATTTTTCAAATTTTCCTCCAAAAAGTAAAAAAATCGAACCCGGGCCCACTTGGTCAAAACCCAAAGTTCGGACCAAAATTCATTTACCCATTTACCCCCGAGCCCGAATATGTAATTAGTTTTGGAATCCGACCTCAAATTGAGGTCTAAATTTCCAAATTTCCGAAATCCCTAGTTTTCCGAAATCCATGAAAACTCTAGATTTTAGGTTGATAATTCAAGAAATGTAATGGGTAATTGAAAGAAAATGGTTTAGAATCACTTACCAACACTTTGGGGGAAGAAATGTCTCTTGAAAAATCGCCTCACACCATTTGGTTTTTGAGAAAAATGAATTTTTGGCTAAATCCTATGTTTGGATTCTGTTAAGTGTTGGGCGACAGTGTTCATCGGGTTCGCGATAGCACTGTCGTGTTCGTGAAGAGTATAGGCTGCCAAGCCTTCGCGTTTGTGAGACCGTGTTCGCGTTCGCGTAGGCTACCCCCTGGCCTTCGCGTTCGCAAGACATTGCTCGCGTTCGCGATGAAGGAACGTTCGACTCTTCCCATATGTGCCTAACACTACGAGTTAGCGAGGAGCTGGTCACGTTCGCGAAGGGTAACGCCCCCATCGCTTTGCATTCGCGACCAAGCCTTCGCGTTCGTGAAGAAGAAAATTCTAGCTGCCCATTTTACTCTTCGCTTTCGCGAGAATACCTTCGCGAACGCGAAGAAGGACATGCCAGAACACTTGCTGTAGCAAAATACCAGATTTTCTAAGTCCAAAACATCCCGTGGCCTATCCGAAACTCACCCGAGCCCTTGGGGCTCTAAACCAAACATGCACACAAGTCTAAAACCACCATACGAACTTACTAGCGTGATCAAATCGCCAAAATAATACCTAGAACTACGAATTTAGCACCAAATCGAATAAAATTCTCAAAAACACTTTAAAATTCATATCTTCTCAACTGGACGTCTGAATCACGTCAAATCAACTCCGTTTCTCACCAAATTTCCCATACAAGTCTTAAATGTCATAATGAACCTATACCGGGCTCCGAAACCAAAATACTGACCCGGTACTAACAATGCCAAACACCAATCAATTCTTAAAAATAATTAATTTTAAGACTTTTAATTTTTATCAAAAATTCATAACTCAAGCTAAGGACCTCCGAATTCGATTCCGGGCATATGCTCAGGTCCCATAATTCGATACGGACCCTCCGGGACAGTCAAAACACGGATCTGGGCCCGTTTACCAAAAATATTGACCGAAGTCAAATACAATCAACTTTTAAGGCATAAATTCTTATTTGCATCAATTTTCAACATAAAAGCTTTCCGGAAACCTACCCGGACTGCACACGTAAATCGAGGAGGGTAAAAATGAGATTTTTAAGGCTTAAAAGCGTAGATTCTAATTCTAAAACATAAGATGAACTTTTGGGTCATCACATTCTCCACCTCTAAAATAACCGTTCGTCCTAGAACGGACATAGAAAAGCACCTGGGCTGGTAAAAAGATAGGGATATCTACTCTGCATATCGGACTCGGACTCCCAAGTAGCTACCTTAATAGGCTGACCTCTCTAATGTACTCGAACTGAAGGGTAACTCTTTGATCTCAATTGGCGAACTTGCCGGGCAAAAATAGCCATCGTCTCATCCTCGTAAGTCAAATCCTTGTCCAACTAGATAGAGCTGAAATCTAACACATGGGATGGATCGCCGTGATACTTTCAAAGCATGGACACGTGGAATACCGGATGAACAACTACTAAACTAGGTGGCAACGCAAGCCTGTAAGCCACCTCTCCCACTCTCTCCAGAATCTCAAAAGGTCCGATATACCTAGGGCTCAACTTTCCCTTCTTTCCAAACCTCATTACACCTTTCATGGGTGATACCCGAAGTAACACTCTCTCTCCGACCATGAATGCAACATCACGAACTCTACGGTCGCATAACTCTTCTGCATGGACTGAGCTGTGCGAAGTCGATCCTGAATAATCTTGACCTTATCCAAGGCATCCTATACTAAGTCTATGCCAAACAACCGAGCCTCTCCCTACTGGAACCACCCAACTAGCGACCGGCACCGTCTACCATATAATGCCTCATAGGGAGCCATCTGAATGCTCGACTGGTAGCTGTTGTTGTAGGCGAACTCTGCAAGGGGAAAGAACTGATCCCACGATCCTCCGAAGTCTATAACACATGCGCGGAGAATATCCTCCAAGATCTGAATAGTGCGCTCGGACTGCCCGTCCATCTGAGGATGGAATGTTGTGCTCAACTCAACCTGCATACCCAACTTACTGCCCTCCAGAAGTGCGAGATGAAATATGTACCTCGATCAGAAATGATAGACACGGGCACCCCGAGAAGACGGGCGATCTCATGAATGTAAATCTCCGCCAACCACTCCGAGGAATAGGTAACCGCCACAAGAATGAAATGCACTGACTTAGTCAGCCTGTCCACAATGACCCAAACTGCATCGAACTTCCTCTGATTCAGTGGAAGTCCAACAAAAAAATCCATAGTGATACGCTCCCACTTCCACTCAGGAATCTCTAGCTTCTGAAGCAAACCACCAGGTCTCTGATGCTCGTACTTTACTTGCTGACAATTTAGACACCGAGCTACATATGAAACTATGTCTTTCTTCATCCTCCTCCACAAATAATGTTGCCGTAAGTCCTGATATATCTTGGCGGCGCCCGTATGAATAGAATACCGGGAACTGTGGGCCTCCTCACGAATCAACTCATGAAGTCCATCCACATTAGGCACACAAATACGACCCTGCATCCTCAAAACTCTGTCATCTCCAACAGTATCCTGCTTAGCACCACCGTGTTGCACTATGTCTCTAAGGACAAGTGAATGAGGATCGTCATCATGTCTATCTCTGATGCGCTCAAACAAAGAAGATCGAGCAACTATACAAGCTAGAACATGGCTGGGTTCAGAAACATCCAACCTCACGAACTGGTTGGCCAAGGCCTGAACATCCAATGCAAGCGGTCTCTCACCAACTAGAATATATGCAAGGCTACCCATACTGACTGACTTTCTACTCAAAGCATCAACCACCACATTGGCCTTCCCGAGATGATACAATAGGGTGATATCATAGTATTTCAATAGCTCTAACCACCTTCTCTGCCTCAAATTGAGTTCCTTCTGCTTGAACAAATACTGCAAGCTCCGATGATCCGTGAATACCTCACATGGCACGCTGTAAAGATAGTGCCTCCAAATTTTCAGTGCGTGAATAATGTTTGCCAGCTCTAGATCATGAACAGGGTAATTATTCTCGTGAACCTTCAACTGCTGCAAAGCATATGCAATAACCTTGCTACCCTGCTTCAATACCGCACCCAAACTAATACGGGATGCATCACAATATACTGTATAACGTCCTGAACCTGTGGGTAACACCAATACCGGTGCCGTAGTCAAAGCTGTCTTGAGCTTCTAAAAGCTCGCTTCACACTCGTTTGACCACCTGAACGGGGCACCCTTCTGGGTCAATCTGGTCAACGGGTCTGCTGTGGATGAAAACCCCTCCAAAAATTGATGGCAATAGCCCGCCAAACCTAGGAAACTACGGATCTCTGTAGTTGATGTGGGTCTAGGCCAGTTCTGAACTGCCTCAATCTTCTTAGGATCCACCTGAATACCCTCTACGGATATAACGTGACCGAAGAAAGCAATTGAACTCAACCAAAACTCGCATTTTGAGAACTTAGCATATAACTGGCTGCCTTTTAGAGTATGAAGAATGATCTGAAGGTACTGCTCGTGCTCCTCTCGGCTGTGGGAGTAGACCAAGATATCATCAATAAACACAATCACAAAGGAATCCAAGTAGGGCTTGAACACCCGGTTCATCAAATCCATGAATGTTGCTGGGGCATTTGTCAGCCCAAATGACATCACTAGAAACTCATAATGCCCATACCGAGTCCGAAAAGCTGTCTTAGGAACATCGGATGCCCTAATCCTCAACTGATGGTAGCCATATCTCAAATCAATCTTTGAAAATACCTTGGCACCCTGAAACGGATCAAATAGATCATCAATCCTCGGCAATGGATACTTGTTCTTGATGGTGACTTTGTTCAACTGCCGATAATCTATACACATCCTCATCGATCCATCTTTCTTCTTCACAAACAACACGGGTGCACCCTAGGGCGAGACAATAGGTCTAATGAAGCCCTTATCAAGCAAATCTTGTAATTGTTCCTTCAATTCTTTCAACTCTGGTGGGGCCATGCGGTATGGCGGAATGGAAATGGGCTGAGTGCCCAGAGCCAAATCAATGCAGAAATCAATTTCCCTATCGGATGGCATCCCCGGCAGGTCTACAGGAAACACCTTTGGAAACTCACGAACAACCGGCACTAAATCCATGGAAGGAACCTCCACACTAGAATCGCGAACATAAGCCAAATAAGCTAGACACTCCTTCTCGACCATATGCCGAGCCTTCACATAAGAGATAACCCTGCTGGTAGAATGGCCAAGATTCCCTCTCCACTCTAATTGAGGCAACCCTTGCAAGGCTAAGTTTACTGTCTTGGTGTGACAATCTAATATAGCATAATAAGGTGACAGCCAATCCATACCCAGTATGACATCAAAATCAACCATGTCGAGAAGTAGAAGATCTACACGAGTTTCAAGACTCCCAATGGTGACCACACACGAATGATAAATATGATCTACAATAATAGAATATCCCTCTGGTGTGGACACATACACAGGAGCACTCAAAGAATCACGGAGCACAACCAAATAGGAAGCACAATAGGATGACACATAGGAGTAAGTAGATCCCGAATCAAATAGAACTGAAGCATCTCTACTGCAAATTGAAACAGTACCTATGATAATAGCATCAGATGACTCAGCCTCGGGCCTGGCTGGGAAAGCATAACACCGGGGTTGGGCCCCACCACCCTGAATTATGTCCCTGGGACAGTCTCTAACTGGCTGGTCTCCACCTCTAACAGCCTGACCTCTACCTCTAACAGTCTAGCCTCTACCTCTGGCAGCCTGAGCAGGTGGTGTAGCAACTGGTGCCGGAACCATGGCACGAGAACTCTAATGTTGTGAGCTTCCCGTTTCCAGAGGGAAAAATTTAGCAATGTGCCTCAGATCACCACAAGTATAACATAACCTCGGCTGTTGTGACTGCTGACCCTGAAACTGACCCTGTCGACCTGAATAACCACCCTGATAACTCTGGAGTAGATGTGCACTAATAGGAGCTGGTGGTGCACTGTAGGCTAGCTTATCGGAATAATGCATCTGAGGACCACGACCACCTGAGGCACCGTGGGATGCCTGGAGCACTGAATGAAACGGCATGGGAGGATGGCCTCTGCCAAAATTACTCCAGTCTCTAGATGAGGCACTGCTGAACTCACCGGAATGACGAGGTATCTTGTCAGACCCCTGACTTCCCTGAGTAAGAACCATTTCGACTCGTCTGGCGACATTAGCAGCCGCCTGAAAAGAAATCTCACTCCGAGTCTCCTTAGCCATCTGCATTCTGATATGCTGATCAAGTCCATCAATAAACCTCCTTACCCTCTCTCTCTCTCGGTGGGAAGCAAAAGAATAGCATGACGGGCCAAATCAACAAAACGGGTCTCATACTGAGTAACAGTCATACTGCCCTGCTGGACACGCTCAAACTGATGGCGATGCTCCTCTCTCAATGTGATAGGCAAAAACTTCTCTATGAAGAGCTGAGAGAAATGGTCCCAAGTAAGAGCAGGCGACCCAGCTGGTCTGGTCAACAAGTAATCTCTCCACCATTTCTTGACGGAACCAGTCATCTTAAATGCAGGAAAATCGACCCCATTAGTCTCCACTATACCCATGTTTCGTAGGACCTCGTGACAGCTGTCGAGATACTCCTGGGGATCATATGAAGGAGCAACACTGAAGTGAATTGGGAAGAGCTTGGTAAACATGTCCAGCCTCCATAAAGCCTCAGAAGACATAGCTGACCCATTACCGGTCAGTGGCGCAACAACCGGCTGAACTACTCCGACCGGATGAGCTGCAGGAGCCTGATACTAGGGAGCTATCTGCTCTGGAGTGGGAGTAGTGGGAGTCTGGGCCCCTCTTCCAGCCTGAGAGATGGCTGGTGCCATGGGAAATACGCCAGTCTAGGCCACATTCTCTATAAGGCCCACCAAACGGACCAAAGCGTCCTGAAGTACTGGGGTGGCAATGAACCCCTCCAGAACCTGAGCTAGTCTGGCAGGAATGGTCTGAGCTGGAATCTCCTCATCAAGATCTATCCGAGGCTCCATTGCTGGGGCTGCTGCTCGGGCTCTAGGCTGAGCCCTACCCCTACCTCGGCCTCTGGCATGGCCTCGGCCTCGACCTCTGCCCCTCGTAGGAGTTGCCACTAGAGGCTCTGGCTGCGGCCCAGCTGAGGAAGCGGTACGTGTTCTCACAATCTGTGAGAGAATAAGAGTAGAATAGTTCAATCATTATTGAGAAAACAACATCACACGACAGAGGAGAATAAAAGTGAAATTTGTTCCTAAACTTCATAGCCTCTAGAAGAAAGCACAGACGTCTCCATACCGATCCTCCAGACTCTACTAAGCTTGCTCGTGAATCGTGAGACCTAGGCAACCTAGTGCTTTGATACCAACTTGTCACAACCCGGAATTTCCCACCGACGAGACCATGATGGCGCCTAACATTTTACTTGCTAGGCAAGCCAACGTTAGAAAATCATTAAACCAATTCCTTATATTCATTCAGTAAATAACAATAATTAACTAAGATGAAATATGATAAGTGCGGAATATTATAAAATTGTATTAATTACTACCACCCGGATCTGGAGTCATAATTCACGAGCATTCTAGAATTTTCTACAAGTAATAGTCTGAAAGAAATACAACTGTCTGAATGAAAGAAACACTAGGACAGAGAAGATAGACGGGGACTTCATGGTTTGTGAATGTCGACAAATCTACCTTGAGTCTCCAGATAGCGGACCAATAGCACAAATCTCGATCAACCCGAGCCGGTACCAAAATCTGCACAGAAAGTGTATAGTGCAGTATCAGTACAACCGACCCCATGTACTGGTAAGTCTCGAGCCTAACCTCGACGAAGTAGTGACGAGGCTAAGGCAAGGCACCTACAAATAAACCTGTATAATATAACATTGTATATATAAATAATAGAAATGAAGAACTAAACAAGAAATGTCGGGAGGGGAACATGCTGAGGGAAATACGAGATAAGGAAATGAAACAGAATGATAACCGGAGCAATCAACATACCATGAATCAACATGAATAGTGAATACAGTAAAGGAAAAATGCATGACATCACCCTTCGTGCTTTTACTCTCAATCTCACCAGAAAATCAATAGAAACGGCACGACATCACCCTTCGTGCATTAACTCTCATATCATGGCACGACATCACCCTTCATGCATTAATACTCACAATATGGCACGGCATCACCCTTAGTGCATTAACACTCAGAATATGGCACGGCATCACCCTTCGTGCATTAACACTCACAATATGGCACGACATCACCCTTCGTGCATTAGCACTCTCCCTTACCATAATGCAATGCATAAATAACAACAGGGAGATAGAATAACAAGTACAAACCTTACTTCAATATTTGGTTCCACAATATAAATCTCAACTTTTAAATAAATACTCGATTATCAACAGAAAATCCATAAACATGATAATGACGATCAATTTAACAACACTAGTATAAACATGTAGCAATTAGGCATACGAAAGAGACAATATAAGAAAATAACGGAAGAAACATGGAAAAATAGGTAAATTGGCGACGCATAAGTACTCGTCACCTCACATATATGCCGCTCACATGAATTTCACTTAGCAAATAATCTAAGGTTCCTAATCCTTCAAGTCAGGATTAGACACAACACTTACCTTGCTCCGAAGGGCACTTAATTCTCAATCACAGCTTTTCCTTTAGAATTCACCTCCAAACCACTCGTATCAATTCAAAATGACTCAATAATATCAAATATTGCTAAAGAAATCAATTATATTTCATAAATTAAATTTCCCAAATTTTCCTCCAAAAAGTAAAAAAATCAAACCCGGGCCCGCTTGGTCAAAACCCGAGGTTCGGACCAAAATCCATTTATCCATTTACCCCCGAGCCCGAATATGTAATTAGTTTTGGAATCCGACCTCAAATTGAGGTCTAAATTTCCAAATTTCCGAAATCCCTAGTTTTCTACCCTAACCCCTAATTCTACCTCGAAAACTCTAGATTTTAGGTTGATAATTCAAGAAATTTAATGGGTAATTGAAAGAAAATAGTTTAGAATCACTTACCAACACTTTGGGGAAGAAACGGCTCTTGAAAAATTGCCTCACACCATTTGGTTTTTGAGAAAAATGAATTTTTGGCTAAATCCCGTGTTTGGATTCTGTTAAGTGCTGGGCGACAGTGTTCATCGCGTTCGCGAGAGCACTGTCGCGTTCGCGAAGAGTACAGGCTGCCAAGCCTTCGCGTTCGCGAGACCGTGTTCACGTTCTCGTAGGCTGCCCCTCCTGGCCTTCGCGTTCGCGATGAAGGAACGACCGACTCTTCCCCGTGTGTGCCTAACACTATGCGTTTACATCAAGGTTCTGGAGGGAAGTAGAACGTGAGTTGGGTATTCGGGTAGAGTTAAGTACAATATTTCACCCTCAGATGGACGGGCAGTCTGAACGCACTATTCAGATATAGGAGGATACGCTTCGTGCGTGTGTGATAGATTTTGGGGGTGCTTGGGATCAGTTCTTACCACTTGTGGAGTTTCCTTACAACAACAGTTACCAGTCAAGCATTTAGATGGCTCTGTATGAAGCCTTGTATGGTAGGCGGTACCGGTCTCTAGTGGGTTGGTTCGAACCAGGCAAGGCTAGACTATTGGGTACAGACTTGGTTCAGGATGCCTTGGATAAGGTTAAGTTGATTCAGGATTGACTTCATACAGCCCAATCTAGACAGAAGAGTTATGCAGATCGGAAAGTTCGTGATGTTGCATTCATGGTTGGTGAGCAGGTATTGCTCCAGTTTTTGTCCTATGAAGGGTGTGATGAGGTTTGGGAAGAAGGAAAAGTTGAGCCCTAGGTATATTGGGCCTTTCGAGATTCTTGAGAGAGTTGGAGAGGTAGCTTACAGACTTGCACTACCACCTAGCCTCTCTGCAGTTCATCCGGTATTCCATGTTTCTATGCTTCGAAAATATCACGGCGATCCGTCTCATGTGTTAGACTTCAGTTCGGTTCAGTTTGACAAGGATCTATCTTATGTTGAGGAACCGTGGCTATTTTAGATAGGCATGTTCGAAAGCTGAGGTCAAAAAACAATGCTTCTGTGAAGGTTCAGTGGAGGGGTCATCCAGTCGAGGAGGCGACTTGGGAGACCAAGCATGATATGCGCAACTGTTATCCACACTTATTCACCAGCTCAGGTATTTTTTCTAACTCCATTCGAGGACGAACGTTTGTTTTAGAGGTGGAGAATGTGATGACTCAAAATGTCATCTCTAAATTTAATAATTAATTATATGTTCTAAGACCTCAAAAAATGCTATCTAATATTACTCGACTTGCGTGCGCACCCCATAAAATTTTCTGAAAAATGTTTATGTGAAAAATGGATTAAAATGTGAATTAGAGCTTTATAACTCAACTGAGTTGACTTTGGTCAATATTTTGAGCAAACAGACTCGGATCGGTGTTTTGACAGTTTCTGCAGGTCCGTATCGTGATTTGGGACTTGGGTGTATGCCCAAAATCAAATTCCGAGATCCCTAGCCCGAGATATGGAATTTTGATGAAAAATTAAAGGTTTCCGAATGTCGAATTATGTGCAAATGACCCCGGAATAGAATTTTGATGATTCAAACAGCTCCATATGGTGATTTTAGACTTAGTAGCGTGATCGGAATTTTATTTGAAAGTCCGTAGTGAAATTAGGCTTGAAATGGCTAAAATAGGAATTTAAGTTTGGAAGTTTGACCAGGGAGTTGACTTTTTGATATCGGGGTCGAAATCCAGTTCTAAAAATCTTCACAGCTCTGTTATGTCATTTATGACTTGTGTGCAAAATTTGAGGTCAATCGGACTTGATTTGATAGGTTTTGACATCAAATGTAGAAGTTGAAAATTTTAAGTTTCATTAATCTTGAATTGGAGCATGATTCGTGATTTTAGCGTCGTTTTATATGCTTTGAGGTTTCAAATAAGTTCGTATGATGTTTTAGGACTTGTTGGTATATTTGGTTGAGGTCCCGAGGGCCTCGGGTGAGTTTCGGATGGTTAACGGATCAAAACTTAGACTTAAAAAGCTGCTGCAATTTTTCTCTTCTACTGGATATTCTGGGCTGTGATCAAGGCAAGATCGAGCCAAGAACGAGCCTAGGGTCGACGGCCAGGGTGGAAGCCAGAGACGAGGCTCAGGATCGAGGCCATGATTGAAGGCCCAGGCTCGATGCCATGATCGAAGGCCCAGGCTCGATGCCATGATCGAGGCCATGTTCGAAGGCCCAGGCTTGATGCCGGGATCGAGTCCATGATCGAAGGACCAGGATCGATGCCATAATCGAGTCCATGACCGAGGTCCAGGCTAGAGCATGTGATAGAATCCACAATCGAGGCCTAGGCTCGAGGGCCATGATCGAAGTCACGATCGAGGCTCAGTCCCGAAGGCTGCCTGGGCAGATTTATAAAAGAGGGCATTCATCCCATTCGCCATTTTTAACAAACTGGAGCTTGAGCAGAGGCGAATTTTGATAGATTTTCAAGGAAAGACATTGGGGTAAGTGATTCTAACTCGAATTTGGTCTATATACACAAATATATCATTGTTTTCACCATTTAATTAGTGTTTTGAGATTGAAATTTGGGATTTTTTTTTTTTTGAAATCTCATAGAAACGAATTTTCGAGATTTCGGTATCGATTCGGAGTCGGATTTTAGTGAAACTGGTATGGTTGGACTCGTAATTGAATGGGTTGTCGAATTTTGTAAGTTTTTCTGGATTTCGAGCCATGGGCCCCATGGGCGATTTTTGAGCTAATTTCGGATTTTATTAAAAAATATAGTATTTTCTTATGATATTGATTCCTATAATTTTTGTTGACTTTATCGAATTAATTATGACTAGATACGAGTCGATCGGAGTCGGAAAATCGAGGAAAAAGCATACTACTTGGTTAAATTGGAGCAAGTCGAAGTAAGTGACTTGTCTAACCTTGTGGGGGGGAAATTTCCCCTAGGATTGGTATTAATTGTAATGTGATAAAAGTCATGTACACGAGGTGACGAGTGTGTACACAGACTAAATATGAAGGATTATATTTTTAAATTGTGAAGATCACTGTTGCATATTAATTAAATTATTAAATCTTATTATATCCTCCATCATTGATTTAATTTATATACTTTAAATTTGCTTGACCTTTTCATGTTGATTGTTTTATCTGTTTAGTTAGAACTTGATTTCTTTTATTCTCTGCATTATTTGAAGTTGATTTTATTTAAATTAAATATTATTAATATAAAGTATTTGACATTTTTAAATTTGGTATTGAAGTAACGTATTAAAGAATTTGAAATATTATTTTGCTGAATTATTTATTCCTGAATATTTTTGTAAGATTTTTGTACTCATTGTGATGGAGCCGTCAGCTCTTTATTGTGGAAAAATATTATTGATGATTTATTTTGGCATGAGCCGTGAGCTCTTTATTGTGAAAAAAATAATGTTGTTGAATTATTTTGGCAAGTTAAATTATCTGAGCACTTGAGGTGAAAATTGTGATATATTGTGATATTGATACGCATGTGGCGGTATAGGGTCTGGGTATTGAAATACATGCGGTGAGATAAGGATGGCTTGATACGCGTGGCTAGTAGGGGGAACTACTAGAAGTCATGCGGTGTGATAAGGATGGCTAAAACGCGGGATGCTATTTCGGGAAAAATATTTTCTTTAAAAATAAATTGTGAAGGCTCCCGTGGTGAGATAAGGAAATGAGATATTGTGAATTTATTTATAATTTAGGACTACGAGGCGGTACCTCGGGAGTGCCCTTGTTGATATTGATTTATGGCCGCAGTTGCCTTTGATTATTTATTGTGATTTTCTTAAAGTTGAAAGAAAATTTTGTTTTTTTCCACGAGATAGTAATTGCCATTATTTTGTGTAATTAAATGGTGACCTGCTACTTGATTCATTACCATTGTCATTTATTTTATTATATTATTAATATTTTACCATGCTATTATTATTTTCCAGTAGGGCATGACCTGACCTCGTCACTACTTTACCGAGGTTAAGCTTGACACTTACTGAGTACCGTTGTGGTGTACTCATACTGTGCTTCTGCACATCTTTTTGTCCAGATCCATGTACACCTTATCAGATCAGGCATCAGTAAACTAGCTGTACGAGGAGACTTCGAGGTATATCTGCCAGCGACCGCAGATTCCGGAGTCCCCTTGGTATCTTACTATGTTGTCTTCCTTATTTGCTTTAGACTCTAATGTATAGAGACATAGAGAATAGATTCTTAGAAGCTTGTGAATTATTTCTACCAGATTTTGGGAGTTGACATTATTTGAATTGTAGTTTATTTATTTTAGATTTAAATTTTTATTCCGCATTGATAGGCTTATCTAGTCTTAGAGATTAGGTGCCATCACCACATCCTACGGAGGGAATTTGGGGTCGTGACAAGAAATGGTGTAAAATGAGCTAAGTCCCAATTTTTCCCTCGTTTACCCAACTGCAGGTATCACAATTCTGTTCGCAATTGCGATGCCCGCAAATGTGAATATTTGTCTGCAAAAGCAAACTGTCCAACAGTCAACAGGTATCTTATTTACGACATAAAATATCGCATTTGCGATGAACCCAACCACGCAAAAATGAGACAATTATTGCATTTGCGAGAACTATCCAGCCTAGCTTCCAGTCGCATTTGCGACCTAACCATCGCAAAAGCGGATCATCCACCTCGCATTTGCGACAGGAACTTCGCATTTGCGAAGATCACCATCCATATCCAATAATCGCATTTACGAGTCCAACTTCGCAAAAGTGGGACTCGTAATTGCGAATAAGTCCTCGCAATTGCGAGACCTACGATCAGGCACCAGCAACTGTTGGACACCAGTAGTTCCAAATCATTCAGTAACGCATCCAAAACTCACCCGAGCCCCTCAGGCTCCAAACCAAACATGCACACAAGTGTAATAACATAATATAAACTTACTCTCTACCTTAAGTCATCAAAATAATATCAAATAACAAAAATCGATCATCAAAACTCATGATTTTCAACGTGAAAACTCATTTCATATTTTTTCATAATGTTTCACCGAAATGCGCTCGGGTCACCCTGGAACCCAATCAAAAGTGCGTGCAAGTCCAAAAAATCACACGAACCTACCAAAATCGTCAAAACACCGATCCGAAGTAGTTTACTAAGAATATTTACCGTGGTCAACTCAAGTTCCATTTTAAGCCTAGAATCACTTTATGTTTAAAATTTCACGTAAAAACTTTTCGAAAAATGACACGGACCATGCACGCAAATCAAAAAATATGAAACGAAGCTAATAGTAGTCTCACAACACGAAAATAGGGCTAATACTCAAAACGGTCTATCGGGTTGTCACATTCTCTACCTATAAACAAAACATTCATCCTCTAACGGACAAAGAAAAGTACCTGGACTAGTAAAAAGGTGGGGGTAACTACTTCTCATATCAGACTCGGACTCCCACATAGCCTCCTCGATCAGATGACCCCTCCATTGTAGTTTCACATAAGGAAAACTCTTGGATCTCAGTTTACAAACCTGCTGGTCTAGAATAGCCACCGACTCTTCTTCATAAGTTAGATTTTCATCAAGTTGCACCGTGTTGAAGTCAAAAACATGTGAGTTGTCCTTATGGTACTTATGAAGCATGGAAATGTGAAATACCAGATGTACCCTTGCTAGGCTAGGAGGCAATGTAAGTCTGTAAGCAACCTCCCTAACTCTCTCCAAGATCTAAAACAGGCCAATAAACCTCGGGCACAACTTGCCCTTCTTTCCAAACCGCATCACGCCCTTCATAGGCAACACTCATAGAAGAACCTTCTCACCCACAATGTAAGCTACATCTCAAACCTTCCAGTCCTAATTACTCTTCTGCCTAGACTGAGCTGTACGAAGTCTCTTCTAAATTACCTTAATCTTTTACATAGCAACACGTACTAAATCAGTGCCCAACAATCTAGCCTCTCCGGGATCAAACCAATCTATCGGTGAACGACATCGCCTCCCATATAAGGCCCCGTATGGAGCCATCTAGATGCTCGACTGATAGCTGTTGTTACAGGCGAACTCTACTAAAGGTAAGAACTGGTCCCATGAACCTTCGAAATCAATAACACAAGCGCGTAACATGTCCTCCAAGATCTGAATAGCACTCTCAGACTGTCCGTCCGTCTGAGGACGAAATGCTATACTCAGCTCGACCCATATGCCCAACTCTCGCTGCACGTCTCTCCAAAAATGCAATGCAAACTGCGTGTCTCGATCATAAATGATGGAAATATGCATATCGTGCAGGCGGATAATCTCCTCGATGTAAATCTGAGCCAATTGCTCTGAAGAATAGGAAGTTGCCACCGGAATGAAGTGTGCGAACTTAATCAACCGATCCACAATAACCCAGATTGCGTCATATTTCCTCAAGGCCATTGATAAGCCTACCACAAAATCCACAGTGATGCGCTCCCACTTCCACTCCCGTATCACCAATCTCTGAGTCAATCCACCCTGTTTCTAATTTTTATACTTCACCTATTGACAAGTCAAACACCGAGATACATAAGCAACAATATCTTTCTTCATTCTTCGCCAACCAATAGTGTTGTTTCACATCATGGTACATCTTCGTGACACCTGGGTGAATGGAATAACGTGAACTATGGGCCTATTCAAGGATCAATTCCCTAAATCCATCAACATTTGGAACATAAATATAGCGTTAAAGCCGCATAAACCTATCATCACCAATCACAACCTCCTTAGCACCACCCCACTGCACCATGTCTTTCAACACCAACAAGTGGGGATCATCAAACTGGCAAGCCTTGATATGCTCCAACAATGAAGACTATGCTACCACACAAGAGAGAACCATGCTAGGCTCTGAAATATCCAATCTCACAAACCGATTGGCCAAAGCCCTGAACATCCATGGCTAGTGGCCTCACTTCTACCTGTAAATATGCCAAACTACCCATGCTTTTCGCCTTCCTACTCAATGCATCAGCCACTACACTGGCCTTCCCCGGATAATATAATATGGTGATATCATAGTCTTTCAACAACTCTATCTATCTCTACTATATTAAGAAGCTTCTACTTGAACATGTGTTGGAAACTCCGATAGTCGGTATAGACCTCACATGGAATGTCGTATTTATAGTGCCTCCAAATCTTCAGCTTGGGAACAGTGGCTGCTAACTCTAAGTCATCCACAAGGTAATTCTTCTCATGAACCTTTAAGTGCCAAGACGTGTAGGCAATAGCCGCACCGTCATGTAATAATACCTCACTAAGCCTAATATGTGATGCATCATAATACACGATGTACGATCCCGAACCTGTAGATAACACTAAAACTAGGCTGTAGTTAATGCAGTATTGAGCTTCTGAAAGCTCAACTCGCACTGGTCGGACCATCTAAAAAGAGCACCCTACTGGATCAACTTAGTCAATGGGAATGAGATAGATGAAAACCCCTCCACGAACCGGCGATAATAACCCACCAAACCCAAGAAGCTTCGAATCTCTATAGCTGAAGTAAGTCTAGGCCAGTTCTGAACTGCCTCAATCTTCTTAGGATCCACCTTAATGCCCTTGGAAGATACAACATGGCCCAAAAAGGCAACCTAGTTCAACCAGAACTCACACTTTGAAAACTTGGCACATAACTGACGATTCCTTAGAGTTTAAAGTACGATCTGCAGATGTTGATCAGGCTCCTCTCAAGTGCGAGAGTAGACCAAAATATCATCAATGAAGACAATCAGAAAAGAATCCAAATAGGGATTGAACACCCGGTTCATCAAATCTATAAAGGTTGCTGGGGCATTAGTCAAGCCAAATGGTATCACTAAGAACTCGTAGTGACCATACCGAGTCCAAAAATCTGCCTTAGGGACATTTGATGCCCTAGTCTTCAACTGATGGTAGCCAGATCTCAAGTCAATCTTTGAAAACACCTTGACACCTTGAAGTTGATCAAATAAGTCATCAATCCTCGGTAAAGGATACTTGTTCTTAATAGTGACTTTGTTTAACTGCCTATAGTCTATGCACATCCTTATCGTCCCATCCTTTTTCTTCTCAAAAAACACCGGTGCACCCCAAGGCCAGACACTAGGTCTAATGAATCCCTTATCAAGCAAATCCTGCAACTTCCCCTTCAATTTTTCAATTCAATTGGGGCTATATAGTACGATGTAGTAGAAATGGGCTGAGTACCCGGAACCAAGTCAATGCAGAAGTCGATATCTCTGTCGGGTGTCATCCCCAAAACATTTGTAGAAAATACCTCTGGAAACTCATACACAACTGGTACTGAATCCATGGAAGGAAACGCTGCATTAGGATCATGGATATAGGCCAAATATGCCAAACACCCCTTCTCGACCATATGCCGACCCTTCACATATGAATGACCCTACTATTAGAATGGCCAGGAGTCCATCTCCTCTCTAATCGAGGCAACCCCAGCATGGCTAATGTCATAGTCTTAACGTGACAGTCCAAAATAGCGTGATAAGGTGACAACCAATCTATGCTTAAGATCACATTAAAATCTACCATATCAAGAAGCAGTAGATCTACCCTAGTCTCATAGCTCCCGATAGTGACCAAACGAGCACGATATACTCGGTCTACCATAATAGAATCTCTGACAGGCGTAGACACATAAACATGAGCACGCAAAGAATCACGTGACATAACCAAATATGAAGCAAAATAGGATGATACATATGAATAAATGAAAACTCTGATCAAATAGAACTGATGCATCTCTATGGCAAACTAGAATAATACTTGTGATGAACGCATCCGACGACTCTGCCTCAAGTCTAACTGAGAATGCATAAAACGGGGTTGTGCCCTACCACTCTGTCCTCCACCTTTAACGGCATGACCACTACCTCTAACTGCCTGACCCTCACCTCTAGCTGGATGAGCAGGCTATAGAGCATTCGGTGCCGGAACCATGGCACGAGAACCCTACTGAGGCACACTGCTTTGAAGTCTGGGAAAGTACCTTTTGATATGACCCATACCTCCACACTCAATGCACTCTCTTGGCTGCTATGGCTGTTGAATTTGGGACTGACCATGACGGCCCGGATAACCACCGTGATAACTCTAAATCGGCGGTGTAGTAATGGGAGATGGACATACACTGTAGGCTAGTTGCTCTGGACGAGACCCATAAGAACCATGACTACCCAAAGCACTGTGTGCTACCTAAAGCGCTGACTGAATTAGCCTGTGAGGATGGCCTCTACCAAATGAACCCCTGCCTCTAGATGAGGCACCACTAAAACCACCAAAATAATGAGGCCTTTTCTCAGATACCGCCTTTCTACCCTGATCACGAATCTTCTCAATTTGTCTAGCAATCTCTACAACTTCCTGTAAAGAAATATCATCCCCAGTCTCTTTAGCCATCTGTAGCCTAATACCAAAAGTAAGGCCATCAATGAATCTCCTCACCCTCTCCCTCTCAGTACAAAGCAAGATAACTGTGTGATGAGCTAAATCTACGAATTTGATCTCGTACTAGGTAACAGTCATGCTACCCTACTGGAGGTGCTCGAACTGGATACGGTACTCCCCCAGAGTAAAATGATGAACTTCTCCAAAAATAGCTGTGATAACTGATCCCAAGTGAGTGGAGGTGAACTTGCTGGTCTGCCCCGAACATAGTCCTGCCACCATAACTGGAAGATTCATACATCTAAAATACCGCGAAGTCAACTCCATTGGATTCCACTATACCCATGTTGTGCAATACCTCGTGGCAATGGTAAATGAAATCATGTGGGTCCTCAGAAAGGGTGCCACTAAAACTAATAGGGAATAACTTTGTGAACTTGTCTGACAACATAGCGGGCCTCTCCATGGGCTGAGTAATAATAACAGGCTGAACTACTCCAACTGTTGGGACCGCCAGAGTCTGATATATGGGAGCCATCTACTCTAGAGTGTGGGTAGAGGGAGTCTAGGCTCCTCCTCCAGCCTGAGAGATGGCTGGTGCTAACGGAAATGCACCGGCCTGGGACACACTCTCCAAAAGGCCTACTAAGCGGACTAGGGCGTACTAAAGTACGGGAGTGGCTATGAACCCCTCTAGGACCTGAGCTGGTCCAACTGGAGCAGTCTGAGCAGGGACCTCCTCCTCATGCTCGATCTGAGGCTCTACAATGGGTGTTGCTGTACGAGCTCTAAGCTGAGCTCTGCCTCTGCATCTGCCTCGTCCCCTACCTCGGCCCCAACCCCTACCCCTGGTAGTGGCCGCAACCTGAGGCCCCAGCTCATGCTCGTTGTGGAGGTTGTGCATGTCCTCACCATATGCGAGAGAAAAAGAATAGAATTATTCAAACTTCAGTGATAGAATAACTTCACACGATAGAGAAAGAAAGAAGAGAAATTTTCTAAAGCCTTATAGCCTCTAGAAGATAAGTACATACGTCTTTGTACTGATCCTCTAGACTCTACTAAACTTGTTCATAACTCGTGAGACCTAGGCAACCTAGTGCTCCGATACCAACTTGTCACGATCTGAAATTCCCACCGCGGGGTTGTGATGACCCCTAGCATCCACTTGCTAGGCAAGCCAACATTAATACACAATTAATCATTATAGGACCAGTTTGAAAGCAATTTAATAAGAAATAAACCTGTAGAAATTCAAAATAGATATAACAACTCCAAACACTGACTAATCAAATCCCGAAATCTGGTGTCAAATTTAATAATAGCAGTAATGTCACAACCCCAAATTCCCTCCGTAGGATATCGTGATGGAACCTAGTTTCTAAGACTAGGTAATCCTATCAATGCGGAATAATAATAAATATATAAAATAAATAAACTACAATTCAAACAATTTCAACTCCCAAAACCCGGTAGAAATAAGTCACAAGCTTCTAAAAATTTATTCTCAATGTCTCTATATATCAAGTTCTAAAGAAAAATAAGGAAGCAACATAAAAATGATAGAAGGGGACTCCGGAGTCTGCATATGCTGACAGATATACCTCGAAGTCTCCGTGCGCAGGTAACTCACTGACGTCTAGGCAGGTAAGATGTACCTGGATCTGCACAAAAAGATGTGCAGAAGCATAGTATGAGTACACCACAACGGTACCTAGTAAGTGCCAAGCCTAACCTCGGTAGAGTAGTGACGAAGTCAGGTGAGGCCCTACTGGAATATAATAATGGCATGGTAAAATGTTTAACAATATAGTAAAATAAAATGACATTGGAAATGAATCAAGTAGTGTGTCACCATTTAATTAAGCAAAATAATGGCAAATAATATCTCATGGAAACAAAACCGAATTTTCTTTCAACTTTAAAAAAATCACAACAAATAATCAAGGCAACCGCGGCCATAAATCAATATCAATAAGGTCACTCTTGAGGTACCGCCTCGTAGTCCCAAATCATAAACAAATTCACAATATCTCATTTCCTTGTCTCACCGTGGGAGCCTTCACAATTTATTTGAAAGAAAACATTTTTTCCCAAAATATCATCCCGCGTTTTAGCCATCCTTATCACACCGCAGGACTTCCAGTAGTTCCTCCCTACTAGACACGCGTATCAAGCCACCCTTATCTCACCGCATGCGTTTCAATACCCAGACCTTATACCACTGCATGCGTATCAATAATATCACAATATATCACAATTTGCACTTCAAGTGCTCAAATAATGTAACTTGCCAAAATAATTCAACAACAATATTTTTCCACAAATAAGAGCTCACAGCTCATGCCAAAATAAATCATCAATAATACTTTTTCACAATAAAGAGCTCACGGCTTCATCACAATGAGTACAAAAATCTTACAAAATATTCAAGAATAAATAATTCAGGAAAATAATATTTCAAATTTTTTAATACGTTGCTTCAATATCAAATTTAAAATGTCAAATATTTCGTATTAATAATATTTAATTTAAAGAAAATCACCCTTCAAGTAATGCATAGAATAAAAGAAACCAAGTTTCAACTAAACAGGTATAACAATTAGCAGAAAAATGTCAAACAAATTTAAGGTATATATCTCAAATCAATGATGAAGAATATAACAAGATAAAATAATTTAATAAATGCGCAACAATGATCTACACAATTTAAAAATATAATCTTTCATATTTAGCCCGTGTACACACTCGCCACCTCGTGTACACGACTTTCAACATATTTTAATAATCACATTAATATCAATTATAAGGGAAATTTCCCCCACACAAGGTTAGACAAGTCACTTACTTCGACTTG
The DNA here is from genome assembly GCF_000715075.1 of Nicotiana tabacum. Taxonomy (NCBI): domain Eukaryota; kingdom Viridiplantae; phylum Streptophyta; class Magnoliopsida; order Solanales; family Solanaceae; genus Nicotiana; species Nicotiana tabacum. The sequence continues at coordinate 35,457,768 of NC_134102.1, read as the reverse complement.
CTCCAATTTAACCAAGTAGTATACTTTTTCCTCGATTTTTCGGTTCCGATCGACTCGTATCTAGTCATAATTAATTCGATACAGTCAACAAAAATTATAGAATCAATTCCATAAGAAAATACTATATTTTTCAATAAAATTCGGTGAAAGTTACGAAATATGAACGCCCATTCAACTACGAGTCCAACCATACTATTTTTACAAAAATCCGACATCAACTTGACCTCCAAATCTCAAATTCTCATTTTGAAATCCCTAGGCCCAAATCATCTAATTTCACCTCAAAAACATGTAATCTATTCGAAATACTCAATGATAATCCAATATAATTGACTAACAATGATAAAATGTGACTTACCTGAAGTTTCCCCGTGAATTCTCTCTGAGAAATCGCCCAAAACCGTGTTGAAAATGTCCAAATAACAAAAATATCGGAACCCCTCTGTTTTTGTAATCTAGTCAGTGTTTTCGTACATGCGGACAAAATTCTCGCACTTGCGGTCCCGCATCTGCGGTGAAATACCGCATCAGTGGAAATTGCTCATCCCAGCTGCCTTCGCTTCTGCGAGCTTTGGACCACATCTGCGCCTTCGCAGATGCGGAAAATTCCATCGCACCTGCAGACCTGCCCGCACGTGCGCCCTTCCTCTCGCTTCTGCGCAAGCGCTTATGTATAACATGAGCCGCATCTACAGCTCCAACTGGGCAAGCCTTCATCCAATTCTATGAGCCACAACTCGCTTGTGTGAGTCCGCACCTACGGTCAGTCCCTCCGCAGGTGCGATGACACCAGAAGCTGCAAATTTCAGAATTTGCCTAAGTCCAAAATTTTATCCGATTTCGATCCGGATCGCACTCGGGGTACTCGGGACCCCGTCCGAAAATACCAACAAGTCCTAAATCATCATACGAACTTAGTCGAGTCTTCAAATCACATCCAACAACACTAAAAATACGAATCACACATAGATTCAAACTTAATAAATCTTAAGAATTCCCAACTTCTACATTCGATGTCGAAACCTATCAAATCATGTCCGATTGACCTCAAATTTTGTACACAAGTCATAAATGACATAACGGAGTTGTTAAAATTTTCAGAACTAGATTCCGACCCTGATATCAAAAAGTCAACTCCCCGGTCAAACTTCCAAACGTAAATTCCTATTTTAGCCATTTCAAGCCTAATTTCACTACGAACTTCCAAATAAAATTCCAATCACGCTCCTAAGTCCAACATCACTATTCGGAGCTGTTGGAATCATCAAAATTCTATTCCGGGGTCGTTTGCACATAATTCGACATCCGATCACTATTTGAATTTAAACTTTTAATTTTTCTTAAAAATTCCATATCTCGGGCTAGGGACCTCAGAATTTGATTCCGGGCAGGTGGATTCGGGCTCGGGGAAACTTCCGAGGTGATGAAAATACTCGAAGCGCTGACAAAATGGGTGGAGTCTGGCAAGAAAAAGATAGAAGCCAACGACAAGAAGGTGGAAACTTACAACTCCAGGGTCGACCAGATCCTGAGAGAACCCCCGATATCGAAGGGTCTGGACTCCAAAAAATTCATTCAGAAGCCTTCCTCCCCCCCCCCCCCCGAGCGCAGGCATCAAAGTCGATCCTAAAGAGGTTTTGAATGGCCAACATTCCCGAGTATAATAGGACCACAGATCCAAATGAGCATGTAACCTCCTATACATGCGCAATCAAGCGGAATGACTTGGACGATGATGAGATCGAGTCGGTGTTGTTGAAAACATTTGAGGAAACCTTGTCAACTACGGCGCATCACAAAATAAAACACAATAAGGGAAATTACATAACTAAAGTTATAAAGCGAATAAAAGTAGATATCTAACAACAGACTAAATCACAAAGTAAGTAAAGACAGTCATTAGATAAAGTCACGGATACATGGTAACATTTAGCAATGAAGGCATGTAACTAATAAATGCATGAATTTAACACGTAAAGGCAAATAGCAATTCAATTAGTTAATAAGTAATCACATGGATTAAATGAAGCATGAAATAATTGAAAACAATAAATAAATATCTCAACCCGCATGCTTAACCTGTGATCACGCAGATACACTCGTCACCTTGCATATACGTTGTCCCCACACATAAATCAAGTAGAAAATAAACCAATCAAATTCTAATTCCTTTAATTCAAGGTTAACCATGACACTTACATCTTCTCGCAACCAAATCAATGCTCAACCATGACTTTTCCTTTAGAATTAGCCTCCAAACCAATTAAATCTAGACAAATATAGTTCAAATAATTCAAAATAAGTTTTAGAAACTACCAACAAGTGAAAAAGATTCGATCTTTAATGAAATTGAAAAAAGTAAACAAAAGTCGACCCCGGGCCCGTTTGGTCAAAACACGAAATTCAAACAAAAACCTGATTACCCATTCACCCCCAATCCCCGTTATGTCATTTGTTTCGAAATCCGACCTCAATTTGAGGTCTAAATATCAATTTCACAAAATTCTCAAATTCTACCAAAATCCCTAATTTCTACCATGGAAATCCTAGATTTGATATTAAAGATTCATGAAAATTAATGAAAAATTGAAAGAAAGTGGATTAGAGTTGCTTACCAATGATTTTGGGAAGGAAGGGTCCTTAAAAAATCGCCTCTAGACTGTCTAGGATTGAGAAATGGTGTATAATGAGCTAAGTCCCGATTTTTACCTCTTTTACCCAGCTTTAGGTATCACAATTGCATACTCAGGTTCGCAATTGCGACTGCGAACTCAGGTTTGCAATTGCGACGCCTGCAAATGCGAACATTTGTCCGCAAAAGCGAACTGTCCAACAATCCCTAGGTATCGCATTTGCAACATAAAATATCGCATTTGCGATAAACCCAACCTCGAAAAAGCGAGACAACCATCACATTTGTAAGAGTTGTCCAACCTAGCTTCTAGTCGCATTTGCCACCTACCCATCGGAAAAGCGGATCACCCACCTTGCACTTGCTACAGGAACATCGCATTTGCGAAGATTACCACCCCAACCAATAATCACATTTGCGAGTTCAACTTCGCAAAAGCGAGACTTGCAATTGCGAACAGGTCCTCATAATTGTGAGACCTGCAATCAGACACCAGCAACTGTTGGACACCAGCAGTTCCAAATCATTTTGTAATGCATTCGAAACTCACCCGAGCCCCTCGGGCTCCAAACCAAACATGCACACAAGTATAATAACATCATAAAAACTTGCTCTCTACCTCAAATCATCAAAATAACAAGAATCGATTATCAAAACTCATGATTTTCAACTTGAAAACTCATTTTCACAATTCTTCACGTAACACATCGAAATGCGCTCCTCTCACCACGAACCCCAACCAATAGTGCGTACAAGTCTAAAACTATTATACGAACCTACCGAAATTGTTAAAATACCAATCTGAGATCGTTTACCAAGAATGTTGACTGCGGTCAACTCAAGTTTCATTTTAAGCCTAAAATCACTTTTTCTTCAAAATTTCATATAAAAACTTTCCAAAAAATGACATGGATCACGCACGCAAATCAAAAAATATGTAACGAAGCTAATAGAGGTCTCGAAATACGAAAATAGGGCTAATACTCAAAATGATATATCGGGTCGTCATATGCATAAACTTTTCAGGAGTTAATTTAGCAACCAACAAAGTTTGTAATGGCATGATAAGTACTCATTTATATTTAATTAGAGGTTTTAAGTTCGAGCTCTGGTTATAGAGTCCCTATTAGCATGAGAACACTTTATCCTTAAAATGCGACTTTTCGATGCTAATCCGGATTGATAGATTCTCAAAAAGATCATCGAATAACGAAAAGAAACAAAAAAGGAGTTAATTAGTATCACCTCGGTTTGTTCTTTTATATGAGTATTACACGAGTTATAAAGTTAAAGTTAGCAATCGATTAATAATGTAGGACATTATCCTCACCATATAAATCTATTGCCCGAAGAACAATGTGCCTTATTCTCTTTTTTATTTGTTTTATAAAGAATAATATCTTTTATATATTTAGTGTAACGACCCGACCAGTCGTTTTGTGTAATTGTGCCTTGTTTCCCCCTTTGATGCTTCACACAAGTGTGACTATGATTTTATAACTTACGGGGTTGATTCGTTTTATTTCGGGAAGGTTTTGGGTTAAATTGGACCCTTTGGTTCTTGGCTTAGAAGCCTAAGTTGTTTATGTTGACTAATGGTTGACTTTTGTGAAAACAAACTCGGAATAGTGTTTTGATGGATTCGATAGTTTCGTGAAGCAACAATGAACTGGCAATCAGAAAATTCCATCTATCAAAATAAAGTGCTGAACAGTATTGGCAACACCATAAAAATTGTGGCCCATACACAAAAGAAAATGATGAGCAGAGTGGAAACATTTGAGAAAAAAATGGAGCAGACACCGTCTCACTATGCAGGACTAATTAAAGTCTTGAAACTAAGGTTGGCAAATTTACAATATGAGATTTGTCCCCCGGAAAATTTCCTTTTTCAATTTTTCCAACAACAACAAAAGGAGACGATTTCCATCAGAGAAAAAATTTAACTTTTGAGAAATGACCGCTTTTAGTCACAAAAAACTCCAGTTTTCCCTTCAAAACCTACCTTCTTCCCTATGTCGCCACAAGCATATTGCCCACCTAAATTGGACTACACCTTTTCTGCTTTTCCTACTATATCACAAAATCCTATTTCTTTCACCCAACCCTTAAAAGAGGAATATGAATTTGATATTGCAAAGATGGTTTGGGAAAGGAAAGATGCTCTTGCGGCCCAGACACAAACCAAGAAAAGGCGAGATCATGGATAAAGTTCAAAAGGGTCCAACCCCAAAAACCTGATGATTTCTGATCAAAAGGCTCCAAACCTCTATGTCTCCCAGCCAAGAAACATGTCAGAAGCAGATATCACATGGTCAGAATCTCTAAATTCATGAGATGATGATATAATGGAAGATAGCTCTCAATCAAGCAATGAAGCCACAACAAACTCTTCTGAAGAAGACGATCGCCCAGTATTTGTAAACCAACCAAGAGACCCAGAAATATCTGAAGTAGATGAGGAACAACAAGGTATGACAGATGAACCAATCCCAGAAAGAAGATATGAGCCCATGGCATTGAAACCAGTTGGTACTGGCTTCCACACTTTCACCTTAGATGACGTCAAGGTGGAAAATGGCCTTAAAGGATCCAAGATTTCTATACTTGGATGGTAACCAAAAATTTGGTAGAACGAGAAAAGTATATTATCCTTTCAGAACTCACATTCAAAGTTCTCAGGAATCCACAGAGAATGGTGGAACTCACTTGGGATTCAAGACAAAAATACTTTTCTTACTTCCCAAGACTTTGCCTTCAACATTAGAATCCTACATGAAGTTTTCTGTGGAGATACTGGGCAAAGACAAGAAAATATGTGAAGTCAACTCTTCGAGATGAAGTGTGAGTCATTTGATAGATACGACATTGATAAGCATTTTCAAAAAATGGCAAAGATATACTTTGAGATCCGTAGAGACATCAACCTGAAGAAAGCCTTTGTCTCTTCCCTTCCAAAGTTGTTAGTAAGCCAAACCATGACCATCATAGAAGAAAGGTTTCAGTCAATAACAATCTCCCAAGTCGGCTACGTCAGGCAATCTATTGTCGTCGCATTGGAGGACATTTGTATGAAGCGCTCTACCCTAAAACAAATTATCCAACACAATCCAGCTCTTGACAAAGCATCCCGTAGATCTGATCTGATCAACGGATCAGGATGTTCATGCCACACATCTAGGAGACAGAAAGGATTCAAGAGGTTCAGATGGCCAACAATTCCAGATGGAAAATCAAGGTCCAGGATGCGCATAAAATATTTCAGACGAAGGAGGCCAGGAAATTTTCACAAGAGGAACAAATGTTTTATTTGCCACAATATCAAACATTTCGCAAGCAATTGTCCCTAATCGAGGAGATCTATCAAACTCCTTGAAGAAATTGAAGATTACACTGGCATACATCTCGGAGAAGAAGAGGACCTCGAGTCCATATTCTCTATGGACGATGAACCCACTGAAGAAACTTTATTCTCTCTTGATATATACAAAGATCATGGTGATGACCACTATCAAATTTCAGAAAAGTGGCTAAAGCCCGAGAGGTGATCAATGCCCTTGTAGTCATCCCTCAGGTGGAACTCAAGGTTTATCCATCCAAATCGAATAAACCAACTCGAGTTATTGCTTTCATTGACACTGGAGCTGCTTGTTCACTCATGAATCCTGTTGTTCTCCCTAAAGATCAATGGGTGCCGCACTTTAAGGATTTCAATACTGCATCAAATGGGATCCTAACTACCACTGTCATCACAAAGCACCCTGTCACAATTGAGGTTTTTCAGGATTGAAGTACAGAACCAAGCTGATAGGGTCTGATGTACCGGGAATAGACCTTATTGTTGGATTCGACATTTTCAGACAACTGAAAGATAAACTTTAGATTAGGGCTAATGGGATTATATTTAAGAAATAGTTCAAATCTTATTTTGAAATTCCAAGGTTATTCCAAATCACCAACGATGAAAAAATCAAGGATATTGAACAAAATCTCATTAAGCATTCATGTGTAGAATCCCACAAGGATTTTATGAAGAAAGGAAAAAAGCCTGTTATGGAAGAATGGAAAGTTTTTTATTAAGCTCCCTTTCAAGAAGAACAAAAACATCAATCCAACAAAAGCCAGTCATTCAGGCATGGATCCAGATCATCTTTAACTTGCAAAAAAAGAATGCGAAGAACTATTGGAATTTGATCAGAGAGAGCTATCAAATTCACAATAGGCTTGCGAAGCATTTTATGTCAACAAAAGAAATGAGCAAACAAGAGGAAAACTCAAGTTAGTCATTAACTACCAGCCACTTAACTACTTCCTCCAAGATGATAAATTCTCCATCCCAAATAAACTCACTCTTTTCTCCTATTAAGCCAAGGCCAAATATTTTTTCAAGTTTGATCTTAAATCTAGATTTTGGCAATTGGGAATCCACCCTGAAGAAAGAGCCAAAACGGTATTTTGCATCCCTGATCATCATTTTCAATGGGAAGTCATCCCCTTTTGGATTAAAAACTGCACCCTCTTTATTCCAAAAAGCCATGATAAAAATATTTTACCCCATCCTCCATACCTCTTTGGTTTACATTGATGATATCCTGTTATTTAGTGATACATTAGAGGAACATGTCAACTGGCTTCGTCAATTTGAGGCATTGGTAACATAGTATGGGATCATGCTTTTAGCAAAAAAATGGTTCTTGCTCAAAAAGAAATTTCTTTTCTCGGAATGTATTTTGTCCAAGGTGCTTATAGTCCAGGACCACATATATGTCAGGAACTACTCAAATTTCCAAATACCAGCCTCACAACAAAGCAAATCCAATAGTTCTTGAGTGTAGTAAATTATATAAGAGATTTCATCCCAAATATCTCTACATATATTTCTCCACTCACAAAGATGCTCAATAAAAATGGTTCGTCATTGGAAAAGGAACAAGATGAAGCGGTCAAGAAAATAAAAAAGATATAAAAAATGTCAAGTCTCTCTACATCCCTTCAGAAGGTAAGAAAATACTGTAAACTGATACCAGCAATGAATATTGGAGTGCTGTTCTATTTGAAGAAGAAGATGGCCAGAGGAAAATATGCGAATATGCCAGTGGAAAGTTCAAAGATACCGATCAATATTATCACTTCACTTTTAAGGAAATTCTTGAAGTGAAGAATGGAATCAAGAAACTTAATTTTTTCCGGATTCATACAGAATTTCGGATAGAAATGGATATGAAGGTGTTCCCAAAGATGATCCAGATAAATGCAAAAATTATTCCTAATCCTCATATTCTCAAATGGACCCACTGGTTCTCTCCATACAAGTTTTAAGTCAAACACCTGAAAGAAAAGGATAATATCCTCACAGATTTTCTATCTCGACCGAAAAAATTCTCAAAGAGATTTTTCCCAATGAAGATGAAGCCAAAGCGAAAGCTAATCAGCCACATCTTCATGTTTTCAAATGTACTAGGAACAAGTTCATTGAAGCCAAAGGATCATCCATCGGAGTTGTTCAGCCTCATGGATCCCTTTGATCCATCAATTATAATAGAAAAAAGAACTTATTATGAGCTCCAGTTTTTTCGGCAACATGGAGGATCCATTCTTAAGCCTTATGGAGTCAATCCAGAATATCCATTCTACCATATATTCATAGCATAAGCTAGGGATTTTCGACATGAACTTTTATGATTTTTCTGGTACTTATGCCATCAGTATTATATTTTCATGGAATTTAAGTGCAACGTCTTCTAAGATTTTAACAATATTGAACCTGCTCTTAAAGTATTTTTATTATGGTTCAAGCCTCGAAGATATTGGATAAAATAGTTCAACGATTCCTACAAAGTAAAGGTATTCATGTTCCATACGTCAGTGAAGATTATTAATGGAAAAATTCAGGCGCAAGCAGAAGTATCATTCTGTTGGAAATTTTTCGTGTCCATTTTATCCATGGAAAAAGAATATTGTGAAGCACAAGGAATTGTCTTCCACCAAAATAGGTGTATCCCAAGAGAGATATGGCCAAAAGATTAGGCAATCTATAATTATACCAACACCCATCCTCACTGGGAAAGAGTCTGAGAAGAAGCAAAAGGAATACCAGACACCATATGAAGTCATCCAAGAAAAAGTCACTCAAGACATCTCCAGATTAAGGTTACGAATTACATCTCTCAATCCAAAGGAGAAAGAACACAACAAAGTAGGATCATCAAGCTCCGGGCGTTACTACACAAGATCTTTGAAAAGATGCCTAGAGGACAAAGCCCAAGAATCAACGCAAGATAATCACCTAAATCCCTGCTAATCTCACCTTAATCCTATATTATCTACCAAAAATCCTAAAAATCATCTACCCATATCAAGATAAAATTTGACATATTTCCATACTATTTGGGCCCCACTTTCAAATGCTTCCACATGCTTGGTCACATGGAGCACCCAACTTTCATATGCTTTCACATGCTCCCACATACTTCCACATACTATACCATGTATATTTCATCCCTTTCACATGTTTTCAAGAGCGTTTTAGTGTATATTAGTTTCTTGACCTAAGGTCCTTCACATGTTTAAAGGGACCCACTTGTAGATAGGTTTGCCATATAAAAAAGGTTTATTTTATAAGTTTGTCTTGTAAAAACCTCCTAGACCTATATAAAGGAGGCAATATTGTAGTTCTAGGATCATCCTGTAACCTTTATAAATCTTTGTGATATATTACATATGAGTTATTTCTAAATTTCCTTCTTGTTCTTACTTTCGAATGGAAGGAAAGGTCGGTCCATGTATGAAAATAGAGTAAGAATACTCTGAGAAAGTTAGCTTATTGTAGTACAAAAGTTTTCTGAGTTATAACAGCTAAAGTTGGTCATAGCACAAAAATTAACTATTTGTATAGCTTGGCATGCCGTCCCTTATGGGTTGTTGAATCCATCCCCTTTGTAGGGAAACTTTCGTATCTATGATTTAGTTTGCTTTCTTGGAGTCTCTTGATTTGTTCTTTGTACTGTGGCATCGACGAGCGGAGTTGATTTTACTACATTACAGTTGTTAGGAGAAGCGTATCAATGGTGACAGGCTTACAAGGAGGGTAGCCCAACCGATGCAGCTTCACTTACATGGACTCAGTTTTTAGAGATGTTCTTGAGAGTATTTGTTCCCCATACCCTTCAGGATGCATGGCACGCGGAGTTTGACCAGCTGCGCCAGGGTACTATGACGGTGTCAATGTATGCTGCCAGATTCAGTGATTTATCTAGACATGCACCTGCCTTGGATTCTATAGTTAGAGAGCGAGTCCGCCGATTCATCGAGGGGCTCAACTATGGTATTAGATTCAGCATGGCTCGAGAGTTGGAGACAGATACCCCATATCAACAGGTAGTAGATAGAGGTTAGAAGGTATGCGAGGCCGTAAGAGAGGACAGGGAGGCCTGATGGTAGGCGATAATTATCCGTTTTAGTCGCTTATTGCACTCTAATTCATTTGTGTTGAGCTTTAATTGGTAGTGTTTTTCACTTATTGTGTGTTTTATGCCTTGTAGGAGTAATTCCAAGCTATGAAGATGTTGCAGAGCTAATTCGTGCTATTTGGAGATTTGAAGTTTGAGTCAAAGCCCAAGGGATTAAGACAGGATCGTGTTCGGGGATCAAGGACCAAGTCTGGATGTCACAAATCAAGCAAAAATCCATACTCTGAGAAAACTTCACAACCGTGGCGCGTGGTGCACCATGGCTGCCCTAATCCTACTGCCTGTCAATTATTGAGCACTCTGGATTTCCCCACTAATGCCCTACATGGCGCGTCGCTCCATGCGGTGCGCCTGTGTAATGATTATAGAGCCAATGTTCTATTTCGGCTAGGAGAAGGTGGTTTCATTTGGGGCCGACCCTACATGGTATAAATACATGGAAAAATGTTATTTTCTGGACTTTCGACATACTTTGGACCTAAGGAGGCTAAGGAGGAGTTGGAAGAACACAAGCACAGGGATTTCATTATTCCTTCCTCACTCAAGACCCGAGTTTGGATTGAATTTATATTTTCCTATATTTTAATTTTATTTGTGATGAATTCCTCCATATCTACGGAGTAATTCCCTTTAGGGTTTGATGGATTTGGTGCATTGAGAATTGTTTGTGTATTATAATTCTAGTTTTATGTATTGAAGCATTTTTGGATGATTTAATTGTTGCATCTATATTCACCAGTTCATGTAATCGAGAGAGGCATCACTTGTGATATCTTTGTATTATATTGTTGGTTTAGTCCATTAATTCTTCTTAGTAATCGAAAGAAGCTAGTTGAATCATTGATTAAACCTAGTTAGGAGGATAATCGAGAGAGGTTCTCCTAAAGACCAATCCACTACGCATTCTTGCATATCTTCACGTGCTTATATTGGTTCATCTTGTGAGGTTAAAACTTAATCGATAGAGGAGTTTTTGCTGAACGTTTAAACTAATAATTGAGTGAATTCGTGAGACTCACTTGAACATTAGAAGTGAATTATCTAGAGTTAGATCCCCAACTATCCTATCAAAATCCTATATTCTCCCATTGATAACTTTTTTTGCTTATTCCTTGTTTCGATTGTCATTTGTCAATAGCTTTAGATTCTTAGTTAATTTTAGTTAGAAATTTTATAAATCTCAACTGTTGATCATCTTGGATAGAAACTAAGCTAAAAACTACGAGAATACTGTTTAAATCCAATCCTTGTGCATACGATATTATACTATACTATATTTTATTAGCGAGCAGAATTTAAGTGTGTGTTTTGCGCTCGTCAAATTTTGGCACCGTCCGGAGATTGGCACTCAATAGTGTTTGAAATAGTTTGTAGTGCTAATTCAGGATTTTTTTTCTTTTTATTTGTATTCTCTTTTTACGTTTGGTGTTGCTGACTGTGCACAGGTTACAGGTTTAGATTGGTGCATGACTCGAGCTTTTGCGAAAGAAGTGCTACCATACGAGGCCGAGATAGAAAAATAACTCTGACAACTGAGAAAGGAAAGAAATGTCATCGAGACATTAGAAAAGGTTGAACAATCCTCAACCAAAGAACTTATGGCTGGAAACAATGATGATAATGTAGATTTGGCTGCAAGAGAGACAGCCCAACAACGAGAAAAAACTGCATGGGGTGTTGAGGAAGCAGCTATGAGAGACTCACAGATTATCTATGAAGAAGATAGGGGTAGGAGAATTACTCAAAATCAACCCTTGGATGCAGACCAGTTCGGAAATATAGCTCCTATGCCTGGGAGATCATTGGGAGATTATGCTAGACCGGTCTACAATCAAGGCTTACCAAGTGTTAGACCGCCTCCAATTGCAGCTAACAATTTCGAATTGAAGCAAGGGTTGCTTCAAACCCTTTAAAATTGATGTGTCTTCAGAGGAAAGATGAACGAAGATCCAAATATACATCTAATGGACTTCGAGGAGATTATGAACACCTTTCAATACAATGGTGTGTCACAAAATGCAGTATACTTAAGGGCATTCCCCTTCATACTCAAAGATGATGCAAAGCAGTGGCTTCAAAACTTACCCACGTGATCGATTAGAATATGGGATGAGATTACCAGAAAATTTCTTGATAAATATTTCTCATCAGCTAAGACGGGCACGTTTAGAAGAAAAATCTATAACTTCTTCCAAAAAGAGACCGAGACTGTTTTTAAAGAATGAGAGAGGTTTAAGGAGATAGTTAGAAAGTGTCAACATAGTGGAATTGAACTCTCGATGTACTCCAGGACTTTTGGGATGGATTGACACCGGCCTCACGTAAGACATTGAGCAATGCAGCTTGAGTCCTTTTGATGAAGAAGAATCCATAGGAAATAGTTACAATTCTTGATGAGTTGTCTGAAGATGCAAATCGGTGGCCCTCTGAGAGGGCTGAAAGAAGAAGATCAATTGGTGTTCACCAAGTTAATGCTAATACATCTGTGCAGGTACATCTTGAGGTTATGGATAAAGAAATAAGGAAGCTGACCTTGGCTACAATACAAAATGAGCATCACGCAGCTTGTGATATATATGGAAGAGGAAACCCTACTCATGAGTGTCAAGCCTCAATTGAGGAAGTGAATGTTATGGGAAATTATAATTTTAATGCAATGGGTCAGAAGCACCCCGGTTTTTCATGGAGTTCACCTGGGGGTACCGCTAATGTATGGCAACAAAACAACCCCAGATTTCAGGGACAAGGAGCTCCTGATTTTGTGAATCAGCCGAGGCAGCAGTTTCAGCCTCAACAGCCCAATCAGTCTGGTCTAGAAGATCTCATGAAGGCCTTCATTGTGAAAACTGATGAAAGTTTGAAGTACAAGGGGCAGCAATTCGAAATTTAGAGAAACAAGTGGGACAGATTGCAACAATATTATCTAAGAGGGTTCCAGGCACTCTCCCTGCTGATACTGAAAGAAATCCCAAAGAAACGGTGAATGTTGTAACCTTGAGAAGTGGGCAAGTGTTGAAAGACCCCACCCCGATCCAAAAGGATGTGATATTTGAAAAAGAAAGTGGGGAGCAGCTGAAGAGTGATGAGGACAAGAAGAAAAAAGGCCCGATGCAATCTGAGAAAAAGAAGAAGGAAGAAAAAGCGAGAAGGGAGGAACATGATGTGAGCAAGTATATGCATGCGCTACCTTTCCCTCAAAAGCTATGTAGAGAAAAGTTGGACAAGCAGTTTGAGAGATTTCTGGATGTGCTGAAACAGGCTCATGTAAACTTACCATTCACATAAGTGTTATCACAATGCCCTCTTATACTAAATTCTTAAAAGAGATCCTTAAGAAGAAGAGGAAAATAGAGGAGTCCTCAGTGGTCAAGCTCACAGAGTATTGCAGTGCGATATTACAAAACAAACTCCTACAAAAGTGTGGAGACCCACAGAGTTTTACTATACCTTGCTCTTTAGGAAGTATTAATTTTGAAAAGCCTTTATGTGATTCTGGTGCCTCAATTAATTTAATGTCTCTATCTATTTAAAGGAAACTAAAGAAGGAGATTGGAGAGATAAGATCTGCACCAATATCGTTGCAGCTGGCAGACCAAACGACTTTAATACCCGAGGGGATAGTGGAAAATGTGTTAGTTCGAGTGGATAAGTTCGTATTTTCTATGGATTTTATAGTGGTGAATATGGAGGAAAACAAGGAGGTCCCCCTTATCTTAGGAAGACCATTCTTAGCGATAGGAAGAGCTATATTAGATATATACGAGAGAAAATTCATGCTTAGAGTGGGTGAGGAAACTGTGATGTTTAAAATGGATGTAGAAAAGGGGGTGCAAAAAGGAAAACCAGATGCAAGTGTTGAGTACAAAGTAAAGTGTTCGAAAGAGAAGGCTGTAGTGACCGAGAAAGATAAGTGTGGGGTGTATCCCAAGAAGGCTGAGAAGAAGATGTATTCATGGATGTGTGCATTAGTTCGGGCACGAGGAATGGAGCCCGACTTTGACTCAGACCCCGACTAGATATTTTGGGAAGTTTCTTTACCTTATGCTTTTTAATTGTGTGTCATGGGGACATGCCACAACTTAAAATGTAGGGTGGGGGGTATTTGTATGTATGTATGTATATTAGTTTTCTTTTTGTTAGTTGTAGTAGTTGGAGATAGAAAACAATTGACAAAAAAACATAAAAAATTTCAATTTTTAATTTTTCCCGATGATGGATATCATCGACAGGTTTCTTGAGGGATTTAAGTCGAAGGAAAAAGACAAAAAGATTTTCTTTTGTAGGTGGTGTAATAATTCCCCCTTGGTTTTTCTTTGTGCCGCGGTTCTTTTTCAAGGGTTTTATTTGAACCGAGTGTAGTTAGTAGTAGTTTATTCATTTAGGAGTAGGAAACCTTGTGTTGTGATTTGAATTGAAGGCAATATCTCTTAACTTTAATATGCCTTGAGAATAGTAAGTGCTTTAGTTGTGACGCTTAGGCTCAGTTTTTGACTCTTGTACAAGTACCTTAAATTGTATGATTTTAACTTTGCTTAACTACTTTGACTAGAGTGTCTTGATAGTCCGATCCTAAGTGAGTTATGTTCCATGTATGTGTGAGGTTTTGTGTATTTTGTGCATTGCATTTGATGTCTAAAACTTGACCTGTGTGTTTGCGAAGTAAAATAGTAGCTTTATTCAATCTTGGAAGTGATATAGGCGTTTATTTGTTGAGCCAATGATATGTTTACCCAGCTAATTGTTATGTATCGTAGTTAACCCCTTTTGAGCATGTAGTCCTGTTTCTTTGGCAACCACATTCCAAGCCGTACCCATTTGTTTTAATTGATCATCTATTTAAACCTTGTACCTCTCGTGAGCACTTGAATTTGTCATGAACTTTGTAAAATTGAAGTGTGGGGTGGTTGGTTTGGCTTTTGAGTGGAACTATTGAAATAAGGAGAAAAGTGCAATATTTTGAAAAAGTAAGAGCCACTTGAATTGAAAAAGAAAGGAAAAAAATAAGTGTATGATTGTGAAAAAATATTCCTTGATAGTGGTAACTTGATGTATTTTTGCTTAAAGAAGTAGGGAGTTAATGTATATTGATGTGAAGGTGGAGTTATGGTTGGACATATGTGTGTGGTTTTAATGGTCAATTGTATGTATTAAAAGTGCTTAGGGAGGTGTAGTCACTCTTATATTTAAATGTATCCTACCCATCCCGCACCCTATATTACAACCAATTAAAGTCCTACTTGATCCTTGACTGAATAAGTTCAATTAGTAGAGTAGTACACTACGGGCAAACCTATGGTACGTCTTCTGTGGCATAAGAATGTTACTTCTGAGAGTGAGTGAATTCTTTCTATCTTGAGTTCCTAATTGTTCTTAAATTTTATTGTGTGTAGAACTACTCTCTATTGTTTTGTGAGGGCACTAGATTCATGAAGGAAAGTTAATGTCGTTGACCTCTGTGTTAGAGTAAGTGAGCGGGTTGTGAAAAAATGAATGGTGCTTTTGAGTCAAATCTTGAGGCTAAGATGTTACGGTATTGTTCTTAATCTGTTTTAAATATTCTTGGTATGATGGGTTATGAGAGGTATTGAAAAAGGTCGTGTCTATATGAAGAGTAGTTTGATTTCTTGAGGACGAGCAATGGTTTAAGTGTGGGGTATTGTAGGCTATAATTACACATTTTATTCACTTATTGCACTCTAATTCACCGCACTTTATTTGTGTTTGAGCTTTAATTGGTAGTGTTTTGCACTTATTGTGTATTTTATACCTTGTAGGAGTGATTTCGAGCTATGTAGATGTTGTGGAGCTAATTCGTGCTATTTGGAGATTTGAAGTCTAAGTAAAATACCAAAGCATTAAGACGGGATCATGTTCAGGGATCAAGGACCAAGTCTGGACGTCAAAAATCAAGCAAAAATCCGTACTCTAAGAAAACTCCACAACCGCAGCACGTGGTGCACCACGGATGCCCAAATCCTACTGCCTGTCAATTGTTGAGCTCTTTGGATTTCCCCACTAATGCCACGCATGGCGCGTCGCCCCATGCGGTGCGCCTGTGTAATTTTTATAAAGCCAATGTTCTATTTCGGCTAGGAGAAGATGGTTTCATCTGGGGTCGAACCTACGTGGTATAAATACATGGAAAACATTATTTTCTGGACTTTTGACATACTTTGGACCTAAGGAGGCTAAGGAGGAGTTGAAAGAACACAAGCACAGGAATTTCATCATTTCTTCCTCACTCAAGACCCGAGTTTGGATTGAATTTATATTTTCCTATACTTTAATTTTATTCGTGATGAATTCCTCCATATCTAAGGAGTAATTCCCTTTCGGGTTTGATGGATTTGGTTTATTGATAATTATTTGTGGATTATAACTTTAGTTTTATGTATTGAAGTATTTTTGGATGATTTAATTATTGCATCTATATTCACTAGTTCATGTAATCGAGAGAGGCATAACTTGTGATATTTTTGCATTATATTGTTGGTTGAGTTCATTAATTTTTCTTAGTAATCGAAAGAAGCTAGTTGAGTCATTGATTAAATCTAATTAGGAGTATAATCGAGAGAGGTTCTCCTATAGACCAATCCACTACGCATTCTTGCATATCTTCACGTGCTTAAATTGGTTCATCCTATGAGGTTAAAACTTAATCGAGAGAGGAGTTTTTGCTGAATGTTTGAACTAATAATTGAGTGAATTCGTGAGACTCACTTGAATATTAGAAGTGAATTAACTAGAGTTAAATCCCAAATAATTATCTTGCACCTATCCTATCAAAACCCTATCTTCTACCATTGATAACCTTCTTTGCTTATTCCTTGTTTCGATTGTCATTAGTCAATAGCATTAGATTCGTAGTTAATTTTAGTTAGAAATCTTATAAATCTCAACTGTTGATTATCTTGGATAGCAACCAAGCTAGAAACTACGAGAATACTTCTTAAATCTAATCTTTGTGGATATGAAATTATACTATATTATATTTGATTAGCGAGTAGAATTTAAGTGTGTGCTTTGCGCTCGTAAAGGACAAAAGGCCTCGAGGTACTAGAGGATTTAGTGGTGGCCACGCTGTAGCTACAACCCGTCAAGGTAGAGGCTATGTGAGCCATCCAATTCATTCAAGTTGCACACTTTGCTTAGCCCGAGGTCTCAGGTTGCACACTTTGCTTAGCCACTTTCTAGTGCACCTCCTGCACGGGATACCTTTAGTGGTCAGTCCAGCTGACTAGGACTGAGCTAATCCCAGCAGCCACACCCACCGAGGCCAAACTCTTGAAGACAAGGAAAGGGACTGATTCACAAAGGAGTCCGGCACCGACCCGGATAGATGATACCATACTACTCAGGCTCCACAGATTCAGCCAGGTCCACAGACTTCACATGCCATCGTTGCTGCTCCAGTTGTTGTTCCACCCATACAACCAGCTAGGGGTGGGGGACAGGCGGATAGAGGTTACCCTAGAGGGGGAGGCCAGGCCAGATTCTATGATTTTCGGGTAGGACGGAGGTAGTCATTTCAGACACAGTCATCATGGGTATGGTTCTGGTTTGTCATAGAGATGCATCAGTCTTATTTGATTCGAGATCCACTTATTCATATGTTTTATCTTACTTTGCTCCATATTTGGATATATCTTGGATTCTTTGAGTTCTCCTATTTATGTGTCCACGCTTGTGGGAGATTATATTTTTGTGGACCGTGTGTATCGGTCGTGTTTAGTTATTATTGGTGGTTTTGAGACCAAAGTTGATCTATTATTTCTCTGTATGGTAGAGTTTGATGTTATCTTGGGCATGGACTAGTTGTCTCTCTATCATGTTATTCTGGATTGTCACATCAAGACTGTGATGTTGGCTATGCCAGGTTTTCCACGGTTAGAGTGGAGGGGTACATTGGATTATGTTCCTAGCAAGGTTTTGTCATTTCTGAAGGCTCAGTGGATGGTTGAGAAGGGGTGTGATACATATCTAGGCTTTGTGAGAGATGTTAGTGTTGATACTCCTACTGTTGAGTCTGTTCCGGTAGTGAGAGACTTCCCAAATGTATTTTTAGCAGATCTTCTGGGCATGCTGCCTGATAGGGATATCGATTTTGATATTGACTTGTTGTCCGGAACTCAGCCCATTTCTATTCCACCATATTGTATGGCCTCAACTGAGTTGAAAGAGTTAAAGGAGCAGTTGCAAGAGTTGCTTGATAAGGGTTTCATTCGGCCTAGTGTGTCGCCTTGGGGAGCTCCTATGTTGTTTGTGAATAACAAGGATGGTTCTATGCATATGTGTATTGATTATCGGTAGTTGAACAAGGTTACAGTGAAGAATAGGTACCCATTGCCACATATTGATGACTTATTTGACTAGCTAAAGGGTGCTAGAGTGTTCTCAAAGATTGATTTGTGGTCAGGGTATCATCAGTTGAAGATTTGAGATTCGGATATTTTGAAGACTGCCTTTAGGACTCGGTATGGTCACTACGAGTTTTTTGTGATGTCATTTAGGCTGACCTACGCCCTATCAATATTTATGCACATGATGAATAGTATATTCCAGCCATATCTTGATTCATTCGTCATTGTGTTTATTGATGACATCTTGGTGTACTCCCGCAGTCGGGAAGATCATGAGCAATATCTGAGGATCGTACTCCAGACCTTGAGAGAGAATAAGTTGTATGCAAAATTCTCAAAGTGTGAATTATGGCTTGATTCGGTGGCATTTTTGGGTCATGTGGTGTCAAGTGAGGGGATCAAGGTAGATACGAAGAAGATTAAAGCAGTTTAGAGTTGGACCAGACCATCTTTAGCCACTGAGATTCGAAGTTTTCTTGGTTTGGTCGGATATTATCGCTGTTTCGTAGAGGGTTTCTCATCCATTGCTGCACCTATGACCAGATTGACCTAGAAGGGTGCTTCTTTCAAATAGTCCGAGGAGTGTGAGTCGATCTTTCAAAAGCTCAAGTTGGTGTTGCCTACTGGTATTATGATGCGTCACGTATTGGGCTTGGTACGGTTTTGATACAAGATGGTAGGGTGATTGCCTACGTGTCTCGATTATTGAAGGGTCATGAGAAGAATTATCTGGTCCCCGACTTGGAATTGGCAACTATTGTTCATGCATTGAAGATTTTGTGGCACTATTTGTACGGTGTCCCATGTGAGGTCTATACAGACCACCAGAGTCTACAACATCTGTTCAAGCAGAAAGATCTTAATTTGCGACAGCGGAGGTGGTTAGAGTTGCTGAAAGACTATGATATCACTATTCTATGTCATCCCGGGAAGGCTAATATGGTCGCCAATGCCTTGATTCGAAAGGAGGAAAGTATGGGTAGTTTGGCATATCTACTGACAATAGATAGGCCACTAGCCCTAGATGTTCAAGCCTTGGCCAATCAGTTTGTTAGATTGGATGTTTCGGAGCCCAGTCGAGTTCTTGCTTGCGTGGTTTCTCGGTCTTCTTTATTTGACCACATCAAAGAGCGTCAGTATGATGATCCCCATTTTCTTGTCCTTAAGGACACAGTATAGCATGGCGGTGCCAAGGAGGTTTCTATTGGAGATGACGGCGTGTTGCGGATGCAGGGCATATTATGTGTGCCCAATGTGGATGGGTTGCGTGAGATGATCCTTGAGAAGGCCCACAGTTCGCGGTACTCCATTCATCTGGGTGCCGCTAAGATGTATCAGGATTTGATACAACACTATTAGGGGAGGAGAAGGAAGAAATATATAGTGAAGTATGTGGCTCAGTGCCTAAATTGTCAGCAGGTGAAGTAGCATCAGAGGTCGGGTGGTTTGCTTCAGAGACTTGAGATTCCTGAGTGGAAGTGGGAGCGTGTTACCATGGACTTCGTTGTTGGGTTCCCACTGACTCAAAAGAAATTTGACGCAGTATGGGTGATTGTAGACAGGTTGACCAAGTCGGCTCATTTTATTCCGGTGGTAAACACCTATTCTTCAGAGCAGCTAGCTTAGATCTATATCCATGAGATTGTTCGACTTCACGGTGTGTCGGTATCCATTATCTCAGATCGAGATACGCAATTCACATCGTGTTTCTGGAGAGTTGTGCAGCGTAAGTTAGGCACACAGGTTAAGTTGAGTACATCATTTCACCCCCAAATAGATGGGCAATCTGAGCGCACTATTCAAGTATATTGGAGGATATGCTTTGTACCTGTGTTATTGATTTCGGGGGTTCTAGGGATCAGTTCTTGTAGCTCGTAGAGTTTTCCTATAACAACAACTACCAATCGATTATTCATATAGCTCTTTATGAGGCCATGTATGGGAGATGGTGTCGTTCTCCAGTTGATTGGTTTGAGCCGGGAGAGGCTAGGTTATTAGGCATAGATTTGGTTCGAGATGCCTAGAGAATGTCAAGTTGATTCAAGATCGGCTTCGTACAACCCAGTCTAGACAGAAGAGTTATCCTGATCGGAAGGTTCATGATATAACATTTATAGTTGGAGAGCGGGTTTTGCTCTAGGTATATTGGTCCTTTTGAGCGCTAGGTATATCGGTCCTTTTGAGATCCTTGAGAGAGTTGGTGAGGTGGCCTACAAGCTAGCGCTGCCACCTAGCTTATCTGCAATTCATCTGGTATTCCATGTTTCTATGCTCCAGAAGTATTATGGTGATCCATCTCATGCTTTAGACTTCAGGTCAGTCTAATTGGACAAGGATTTGACTTACATTGAGGAGCCGGTGGTTATCTTGGAAAGGTAGGTCCAGAAGTTGAGATCAAAGAATAGTGCTTTAGTGAAGGGTCAATGGAGGGGTCATCCGGTCAAGGAGGCGACCTGGGAGACTGAGCATGACATACAGAGTTGTTATCCCCATCAATTCATCACTTCAGGTATGTCCTTATGCACGTTCGAGGACGAACGTTTATTTTAAGTGGGGGAGAATGTTATGACCCGATCGATCATTTTGTGCAACTGCAACCCGTTTCCCCTTTTGATGCTTCACTCATGTGTGATTGTGGTTTTATGACTTACGGGGTTGATTGGTTTCATTCCGAGAAGGTTTCGGGTTGAATTGAACAATTTGATTCTTAGCTTAAATGCCTAAGTTGTTTATATTGACCAATGATTGACTTTTATGAAAACGACCCCGGAATGGTATTTTGATGGCTCTGATAGCTTCATATCATGATTTTGGACTTGGGTGTATACCCGGAATCGAATTCGGAAGTTCGTAGGTTGATTTGTGTTGTTTTGCCAAAATTTAGCAATTTGAAGTTTAGAAGTTTTACCGTAGGTTGACTTTTAAATATCAGGATCAGAATTTAATTTTGGTACTTGGAATAGGTTCATTAGGCTATTTAGACCTTGTCTGCAAAATTTGATATCATTTGGAGTTGAATTGGTAGGATTCGGACGCTTAGTTGCAATTCTAGTAGTTCTTCAACTTTACTTTGAAATTCATGCATTTTGGTATATGATTTGTAGTTATAGATGTTATTTTTGTGTTTTGATCATGCGAGCGAGTTTGTACAATATTTTTAGACTTGTGTGGATGTTTGGTTTGGAGATCTAAGGGCTCGGATAAGTTTCGAACATGTTTCAGAATGTTTTAAACTGAAACGGGAATATGTGGTGTGCTGGTGCTCTGATATCGGAATTGCGAGCACCAGCCTCTCATTTGCGAACATAGCAGGTGGGTCTCAAAATACGACACCTTGTTCGCATTTGCGAAGATTAGGCCTGAGTTGGGTAGTTCGTATTTGCGATTAATCTGTCGCATTTGCGAAGGGACAGAATTCGCATTTGTGAACCCATTTGTCGCATTTGTGAAGTCCCTATAGGCTGGACAGTTGCCGCAATTGCGAGACATTCTTCGCAATTACGAACCCAGTATCGCAATTGCGACATCTGCAACTGAACAAAAAGTTAGAAAAGTCGGGATTTCATCCCATTTCTCATATTTTAAAACCCTAGACTCGGTAGGAGGTGATTTGGGGAGGGAATTTTCATCTACAAATATGGGGTAAGTGATTCTTATCAATTTTCAACTATATTTCATGATTATATCTTAGATTTAACATCAAATTTATGTGAATCAAAGAGGAAAAAATGGGAAATTTTATCAAGTTTTTAATAAATGAGAAATTGAGTTTTGACAGTTTGGACTCGGATTTTGAAACTAATCACATATATGGGCTCTTGGGGTTATTGGTAGTCGGAATCTACCTTGGACCCGAGTTTTGACTGGGCGAGCCCCGGATTGACTTTTGTTGACTTTTGAAAAAAGTGTAAAGATAATTGCTTTATCTATTGTAATTATTATCCCTTACAATGTTTGATGATATTAAGTCAATTTTGGTTAGATTTGAGCTGCGATGAGGAAAATTTTAGGGGAAAAACTATTTCTGAGGATTGAGTTGGCCTAGTTGAGGTAAGTGTCTTGTCTAACTTTATATGGGGGAACTACCCCTTAGGAATTAGGATTGAGTTTACTATTGTGTTATGTGAAAGTCGTGTACGCAAGGTGACGAGTGGGTACCCGGGTTATATGTGGTATTTGACCGATTTAGGTTATTTAGACCCTTTCCAGGCCTTTAATTGAATTGTCGTATCATGTTGTAATTCTCATTGTTAATCTATTCTTACATGTATTAATCTATCCTTACACACCTTATTTGACTTCGTTAATACTTGTTCTACCTCTTACCTGTTGTTTTGCTCTTATATGCCTAGTTGAAGTTATTTCCTTCCATATTTCCTTGTTACACCTTTAATTGTTGAATTACTTGTAATTGAAGTTGTTATTTCGTGAAATATCTTCTTGTTGAGTTATTGGTGTTGAGATTATGAAAGTCGTTATCACATTGAGGCGAAGTTGTTAATTGTTGAGATATCTTCCTTATTGAACAATTCGCATTCAGTGTTATTGTTGATATTCTTGTATACATTGTGGTTGAGCCATGGGCTATTGTTATGGAAATATTGATATTGTTGATTTTTGGCAAGTTATGGCATATGGGCACTTGTGGTGCGAGTTGTTATTGTGTTGTCATATGATGCGCATGCGCCAGTATAAGGATATGGGTTAATGTGCATACGGTGGCATAAGGTGAGATTTATGTGCGTGTTGGTAGTAAGAGAATTACTTGAAGCCACGCGACGTCATAAGGTGGGCTAAAGTGTGTGTAGCTATTTCGGAAAAAATATTTTCAAAACTATCTAAATGTAAGGCCCACACGGTGGTATTAGAAAAGATTGTGATTGAAATTGAGAAATGAGTATACAAGGCGGTACCTCAGTTGTGACTCTTGTTGTATACGAGGCGGTACCTCAATTGTGATTCTTGTTGTGCATCTCATGTTTGAAAGAGTTATTGGTTGAACTGTTGTTGTTACTTTTATTCTTCCTTGTTTTATCATTTTGTTCCATATTTGACAAACTATGGTTCTCATTCATTGCTTCCTTATCGTTGTCTTTATGCTTACAATTCTGTCATTACTTTACATTATTAGACTGCTTCGTTATTATTCCTCTCTCTGTTTTCCATTACATCTAGTTATTATATTTCTATTCTGTTTATCTTGTCCTAGTAGGTTTCTTGACCTGGCCTCGTCACTACTCTACCGAGGCTAGGCTTGATATTTACTGGGTACCATTGTGGTGTACTCATACTATGCTTCTGCACGTCTTTTTGTGCAGATCCAGGTACGTCTTCCCGTGCTGGACGTTAGTGATTGATTGTTAGCTACCTTCCAGAGACTTCAAGGTATACCTGCTCGGCGTCCGCAAGCCTCGGAGTCACCTTCAATATAATTTTATTTTATTATTTTCTTATTCAGACAGCGTTGTAGTAGACATTCTAGATTATTCTGTAGAGCTTATGACTCAGTCCCACCGGTTTTGGAAAGAGTGTTGTTGAGATCTTATTTTGAAAGTTTATATGAGTTTATCAATTTTGCTTTAGTATTTCTGTTGATTATTTCTCTTAAGTTATTTAGACCCTTTCCATGCCTTTAATTGAATTGCCGTATCATGTTGTAATTCTCATTGTTAATCTATTCTTACATGTATTAGTCTATCCTTACATACCTTATTTGACTTCGTTAGTACTTGTTCTACCTCTTACCTGTTGTTTTGCTCTTATATGCCTAGTTGAAGTTATTTCCTTCCATATTTCCTTGTTACACCTTTAATTGCTGAATTACTTATAATTGAAGTTGTTATTTCGTGAAATAACTTCTTGTTGAGTTATTTGTGTTGAGATTATGAAAGTCGGTATCACATTGAGGCGAAATTGTTAATTGTTGAGATATCTTCCTTATTAAACATTTCGCATTCATTGTTATTGTTGATATTCTTGTATACATTGTGGTTGAGTCATGGGCTATTGTTATGGAAATATTGATATTGTTGATTTTTGGCAAGTTATGGCATATGGGCACTTGTGGTGCGAGTTGTTATTGTGTTGTCATATGATGCGCATGCGCCGGTATAAGGATAGGGGTTAATGTGCATACGGTGGCATAAGGTGGGATTTATGTGCGTGTTGGTAGTAAGGGAATTACTTGAAGCCACGCGACGTCATAAGGTGGGCTAAAGTGTGTGTAGCTATTTCGAAAAAAATATTTTCAAAACTATCTAAATGAAAGGCCAACGCGGTGGTATTAGGAAAGATTGTGATTGAAATTGAGAAATGTGTATACAAGGCGGTACCTCAGTTGTGACTCTTGTTGTATACGAGGCGGTACCTCAGTTGTGATTCTTGTTGTGCATCTCATGTTTGAAAGAGTTATTGGTTGAACTGTTGTTGTTACTTTTATTCTTCCTTGTTTTATCAGTTTGTTCCATATTTGACAAACTATGGTTCTCATTCATTGCTTCCTTATCGTTGTCTTTATGCTTACAATTATGTCATTACTTTACATTATTAGACTGCTTCGTTATTATTCCTCTCTCCGTTTTCCATTACATCTAGTTATTATATTTCTATTCTGTTTATCTTGTCCTAGTAGGTTTCTTGACTTGGCCTCGTCACCACTCTACCGAGGCTAGGCTTGATATTTACTGAGTACCGTTGTGGTGTACTCATACTATGCTTCTGCACGTCTTTTTGTGCAGATCCAGGTACGTCTTCCCGTGCTGGACGTTAGTGATTGATTGTTAGCTGCCTTCCAGAGACTTCAAGGTATACCTGCTCGGCGTCCGCAAGCCTCGGAATCACCTTCAATATAATTTCATTTTATTATTTTCTTATTCAGATAGCGTTGTAGTAGACATTCTAGATTATTCTGTAGAGCTTATGACTTAGACCCACCGGTTTTGGAAAGAGTGTTGTTGAGATCCTATTTTGAAAGTTTATACGAGTTTATCAGTTTTGCTTTAGTATTTCTGTTGATTATTTCTCTTAAGTTATTATTAAATGTTAAGCTTACCTAGTCTTAGAATTATATGTCATCACCATATCTTTAGGTGGGAGATTGGGGTCGTGACATTTAGCAAGTGTTTAGCTCCAACATTCCCATTTATCTTTTAGTGATACACCCTTATAGAAAAATGGCATGACAGTTTTAAAATTATAAGATTCAAAAGGTATTAAAAAATATGTTATATTAATATTTAGTTTTACATTACAAGACTTAAAAGTTATTTTTACCTTCTTAAACTTTAGGCACGGTGATACCAAAGCACATAAAATGAAAAAACGACTCCTATATCCTACTTTGACTTCAGATCTTATTTTTTAAGACCCATTTGGCCATAGATTTTGCCAAAATAAACTTGGATTTTATTTGGCAAATACATGTTTGGTCATAAATTTTGCCTATATTTTGGCAAAATCCCAAATCTCAAATTGGGCCAAATCCCTAATTATACACATGCTTTTCCAAAATAAATTTGGGAAATATGTTTTGAAAATGTATGTCCAAACACATTTTCATCTTCAAGCCAAATTTCACCCAAAACAGATTATTCAAAATAAATTTGGGAATCTATAGCCAAACGCTAGCTTAGCTTCATATTCGCTAACTGTTATCCGTAGTGGTGTCAACAAATATTTAAAAATTAACTAAATCGATCGAACTGAACCGTACCGAATAAATATACATATAAAAAATATATGTTATATATTAAATTTAAAAATAACATAACATTAATGTTTTTCCTTGGACCTTAGGATTATGAAACGGTTACAAGCCAACAAGTAATTAAAACTCGAAATCCCAATTTTCAAACATATTTTGTCACTCCTATTAAAACTAAATTAGTTCCAACATCTTGAGTAGCAAGACACAAGGTATTCCATCGATTATAAGTAGCAAACTATAATATATTGAATATGTTTCCTTTCATATGATTTAGATTCCTCTTTTTGAAAACTTAATCTTGTATAGACTCTATTCTTGAGTCTCAGCTTGATTTATATCTTTCCACTCGTGTGATTTATATTTCTCTTTTGTCTTTGCTCAATTTTTTTATGCTGTTGTAAATTAGTGGGATGGATTTCTACTCCGGCGATCTTTCATATTTTCCTGATTCATCACCCGTTAAAAAATAAAAAATGTCTAAAGAGTTTTGCTAAGTTATATACAAGTACATATATTATCGCGTTCTAACTTCTACTAGCGATTTTTATGACATTTAAAAAAATAAAAAAATTAACCGAACCGTACAGATACCAAAGAGAAACGAGATGGTTGGAGTGATTCCAAAAAATCTAATTTTATTAACACAAAATAGAGCAACTGAAAATTGGTATAGTACAAATTTTATCAAATAACCGGCCGAGCCAAACGATTGACACCCCTAGTTACCCACTTTAAGACCCGACTAATCAGGATTCGCGCCAATATTGATGGTAAAATTCTTTTTATCAAATATAACTCAAGTGCTCAAACATTGTATGGGGGAACTACCCCTTAGGAACTAGGATTGAGTTTACTATTGTGTTATGTGAAAGCCGTGTACGCAAGGTGACGAGTGGGTACCCGGGTTATATGTGGTATTTGACCGATTTAGGTTATTTAGACCCTTTCCAGGCCTTTAATTGAATTGTCGTATCATGTAATAATTCTCATTGTTAATCTATTCTTACATGTATTAGTCTATCCTTACACACCTTATTTGACTTCGTTAATACTTGTTCTACCTCTTACCTGTTGTTTTGCTCTTATATGCCTAGTTGAAGTTATTTCCTTCCATATTTCCTTGTTACACCTTTAATTGTTGAATTACTTGTAATTGAAGTTGTTATTTCGTGAAATATCTTCTTGTTGAGTTATTGGTGTTGAGATTATGAAAGTCGTTATCACATTGAGGCGAAGTTGTTAATTGTTGAGATATCTTCCTTATTGAACAATTCGCATTCAGTGTTATTGTTGATATTCTTGTATACATTGTGGTTGAGCCATGGGCTATTGTTATGGAAATATTGATATTGTTGATTTTTGGCAAGTTATGGCATATGGGCACTTGTGGTGCGAGTTGTTATTGTGTTGTCATATGATGCGCATGCGCCAGTATAAGGATAGGGGTTAATGTGCATACGGTGGCATAAGGTGGGATTTATGTGCGTGTTGGTAGTAAGAGAATTACTTGAAGCCACGCGACGTCATAAGGTGGGCTAAAGTGTGTGTAGCTATTTCGGAAAAAATATTTTCAAAACTATCTAAATGTAAGGCCCACGCGGTGGTATTAGGAAAGATTGTGATTGAAATTGAGAAATGTGTATATAAGGCGGTACCTCAGTTGTGACTCTTGTTGTATACGAGGCGATACCTCAATTGTGATTCTTGTTGTGCATCTCATGTTTGAAAGAGTTATTGGTTGAACTGTTGTTGTTACTTTTATTCTTCCTTGTTTTATCATTTTGTTCCATATTTGACAAACTATGGTTCTCATTCATTGCTTCCTTATCATTGTCTTTATGCTTACAATTCTGTCATTACTTTACATTATTAGACTGCTTCGTTATTATTCCTCTCTCTATTTTCCATTACATCTAGTTATTATATTTCTATTCTATTTATCTTGTCCTAGTAGGTTTCTTGACCTGGCCTCGTCACTACTCTACCGAGGCTAGACTTGATATTTACTGGGTACCATTGTAGTGTACTCATACTATGCTTCTGCACGTCTTTTTGTGCAGATCTAGGTACGTCTTCCCGTGCTGGACGTTAGTGATTGATTGTTAGCTACCTTCCAGAGACTTCAAGGTATACCTGCTCGGCGTCCGCAAGCCTCGGAGTCACCTTCAATATAATTTTATTTTATTATTTTCTTATTCAGACAGCGTTGTAGTAGACATTCTAGATTATTCTTTAGAGCTTATGACTCAGTCCCACCGGTTTTGGAAAGAGTGTTGTTGAGATCTTATTTTGAAAGTTTATATGAGTTTATCAATTTTGCTTTAGTATTTCTGTTGATTATTTCTCTCAAGTTATTTAGACCCTTTCCATGCCTTTAATTGAATTGCCGTATCATGTTGTAATTCTCATTGTTAATCTATTCTTACATGTATTAGTCTATCCTTACATACCTTATTTGACTTCGTTAGTACTTGTTCTACCTCTTACCTGTTGTTTTGCTCTTATATGCCTAGTTGAAGTTATTTCCTTCCATATTTCCTTGTTACACCTTTAATTGTTGAATTACTTGTAATTGAAGTTGTTATTTCGTGAAATAACTTCTTGTTGAGTTATTAGTGTTGAGATTATGAAAGTTGGTATCACATTGAGGCGAAGTTGTTAATTGTTGAGACATCTTCCTTATTAAACATTTCGCATTCATTGTTATTGTTGATATTCTTGTATACATTGTGGTTGAGCCATGGGATATTGTTATGGAAATATTGATATTGTTGATTTTTGGCAAGTTATGGCATATGGGCACTTGTGGTGCGAGTTGTTATTGTGTTGTCATATGATGTGCATGCGCCAGTATAAGGATAGGGGTTAATGTGCATACGGTGGCATAAGGTGGGATTTATGTGCGTGTTGGTAGTAAGAGAATTACTTGAAGCCACGCGACGTCATAAGGTGGGCTAAAGTGTGTGTAGCTATTTCGGAAAAAATATTTTCAAAACTATCTAAATGTACGGCCCACGCGGTGGTATTAGGAAAGATTGTGATTGAAATTGAGAAATGTGTATACAAGGCGGTACCTCAGTTGTGACTCTTGTTGTATACGAGGCGGTACCTCAATTGTGATTCTTGTTGTGCATCTCATGTTTGAAAGAGTTATTGGTTGAACTGTTGTTGTTACTTTTATTCTTCCTTATTTTATCATTTTGTTCCATATTTGACAAACTATGGTTCTCATTCATTGCTTCCTTATCGTTGTCTTTATGCTTACAATTCTGTCATTACTTTACATTATTAGACTGCTTCGTTATTATTCCTCTCTCTGTTTTCCATTACATCTAGTTATTATATTTCTATTCTGTTTATCTTGTCCTAGTAGGTTTCTTGACCTGGCCTCGTCACTACTCTACCGAGGCTAGGCTTGATATTTACTGGGTACCATTGTGGTGTACTCATACTATGCTTCTGCACGTCTTTTTGTGCAGATCCAGGTACGTCTTCCCGTGCTGGACGTTAGTGATTGATTGTTAGCTACCTTCCAGAGACTTCAAGGTATACCTGCTCGGCGTCCGCAAGCCTCGGAATCACCTTCAATATAATTTTATTTTATTATTTTCTTATTCAGACAGCGTTGTAGTAGACATCCTAGATTATTCTGTAGAGCTTATGACTCAGTCCCACCGGTTTTGGAAAGAGTGTTGTTGAGATCTTATTTTGAAAGTTTATATGAGTTTATCAATTTTGCTTTAGTATTTCTGTTGATTATTTCTCTTAAGTTATTTAGACCCTTTCCATGCCTTTAATTGAATTGCCGTATCATGTTGTAATTCTCATTGTTAATCTATTCTTACATGTATTAGTCTATCCTTACATACCTTATTTGACTTCGTTAGTACTTGTTCTACCTCTTACCTGTTGTTTTGCTCTTATATGCCTAGTTGAAGTTATTTCCTTCCATATTTCCTTGTTACACCTTTAATTGTTAAATTACTTGTAATTGAAGTTGTTATTTCGTGAAATAACTTCTTGTTGAGTTATTGGTGTTGAGATTATGAAAGTCGGTATCACATTGAGGCGAAGTTGTTAATTGTTGAGACATCTTCCTTATTAAACATTTCGCATTCATTGTTATTGTTGATATTCTTGTATACATTGTGCTTGAGTCATGGGCTATTGTTATGAAAATATTGATATTGTTGATTTTTGGCAAGTTATGGCATATGGGCACTTGTGGTGCGAGTTGTTATTATGTTGTCATATGATGCGCATGCGCCGGTATAAGGATAGGGGTTAATGTGCATACGGTGGCATAAGGTGGGATTTATGTGCGTGTTGGTAGTAAGGGAATTACTTGAAGCCACGCGACGTCATAAGGTGGGCTAAAGTATGTGTAGCTATTTCGAAAAAAATATTTTCAAAACTATCTAAATGAAAGGCCCACGCGGTGGTATTAGGAAAGATTGTGATTGAAATTGAGAAATGTGTATACAAGGCGGCACCTTAGTTGTGACTCTTGTTGTATACGAGGCGGTACCTCAGTTGTGATTCTTGTTGTGCACCTCATGTTTGAAAGAGTTATTGGTTGAACTGTTGTTGTTACTTTTATTCTTCCTTGTTTTATCAGTTTGTTCCATATTTGACAAACTATGGTTCTCATTCATTGCTTCCTTATCGTTGTCTTTATGCTTACAATTATGTCATTACTTTACATTATTAGACTGCTTCGTTATTATTCCTCTCTCCGTTTTCCATTACATCTAGTTATTATATTTCTATTCTGTTTATCTTGTCCTAGTAGGTTTCTTGACTTGGCCTCGTCACCACTCTACCGAGGCTAGGCTTGATATTTACTGAGTACCGTTGTGGTGTACTCATACTATGCTTCTGCACGTCTTTTTGTGCAGATCCAGGTACGTCTTCCCGTGCTGGACGTTAGTGATTGATTGTTAGCTGCCTTCCAGAGACTTCAAGGTATACCTGCTCGGCGTCCGCAAGCCTCGGAGTCACCTTCAATATAATTTCATTTTATTATTTTCTTATTCAGATAGCATTGTAGTAGACATTCTAGATTATTCTGTAGAGCTTATGACTCAGACCCACCGGTTTTGGAAAGAGTGTTGTTGAGATCCTATTTTGAAAGTTTGTATGAGTTTATCAGTTTTGCTTTAGTATTTCTGTTGATTATTTATCTTAAGTTATTATTAAATGTTAAGCTTACCTAGTCTTAGAATTATATGTCATCACCACATCTTTAGGTGGGAGATTGGGGTCGTGACATTTAGCAAGTGTTTAGCTCCAACATTCCCATTTATCTTTTAGTGATACACCCTTATAGAAAAATGGCATGACAGTTTTAAAATTATAAGATTCAAAAGGTATTAAAAAATATGTTATATTAATATTTAGTTTTACATTACAAGACTTAAAAGTTATTTTTACCTTCTTAAACTTTAGGCACGGTGATACCAAAGCACATAAAATGAAAAAACGACTCCTATATCCTACTTTGACTTCAGATCTTTTTTTTAGGACCCGTTTGGCCATAGATTTTGCCAAAATAAACTTGAATTTTATTTGACAAATACATGTTTGGTCATAAAATTTGCCTATATTTTGGCAAAATCCTAAATCTCAAATTGGGCCAAATCCCTAATAATACACATGCTTTTCCAAAATAAATTTGGGAAATATGTTTTGAAAA
Organism: Nicotiana tabacum; assembly: GCF_000715075.1. NCBI lineage: Eukaryota > Viridiplantae > Streptophyta > Magnoliopsida > Solanales > Solanaceae > Nicotiana > Nicotiana tabacum. The sequence continues at coordinate 35,425,907 of NC_134102.1, read as the reverse complement.
CGTATGTCCAAACACATTTTCATCTTCAAGCCAAATTTCACCCAAAATAAATTTTTCAAAACAAATTTGGGAATCTATAGCCAAACACTAGCTTAGTTTCATATTCGCTAACTGTTATCCGTAGTGGTGTCAACAAATATTTAAAAATTAACTAAATCGATCGAACCGAACCGTACCGAATAAATATACATATGAAAAATATATGTTATATATTAAATTTAAAAATAACATAATATTAATATTTTTCCTTGGACCTTAGGATTATGAAACGGTTACAAGCCAACAAGTAATTAAAACTCGAAATTCCAATTTTCAAACATATTTTGTCACTCCTATTAAAACTAAATTAGTTCCAACATCTTGAGTAGCAAGACACAAGGTATTCCATCGATTATAAGTAGCAAACTATAATATATTGAATATGTTTCCTCTCATATGATTTAGATTTCTCTTTTTGAAAACTTAATCTTGTATAGACTCTATTCTTGAGTCTCAGCTTGATTTATATCTTTCCACTCGTGTGATTTATATTTCTCTTTTGTCTTTGCTCAATTTTTTTATGTTGTTGTAGATTAGTGGGATGGATTTCTACTCCGGCGATCTTTCATATTTTCCTGATTCATCACCCGTTAAAGAATAAAAAATGTCTAAAGAGTTTTGCTAAGTCATATACAAATACATATATTATCGCGTTCTAACTTCTACTAGCGATTTTTATATGACATTTAAAAAAATAAAAAAATTAACCGAACCGTACAGATACCAAAGAGAAACGAGATGGTTGGAGTGATTCCAAAAAATCTAATTTTATTAACACAAAATAGAGTAACTGAAAATTAGTATAGTACAAATTTTATCAAATAACCGGCCGAGCCGAACGATTGACACCCCTAGTTACCCACTTTAAGACCCGACTAATCAGGATTCGCGCCAATATTGATGGTAAAATTCTTTTTATCAAATATAACTCAAGTGCTCAAACATTGTATGGGGGAACTACCCCTTAGGAACTAGGATTGAGTTTACTATTGTGTTATGTGAAAGTCGTGTACGCAAGGTGACGAGTGGGTACCCGGGTTATATGTGGTATTTGACCGATTTAGGTTATTTAGACCCTTTCCAGGCCTTTAATTGAATTGTCGTATCATGTAATAATTCTCATTGTTAATCTATTCTTACATGTATTAGTCTATCCTTACACACCTTATTTGACTTCGTTAATACTTGTTCTACCTCTTACCTGTTGTTTTGCTCTTATATGCCTAGTTGAAGTTATTTCCTTCCATATTTCCTTGTTACACCTTTAATTGTTGAATTACTTGTAATTGAAGTTGTTATTTCGTGAAATATCTTCTTGTTGAGTTATTGGTGTTGAGATTATGAAAGTCGTTATCACATTGAGGCGAAGTTGTTAATTGTTGAGATATCTTCCTTATTGAACAATTCGCATTCAGTGTTATTGTTGATATTCTTGTATACATTGTGGTTGAGCCATGGGCTATTGTTATGGAAATATTGATATTGTTGATTTTTGGCAAGTTATGGCATATGGGCACTTGTGGTGCGAGTTGTTATTGTGTTGTCATATGATGCGCATGCGCCAGTATAAGGATAGGGGTTAATGTGCATACGGTGGCATAAGGTGGGATTTATGTGCGTGTTGGTAGTAAGAGAATTACTTGAAGCCACGCGACGTCATAAGGTGGGCTAAAGTGTGTGTAGCTATTTCGGAAAAAATGTTTTCAAAACTATCTAAATGTAAGGCCCATGCGGTGGTATTAGGAAAGATTGTGATTGAAATTGAGAAATGTGTATACGAGGCGGTACCTCAGTTGTGACTCTTGTTGTATACGAGGCGATACCTCAATTGTGATTCTTGTTGTGCATCTCATGTTTGAAAGAGTTATTGGTTGAACTGTTGTTGTTACTTTTATTCTTCCTTGTTTTATCATTTTGTTCCATATTTGACAAACTATGGTTCTCATTCATTGCTTCCTTATCATTGTCTTTATGCTTACAATTCTGCCATTACTTTACATTATTAGACTGCTTCGTTATTATTCCTCTCTCTGTTTTCCATTACGTCTAGTTATTATATTTCTATTCTATTTATCTTGTCCTAGTAGGTTTCTTGACCTGGCCTCGTCACTACTCTACCGAGGCTAGGCTTGATATTTACTGGGTACCATTATAGTGTACTCATACTATGCTTCTGCACGTCTTTTTGTGCAGATCTAGGTACGTCTTCCCGTGCTGGACGTTAGTGATTGATTGTTAGCTACCTTCCAGAGACTTCAAGGTATACCTGCTCGGCGTCCGCAAGCCTCGGAGTCACCTTCAATATAATTTTATTTTATTATTTTCTTATTCAGACAGCGTTGTAGTAGACATTCTAGATTATTCTTTAGAGCTTATGACTCAGTCCCACCGGTTTTGGAAAGAGTGTTGTTGAGATCTTATTTTGAAAGTTTATATGAGTTTATCAATTTTGCTTTAGTATTTCTGTTGATTATTTCTCTTAAGTTATTTAGACCCTTTCCATGCCTTTAATTGAATTGCCGTATCATGTTGTAATTCTCATTGTTAATCTATTCTTACATGTATTAGTCTATCCTTACATACCTTATTTGACTTCGTTAGTACTTGTTCTACCTCTTACCTGTTGTTTTGCTCTTATATGCCTAGTTGAAGTTATTTCCTTCCATATTTCCTTGTTACACCTTTAATTGTTGAATTACTTGTAATTGAAGTTGTTATTTCGTGAAATAACTTCTTGTTGAGTTATTAGTGTTGAGATTATGAAAGTTGGTATCACATTGAGGCGAAGTTGTTAATTGTTGAGACATCTTCCTTATTAAACATTTCGCATTCATTGTTATTGTTGATATTCTTGTATACATTGTGGTTGAGCCATGGGATATTGTTATGGAAATATTGATATTGTTGATTTTTGGCAAGTTATGGCATATAGGCACTTGTGGTGCGAGTTATTATTGTGTTGTCATATGATGCGCATGCGCCAGTATAAGGATAGGGGTTAATGTGCATACGGTGGCATAAGGTGGGATTTATGTGCGTGTTGGTAGTAAGAGAATTACTTGAAGCCACGCGACGTCATAAGGTGGGCTAAAGTGTGTGTAGCTATTTCGAAAAAAATATTTTCAAAACTATCTAAATGTACGGCCCACGCGGTGGTATTAGAAAAGATTGTGATTGAAATTGAGAAATGTGTATACAAGGCGGTACCTCAGTTGTGACTCTTGTTGTATACGAGGCGGTACCTCAATTGTGATTCTTGTTGTGCATCTCATGTTTGAAAGAGTTATTGGTTGAACTGTTGTTGTTACTTTTATTCTTCCTTATTTTATCATTTTGTTCCATATTTGACAAACTATGGTTCTCATTCATTGCTTCCTTATCGTTGTCTTTATGCTTACAATTCTGTCATTACTTTACATTATTAGACTGCTTCGTTATTATTCCTCTCTCTGTTTTCCATTACATCTAGTTATTATATTTCTATTCTGTTTATCTTGTCCTAGTAGGTTTCTTGACCTGGCCTCGTCACTACTCTACCGAGGCTAGGCTTGATATTTACTGGGTACCATTGTGGTGTACTCATACTATGCTTTTGCACGTCTTTTTGTGCAGATCCAGGTACGTCTTCCCGTGCTGGACGTTAGTGATTGATTGTTAGCTACCTTCCAGAGACTTCAAGGTATACCTGCTCGGCGTCCGCAAGCCTCGGAGTCACCTTCAATATAATTTTATTTTATTATTTTCTTATTCAGACAGCGTTGTAGTAGACATCCTAGATTATTCTGTAGAGCTTATGACTCAGTCCCACCGGTTTTGGAAAGAGTGTTGTTGAGATCTTATTTTGAAAGTTTATATGAGTTTATCAATTTTGCTTTAGTATTTCTGTTGATTATTTCTCTTAAGTTATTTAGACCCTTTCCATGCCTTTAATTGAATTGCCGTATCATGTTGTAATTCTCATTGTTAATCTATTCTTACATGTATTAGTCTATCCTTACATACCTTATTTGACTTCGTTAGTACTTGTTCTACCTCTTACCTGTTGTTTTGCTCTTATATGCCTAATTGAAGTTATTTCCTTCCATATTTCCTTGTTACACCTTTAATTGCTGAATTACTTATAATTGAAGTTGTTATTTCGTGAAATAACTTCTTGTTGAGTTATTGGTGTTGAGATTATGAAAGTCGGTATCACATTGAGGCGAAATTGTTAATTGTTGAGATATCTTCCTTATTAAACATTTCGCATTCATTGTTATTGTTGATATTCTTGTATACATTGTGGTTGAGTCATGGGCTATTATTATGGAAATATTGATATTGTTGATTTTTGGCAAGTTATGGCATATGGGCACTTGTGGTGCGAGTTGTTATTGTGTTGTCATATGATGCGCATGCGCCGGTATAAGGATAGGGGTTAATGTGCATACGGTGGCATAAGGTGGGATTTATGTGCGTGTTGGTAGTAAGGGAATTACTTGAAGCCACGCGACGTCATAAGGTGGGCTAAAGTGTGTGTAGCTATTTCGAAAAAAATATTTTCAAAACTATCTAAATGAAAGGCCAACGCGGTGGTATTAGGAAAGATTGTGATTGAAATTGAGAAATGTGTATACAAGGCGGTACCTCAGTTGTGACTCTTGTTGTATACGAGGCGGTACCTCAGTTGTGATTCTTGTTGTGCATCTCATGTTTGAAAGAGTTATTGGTTGAACTGTTGTTGTTACTTTTATTCTTCCTTGTTTTATCAGTTTGTTCCATATTTGACAAACTATGGTTCTCATTCATTGCTTCCTTATCGTTGTCTTTATGCTTACAATTATGTCATTACTTTACATTATTAGACTGCTTCGTTATTATTCCTCTCTCCGTTTTCCATTACATCTAGTTATTATATTTCTATTCTGTTTATCTTGTCCTAGTAGGTTTCTTGACTTGGCCTCGTCACCACTCTACCGAGGCTAGGCTTGATATTTACTGAGTACCGTTGTGGTGTACTCATACTATGCTTCTGCACGTCTTTTTGTGCAGATCCAGGTACGTCTTCCCGTGCTGGACGTTAGTGATTGATTGTTAGCTGCCTTCCAGAGACTTCAAGGTATACCTGCTCGGCGTCCGCAAGCCTCGGAATCACCTTCAATATAATTTCATTTTATTATTTTCTTATTCAGATAGCGTTGTAGTAGACATTCTAGATTATTCTGTAGAGCTTATGACTTAGACCCACCGGTTTTGGAAAGAGTGTTGTTGAGATCCTATTTTGAAAGTTTATACGAGTTTATCAGTTTTGCTTTAGTATTTCTGTTGATTATTTCTCTTAAGTTATTTAGACCCTTTCCATGCCTTTAATTGAATTGCCGTATCATGTTGTAATTCTCATTGTTAATCTATTCTTACATGTATTAGTCTATCCTTACATACCTTATTTGACTTCGTTAGTACTTGTTCTACCTCTTACCTGTTGTTTTGCTCTTATATGCCTAGTTGAAGTTATTTCCTTCCATATTTCCTTGTTACACCTTTAATTGCTGAATTACTTATAATTGAAGTTGTTATTTCGTGAAATAACTTCTTGTTGAGTTATTGGTGTTGAGATTATGAAAGTCGGTATCACATTGAGGCGAAATTGTTAATTGTTGAGATATCTTCCTTATTAAACATTTCGCATTCATTGTTATTGTTGATATTCTTGTATACATTGTGGTTGAGTCATGGGCTATTGTTATGGAAATATTGATATTGTTGATTTTTGGCAAGTTATGGCATATGGGCACTTGTGGTGCGAGTTGTTATTGTGTTGTCATATGATGCGCATGCGCCGGTATAAGGATAGGGGTTAATGTGCATACGGTGGCATAAGGTGGGATTTATGTGCGTGTTGGTAGTAAGGGAATTACTTGAAGCCACGCGACGTCATAAGGTGGGCTAAAGTGTGTGTAGCTATTTCGAAAAAAATATTTTCAAAACTATCTAAATGAAAGGCCCACGCGGTGGTATTAGGAAAGATTGTGATTGAAATTGAGAAATGTGTATACAAGGCGGCACCTTAGTTGTGACTCTTGTTGTATACGAGGCGGTACCTCAGTTGTGATTCTTGTTGTGCACCTCATGTTTGAAAGAGTTATTGGTTGAACTGTTGTTGTTACTTTTATTCTTCCTTGTTTTATCAGTTTGTTCCATATTTGACAAACTATGGTTCTCATTCATTGCTTCCTTATCGTTGTCTTTATGCTTACAATTCTGTCATTACTTTACATTATTAGACTGCTTCGTTGTTATTCCTCTCTCCGTATTCCATTACATCTAGTTATTATATTTCTATTCTGTTTATCTTGTCCTAGTAGGTTTCTTAACTTGGCCTCGTCACCACTCTACCGAGGCTAGGCTTGATATTTACTGGGTACCGTTGTGGTGTACTCATACTATACTTCTGCACGTCTTTTTGTGCAGATCCAGGTACGTTCTCCCGTGCTGGACGTTAGTGATTGATTGTTAGCTGCCTTCCAGAGACTTCAAGGTATACCTGCTCGGCGTCCGCAAGCCTCGGAGTCACCTTCAATATAATTTCATTTTATTATTTTCTTATTCAGATAGCGTTGTAGTAGACATTCTAGATTATTCTGTAGAGCTTATGACTCAGACCCACCGGTTTTGGAAAGAGTGTTGTTGAGATCCTATTTTGAAAGTTTATATGAGTTTATCAGTTTTGCTTTAGTATTTCTGTTGATTATTTCTCTTAAGTTATTATTAAATGTTAAGCTTACCTAGTCTTAGAATTATATGTCATCACCACATCTTTAGGTGGGAGATTGGGGTCGTGACATTTAGCAAGTGTTTAGCTCCAACATTCCCATTTATCTTTTAGTGATACACCCTTATAGAAAAATGGCATGACAGTTTTAAAATTATAAGATTCAAAAGGTATTAAAAAATATGTTATATTAATATTTAGTTTTACATTACAAGACTTAAAAGTTATTTTTACCTTCTTAAACTTTAGGCACGGTGATACCAAAGCACATAAAATGAAAAAACGACTCCTATATCCTACTTTGACTTCAGATCTTTTTTTTAGGACCCGTTTGGCCATAAATTTTGCCAAAATAAACTTGAATTTTATTTGACAAATACATGTTTGGTCATAAATTTTGCCTATATTTTGGCAAAATCCTAAATCTCAAATTGGGCCAAATCCCTAATAATACACATGCTTTTCCAAAATAAATTTGGGAAATATGTTTTGAAAACGTATGTCCAAACACATTTTCATCTTCAAGCCAAATTTCACCCAAAATAAATTTTTCAAAACAAATTTGGGAATCTATAGCCAAACACTAGCTTAGTTTCATATTCGCTAACTGTTATCCGTAGTGGTGTCAACAAATATTTAAAAATTAACTAAATCGATCGAACCGAACCGTACCGAATAAATATACATATGAAAAATATATGTTATATATTAAATTTAAAAATAACATAATATTAATGTTTTTCCTTGGACCTTAGGATTATGAAACGGTTACAAGCCAACAAGTAATTAAAACTCGAAATCCCAATTTTCAAACATATTTTGTCACTCCTATTAAAACTAAATTAGTTCCAACATCTTGAGTAGCAAGACACAAGGTATTCCATCGATTATAAGTAGCAAACTATAATATATTGAATATGTTTCCTCTCATATGATTTAGATTTCTCTTTTTGAAAACTTAATCTTGTATAGACTCTATTCTTGAGTCTCAGCTTGATTTATATCTTTCCACTCGTGTGATTTATATTTCTCTTTTGTCTTTGCTCAATTTTTTTATGTTGTTGTAGATTAGTGGGATGGATTTCTACTCCGGCGATCCTTTCATATTTTCCTGATTCATCACCCGTTAAAGAATAAAAAATGTCTAAAGAGTTTTGCTAAGTCATATACAAATACATATATTATCGCGTTCTAACTTCTACTAGCGATTTTTATATGACATTTAAAAAAATAAAAAAATTAACCGAACCGTACAGATACCAAAGAGAAACGAGATGGTTGGAGTGATTCCAAAAAATCTAATTTTATTAACACAAAATAGAGTAACTGAAAATTGGTATAGTACAAATTTTATCAAATAACCGGCCGAGCCGAATGATTGACACCCCTAGTTACCCACTTTAAGACCCGACTAATCAGGATTCGCGCCAATATTGATGGTAAAATTCTTTTTATCAAATATAACTCAAGTGCTCAAACTCGAAATCTTTAATTAAGGGTGTGAGTATTTATTTACCATCCACCAAAACTTTGGTGGCCTTATATTCTTCTTCAGCCCTCGCTAAAAAGTGGGAAAATGAATAAGCAGTGGTATATCATAGTGACAACTATTTTTTGCTAGTACTTCGTTGTCTTATATCTAGGAATCAGTCATTGATACTTGAATCAGGGAAAGCTGCATACGTTACACTTCCTTGGGATGCGGCCCTTCCTGAACCCTGCGTAAACGCCGAATGCTTCGTACACCGGACTTCGTTGTCCTATATCCCCCACTCTCCCTTTTTATTTTTAAACTGTTACAGCAGTTTAAAAGGTTTTATCTTTTAATTTTTGAGATTGTTTGGTCCTTAATTATGATTTGCAATGAAAAGAATATTTTCTCATTTTCCACCGTATTGTTACATGCTTAGAGGAACTTGTTTTTATTCAGACCAAAGAAATTTGAACATAACAATAAAACCGAGGATCGGAGTAGGATTTGATGAATTTGAACACACAACCATGCACAATGGTTCTACCTCGTAAATAAGAATTTCAACTTGTTTATATAAACGATGAAAGTGTAACACTCTATCAGTACTAAAAAGTATTATTGTGTTCGAAAAAATGTCAACATAATTTTCCATATGCAGACAAGCACTGATTTTCAGTTTCTTGTTCATTTTTTGAAAGAAAAAAAGTATATTAGAATACACAAAAAGTAGTAGTATAAATTATAACTGTATAGTTCGTGAGCAAAGAAAAAAAGTATAACTTCTCAAATTTATTAGTATAACTGTATACTGATAGTTCGTGGGATATCAATTATATGTTGGGCAATCTCTGTCCCTTTTCTCTTCATTAATTTGATGTTAGAGGTATGCTTTCATTTTCTTTTTGTTCGAATCACGATATTCCCAACACTGTAAATTGTAATATGTGCATTAGAAAATACAATTATTTTATCTGAATTTTCCAAAATATATTGTTAATCTCCATCCTAACACGTCATCCTAGGCACCCAAAGCTTAAAGTTATTTGAATGCCAATTAGCATCAGAAGAACAATTTACACAAACGAAATCAAATACCAATGCCCTCTTTACATCTTGGCTCTATGTTCAAAGATGTTCACGGCTCTATGCACATTTTATGCCTTGAGTTGTTCTACCATACGACCCAAGAACGTTTTATGCGCACTTTCCGGTCGTGTGGTAGGATGTATTAGGCAAAATAATATATGTATTAGGTTTTGTATTATTAATCTCTTATTTGGTAGTGTTTTCCAATTATGTATAACTAATATTTGTATAAATTATATACACATTATATTCAGTACTATTCTTATACATAGCAAACCATGACATTAGTAATATCATAGTTTTGAATACATGGATAAGCATGTATAAAGATAGAATTGCCTTTCAAAACTTTTAATACACCAAACCAAATATTCGATAAAAAATAATCTGAGCATAACTAATTTCAGTATTATTAATCTCAACATTACCTATACACCATATTCAATATCATTCTTATACACCCTACCAAACGACTAATGTCTTGAAATATAGCTCGTTTGATGTTCAAAACTTTGAACTTTTATATGTTTTTAGATTATTTATCAACGACTAGAATTTGGGACTTAAAGCATTGTTCTATACATATATTATTATGTATATGTAGTTGTATTTTATGACATAGTGTCTGGACCAACTTGAGCAGATAGAAAGAATTCACCAAATATTTATTCTTTCCTGAAACCTCAAGGTTCTCCGTTCACTCCATTGACCACTATGTCACACCCTTAGATGCTTATGTATGTTGTTAAATCAAAGTTGTAACATTTTTTTCCTCCTAAAATTCCAAAGTTCTTTACCCACTCCATTGACTACTTATGCATATATATGTAACTAAATCAAATTTCTAAAGTTTTTTCTCTTGAATTCTACTACTTTTTTAATGATGGAATTATGGGACTTATGAACCACACGTACTTGTTTTGAGGATTTCGCGGCGTCCCATGATAAGTCAAACATCTCAAACCTCTGTCTTTTATCCCATCAATGCTTTTTCTCGTACTATACGTACTAACTTTACATTGCATATGCAGAAAAGTACGCTGACTTCAAATGCTATTTTCGTGTTCAATTAAGATTATTTTATTTTTATGCGAATGGTTGGTACAAAACTACAGTATCACCGTTTTGTTCATTAGCAGCAAAAGAATCTAATCGAGTATATAGTACCAAGTAGTAATAATAACCATTGCATGAACAAGTAAACGCCAAATACATTTGAGACAAAAAGAAGAGCTGGTGCAGGGGAGAACAACTGGATCAATGGTTTCCTTTGGCAAATCTACAGGTCAGATTGTTTACGTCATGTAATGGCCCTACACTCGTACCCAATCTGGAAAAACATTTCTAGTGCCCTTTGCTTAATTATACTAAAGAAAAGGCTTAAGCTCGTGGCACAAACCTAGTAATAATCAACACGACACTATCAATACTTGCCTATAGAACAAATTAAGTAATACTATAAGTTTCAACTACTTTGCAAAGTAGAATGATAATGTGTACACGTAAGAGAAAAATTTAGTCTTTTTTTTATAATCAGTTAAAGTCGTCTAAAATATGCTTGACGATGGAAAACATGAGAAAGTATCATCAAGTGAAACACAACAAGTTATATAAGACGGATCCCAGTAAAATCCACAATCGCTACCCTTCGGGCGCACATTGACATAACCTGCTCACTGTGCAATAACTCGTAAACTACACACGAGATGTCAACTGCACTAGGCAAACTCATTGCGACGAACTCTGACTAAGGAGATTGGTGGTGCGGGAAATCGATCTCAGATCTCACATGTGAAAAACCAATCACCCAACCAATTCAGTCAACCCTTGCGGGCTACTTGCTAGAGTTGACAGTTCAAAGAAAGGGAAAAACATAACAAGTCTACAGTATCGCCATTGTTCATAGCATGCAGCAAAAGAATGTAATACCGTATATAACAGTAGTACAAGACTGCAAAAGTCAATAATTAGAACCACGTATAAGACAAAAGTGGCATAGAGTTATAGACTGAAGAAACCATTGCATATAGATCTAGTACAATAGTAACTAATACTCCTACATGGTTCAACTGACACAAACGAAGAACTAGAGGTGTGAACAAACTGCCCGTTCTAACTTCCTCACAAACACCTTAAATTTTGTTGTTTCCTTCCCTTACAATATTAGCCATTACATCTGTTATTGATGCACTACTTCATGTTGACAGGGTACAAGTCAACCGGCTTATTACCATGCTCTAAAGATGCTGCAGATCAATTTGTACTGAGAGTTGAAATACAGGTAAATTCATCAGGTCATTTCTCAAAATCTCTTTCCTCTTTAAAAAAAAATGAAATTCATGGGGTACTTTCGGTTTTTTGGCTCACTTCGTCCTTGAGAAAATGAATCAGATTACATGAAACAACTCATTTTCTGAAACATCCTAAGGCAAAACCAGACACACTTCTCAGTAAAGCAGTAATGCCCTTACATATGCAGATTCTGGAGTGAATACTAGTGCCCTGCATCCACAAACAACATCATGTTCGTATCAACAAAGCTTGATATTCTACAAACTGATCAGGTAAAACATGAAACAATACTCTTGCATCCACCTTTGCAGCATTACTTTCAATAATTTGGAAATGCTAATTTATTTGTGCATCTTAATCCTGCAAAAATGTCACGACCCAATTTAGAGACATGATCGGCGCTTAGGGATAGTACCTAGCAAGTTTACTAGGATTTTAAAGAAAATCGGACAAAGTTTTCCTATATCTAGGGCTATCCATATTTTCCTGTCTCAGCTAGAATCATACAGCACAACAAAGTCCACCACCACTACTAACTTCCCTTTTGTAACATACTTACTCCGTCACCAAAAAAGATTGGAAAGTTGTACTTATAATTCTTACAACAACCAAAATACTCATGAAATTGTCAAAAGGAACAATTCTAAGAGTTTAAAAGAACGGACGACAAAAATGACGAAAACTCTTCGCTCCAGCGAAGCAACATGGGGTTCACCAGCACTATCAAATTCGCGTATCCAGGGAAGGGCTATCAAAACTTCCATGTCTCGGCTAAAATCACAACACCCATTAAAACAAGTCACCACAATTACAAACCTCCCATTAGTAACATAATAATACTAGGTCCATCATGAAAATTTAAATTAAAAAAAACAAATTCAACGCACGGTAAAAGTGTTACGATAACCAAAGTACTCATGAAAACTAACAAAGCGATCCTAAGAGTTCAAGGAAAGGACAAGAATAAATGATAAAGACTCCCCTGAGCAAACCAACATGGGGCTAACCAGTACTATCAACTTTGCAAGCTCTAGATAGGTAGGTCCTCGTCTACGTCAATAGATGTCTCTGTAGAACAATAGAAAAAAAAGTGAGTCACCTAGCTCAATGAGTAGATAACGCTTACCAACAACTACATTATATGGACACAAGTCAAGAAGCACGCCAGTACATAGTATTCACAAAATAGATTAGAAATGCCTTTCCTTATAACAATAACCAGTGATATATTATATCATGAATACATCATATATAAGGTAACAATGCGGTAACAGACAGGCATCATCTTAGCCCCATCATAAAAATCATAAGCTATGTAAAATATGGTGTCACAATCAACTACTTAGGTTTGAGAAGCTTACAAGAGTGTACCATTTAAACGACGGGCTTCCTACCTCGACGGACAACCAAAACAATCAAATCATGAAAATGAGGTTTTCTTTGAGGAACTTCTGACACACATTGGCAGCCATTGCTAGGAAGCAAGGATCCAACAAAAGAATCAAGGATTCAAGGAAGAAATTCAAGATTAGGAGTTCTTTTTTCTCACATTTTACGTTCTCTTGCACCTATGAAATTTTTGTGGCTTCAATACTATTTTATCTGAATCGAACTCCGCTATGGAGTGGCTTTCTTGTAGTAGGATTTAGATGGATCCTAAGATTTATTAATTTTTTTTGTTTCATCTATTGTTGATTTGATTAATCCTTCTTAGTGCACTTTCAAAATTCTAATCGAAAGAAGTCGTTTGAATCCTTTACATTCTCACCTATTCTTGAATGATCATAATTTGTTTTTTCTTATCCTGAACGCGAGAAAAGGCTAGTCTTGAACCTAGTTGCGATCATATCTAGGTAACTAAGAGGGTTTATAATCTATTTGTGGAACCTAAGGTGGGTTAGTCAATAATGTTCAACACTTGAGGTGCTTTAATATCTTCACTATTTGTTAATCGCGAAAGGTACACCTAGGGGCTAGGAAGAAGGTTATAATAGTTTGGCATAATTTAAAGGAACACCAAATAACTTAGAAAGTGAATAGATTAAAGAGGAATGAAGACCATATGTTAGTCAAAGGTGAAATCCATATCCAAACGCTCTTTGCTTATTAGAATCTCTTACCATCAATTCTGTCTCCAGAAATTTGGCATTTTTCAATTCACTTTAATTATAGAATCGTTCATAAAGTTATCTAATTTCTAAAGTTGTGTTCAGGAAACATTAATTAGTTAAGTAGAAACACCAATCCTCGTAGGATCAACAATAATCTATATCATCTTTGACAAGTGCAAGCTTTATCTTTCTACCAAGATTTTACGACCGTTAGTAAGGTTATCACTCACAATACAAGCGTGTGTAGCTCAAGCATATCGTTCACGAGCAATCGGGAACACTTCCTTCAATCAATCTATAACTGCATTGCATTAATCTAGTGTCATTTTTTTTAGAAAGAGTATTCTTTATATCCCTATATAGACTCATCCATAACAAATTCCCAATACTCAACCCTCTTTGGTTTCATCTTTGACCCTCAAATCATCAAATTGTGTTTTACCCATGCCATGGGTAACTCAAATCAATCAATAATTTACCACTTTTCAATTGGTTCAATCATTTATTCATTGGATTCATGGATAATTTCATGGATACAACTAATTTCTTTAACCTTAGTTTCCCAACCAGCCGTAACAATAACTAAGCCTCAATCCCAAACAAGTTGGGGTCGACTATATTAGTTATCACCGACCATATTTTCTATTTTAATTTATCCCATGCTAACATTACAAAACAGAAATAAAAATGAAAAGTACCAGAAGGAATCTCTAATAGGGCTTACAACTAAAGGATACGTTAACAAGCCTATAGAACATATCATGCTCAAATAAGGTCGGAGAATCTCCCAAGAACCGAAAGTGAACACATTAACATGAGTACAATATATTTTCAACTAATTGGTAACGCTTATATAAATCTTCTGAAAAAATACATAAGTCGCCCCTTAGACTTATACCAAAAACTCAATTCTACACCTAAACTTTAGTGGCGATCCCTTAACCCTATTCTATTTCAAAGTGGAACTAATACCTCCTAGAAAATACAGAATCAAGCTTGTGGAGGGCTACATTTTACACACTCCTCCATGTGTCAAATGCCACTTTAATTTATTTTTTCACTTTTATCTTTGTTTAAGCCCCACCCACCCTTCTTACCTCCTCCATGTACTTTTCGTCCTTCCACACCCCCTCATTTCTTCCATTCCCCACTTGGTTAGAGATAAAGATATGTCTACAATGTGAATGTGTTTCTATATCTCTGCATAAAACTTTCTGTAAATGTCTTAAATTTTTTATGAATATAACTTTTTGCATTTCCTTGCGATTTGATTTAGGGTAGAAACTCTAATTTTAGATGAGTGATTTTAATGGTTTTGGGGTAGGAAGTAGAAGAGGCGGAAGGGTCTGGTACTGATGTGTTTCTATATCATTTATGGACTTATAAATGTTCAATAAACCTACCAAAATACCTTTAACTTTGGTAGGTATCGTCCTATCACGTAACAACCTGATACCTCTAATCCACTTCAACCATCTAATTTTGATGCTATGTATATCATCCTCATCTATCACTAAATCCTCCTACAACAACCAACCTCGATATTTGAATTGTTTGCATTAGGCACCACAATCCTATCTCATCACCTCAGCTTCACTCTTCTTATGCTAACTAAACCTGCATTGCATATATTCAATCTTACTTCTACTTATCTTACAATCCTTATTCTCTAGAGTGTTTTCCCATAGTTCACGTGTTTGGTTGACATCCTCGCTGGTTTCGTCAATTAGCACAATATCATTAACAAATATCACGTTGTGGTACATCCTCTTGTGTATGTTGGTTAGCTCAACCATAATTAGGGTAAACATGTACAAGCTTATAATTGATTCCGGTCTGAACCAACGATTATGGAAAACTCTTTTAAGCTCCTACTACTATTTTAACGCTAGTAAATGCTCCTTCATATATGTCCTTATGACATTTTAAATATTTAACATGAATTTAATTTTTCTCAACACAAACCAATGGACTCTCCTTGGTACTCTATTATATGTTTTCTCCATATCAATGAACATCATCCGTAAATCTTTCTTTCTCTCGTAACAAATTTCTATCAATTTTCTTAGCAAGCGTTACCGAGCATAATCCAAACTGATGTCAGTCACTCTTGTAGTGTCTCTAAGTCTACGCCCCATCACTCTTTTCCCGAATTTCATTGTATTGACTCACAAGTTTAATGTCACGATAGTTTGCACAACTTTGAATAAATCCTTTGTTCTTATAAAAGTGAGATCGGGGTACTCTTTCTTCACTCGTCGGGCGTCATACCACTTCTTAATGTAGCATTAAATAGCTTGGTAAACCATTCTACTCCGACTTCTCTAGAGACACTCCCAAACCTCAATAGGAATACCATCTGGACCACAGACTTTCTTAATCTTTATATTTTCATGGTGTCCTCTACCTCTATGAGCGGTAATTCCATAAGTATAGCTTAAATTCATCGTGTACAGATGTATGTAAATCCTAATTGTTATTCTCGTGGTTCGAGTTAAACAATTAATCAAATAGCCTATCTATCTCCTATCAACACTTGTTGAGTATAGTCTTTAATACTCTTTACTCCTCTTTTCTCTCGGTCATACTAGTTTAAACATCTCTTTCTCTCTTTCTCATGTCCCTAACTCTTGATACAAGCCATCCAAGGCTTCCCCTCATTGCATTTTTTTGAACAGTTGTAAGGCATGCTTTTAAAGGAAATACTTTAGGAAGGTTAGGTCTCCATTGACCTCAAATCAAAGCTTAAAGACTTGATGCTAGAATTTCAATACTCATCTACTACGTCCAATCATCGACAATTGACATGAGTCTACTTTGGATGTGTGAGTCGAACCATATTAGTAGCAACTTACGATAAGCCCTAGACTAGTGTTAGTTTAAGTCTTGCTAGCATACCTAGTCTTGACCCATACTATACTACTGTTTGACGTTTATCCCTAGTCAATCAGGTGAGTATTGATCGGACGTCATGATGTAAACATGATGGAATATAAGCGTCCAGTGGGAACCTTCCCAATATAACGAAACATTTTGGTTAAGCCCGATGGGCAAAATAATGGATATCGAAAGCATTTTTTTAATCCTTTTTCATATGTTTATGACTTTAGTTTTACTATTATATATGAAAGTTTTAAATTTGCTAAAGTACGAATTTTGATACTAACTTCATTTAAAGAAGGGTAGCCTTGTTGTAACTGGTAAAGTTATTGCCATGTGATCAGGGGGTCACGGGTTCGAGCCGTGGAAACAACCTCTTGCAGAAATGCAAGGTAAGGCTACGTACGATTGTGGTCCTGCCCTTCCCAGGACCCCGTGCAAAGCGGGAGCTTATTGCACCGAGCTGCCCTTCATTTAAGAAAAATCATGATCCACTTTTATAGACAAGAGTGGGTTGCTCTAGTGGTGAGCACCCTCCACTTCAAACCAAGAGGTTGTGAGTTCGAGTCACCCCAAGAGCAAGGTGGGGAGTTCTTGGAGGGAGGAAGTCAAGGGTCTATCGGAAACAACCTTTCTACACCATGATAGGAGTAAGGTCTGCGTACACATTACCCTCCCCAGACCCCACTAGTGGGATTATACTGGGTTGTTGTTGTTGTTGTTGTTGTTGGTGGTCTATGAGATTCATTGCATTGTATATTCCCACTCCATTTATCTTCGTGTCTTACAAGTTCAGTAAAGCCCCACATTTATTTGGTGGCGGATTATTTCTTTCTCGTTATTAATCCTTTAAAGGGCTATGCCCCACTTCTATCTTCATTAATAAAATTCTTAGTCTTAACTTAATGACACATGATAGGGTTCCTTTGGTTCATTTGGAACCCCAATATATGCTTTATGCATAGTCAGGACAACAAGTTTATATATTCGCTACTTGGGACACCAGCCCTGTCGGGTGCCGATCATTACCCGCAAACTTGGTATGAGAGCCTGAGTTTCATGAGTCCTAGGAGTTGGTCAAGGAGCACTATCTTAGTAAAGTCATGTTTATGGTTGTGTAGCGCATCGCAATTACATGTGAAGAGCTATCTAGACAGGTTAGAGAGTCAGTTTCTTATTTTGTTCACTCTCCTCTTAGTATTCACGCGTTCTGAGCCAAGCTAGTAAATTATTTATGTGGTTGTTATATATACCTTGACTGCAGTCAAATTAGTAATCAGTAGCCACGCAATAGAAACCAATAGATGTTCGATGTGACTAAAGACATGCCACTTACACCAAGATTGTGGTAAAGGGCCGAGTTGGCACACTTCTTACCTAGCAAAATAAACAAAAGTAAGGGATATCATGGCGAGGTTGTTAGGCTACCAGAGGTTCACATAATCTGTTATACATGACCAAAAGTTATTGTTTTTTTTTCTTGATTTATTACAAAAAGTTGTTTATTTCACTCTCTTGGAAGATATCTTTAGAAGTTCTGGGTACACGACTAGGCACTAACATAGAATCCCACTCATCCAATGAAAAAAGAAAATGACTCCCACTCATTCACGATTTTTGTTTACACAATGCCTTAGGTTGTGTTGAAGTGACATGCCATACTTTTGGATCCCATTTTGGGGGTAATTGGCCATTTTAATAGGGTTCTAACCCTCTACTATAAACCCCAACCCCCACCTCTTTTATCATTTTAGCACGACCCAAAAGAGGAAGAACACCGTAAGTATAGAGGGGTTGAGCCATAACACAGAATCTTCAAGTCCCTAAGGTATGGAAAAGGCTTAAAATTCATGTTTTAGTTAAATTAAGCGTTGAGGCAATAATTTGTATTCAACTATCAAATCCATGATTTTTGTCTACATCTCCACCTTCCGTGCCAAATCACCCAAATGTTATGGGACTTTGACTTCAAAGAGGAAAAAATTTCTCCTTAGCTAATGAGTGTGACTTATTAGCTATCGACAACCATATATTAATGTTGAGATTAGGGGCAAAGAGGAGGATATGAACCTAGGTTTCATCCTTGGGTTGAAATTAGAGGATTGGATGGCCTAGGGCTAAATTGAACCATTGTTTGGAGCTTGTTTCATTGTTAACTCACTATGCGTCCTGTTTTAAGAAGGTATACAAAAATTGAGCCATTGAGCTAAGGTTAAAGGCTAGACTCAACATAGTAGGTTGTTTTACTTTTGATTTGATTTTTTATAAAAGATGTTGCATGTGTTAGGTCTGATTTATAGGATACATGAGCGTAGACAGACAAGTCTATAGTACCTAAAACATAGTACCTTCAATAAGGATGAATGCGATATCAACATGCTAAGACCCTTATTGCATTTAGATAAATTAATTAATTAGCTAAATCACACCTAATTAGTTAAATGAACAAGATGTCATGTGTATGCATGTGATACACTGTAATGACTCGTCTGGTCGTTTTGAGTTTTTAAGCTTCTTTTCCCCCCAAAATACCCTTCCCGTAGTTCCATCTCGGAGTTTTTAACTTTCTTGCAAAATTTGAAGTCAAATGGATGTCATTTGGTTCACTTTGGGATAGGGTGTTCGTCGGTCGGTACGGTATGGTATCTAGATATTTCGGTTCGGTATTTTCGGTATTCGGTTTCTTAAAATGGTATACCAATACCGTACCTAATTAAATTCGGTATGGTTCGGTTTTTCTCCTTTCGGTTTCGGTTTATTCGGTTCGGTAACTTCGGTTTATTTGGTTTGAATACTAACTAGTGCATAGAGTCATAGACGGTAATATTCTTAATTAAAGTACTCAAAAGTACAAAACTAAAAACGTTTGTTGACAAAATTTTTGTCCAAAACCAACAAATACCAACCTAGAGAGAGAAAACTTAGAGAAATATCTTGTTACTTGCTTAAAGTTAATTGATGAACTTAGAGAATAAAGGAAAGTAAAATTTTAGATTTCTTATATTTATGTTATTATTAATAAAATGTGTATTGTGTAATATAATATATATTTCGGTACGATATCGATATTTTGGTATTTCATTTTAAAATACCAAATACCATACCTAATACCAATTTTTTAAAACTTAAACCGAATACCAAAATATCGAATACCTAATACAAAAATGTTCAGTTTCGGTACAGTAATTCGGTATTTACCAAATTATGTACAACCCTACTTTGGGAGAAGGTTTCACTTTGGAAATTCCGGCATTTAATTATTTAGATAAATTGTTTATTTTGGGAAAACGTGCTCTGATTAGCGATCTGAATATTCCGTTACATTTGAAATATTTTTATGACCGGTAAAAATTGACGGGGCTAATTTTAGAGTTCGTTTGGTTGGTTTTTGACAATTAAGTCAGTTTTAGCATTTAATATGCCTATTTATGGTGAAAAGATGAACATGGGAAAAAATAAGACTCGGATTCGAAATTTATTGGTTCCTTTGGCTTCATATTGATATATATGACTTGCGGGGATAGGTTGCGGGGTTCCCGAGGCAATCGGGTGAGTTGTGGATCGAATTTGGTGGAATTGGAAGTTCTTAAGTTAGGAAAGTGAGAAAGTTTGACCAAAGTCAACACGGGAGCAAATGCGACTTTTTTGAAGTTTTGTCGATTCCATTAGGGCCAGAATTTGATTTTTGACTTAGTCGAGTCGTTAGTTCAGTTCCGGAGAGGTTCGGGTGCGATTTAGGTGATTGGTTGAGAAACTAGCTTTTGAGATAATTTGGAGTTGACAACGGTCATCATCAGGTCAAGACGGATTTGTTTGGGTGTTTTCAGAGTTTGAGCAGGTTAGTATGATGATTTTTGACTTGTCCAAAAGTTTTGATGAGATTCCGATGAGTTTCAAATGGATTTGGGTTGTGTCGCACTCGTATTTGAGGTTTCGACGTTGTTTCTTTGGGCAAAAGGGGTAATATATTGAGCAAAAGACCTTTTATTTGTGATTCGATTAAACCATTAGATATGTATCATAATTACGGAACCTTAGCAAAAAGAATCGTCGAATTCAGACATCGTATGAGGGAGTTATGCCCATTTTAGCGTCGGAGAGGATAGTTGGCGCTAGTGCGATGCGAAGTGGGGTCCGCACACGCGACCCCACAGATGCGAAAAAGGGTCTGCAAGTTCAGAAATGAAACCTGGCAGGCAGCAGGTGCGAGTTATTGGGTGCGGAAGCGAAAATCGCTCACACTGCGTTCATTTAATATTTTGAGCATATCTTGAGTTCTAGAGCTCCATTTGAGGTGATTTTCGCTGCATTGTTCTCGTCTCAACAAGGGGATAAGTATCTAACCCTTATTTTGATGTTTCCTCAAGTTTATTTCCGTTGGTTTAGAACCTAAAAGTTGAAAAGTGGTAAACCATGGATTTGAGAATCAAGATGAAGGCTTTTTGAATGGGTTTTTTGGATCTACACTATAATTTATGGGTAATCCAATTTTTAAATAAAATTCCAATTTCTGCCTTGAGGGATCGGGTTGGCTATTTTTGATATTTTGGTCCATTTTTGGGTCCCGGGTAAAAGTATGCCATTATGGGTATCCATAGATTCGTATTTTGACGTAGAATTCAAATTTGACAAACGTTGATCATTCTAAAGCACTCCGGAAAGGAAAGGCATTGTGCTTGGGGTTCGTGGCTCACATTCGGCTTCGAGGTAGGTTACAACTTATCTTTATTAGACTTCGGTTAGTTAATCGTATGTAGTTGTAGATGTTGACGGGGAAAACATGATAGGCCTTCGGGCATGGTTGTGGTGATAAATTCCAGTTAGGTTGGTATGATTGCTGTTTGTGTGGACTTTTCGCCATTTTTGCTATACTTGTGAATAATTTGGTTGAATCTATTCGTGACACTTGATTCTCACTTGACTTATGGATCGGGTTGCACGCCGCTACGGATATGTACGTTATGGATCGGATTGCACGCCACAACGGGTATATACATACGGATCGGGTTGCGCATTGCAACATAAACATATACTCCGTCCGTTTCAATTTATGTGAACTTATTTCTTTTTTAGTCTGTGCCAAAAATAATACCTCTTTCCTTATTTGAAAATAATTTACCTTTATTCAATGATTTATAGCCACACAAAATATATGTGCCTCATTTTACACCACAAGTTCAAAAGTTTTCTCTATTTTCTTAAACTCCGTGCCCAGTCAAATGGGTTTACATAAATTGAAACGGAGGGAGTATATGAGATCGGGTTGCCCGTCGCAACAGGTACATGGACTTCGCGGGTCCCCCGTCCCCCATGGGTCATGACTTCGAGGCATTGTCTTAGCATATGTGTACGGATATGGATAGTTGAACAGTGCATTGCGTTACATCTACATTGCATTTATTATCATTGCATAGCACATTATCTCATGGAACTATTGGTTGTTGATTTTCTTAAGTTGTTGCATGTTTTGTCAAATCCGTATTTGGAGACTCGACGGACTTGTGGATTAGAAACTTTTATCTAAGCTTGTAACCTGAGTTTATGGAGATCTATGGTGATTATTATTATTGTGAACTTCTACTTGAACTTGAATTCGGTATGAATTTCTTGGCCATTGTTCTACTTTACCGGTTATTCTTTTCTCTTGTTTGACTAACGTGCAGGTAGATTCTACATTGGTGGTACTACACAAGAGGAAGAAGTTTATTGGGTGGACATTGGCGGATATTCGGGGAATAAGCCCCGCATTTTGCATGCATAAGATCAACTTGGAGGAAGGCGCAAAACCATCGATTGAACATCAAAGGAGACTCAACGAGGCTATGCAAGAAGTTGTCAAAAAGGACATTATCAAGTGGTTAGATGCCGGGTTTGTCTACCCCATTTCTGATAGTTCGTGGACTTCTCTGATTCAATGTGTCCCAAAGAAGGGGGTATGACAGTGGTCACCAATGACAATAATGAGTTGATTCCTACAAGAACGGTGACCAGTTGGAGAGTGTGTATGGACTATCGCAAGCTCAACAAAGTCACAAGGAAGGATCATTTTCCACTTCCTTTCTTAGACCAAATACTTGATAGGTTGGTCGGTCGTGCTTTCTATTGCTTTCTTGATGGGTATTCGGGCTACAACCAAATCATTATTGCTCCGTAGGATCAAAAGAAAACAACCTTTATATGTCCCTATAGTACTTTCTCCTTCAAGCGGATGCCATTTGGTTTGTGCAATGCACCGGCGACTTTTCAAAGGTGTATGATGGAATCTTCACGGACATGGTGGAGGACTACCTTGAAAGTTTCATGGATGACTTCTCGGTAGTTGGAGATTTTTTTGATGATTGTCTTGCAAATTTAGATTAAGTGTTGGCAATATGTGAAGAAACGAATTTGGTGCTAAATTGGGAGAAGTGCCATTTCATGGTCGAGGAAGGCATTGTCCTTGGCCACAAAATCTCAAAGAATGAAATTGAAGTCGACAAGGCAAAGATTGAGGTGATTTCTAAACTTCCACCTCCAACTATGGTGAAAGGTGTGCGGAGTTTCTTAGGCCACATTGTGCAAGCTTCTTGAGAAAGATGCTAAGTTTAACTTCAATGATTGCATGAGAACCTTTGAATTGTTAAAGTTCAAGTTGACAACCACTCCCATCATCACCGCTCCAAATTGGAGTGTCCCCTTTGAACTCATGTGTGATGCTAGTGACGTAACGGTTGGGGCTGTTTTAGGAAAATGCATCAACAAGATTTTTCATCCGGTCTACTATGCTAGTAAGATCATGAATGGTGCCCAAGTCAACTATACCGTTACGGAGAAAGAGCTCATTGCCATTGTGGTTGCAATTGAGAAGTTCCGCCCGTACTTGATAGGTGCGAAAGTTATTATCCACACAGATCATGCAGCACTTCGTTATCTTATGAGCAAGAAAAATTCCAAAGCTCGGTTGATGAGATGGGTGCTTTTGTCGCAAGAGTTTGATATTGACACCCAAGATAGAAAAGGGAGTGAAAATCAAGTGGCGGACCACTTATCTCGTTTGGAGGAAAGGAGGCCGCATGATGGCCTTGAAATCAATCACTCCTTCCCCGATGAACAACTCTTGGCTATTTCAATGAAGGATGTGCCATTTCGCGGATCTAGCAAATTTTCTTGTGTGTGGAATCATCCCGGATGAGTTCTCTTCAAACCAAAGGAAGAAGCTCAAACGGGATTGTCAAGATTATTACTGGGATGAATCATACCTTTTCCGGATTTGTACGGATGGGGTGATTAGAAGATGTGTACCGAAAGAAGAGCAAGGTGAAATTCTTGGGGCTTTCCATTCTTCGTCATATGGTGGTCACCATGGCGGAGCAAGAACTGCGGCCAAAGTGCTAAGTTGCGGTTTCTATTGGCCCACTCTTTACAAGGATGCAAATGATGTAGTGAAAAGATGTGATGAATGTCAACGGGCCGGTGGAATCACAAAGAAAAATGAAATGCCTCTCACTACCATTTTGGATATTGATATCTTTGATGTGTGGGATATTGACTTCATGGGTCCGTTTGTGAGTTCTTGTGAAAACACCTACATCTTGGTCGCGATTGATTATGTGTCTAAATGGGTTGAGGCCGTTGCTTTACCCAACAATGAGGCGAGAAGTGTTGTGGCGTTCTTGAAAAAGAATATTATCACAAGGTTTAGTACTCCGCGGGCTATTATAAGCGATAGGGGATCACATTTTTACAACAAAGCTTTCGACACTTTACTTAGCAAGTATGGTATTACTCATAAAGTCACGACTCCCTATCATCCACAAGCTAGTGGTCAAGTGGAAGTCTCCAACCGGGAGATAAAGAGTATTTTGTCCAAAACAGTGAATGATAACCGGACGGATTGGTCCAAGAAGCTTGATGATGCATTATGGACTTATCGGACGACTTACAAAACACCTATTGGAATATCGCCATACGGCATACCAGTTGGTGTTCGGCAAAGCTTGTCATCTTCTGGTGAAACTTGAGCACAAAGCCATGTGGGCTCTAACGAAGTTGAATCTTGATTGGGATGTAGCCGCTAACTTAAGGGTTGCACATTTGAATGAATTGGATGATTTCTGGTATAATGCTTATGCAAGTTCGTCCTTGTACAAAGAAAAAATGAAATATCTTCATAACAAATACATTTGGAACAATGAGTTCAAAGTGGGCGATCTCGTATTGTTGTTCAACTCGAGGTTGAGGATATTTCCCGGAAAGCTAAAATCTAAATGGAGTGGTCCTTTTGAAATTGTGGGTGTGACGCCTTTTGGTGCATTGGAATTGAAGAACAAAAACAATAAGGTATTCCGAGTCAATAGTCACCAAGTGAAGCGCTATTTGGGAAAAGTTGGAGATGGCCACGTCGTGGCGGTAATTCATTTCAACTGATGGTATTCTGCGTCATGCCGCGATGTTAAATCATGCACTTCTTGGAAGGCAACCCATGTTTCTTTTTCTTTTCTTTTCTTTTTTTTTTGTAGTTAGGTGTTATTTTTGTGCAAACTTGATTTGAATTGTGCTACAGGGATGAGTGTGCCTTACGGGAATGGTGGACAGAAATTTGGCTAAGTGTGCAAAATTGTGCGGACCGCAGGTGAATTGTGCAGACCGCACATTTACAGTTGTTGCAGCAAAAGTGCTCTGCGGCCGCACAATTATCTTGCGGACCACAGAAATGGAAGGTGAATAATGCCAACTCTCTGAAGTTGGTCTGTCATAAAAATGGTCGATCTGCGGCCGCAACAAGGGATATGCGGTCGCATGCAAAATTCTGCGAACTGCAGACAAAATGATGATTTAAGCTCAGCAGGTAACAGAGTGCGGTCCGCAATTGAAATTCTGCGGTCGCACTCGCTCTTCTTTCCCTTAAGAACATTAAACGTATAAATAGAGGGCTAGGGCTATTGTTACTCTTCTCCCTCTCTGAGCAAAATCACAGTAATCTTTTGAAGTTTCTTGCTGAGTCTACCTGTGTATTCATACAACATATTTGATCAATCACTCATCACTCATTCATTTGGTATGCTTCACAATCTTGTTAAATTTTTTTAATTTTAATTTGTAGATTTTTAGTCAATTTTAGGCCATTTGTCAATTGAATTCAATTGTACATACTTGTGGGGGTAAATCTGTACTGGATTAACTAGTACATGTTCTAAGGGGACTGGGTAAATATATTCTCATGGTTTTATGATGTTACCATGTCAAAATTTGCACAAAACATTGCAAACCCTAGAGTGAAATAACTGGCTGTTCGTATATTTTGAATTCTGCGGCCGCACTTGAAATTGTGCGGTCCGCAGAAGTCGACTATCGGTCAGTTGAGTTAAGAATGAGTTTGCGGCCGCAACAAAAATTGTATTGACCACAGAATTTCCATTGCGTTCGCAAAACAGTTGTTTC
Organism: Nicotiana tabacum; assembly: GCF_000715075.1. Taxonomy (NCBI): domain Eukaryota; kingdom Viridiplantae; phylum Streptophyta; class Magnoliopsida; order Solanales; family Solanaceae; genus Nicotiana; species Nicotiana tabacum. The sequence continues at coordinate 35,399,854 of NC_134102.1, read as the reverse complement.
ACTGTCTTCGGAGAGTTTACATATCTGAGATCCAATGTGCGGCGCAAGACAAAATGTGCGGACCACAAAAAACATGTTGCGGCCGCACATCTACCAATTCTCTGTCATCAGAGAGTTGGCATGTTTTTGGTTTCTAAGTTGCGGCCGCAAAGAAAAATGTGCGAACTGCAATTACCATCTGCGGTCGCAAGAGAGAATTGTGCGGTCCACAAGCCCTCATCTGCGGCCGCAAAGAAAAATGTGCGAACCGCAGATCCTCATTCTGCAAGCATGATTTAACTATGACCTTCACTGTGTTTTTTGGTGTTTTCTTGTACATCCCCTGTGTTTGATTGCACATTGAATTGCCACTAACAACTGCTTCTATTTGATACAGATAATTGTTCGATCGAGAGGCAGAGATGATACTGCTAAAGGGAGGGGTGGACCTTCTAGGGTTCGAGGCAAGAGTGCCTTACCCCTCGGCCAACAAAGAACAATCACAAAGAAACCAACAGCCATAAGAGGGAGAGGTGTAGATCTCTCTGAGACGAGTTCATACGCCCCGTCTAGGGACGTATCAGAGGGCGACTCAACCTCTGTTCAGGAACAACCGACACTGAACTGTGTTTTCTGGTACATCCCCTGTGTTTGATTGCACATTGAATTGCCACTAACAACTGCTTCTATTTGATACAGATAATGATTCGATCGAGAGGCAGAGGTGATACTGCTAAAGGGAGGGGTGAACCAACTAGGGGTCGAGGCACAAGTGCCTTACCCCTCGGCCAGCAAAGAACAATCCCAAAGAAACCAACAGCCGGGAGAGGGATAGGTGTAGATCTCTCTGAGCCGAGTTCGTACGCCCCGTCTAGGGACGTATCAGAGGGCGACTCAACCTCTGTTCAGGAACAACCGGCAGTATAGTCCAGGCCGTCCGGGAGATTTCAACTAAGGGACGAGCCATCATCACACAACACTTCTAAGGGTTCGTAAAGTGCTAGTCAGAATTCTGAGCCATCTACCACACTTGTCCCTAAGACACCAGATACATCACTTCAGGACATCCTCGATAATGGCAGTAGGAGAGATGCTACAGTTGTCGGTCTTGAAAGGACGAAGAAGAAAGTGGTTTGGGAGGACCAGTTTGTCAGTTTGGCCGCCTTCACCAACTTCTGTCAATGGTGGCCAGTGAGGTCGCTTACTCTTGAGTGGCAGTTTCAATTGAAGGATTTGGAGAAATATAACCCGATAGTGCTGAGGCAGTTCAAGGAACGCAAGGGGTGGATGTGGTTCACCCAGAGTGTGGTGGATGCCAAAGAATATCTTGTCCGGGAATTATACGCCAATGTGGCACATATCAAGAAGGGAACAAAGGTAACCAAAGTGCGTAATCTTAAAGTGAGATTTGATAAAGCTACTCTCAACACGTACTTGGGTTTCGAAGATGTCAAGCCGAAGGAATACTTAGAGAAGTATGCAATGGGAGATAAAAGCCCGGCCTTGGTTGGCAGAGATTCCAGCAGCTCCTGGGCCACCACTGCCATGGATCACAGTAGGGGTTCCTATTCACATGAGCACTCTGAGCTTTAAGGCAAAGGGTTGGCAAACCTTTGTCTGCAGCAGACTGGATCCGAGCCAGAATGAGACCTATCTCCCGATCCTCGGGCAGTTCTAGTTGCTTCGATCATGGCCGGGCACCCTATCAATGTGGGTGCCGTGATGTCGGCCAACATCTCAGTCATTGCTCGGCAAGATGACTCGTCCTACCCGTATCCCAACACTATTACAGAGTATCTCACGGATGCGAGGGTAGAATCGAGGGATTATGATATAAAGGTGCGGCCGAAGAAACCTTTCTCATGGTACTCACCGATTGATGCGAACAACCCTAAGAGAAAAGGTCGGTCGTCTACCACCACAGGCCAGTCTGATGAGCCAGCGATGGTAGTTGCGGAGGCAGTTAATGTTCCATCCACATCGGTCGAGCCCTCCTCTAGTGCCGCAGTATGTCTCCACCATCATCTTCAGTTCCTACTGCAGTTCCTGCCACAGGTTCCACATCAGCTTTGAAACCGGTGTCCATGCCTGGTGCCCCACTTTCTGCACTGCGAGTCTCCCAGACATTGGCGAGCCTCAACAACTGGATGAAGACAGTAAAGTTGTTTGACTTATCTAGTACTGTTGCAGCAGTCTTCTGTTCAGGCACCTCAGATTCCCCCGACAGTTAAGGAGACATTGAAGAAGCTCCTAGAGAACCAGAACACCATCATGGCTGCTTTGGTACAGCACAGGTCAGCGATCGAGGAGCTGGGCAAACAAGTAAAGAAGATGAGAAAGTCCCGGGCCAGTAAGAAGTCAGTGGACAAGCTCCAGAGGCAGGTGAACAAGCTTGCTGCAGCCGGAGATATCCTTTTTGACATGTTGATTGACCCACACCCTTCAGGCCCAGATCCTGCAGCACCATCAGCACCGGTGGTACCAGCTAGCCAGTCTGAGGAGCCAGACTCTGCTGCCGACACTGCCAAGGCAGTGCGTCAGATGTTCACCACCCCAGTCACTCCCAGAGTTGACAATGATGAGATCCAATTGGATGAGACCGAGGGTGGTGACCTTGCTATAGACATAGAGATGTCCAAGGAGCCATAGGGAGTTTTCTTCACTTTTTCCCCTCTTTTACTCTTTTTGTGTTGAGCATTGAGGACAATGCGTATTTTTATTTCAGGGGGTGGAGTTTATTTGATATTAATTGGTACATTCTGAGACAATTGGCCTGTAATAACTTGATATTATTTTTGTTCTCTTTCTTATTCTGCATATATTCTCTCTTTTTCTCTCATTATGTATATTCAATAGTTTTTGTTCAATTAGCTTCTTTATTTTTGGTCCCATTATTAGTTCGTAGTTTGAGTTAGCAGCTTCTTTGTTAGTTTTAGTAGCTTCTTTCTATGTTTTAGTAGACAATAAGCCTTTAGTTTTCTTAATGTCACGGTTCTTTCCAAAGGTAATTGTTGTGTGAACCGGGTGACTCGTCCCAACGATGGATGGCGTGACAACCTTCTTAAGGGAATGAGTCCGTTTTTCGTGTTTAGCTAATAATAGTAGTATTAATGAATAAAAAGACCTAATTAAGTCATGCTCGAAGAGTCAAACATGCTTCATTTGGTACCAACACACTTAACTATGTACTTATGGTTAGAAAGAAATAGCTCTAGTTAGCGACTTTGTGACTCTTGTGTTGACTTTAACAACCATCGAGTGGTTTAATTGAACCATAGTGATTTTCAATCTTGAATGTGGTCGTTGTGGGCCCTCGACTCTATCATTTTTAACAATCCAGTTGTGTGAGAGGTAAGTTACTTTGTTATTAGTCCAAGTACCCGTGCGAAAGGTCTAGAACTTGCCCCGAATGTGTTTCAAGGCGAAATCCTAAGTTTTGCTTGGCTTGAGAAGTGATTGTAGGCTTTCCTTGACCCATTTGAGCTTTCTATTGCCTACCAATGTTGTGATCCCTAGTCAACCCCGTTGAGCCTCGAGCCTTTCTCATTTGACAACCATGTTACAAGCCTTTACTCGTTTGATCGTGATCCTCTCTTGGCACCCGAGCTTTCCTTAACACTCTTGTGAAACAATTGGCTAATAACATAAGTTTGGGGGAGAGACGAGGAACTTGAAAAAGGTATCAAGGCAAAAAAGGAGAAAAGAAATAATGAGAAGAAAAGGGCAAGAAAAAAAAAGGAGAACACAAAATAGTGAATAAGTGGAAGAATTGAAGGGATTCAAAGACAGTTAATGATCCCAAGCATGAAAAAATCAAAGAGAGAGAAAATGAATGTAATGAGCAAGAAAGAGTGATGTTAAGTCTCTCTAGTTCCCCAAGGAAAAGAAAGTGCCTCAAAAAATTGGCAAAGTGTGAGCCGAGAATTAAAAAAAATGTAGTGCTTAAGGAAAGGTGTAACCACTCAACCATATTGTATCCAAACCTAATCCAAAGGCCTTCATTACATCCCGAAAGAAGTCCTATTTGATCTTGAGCCGAGTGAGCTTGCATTAGTGGCGATCTACAAGAGGGGCAAGCCTATGGTACTTGAAGCCGTACTTGAGACTATACCTGTTAATCGGGCCGGGCTGACCCGTTTACAACCCGGGTCAGCCCGGTACTGTAGCGTGGGGGCGGGCTGGGACGGGTTGGGCGAGGAACGAGTTTCAAACGAACAATTTTTTGATACCGGTGCACCGGAACCCGCTAGCCCGTTAACAGGTTTTTAATTGGCTACAGCCCGGTTCAACCCTGTATTCGTTACAAATTCTTTTTTTTTCTTTTTTTTTATTATTATTTTTTTTCCCTGGACCGTTGCCAACGGTCAAATTCAAATATGACCGTTGGCCAACGGCCCTTTTTTGCAGAAATGGCCATTTCGGCCTACCCCTTAAGAAAATAGCCCCCACACCCCTAATATTTGATAAATTACAATTTTAACCTTTTAAAAATTATAAATAGCCCCCCTTCTTCTTCATTTTTCCTCACAACTCACTCTCTTACTACTCTAATTCTCTCTTGATATTATTGATTATTGTTCTTAAATTCTCAATTACTTATTATTTCAAGTTGCATCAAATATTTAGTTTAGCCATTACAAAGTTATTATTATAAAATATCAAGTATTCAAGTGAAGTGTGGTATCAACTATCAAGTATCGATCTATCAATTGAAGTTTGATTTTTGATATCAAATTTAATGTGGCATCCGGAATCCCGGTACACTCGTTCCATATCTTTCTCTTCTTTGGTGTACACTTATTTTATTATTTAAAATTATTAATTTAATTTATATAATGGATATATTTAGAGCAGCCAAAAAAGCATGCACTAGTAGAGGTGGTAGTAAGAAAACTTCCAAAAGATCAAGAGGTGGTGTTTGTTCTTCTAGTAGCTTTACACATATTTCTGAAAGTTCACCTGAAAATTTAAATGTAGATTATGAGCGACTTCAAGAAAATTATGGCATAGATGATGATTTAGATGATAATTTAGACAATATTCAATCACCTGATAATCTTGAAACACCACCAGCTACACCTGGTAATGCTAGTCAAACTCAAAATATTTGGGGTGAAAGTCGTGGTAATACAAGTAGGCCTCCCCTCCCTATTAAGAAGAATCGAAGATTAAGAAGTGAGTGTTGGAATTTTTTTGACAGACTAGAAGAAGAAAAAAATTATGTAAGATGTAGAATTTGTAAGGATATTTATAAACATGAGACCGGTAAGGGAGGGGGAACGGGTCAACTTCATAGGCACATGGTAGACAACCACCCTCTTGATAGGGGAGTAGATAAGGAAGATGAGCAACAAAAACTTAACCCGGGTACTGGAGGGTTAATGGGTAAATACGATATTAAGAAAGATCGGGAAGAATTAGCTAAAATGATTGTTTTAGGTTGTTTACCTTTTAGTTTTGCTGCTTCACCATATCTTGTTACTTATATTCAAAGAATTTATAACCCTTTGTTTAAAGGTATTCCTAGAAGTACTTGTAGAGCTGATATCTTTAGGCTTTTTGGACAAATATCAGACATATATACGTTATTTGTTCGCCAGTCTTTCTTGTAGAATTTCTCTTACTTCTGATATTGGTCGTGCTGTAAATGATAATGATTATTTGACTGTTACATGCCATTGGATAGATGATAATTTTTGTATGCAAAAACGTATTATTGCTTTTAAATATGATGAAGATCAAAGTCATACTAGAGCATTTATAAGTAATACTATCCATGAAGTTGCTATATTTTATAATCTTGCAGAAAAAGTTGTGTGTGTGTCATTTGATAATGCTTCTAATAACAATGCTGCTATTACAATATTAAAATTGCATATACACCCACCACTTCCTGAAATATTTCATGTTAGATGTGCATGTCATATTTATAATTTGATTGTGAAGAGTGGTCTTGAATTATTTAGAGATGATATCACTTTAGTTAGAAGAGATGTTGGTGTAATTCAAGGAAATAATAAAAGTGCTAGATTAAATGCATTTAAAGAAAAATGTGTACACTATGGACTAAAACCAAGACTCATGCCTGAAGAAATAGTTACTAGGTGTAATTATACTTATTTATTCTTAAAATGTTGTTATAAATATAGAATGCCTCTAACTGAAATTGCTAATTCTCATTGTACCGATCCTAGCCGTTTGTTAACATCTAGAACTTGGGATGTCATTGAAGATGTTGTAAAGTTTTTACAAAAATTTCATGTGGCTACACTTGAGTTTTCTGGAGTTTATTATCCTACTATTGCAAATGGTTTAGTTCATATTGTTGCTATGCCAAGGCAGCCTTACTACACTCAAGATCACTAAGAGAATGGTAGAAAGAACACAAGAGAATTGTTAAAGGAAGCTTTGTATTAGAGAGAACTTGAATTGTTTGCTTGGTGAAATACAAATGAATGGCCCCCTTTATATACTAGTCTCCTAGGGGCTAGTATGTAAATATTAATTGTTACACAAGTCCTTAATATTTATAAGATAAGGATTTTCTCTAGAATTCTCTACAAGCCTAGAAGATTTCAAGGACTTTCCTAGCAAATCCATAGGGATCTAGAGTCTTCCAAAGAAAATGTCCATACTTCTCTAGAATCTTCTCACAAATGCAAGTCTTCCTCCCATGTAAGCTTCCACATGGCATTAATATATGCCAAATGGCGCCTATGTGGCATGATGACATGGCGAATCATAACACTCTCCCCCACCTAATGTTGCGACGACCGCGGCGCAATGTTGCTGCATAAACTCTCGGATCTTATCTTTGAATTGCCATAAATCTTCATATCGTTCCCATGTGGCCTCCTCCGGTGATTGCCCTTTCCAATGGACGAGGAACATAGCGGTGGCTTTTTGCCCTTGTTTTCGCCTGGCCTTGTAATCCATGATAGCCTCAATCTCCCTATCATGCAATGAGGTGATAGTCATAGGCTCTCGACTTGATTAGCCCCTACTCGGATCATCCTTATCTTCATGATATGGCTTAAGCATGCTGGCATGGAAGACTGGGTAGATCTTAAGATACGATGGCATGTCAAGCTTGTATGAGATCTTGCCTACCTTGGCGACTATCTTAAATGGCCTCTCATACTTGCGAATCAGATTCTGATGCATGCCCCGTAGTGCCTTAAACTGTCTTGGATTAAACTTCACCATGACCATGTCCCCAACTCTATAGTCCGTGGGACGCCGCTTACGATCTGCAAACTTCTTCATCTTCTTAGCTGCCTTATCCAAGTAGGACTTAGCAGTGTCAAGCTGCTCCTCCCATCCTTTGGCCATATGATAAGCCCCCTAACTCTTTCCCTCGAACGCGGCTGGTAATGAATGTGGAGTTTGTGGCTGTTGGCCTGTGGCTAGCTCAAATGGTGTTTGCACCGTGGACTCACTCCGCTGCAAGTTATAAGAGAATTGGGCGATGTCTAGAAGCCTTGACCAATCTTTCTAATGCGCACTTACATAATGCCTCAAGTAGCATTCTAGTAAGGCATTGACCCGTTCCGTTTGTCCATCTGTCTGTGGGTGGAAACTAGTGGAAAAGTGTAGTTTCGTGCCAAGTATGTCGAATAATTCTCTCCAAAAGTTCCCAGTAAAACGGGGGTCTCGATCACTGATAATATGCCTTGGTAAGCCCCAATACTTCACTCCTTGACAGTGCAACCTGGTGTGGCAGACATGAAGGTGGCATATTTGGAAAATCTATCCACGACCACCATAATAGTATCATAACCGTCAAACTTCGGTAGGCAAGTGATAAAGTCCATAGTCACGCTCTCCAATGGATGCTCTGCAACTGGTAGTGGCTCCAAAAGTCCTCCGGGTTTTTGTTGCTCAACCTTGTCCTGTAGACAGACAAGACAAGTCTGCACATAACACTCTATGTCATCTCACATGCGTGGCCAATAGTAGACTGACTCAACCAAGTCCCTAGTGTGACGTTGGCCTGGATGACCAGCCCACATTGTGTCATGACTCTCCCTTATAATCCGCCGTCTAATGTCTCCAAACTTAGGCACATAGACCCGCCGACCTGTGGTAAGCAGTAGACCGTCTTCGACCCAAAAACGACTCGTATTGCCTTGGTTGGCTAACTCGATAAGTTGTTTGGCTGCTGGATCATGCTGCACACCTTCTTTTATAGCCTCACGAATAACCCATCTTGTTGAAGTGATTACAGCAAGCTCGGCCTTCCAGCTCAAGGCATCGGCTATAACGTTACCTTTGCCTGGCTTATACTCCAGTGCAAAATCAAATTCGGCCAAGAAATCCTGCCACCTAACCTGTTTTGGTGTGAGCTTCTTCTGCGTCTGATAGCTAGTAGCTACATTGTCGGTCTTGACCACGAACCTCGATCCGAGCAAATAATGTCGCCATGTACGAAGGCAATGCACAATGGCGGTCATCTCCTTCTTTTGCACCGTGTAACGTCGCTCCGTCTCATTTAACTTACGGCTCTCAAATGCTATGCGATGCTTATCCTGCATCAAGACACCACCAATGGAAAAATCTGAGGCATCTGTATGCACCTCAAATGTCTTGGCAAAGTCAGGTAATGCCAAGACTGGCTCCTCTGTTACAGCTGCCTTGAGGTCTTCAAACGCCCTTTGACAATGCTCCGTCCAAACCCATGGCTTGTTCTTCTTTAGCAACTCAGTCAATGGTGCGGCCTTTGCTGAGTAGCCACAGATGAACCGACGATAGTAGTTAACAAGGCCAAGGAAGGATCTCAACTCAGTTACCTTTATAGGTGCCTCCCACTCCTGGATAGCACGTACCTTAGCCTCGTCCATGCGTAGCTCGCCATTGCTAATAACATGGCAGAAGAAGTGCACCTTTGATTGTGCAAACTCGCATTTCTCCCTCTTGATGTATAGCTCGTTCTCCCGCAAGACTTGGAAAACCTTCCTTAAGTGCTTCATGTGCTCCTCCAAGGTGTTGTTGTAGATGACTACGTCGTCTAGGTAGACTACCACGAACTGATCAAGGTAGGGATGAAAAATCTTATTCATAAGGGTGCAAAATGTGGCATGTGCATTGGTTAAGCCGAAGGGCATCACCAACCACTCAAAGGCTCCATATCTCGTCACACATGCTGTCTTCGGCTCGTCCCCTTCTGCAATGCGAACCTGGTAGTAGCCCTTGCGAAGATCCACCTTGGTAAAGTACTTGGCTTGCCCAAGTCTATCAAAAAAGTCATCAATGAGCGGAATCGGGTAATTATTCTTCACTGTGACCTTATTAAGTGCTCGGTAGTCTATGCACAAGCGCAACGATCTATCGTTCTTTTTCTGAAACAATACTGGTGCGCCGAAAGGTGCCTTTGATGGGCGAATGTGACCAGCATCTAGCAGCTCTTTCAATTGTTTCCTAAGCTCCTCTAGCTCGGGCGGTGCCATACGATATGGGGCAAATGTGGGTGGCTTAGCCCCCGGCTCCAACTCAATCTTGTGATCCACCTCTCGCCTAGGCGGCAAGTGCTTAGGCAACTCCTCGGGCATGACATCTTTGTTTTCCTCAAGCAACTTCTCTATGCAAGGTGGTAGTGTCTCTTGAAAACTCTTGTCTTCTTCCAGACTTTCAATGGTTGCCACGAACGTCGGCTCCCCCTTCTTGATCCCCTTGACAACCTGCATAGCTGAGAGTTATGCTTGGCTCTGTCCGTGTGGCATAGACACTATAGGTACCATGCAAGCTCCTTCTCGCTCCATAACCAATAGATGTTGGAGGTAGGGATCGATCAAAGTATGACAATGTCTAAAGAACTCTTGTCCCAATATGATGTCAAAGATATCCATAGCGGTTACGGTAAAGTTTGTCATACCTTTCCAAGTTCCCAATTTGACACCAACTCCATTGGCTACCCCACAAGCATTTTGTACCTCGGCATTCACGGTCTTGACGCGGGAGTTGGTTGGAGCAAGCTTCAATTCTAGTCTTTTTGCGGCAGCCTCAGTCACAAAATTATGAGTTGCTCCAGTATCCACCATTGCACGAGCAGGCTTGTTGTTGATGGTGAGATCCACGTACTGGTTGCCATTCTCGGTAGGTTGGATAGATTGCGTTGTGACAGCACCGCATAATCCGAACATACCTAACTGTGCGGTTCCCGAACTCTCTCCTTGCGGCTGCTCCTTCCGTTCACGGACCATGGCGCTAAGGCTCTTTAGGTCGGGACAATTCTTGAAGTTGTGCGGCCCTCCGCATATGTAACATCCCTTCTTCTCGGTCTGCGCCTTCTTCACGGCGTAGCCGTGACGGCCACTTAACTTTTTGGAATCTTGAGTCTTATAGTATTGTTGTTGTATCTCCTTGCCTTTGCCACGGTCTCCCCCACCTTTGACATTGATAAACTTCGATTCTTTGACTTTCCCTTTGTCGTGCTTGTCATGCCTAAAATTCATCAATGATTCGGCCTCCACTATGGCTTGGTCTATATTTGTGACTTGCCGGCGTTGTAACTCCTGCTTAGCCCAATTTTGCAACCCATGAAGTGGAACAACAAGTCATCATTGGTCAGGTACTCAGGTTGGGGATTTGAAGCATAAGGGTAGTGAACTCCTTGACATAGACACGTATGCTCCTTGTTTGCTTCAACTCCCTAAGCTTGCGCCTTGCCTCGTACAAGACATTGTTTGGAAGGAACTGTCGCTTGAACTCGGCTTTGAACTGATCCCACGTGCGAATAGTACATAAACCTTTATCCACGTCGGCCATCTTCCTTCTCCACCATAGCATGGCAGTCCCTGAGAGGTACAACACTGCAGTGTTGATCATGGCCTCGTCGTCCTTCACTTTGTCGTGCTTGAAGTAGTTCTCCAAGTGCCAAAGGAAGTTTTCCACTTCTTGTGCATAACGAACACCTTTGAACATCGGGGGTTTGGGAGCCTAGATCTTGGCCTCCCTCGTCACCACAACATTGCTGGCTGCCTCGGTCACGCCAGCACTAACATGCTCTTCGAGTGACTCTATCTTTGCCTTCATAGCATCGATAGTACTCAAAGCCTCCATGAGTCTGCACTCTAAGGCAGTGATGGTTAGCCTTAGCTCCATCTCGGTTTGTGTACGTCCCTCCAAGTCATTTCGGATACTCTCAATATCTTCAATAGTGTGCCCCTCAAGAACGCTAAGGGTGCCTTCCACCTTCCCCAAGCGTTGGCCAAAGATCTCCACGGCGTCCATCCCCGCGTTCATCTTCCTCACCCACTCTTTACCAAGCGAGATGTCCTCGGGCAGGACCTCCACTTCATCCTCGCTCGCCTCAGTGGCAGATGGTTCTTGGGATGTAAACCCTTCGTTTGACACAACCTTGGGTGGCACCTCCTGGATCTTGTTGGTAGCATTTCTCTTTTTGTTACGACCGCTCTTGCCAGCAACATCCTGGATGACGTTGGCTTGGGTGTTGGCAACATTAATTTCTCTATCGTTCGCCATTCCCTTAGTTGCAACCTTTGCTCTGATACCACGTTGTCACGTACTTAGTCGTTAACTAAGTACACGTGCGGCACTTGACAATTTGCTCACGTTCTTGTTATGCCAACTCAACCTTACTACACTCAAGATCGCTAAGAGAATGGTAGAAAGAACACAAGAGAATTGTTAAAGGAAACTTTGTATTAGAGAGAACTTGAATTGTTTGCTTGGTGAAATACAAATGAATGGCCCCCTTTATATACTAGTCTCCTAGGGGCTAGTATGTAAATATTAATTGTTACACAAGTCCTTAATATTTATAAGATAAGGGCTTTCTCTAGAATTCTCTACAAGCCTAGAAGATTTCAAGGACTTTCCTAGCAAATCCATAGGGATCTAGTCTTCCAAAGGAAATGTCCATACTTCTCTAGAATTTTCTCACAAATGCAAGCCTTCCTCCCATGTAAGCTTCCACATGGCATTAATATATGCCAAATGGCGCCTATGTGGCATGATGACATGGCGAGTCATCACACTACACTTGAGTTTTCTGGAGCTTATTATCTTACTATTGCAAATGTTTTAGTTCATATTGCTGAAATTTCTCTTTTACTACATAATTTGAAGAAGAAAGAAGGATATACTTCTGTTGTTGAATCTATGCTAGATAAGTTTAAAAAATATTTCTACCCAATTCCCCCTATTTACCTAATTGGTGCTATTTTAAACCCTTCTATCAAAATGGCCACTTGTCGCTAATTAATCAGTGCTTTATATTCTTATATGGATATTGAACCAACTGAAATTCCTGATATTGACACTTGTATTTCTGATCTACACAAACATTTAGAAACATTATATAAATATTATGCTAACATTGTTGATGCTTCTTCTGTTGTAGATGCAAATATTCCTTCAAGTTCAGTTTCAACATCTGGGACCAGTGCTTTGGATGATAATGATGGTGTTGAAGATTATTTGATTTGGTCTACACTAGGGGAGCATCAACAAACCAGTAGCAAGAATATTGATGAACTTCAATTCTACTTGCAAAAGTCAGCAGAGCCCCCCACAAAGGACTTTCTACCACTGGGTTGGCGGAAGAGCAACTCAAATCAATTTCATGTTCTTTCGGCCATGGCTCGAGACGTGCTAAATGTGCCGATTTCAACAGTCGCATCAGAGAGCGCATTTAGCCAAGCAAGGCAGCAACTAGGAGATACCTGTCATTCATTGGGCAGCAACGCTTTGGAAATTCTAGTGTGCTTCAAAGATTGGATAAGATCAGAACGGCGAAATCAAGGGCGTGACGAGGTAGATGAAGCGGAGGACCAAGAAATTGGAGATATAATGGTTTATGGTTCTAATTCAACCAATGCTGGAAACCAAGAACCTCATGTTGACATGGATGAACTTACAAAAATGATGCAAAGCATGTGATGTACTATTTCTTTTTTTTTATAATTGTTGTAAACTTTTAATTTGCAAGTTCAAAAATAACAAAATCAAAAAGAACTTGCAACTTAATTTGAAGTATTATATATTATTCAATAAAAATATCAAATGAAAGCCTTCAGAGCTTGATCCTTACATATTGCCTATTGGTCTTATTAAATAATTTTTTATAGCCACTTACTTTCAAATTTCAATTTTAAAATTGTAAAATTCAAATTTCAAATTTAAAACTTTAAACTTCAAAGTTTAATTCTAAACCTTAAAAGTTTGCAAACACTTAAGTATCAATAACATTGAATAAGAAAAACAAAATTTACTTTAAAGAAAAAAATAGCACGGCCCGGTCCAGCCCGAACCCGGACGGACAAAAAAAACCCGAAAAAGTACAACTCGCTAACAGCCCGCTAATTCAGCCTGCTAACAGCCCGGAACGTTAAACGGACGGGCTGGTTTTTTTTGTGTACAGCCCGTCCCACCCCGCCCGTTAAACACCCATACTTGAGACATTCTCTTGAGAGAGATGAGTGAACCTTTCGTAAATCTTTGGATTTAGTGCTAAAATTCTTAAGTGAGTCAGGCAACCAGAAAGTAGAAGAGGAAGAGTTTGGAGTCCACCATGACCTACATGATAAAGCAAGAGTCCTTGATGAGTAAAGCCAACTTTTGATGCTCAAATGTCACTTTAGAACTATATGTGCATAAATGTTTAACTTGTCGCCTTGTTGATAATACATAGGTAGTGTGGGTAATTGTTGGTCCCAACTAATGTGCGGATGGCTCACCTTCGACTCGCTGAAATGATCCTTAACTTTTGGAGGTGGGAAACAATTTATTTGCTTTAGTACAAGCAAAGACTTAAGTTTCGAGGAGTTGAGAAGTGGGAATTCTAGCTACTTATTAGCGCCTTTTAGCTTTTGTTTAAATCTAAAAGCATTAAATTGTGTTCCCGAAACTAATGACAACAACAAAAAAAAAACCAGTTTGATCCCAACAGGTGGGGTCTGGGGAGGGTAGTCTGTACGCAGACCTGACCCCTACCTAATGCAGGTAGAGAGATTATTTCTGTTAGTTTATAGATATGTATAGTGTAGTCTTGTCCCACATTGGAAGAGGAGTAATATCTCCTTGTAGTGTATAGCTATAAATAGGGACCTCTTGTATTGTATTTATCATCCAATATCAATAACATATTTTCTCCCGTGCCTTCTCACATGGTATCAGAGCATTAGTGAGAAAAGATCGTTGTGCGTCATTCCAGCGTTAACCGGGAAGAAAGAACTTAGTCATCGTGTAATTTTTCCGGTGACCTAAGGCTTGTCTAAGTGAAAGTCACTTTCTGTCGGTGTTGTGCTAAAACCAACACCACCATCAGGTAGATCACCCTCCGACTACTAACCCCTTGAAATTTTATCCGGTAGAAAAGCCGCCACGCTCCTCCACGCGCCGGAAACAACTTTTCCGGCGAGGGTTCCGTCCACTTTCCGGCCATTTTTTCACGAAGTTTCTTCAGGACAGTGTGTTCTCCTCAAAATTCCGAGCCTACCCATCTAATTCAAATCAAATTCCGACCACTTTTATATTTTTCCGGCGTGAACAGTGACTTTTCTGGCCATTTTTTGAAAATATTTCTTCAGGACAGCTTGCTCACAAAGGAATTCCGAGTCTATCCATCCTGGTTACAACAAATTCCGACAACTTTGGAATTTTCCGGCGAGCTACAGTGTTTCCGGAGTGAACAGCGTTCCGGCGCAGAACAGTGTTCTGTTTTCCTGCTGTAGACAGTGTTTTTCAAGCTATTTCTTCAGCTACTACTACAAATTGTAGCGACATGGGGACCGATGCTTTGAATAGTCGGATGGTTTCTTTAGCAGAGTATATTGAGTTCCTTCAGTATAAAGCATGTAAGCAGACATCGTCTGAGATAGCTTCTGTTGTTCAAACAGGTAATAGCGTGACTTGTTTCTCCCAATCTTCATCCTCTGAGTTTTGGGTCATTGATTCAGGTGCATCAGATCATATTTCTGGTAACAAATCTTTTTTCACTACTATTTCGTATTCTCAATCTCTTCCAAAATTCACAATGGCCAATGGGTCTCAAACCATGGCAACTGCAATAGGTCAAGCAAGCCCACTTCCTTCCTTACCTTTAGATTCAGTCCTTTATGATCCCAATAGTCCTTTTAATCTCATAGCTGTTAGTCGCTTAGCCAAATCACTTAAATGCGCTGTTTTATTTCTTGATGACCATGTTTTTATACAGGAACGCAGTACGGGGCGGATCATTGGTACCGGGCGTGAATCAAACGGACTTTATTACCTTATCCTTGCTAAATCACATGGACTCACATCCTGTCTTCCTTCTACAACTTGTCCTGTTACTGATTCACCAGATTTATTACATAAACGGTTGGGACATCCCAGTTTGTCAAAACTTCAAAAAATGGTATCTGGTTTATCTCACTTGTCAGCTCTAGAGTGTGAGTCATGTCAGCTTGGTAAGCATACCCGCACCCATTTCCCTCGACGTCTTGATAATCGAGCAGAGTCACCTTTTACTTTAGTCCATTCAGATATTTGGGATCCTAGTCGGGTCAGTTCCACCTTAGGATTCCGCTACTTTGTTAGTTTCATTGATGATTATTCCAGATGCACTTGGATATTTTTGATAAAAAATCGATCTGAGTTGTTTTCTATTTTCCAGACCTTCCACGCTGAAATTCAAAATCAATTTGGGGTTTCTATTCGCACATTTCGTAGTGATAATGCCCGAGAGTATTTGTCTTCCCCATTTCAGCAGTTTCATTTGTCTTCCCCATTTCAGCAGTTTATGAAATCTCATGGGATTATTCATCAAACATCTTGTCCGTACACATCTCAACAAAATGGGGTAGCTAAAAGAAAAAATAGACATCTTATTGAAACTGCTCGTACCCTACTCATACAATCTCATGCTCCGTTGCGTTTTTGGGGGATGCCGTTCTTACATCTTGTTATCTTATTAATCGTATGCCATCTTCACCTATCCAGAACCAAGTTCCATTCTCTGTCTTGTTTCCCCACTTACCTTTGTTCTCTCTTCCACCCCGTATCTTTGGAAGCACTTGTTTTGTCCATAACCTTACTCCAGGAACAGATAAGTTAGCTCCTCGTGCTCTTAAGTGCGTATTTCTGGGTTTCTCGAGAACACAAAAGGGGTATCGATGCTACTCTCCTGACCTCCAGCGGTACCTTATGTCCGCTGATGTTACCTTCTTTGAAACCCAATCATACTTCACAGGTTCAGGTCATCACTTAGATATTTCTGAGGTACTACCAATTTCATCTTTTGGAGATTCAGTCACTCCAGCTCCATCACCTACAACTCCAGTTGTAGCTCCACCACCTATAGCTCCAGTTGTAGCTCCACCACCTATAGCTCCAGTTGTAGCTCTACCACCTATAATTCCGGTTGTAGCTCCACCACCTATAGCTCCAGTTCCTCCACATAATCCAGTTCAACCTTCTGCAGCTCCACCATTCTTGACTTATCATCGTCGTCCACATCCAGCATCAGGCCCAGGTGATTCACGCCCCGCATCAGATTCTGCACCTACTGCGGACTTGTCTCCTCTTAGTCAACCAATTGCACTCCGCAAAGGTGTACGATCCACACTTAATCCTAATCCCCACTATGTCGGTTTAAGTTATCATCGTCTGTCGTCACCACATTATGCTTTTATATCTTCTTTGTCCACTGTTTCTATCCCTAAGTCTACAGGTGAGGCACTATCTCATCCAGGATGGCGACATGCTATGATTGACGAGATGTCTGCTTTACATGCGAGTGACACTTGGGAGCTTGTTCCTCTTCCTGCAGGTAAATCTACTGTTGGTTGTCGTTGGGTTTATGCAGTCAAAGTCGACCTGGATGGCCAGATTGATCGGCTTAAGGCTCGTCTTGTTGCGAAAGGATATACTCAGATTTTTGGGCTTGATTATAGTGATACTTTCTCTCTCGTGGCTAAAGTAGCATCTATTCGTCTCTTTTTGTCCATGGCTGCGGTACGTCATTGGCCTCTTTATCAGTTAGACATTACGAATGCTTTTCTCCACGGTGATCTTGAGGAAGAAGTTTATATGGAGCAACCACCTGGTTTTGTTGCTCAGGGGGAGTTTAATGGTTGTGTGTGTAGATTGCGCAAGTCACTATATGGTTTGAAACAGTCCCCTCGAGCTTGGTTTGGTAAGTTCAGCACAATTATTCAGGAGTTCGGCATGACTCGTAGTGAGGCTGATCACTCTGTGTTTTATCGGCATTTTGCTCCTAATCTGTGTATTTATCTAGTGATTTATGTTGATGATATTGTTATTACTGGTAATGATCAGGATGGTATTACTAATTTGAAGGAACATCTCTTTCAGCACTTCCAGACTAAGGATCTGGGCAGATTGAAGTATTTTCTAGGTATTGAGGTCGCTCAGTCTAGCTCAGGTATTGTTATTTCACAGCGGAAGTATGCCTTAGACATTCTTGAGGAGACTGGAATGATGGGTTGCAGACCTATTGACTCTCCTATGGATCCGAATGCTAAGCTTCTGCCTGGACATGGGGAGCCTCTTAGAGACCCTACGAGATATAGGAGGTTGGTTGGCAAATTGAATTACCTCACAGTGACTAGACCTGACATTTCTTTTCCGGTGAGTGTTGTAAGTCAGTTTATGGATTCTCCATGTGATAGTCATTGGGATGCAGTTGTTCGCATTCTTCAGTATATAAAGTCAGCTCCAGGCAAAGGATTACTATTCGAGGATCGAGGCCACGAGCAGATTGTTGGGTACACAGATGCTGATTGGGCAGGATCACCTTTTGATAGACGTTCTACGTCTGGATATTGTGTTCTAGTAGGAGGTAATTTGGTCTCGTGGAAGAGCAAGAAACAGAATGTAGTTGCTCGATCTAGCGCCGAAGCCGAATATCGGGCCATGGCTATGGCGACGTGTGAGTTAGTTTGGGTCAAGCAATTGCTCAAGGAGTTAAAGTTCGGAGAAATCAGCAAGATGGAACTAGTGTGTGATAACCAAGCTGCTCTTCATATTGCGTCAAATCCGGTGTTCCATAAGAGGACTAAACACATTGAGATCGACTGTCACTTTGTCAGAGAAAAAATATACTTTCAGGAGATATTGTTACAAAGTTTGTAAAGTCGAATGATCAACTAGCAGATATTTTCACTAAGTCTCTTACTGGTTCTCATATTAGTTACATGTGTAACAAGCTCGGTACATATGATGTGTATGCACCGGCTTGAGGGGGAGTGTTAGTTTATAGATATGTATAGTGTAGTCTTGTCCCACATTGAAAGAGGAGTAATATCTCCTTGTAGTGTATAGCTATAAATAGGGACCTCTTGTATTGTATTTATTCATCCAATATCAATAACATATTTTCTCCCGTGCCTTCTCACAATTTCCAATAGACCCGAGGCTCAGGAAGGGCAAGAAGAAGAAGAGGAAAGCAAGGAAGGAAGAAAGATGGAAGAGAAAAGAAAAGGGAGAGATAAAGGATAAGTAGTACCAAATAATAGCAACAGGGAATACAATACCTGAGGCGAACAAAACCACAAAACGTAATAAAAATCTAAGAATATAAAGGGACATGCATGCTACTAAGACTATCGGTGAGCAACTAAAAACTACCCACTAACCTTCTACCTTAATCCTCGATCTCCACACCCTCCTATCAAGGGTCATGTCCTCAGTGAGCTGAAGCAGCGCCATGTCCTGTCTAATCACCTCTCCCCAGTACTTCTTAGGCCTACCTCGACCTCTTCTCAAACTCTCCATGGCCAACCTCTCACACCTCCTGACAGGAGCATCAATGCTTCTTCTCTTAACATGTCTGAACCATTCTCAGCCTCGACTCCAGAATCTTGCCCTCCACGGGGGCTACTCCCACTCTGTCCCGGATAGTTTCATTCTTAATCCTATCTCTCCTGGTACACCCACACATCCATCTCAACATCCTCATCTCTGCTACTCTCATCTCCTGCACGTGGGAGTTCTTGATTGGCCAACACTCATCCCCATACATCATAGCCGGTCGAACCACCACTCGATAAAACTTACCCTTAAGTCTTAGCGGCACATTCCTATCACACAAAACACCGGAAGCGAGCCTCCACTTCATCCATCACGCTCCGATGCGATGTGCGACATCTTCGTCAATCTCCCCATTACCCTGGATAATAGACCCGAGATACTTAAAACTCGCTCTCTTAGGGATAACTTGAGCATCAAGCTTAACCTCTACGTCTGCATCATGGGTCCCATCACTGAATTTGCACTCCAAGTATTCTGTCTTGGTTCTACCGTAACGCCGCTAACCTCCAAACACCTCCACAGGACCTCCCTCAGAACTTTATTGTATGCCTTCTCAAGGTCAATAAACACCATATGCAAATCCTTCTTCCTCTCCCTATACTGCTACACTAATCTCCTTACCAGATGAATCGTTTCCGTAGTCAAACGCCCCGGCATGAATCCAAACTGATTCTCAGAAATAGGCATGCACCTTCTCACCCTGGCCTCCACCACCCTCTCTCAAACCTTCATAGTGTGACTCAACAACTTGATACTCCTATAATTGTTGCAATTTTGGATATCACCCTTGTTCTTGTAAAGCGGAACCATCGTACTCCACCTTCATTCTTCGGGCATCTTCTTTGTCTTAAAAATAACATTAAACAGCCCAGTGAGCCACTCTAAACCTGCCCGCCCTGCGCTCTTCCAGAATTCCACCGGGATTTCATCTGGCCCCGTCGCTCTGCCCCTGCACATCTTACACATCGCCCCTTCCACCTCCTCTACCGTAATCCGCCTACGGTACCCAAAATCCCACTGACTCTCGGAGTGCTCCAACTCACCCAGCACAATGTGTCTATCCCCCTCCTCATTCAACAGTTTATAGAAGTATGTCTGCCATCTTCTCCTAATGAGTGCCTCGTCCATCAACACTTTGCCATCCTCGTCCTTGATGTACTTGACTTGGTCTAAGTCGCGGGCTTTCCTCTCCCTCACCTTGGCCAACCGGTACAACCTCTTGTCCCCGCCTTTGCCCTCGAGCTCCTCGTACAAACGAGCAAACGCCGCGTTCTTAGCCGTCGTAACTGCTAACTTTGCCTCTTTCTTTGCCTTTCTGTAACACTCCCGATAAGTCATTTTTTCCTCCACGTTTGTACTCTTTACTAGCTTCAAATAAGCAGCTTTCTTAGCTTCCACTTTACCTTGAACCTCTCCATTCCACCACCAGTCCCCTTTATGAAGCCCTTCGTGACCCCTAAGACCTCTCTAGCAGCTACCCTAATGCAATCCGCAGTCGTCAACCACATACTAGACGCGTCCCTCATACCCATCTAGGCCCTCATAGCCAACAACTTCTCCCTTAACTCCTGAGCTTTGTCCTTGGTCAAGTTACCCCACTTGATCTTAGGTTGCCTGCACCCTGCCCTCTTCCTCCTACTCCTCTTGATCTCCAGGTCCATAACTAGGAGCCTATGTAGAGTCGTGAGGTGCTCACTTGGGATGACCTTGCAGTCAGTGCACAGACCTTTATCGCATTTCCTGAAGAGAAGATAATCAATCTGAGTCTTGCCCATTGAATTTCGGAAAATGACCAGGTGCTCTTCCCTGTTCAGAAAACTCGAGTTAGCTATAACCAAATCAAAAGCTCTAGCAAAATCCAACAGTGAATTACCTCCCTCATTCTTATCCCAAAACCGTACCCGACATGCACATCATCATAACCCCTAGCACTAGCCCCTATATGACCATTGAAATCTCCGCCAATGAACAACTTCTCTGTGTGCGGGATACTACGCACCATCTCGTCCAAGTCCTCCCAGAATTGCTTCTTGACCTCCTGGTCCAAACCTACCTGAGGAGCGTATGCACTAATCACGTTTACAGTAAACCCACCAACTACCGGCTTAATACTCATCAACCTATCATTTACCCTCTAACCTCAACCACGAGCTCCCGAGGTCTCTGTCTACTAAAATACCTACCTCATTCTTACCCTTAGCGATCCCTGAGTCCATCTAGTCTCTTGAACACACGCTATGTTGATCTTCCTCTTCTGAAGAATCTTACTTAACTCTATAGACTTCCCCGTCAACGTCCCAATGTTTCAAGACCCAATTCTCAGCCTAGAGGCTTTCTTACCCCCTTCCCACCCCTGGACCCCACCCCCAACCCCACCCGAAGGAAAATTACGCAAAATTGTGCAAAATTGCAGGAATTCTGGAAGTTGGGCCCCCGAAATGAAATCCGGCTAAAAAAGGAGCAATCTAAGCACAAGGCAATAAAGTGCACAGCAAAAATTGCTGACCACAGAATTCCATCTGCGACCGCAAACAAAGAAGGAAAAATTTGCAGGCATTTGTGCAAATTGCGGACCACACATGAATTGTGTGGCCGCAAAATATGGGCTAAGGGTCAAGATTAGAGAGTGCAAAAGGACCAAATCCAGGACCTCAGTCAATTGCGGACCGCAATATATTTGTGCGGCCGAAGAAGATTGCCTTGCGGCCGCAATCCTAATATTTTGTACCGTAGAAGAGAGCCTTGTGGCCGCAGTTCCTAATATTTCGGACCGTAGAAGAGAGCCTTGCGGCCACAGTTCTTAATCTGCGGACCGCAGAACAGTTGCCTTGCGGTCACAGTTTAGAAATGTCCGGCCGCAGAACCCCAGTTCCTGCCATATGAAGAAATCTACGGACCGCACATGGAATTGTGCGGCCGCAGAACTTCCCGAGGGGTATTTTTGTCCGAGATTTTCAGGCTAGTATAAATAGACGAGTTTCACAAAATTAGGTCAAGTTTGAACATCTGCAATTACTGTAGCCGTTTTTCTTTGCCATTTTTTGGAAGTTTACTTTGGTGTATTTTACAATAGATTTAATCATTTTAAGATTTCATTATCAGTTTAATTAGCCTTTCTTCTCTATTTTCTTCAAACCCAAGTATGAGTAGCTAGATTTTCACTAGGGTTGTGACCCAACCCTTGTGTGTAAACCTTATGGGTATTTAATTTATTGCATGTTTATGATTGGGAGTTTATTATTTAGCTTAGTTAATGCTTTAATTGTGGAATTAATGGTTGAAAACATTAGTTCATGCCTATTTGACTTAGTCTCTTCTTGAGAAAGAGCCTAGTCTAGGATAACTTAGCTAACAAGGAATTGGGTCAATCGAGAGATTGATTAACCCAATTAAAGGATTCAACCTAGAGATAGTAATAACCCGACTTGAGCTTTTATCAACTGTTTTGAGTGGGTAATTTAGAGTTGATAGCTATAATACACCCAGTCAACAGAACAAACATTAAAGTCTTTATCCCATTAGGCAAACACCTAGGCAATGGCCACAGCTCTAGGCTTTTTATCAATTTGGAAAAACCTCAAAAATAATTTTCTCTAGTCTTCTTTCTATATTCTGCAATCAATACAGTAAAATTAGAAATAGAAAACCAATCTTTTTGTGGAAGTGCAATCTAGATAATTCAATCACGCACATTGAAATATATACCCCTAACTCCCATCTTAGCTCCCTATGTATTCGACCCCGACTCTTAGTTGGGTTTTATTATTGCAAACGATCGTTATATCTCTATTGAGGTGTGCATTTGGACGCGATCAGGGTGCAGCACCAAAAGTGAAGCAACATATGTATCAGGAGGGCTAGGATTAACATAGAAATTTTCATATATAAGGTACTCCATTTTATTCAATATCACCCTAGCTTTGACTTAAAAAATCATTGTATCTGAGAAGATATCTTGAGAAGTTTTGTGCACACGATTAAGAACTAACGTAGACTCCCACTCATCCGGAAAAAAATAAAGACACTCATCCATGGATTTTTTTGACACAACGCCTTATGTTGTGTTGAAATGCCATGCAAGATACCGATTTCTTTTTTTGTGGGGGGGGGAGTATTTGGCCATTTCCATAGGGTTCCAACCCTCTACTATAAACCGCAACCCTAACCTCTTTTATCATTTCAGCACGACCCAAGAGAGGAAGAGCACCCCAAGGAAGAGGGGTTGAGCCATAACCCAAAATCTTCAAATCCTTAAGGTATGAAGAAGGATTAAAATTCATGTTTTGGTTAAATTATACAATCTTAGGCTAATAATTTGGGTTCAACTATCAAATCCATGATTTTTGTCTATATTTTCAGCTTCCGCGCCAAATCACCCAAATGTTATGGAACTTCAACTTCAAAGCGGAAAACTTCTCCTCCTTAACTCATGAGTATGACTTATCATCTATCGACAACCATATATTAATGTTAAGATTGGGCAAAGAGGAGGATTTGAACCTAGGATTCATCCGTGGGTTAAAACTAGAGGATTTAACGGCCTAGAGCCATTATTTGGAGTTTGTTTCATTGTTAACTCTCTATGAGTCCTGTTTTATGAATGTAACAAAAATTGAGCATTGAGCTAAGGTTGAAGGCTATATTCTAACAATATTAATTTAAATTATACCCTTAAATGTAGATTCAACCTTAAACTTTAAGATTTAAACCTTACGATCAATATAATTCAACCTTCAGTTTAAAAATTCAAATCATGATTCTAACAATATTAATTTAAACTTTAATATTTCAACCATAATTCTAGCAATATAATTCCATTCTACTGATATTGAACATAAACTTTAACCTAAACTTTAGGTTTAAACCATATCCTAACAATAAAATTTAACCTAAAACTTTAGGTTTAAACAAGAAACATGCACAAAACTCAAACTCTAAACCCTAAACCCTAACCCAAAGCTCTCAAAATAGGCGATTTGAGGCGCAACACAGGCAATTTTCATGAGCAGCCTTCCATGGCCAATCTGACCACTGGCCAACCTCTTAAAGAGGTTGGTCAATCGTCTCCTTCACCCATACAGCCTCCACAAACATCCACTGAACCCTAATCTGGGTGTCTTAACTAATCCAATTAGGCCTGAGGTTATTGGAAATGCTAGTAGTGATCAGGGTATGAAATTAGTTGTTGTGATTGATGTTGTGAAGACTGGTAATGCAAGACCACTACCTGAAACTAATGAAACAGTAAAAACTATTTTTACGGATTAGTAAACCCTAATTTGGGTTCTGCCAATGATTTGCAAAGGAAGGAGGTTGAGCATGGTGTTTATGCGAGGATAATGTGCTTAATGATCAGTTGGTTAACGAGAATATCAACACACAACAAGGTCAAATGGAAGTGATTGTAGAACCTCTATCTACTGGAGCAATTGAATGTTCCTACGGCTTGTGCTTCAGGAACTGGGCAGAATTTACAATTGCAAATCATTGTACCACTGAAGTCCTCAAACCAAGTCTTACATGACATTATAACTCATAATGTTACACCTGTGGAGATTAAAAATGCCTTGGTGGAGTAGAACCATATTAAAGAAGAGAGTGATGATGAATCAACTGCATGTAACTTTAAACAAGTAGCAAGAGAAGCAGACTTATCACCTAGAGCTAGTGCAAAGGGTAGTTATAAAGGCAGAAAACAAAATCAGAATAAAGAAGTGACACATCCAACTAGAATTTTGCCTAAGAGGGCGGTTTCACAACATAAATGATGATTAAGGCCCTGATTTGGAATATAAGGTATGTGAATACACAACAGGCCTTTTCAGCAACATGAATAAAGAGCATGGAGTGGGAGCTTGTTGTATTTCATCACGTCATTGGACAACATATAATGATCACCTAAATATGAAGACTTTGCTTTTTATGTCAACTCGTGTGGACTGTTTGATCTAGGCTTCAAAGGGAATCCTTTCACTTCGTGGAATAGAAGACATAATGTAGAATGTATATTCAAGAGGCTAACAGAATTTTTGTGAATCTGCAATGTTCAGAATTTGTTCCCAGCAATTGATGTGGAACACCTCATCAAAAAAGGTTCTAATCATGCACCATTACTGATGCACCGTGGAGAAGAATCTACTCAGTTTGTCAAGCCATTCAAATTCTTGAACTTCTAGACTCAACATGAGAACTTTAAAGAAGTGGTGAGGCAAAACTGGATGGCTAATTTTTTTGGGAATCCCTTTTTAATGTCCAAGAAGAAATAGAAGAAGGTTAAGATTGCATTATCTAAGTGAAGCAAAGATGCCTACGGTGATATCATTAAGAGCTTGCAATTAGGGAAGATAATTTTTGGTTGAATGAAATGTTGTTTGAGGAGGAGCTTACAATTGAGAATAGAATTATACTTCAAAAAGCACAAGCTGAGTTGAAGAAGTATCTGAGAATAAAAGAACAATATTGGAAGCAGAAGGCAGATATGACTTGGTTTTCTGAAGGAGATAGGAACACTAAATTTTTCCACAATCAAGTGAATGGTATTAAAAAGAGAAGATGCAATTGAAATGGATCCAAATGGAGATGGGACCGGCTTAAACTCAAGATCTAATTTCTAATGCTGCTATGGAATTTTTTCAGAACTTATTCACACAAGAAGGAGATCCTATTAACTTTGAACTACTTGATAATGTCCCTTCAATGGGTGTCTTTTGAGCAGAAAATAGAGCTTTGCATGTATCCAACTATTGAGGGGGTGAAAGGGGTTGTATTTGCATTAACTGGTGCTAGTACTAGTGGTCCTGATGGGTTCACTAGCATCTCCTATCAGGGGTGTTGGGATATTGTAGGTAAGGATATATATAACATGCTACTAGTCTTCTTTGGGGGTGCTTCATTGCCTAAATCCATCACATACACCAAATTTGTTCAACTTCCAAAGAAAATATTCCAAAACTGAAGTCAAGGAGGAAATGTTAATGACCTCATTCAATCTTTTTTTCTAGCCTTCGCTATCGTGGGATCGATAGATAGCTAGTAGTTATGAGCAGCAGTCTCCTGACTATAGATAGGAAAAGATGTAGAGGTGCGTGCTACCCTCATGAGGGACTGAGAAGTTGACGACATCCCTGCTTGTCGCAAGAACGGCTCCTCGGTGGAGGAGTAGAACCGTCGGTCCCCCTCGGTCAACTTGCTTGTGCCTGATGTTACCTACCATAGGACCTCCGTCCCCGAAGCAAAGAAAGAGGAGCAGGAACAAGAGGTTGTCCTCTCCCGTCCCAGTAGTTCTGCAACTACTACCGTTGTTGTTGGCTATTGGTCTTGCTTCTTTTGGTCTGGTCTAAAGGTCTATGGGGAAGACCTTTTCTTACTCTTCAACTCCCGGTAATTTCTTCCTTTTTCTATCATGCAATCAAGATGGATATGACCAAAGCCTATGATAGGATTTCTTGAAAATATTTGTTGCATGTTGTGAGAAAGATGAGGTTTGTTGAGCATTTTATCAATATGGCATAGAGATTATTGTCCAATAATTAGTACTCAATATTGATTAATGGTCAAGCTGCAGGATATTTTCAGCTACAAGGGGTATGAAGCAAAGAGATCCTCTTTCTCGTGGCTCGTTCATTCTCTTTGCTGAGGTGCTTTCCAGGTCCTTGGACAAGTTATTTGAAGACAAATCTTTCATTGGATTTGGCAATGCCTAAGTGAACTGATCCATTGAATCATCATGCTGATGACATCATTGCATTTGTTTTTGCTCATTTTGATTCTTTAAGGAAGGTGATGACAGTCTTGAACAATTATGAAGAGATCTTTAGGCAGCTGATCAACAAGACAAACAAGATAAAATAGTATATATTACACACGAGAGCGTAGTCGCACCCATATTCCTATTACCTATGAGGGAGAAACAATTGCAATCTAAGAGACAAAGTTAATACAGAAAATGTGATAGCTAATAAGATGCTTCTTTGCACGGTAAAAGAGATAAGAAAAATGATTTGAACTAGTGATGCTTGCCACTAATATGATGTATGCTTACTTTCCCTTAGTGATAATAACTATATATACATGTATAAGTATGTAAGTGTGTGTTATCATAATGTGTTTTAATTGTTGCATTTCACCAGACCGATTATTTCGAACTAAGTTGGTGAACTCATTCCTTTCCTCTTACTGCCTATACAAGTTCCAAGTGGCTAGTCCCTTGAATCATCCCACGTGGCCAGACTTTATTTTGTATGTATCACGTTTATGTCTAGGACAGTTATAACATCATTCTAGTGTTTCTCCATGAACCCTCAAGGTAGTTGTAACACGTAATGTATGTCGGAAAGGCTTTATATACCTATGTGATGCCTTGTGGAATATTTAATGTTTATGTTCCCTATAACTTCCACGTGATGATATGTGATCATCCAATGATCTATTTAATGTGTTTATGGTACAAAGTCTCATGGAACTCCAATATATATGTTACGTATAGTATATAAACGAAGGATATGAGTTCGCCGACAAGTGTTGTGCTCGTGGGTGTTGGTCATGGCCATCTGGATTTGGGCCATGAGAATATTTGTGCCAAACTACCCTTGAATTTCTTGCTCATTACATCAACCACACCGTTTGTCTTTCTCGGACGATAAAGAATAGTACACTCATAGTCCTTGAATAGTTTCATCCACTAGCGTTGGCGAATACTCAATTTTCTTCGGTATAAATTGTTCTTCAAGCTCTTATTGTACGTATATGTGTACAAGTAATGCCCTTCAAATCTTAGAGGCAAACACCACTACCAACATCTCCAAATCATGTGTTAGATTATCCTACTTGTGCTTCTTCAACTGCCTCAAAGCATAAGTTATCATACTACCAAGATGCATGAGAACACATTCAAATCCTGCCCTAGAATCATCACAAAACATTGGTAAAATTATCAAACATGTCTTCAGCTTTTGATAGCCTTTGTTTTTTTTTTTGGATAACCGTGGTGTTCGGGTCAGCTTGCGCGCAGCTCGACTAATTCCACGGGATACCTGCCACTTCCCACCAGCAACAGGTACCAGATAACTCTATCCACCAAGGCTTGGATAGATGGAAAGAAATCACATAGTATTTGTCTCTGCTAGGATTTGAACCTGAGACCTCATGGTTCTCAGTTCTCACCCTTTTGATAGCTCTTGTTACGTTCTTACAATAACTCTTGCTACGTTCTTTTGTCCACTGAAATTTCAACTTTTCTTGTGTTGCCTTTTCCAAATGCTGCTATCCTAGAAGAATCCTTCTAAATGTTTGTAATAGCTACCAATTTCAAGAAATGCATATCTTCGCAGAAGTAGTGAATCTGGTTTGTTTTTGAACTTCTTCTATATTCACAAGATCTACCATCATCTATGTTGCATGGACTCTTTAAAATCTCCATCGCTCCCATGTTGACCTGACATGGGTGTGGGTATGAGTTTGTTATTCACATCGGATTTGGTCAACTTACTTTGGATACCTTAACTACATTCTATGACCGAGAAATATAAATTGATTAGGTATTTGGTTTGATTTTGGATATATGCCATATGTATAGAGCTATATAAAGTATGCGAATATTTTTTTATTACACAAGATATTTTATAATAAAATATATACTTTATATGTCATAACATACATCTATTAACTATATCCCAACACCCGGATCCGCACACGGATCTATACCCCTAAAATTCATGTGATGAAAAACTCGACCTCTAGATCCACACCTGTATCGATTATCCACACCAAGTCCGAACAAAATAGACGTAATCTCATCCTTATATACAACATATCTTAGGAATGACACTGAGTTTATCCAAGCTTCGTACTTGAAGAACATAGCACAAACTCATGCTCCTATAGTGTCCACAACAAATTCCTCAAATGATTCTCATGTTATTCTCAGCTATGGGAATATACTAATATATCATCAATGAATACTATATCAAATATGTCATCCAGCAATGTCTTGAACACCCTATTCGTGAATGCAACATAAGCATTCGTTAGTATGATGGACATCACAAGGAACTCGTATAACCAGTATCAAGTCCCGAAGGCTATCTTCTTAGGAATATTTTTCTCCATAATTATGAGCTGATGATATCTCGACCAAAGATAAAATCTTTGAAATGTGGACATATTACTATAACTGATCAAATAGGTAGTCCATATGAGGCAATGATTATGTGTTACGACATGTGATCTTGTTCAACTTCATGTAGTCAATGCACATTCTTAAAGACCCATTATCTTTCTTCACAAAGAGTACTGATACACTCCCAAGTTTATATGCTTGGTCGGATAAAACCCTTATCTAGTTGATCTTGAAATTTTTCCTAGAACTCCTTCAATTCTGGAGGCACCGTATGACTTTGAGAATATCGATGTGTGTTGTGAATAACTTGCCAGGTCAATACAAAAATCTCTCTTATTGTGGGGATAGTACCAATAATCCTTAGGAAATACATATGCAAATTAACTCGATACCAGTACCTTTTTCATACTAGGAGCCTCATCTCTCAGCTCTTTATCAAATTGAGAAACTTCAATAAAGTTTCTTTAGTAATCATTGACCTTTCATAAATGATATAACCTTGCCCATCTCTGTAACCTGATCCC
Source organism: Nicotiana tabacum (assembly GCF_000715075.1). Taxonomy (NCBI): domain Eukaryota; kingdom Viridiplantae; phylum Streptophyta; class Magnoliopsida; order Solanales; family Solanaceae; genus Nicotiana; species Nicotiana tabacum. Next base: position 35,370,460 of record NC_134102.1, on the reverse strand, counting down.
ATTTTAAGCAAAAAAAAAATAGGTCCATTGTATATTTCTAACCTAACTACATTCACTTGACAACCGAAGGCAGCATGGAAAGAAGATATCCAATCCATACCCACGCCTATATCAAGAACAATTAGGTCAGCTAGGTATCCTTAACCTCAACTTGAATTTGACAAGCCCCAGATACATGTTAAACTGAAAAAGATTCGCCCCATGAGTGGAAACCACAAAAGGATAGATATCTCTAGTTGTTTACCAAGACCTCAAGGCGACGTATAAGGACACTTAGAAGCGGAGAGATTCTAGATTAATTAACGCAAGTGCGTCAAGTGAGCAAACAAAAACAATACCTATAACCATCACATTTAATGCCCAAGCATCTTGTCTCACTAGTGTGTAGAACCTTGGTTGGCCTCTACTGACACCCCTCTTATCTTAGATTCCCAGTGGCGCAATCCTTGGCACCTTGACCTTTGTTGCCCTTACTGGAAAGCCCGAGATTGTTATGAATAGTCTAGGTGGATGCAAGTAACGTGAAAAAGGATTGGCTAATCTCTCTTGCGAGCAGAATAGAGTCCCTCAAGTAGTGACTTGTTTGGCCAAACTCATAGCACCATCTAGGCATGATTCTGCACTAGCCTAAGTGTTCTCTAATATATGTCTGAGATATTGGATTGGTAGCAAATGGTTGTCTAGAACCACAATATTCATATGATGGTAATTCCCCCCCCCCCCACAGCTAGAACGTCTCTATAAGTGCACTTCTCTTTAAGTGCAGACTGAATGTGGACATTGAAATCGATATTTCCTAGCCAGAAGACCCCGTTGACGTCCTTGACCCCAAGCTCCGGAACCTACGAAAGATCCTTAGTTTGAGCATTATTACATGATCCTCAACTACACTCCTATCTTGTACCTTGTTCTCAATCTTTCTAAAAAGATCGGTTTCCTCACAGTAGGTGAACATCTTCACTCGCTATCACTTTTTATTGAAATGCTTCTTCAACGCTAAGTAGGCAACATATTGTCCTACTTGGAAATCATGATGTCATATGTCGGTATATCCATATCTAGAGTATGAACTAATCTCTCAAACTGCATAAACGTTCTCTCATCTACCTATTAGGAAGGAAGTGATCCACAAATAGCTTAGTGAACCATCCCATGTAACACCACATGCAGGTTCTCCTAACATTATAATATACTCAATGTTTCCGGTCAATATGGCGTTAGCTTCACGGACCTCATCGGAACACCCTAGAGCTCGTCATGGCTTTAGTATCTTACCCTATACATAAGGGTCCTTTAGACTGTAACCCATTAACTTACCATAGTTTCAAATGTACTAATGCTATTAAGGATACATCTATGTTCCTAGTAGTCTAAGTACATTGATTAGGTTTCACTCGCCTACCCATTTTATCCTTCAAGCTCTCTACATGTAAATGTCTCGCGGTAACACCCTCATAAATGGTAGAATGGGGACTACTACTCATTTCAAAACCAGGCTTCATTTCACATCTTTTGCTGATACAATGAACTCTCATGTTGGCACCACGAGCCTTACACTGGCCCGTCTATGAACTTATATCTCTTCCTCAAGCTAGGAAGACAGCTACCTACTTGATGCAGTATTTGGTGCCTCCTAGAACCCTATCGTAGTACGCCATTTGAAGATTGACTCGAAGCCATCTAATTTTCAACAAAAATAAAAAGTGTGTGCCATTCATATAGTTAACGCTAATCGCCACACATGGAGAAACAAGAAAGAAAGGAGAGATATAATCTATCACACCTTCACAGTATCACAATTATGGAAATGGTCGGTTATATAACCATAATTGAGATTTGACTGCATACCGGTCTATGCTCTATTCGTCGGAGAATAACCTAGAGCTCTAGTACCAACACTGTCACGAGCTCACGGCCTTTAAACTCAATCTCTCTCTCAAGATGTAGTTCATGAAAATCCTCTAAAATTACATCCATGAAAAACTCTAATTGCAAGAACGGTCCCTACCTCGAACTACTATAACCCCTGTTTACTTCAACACCCCTTAAGAACTCTAATAACTTAAGTAATTGCCTTCCGCCCATAAATGATAAAAGATACTAGGGGGGTTAGATCAAAGCCTGATTTTGGTTGGTAAGCACCCTTTAACTCATATGCAACATTAAACCTCAAATTCAATTTTAATGTATAATATAGTTAAATAATATAGTAGCATAAATAGCTTAAGTCTAGAGGTTCGAAAACAATTTTTACCTTACACGAAAATCAATAGTCATGAATAATTGCAACTAATTCCAAACAAAACTAGTGAAATAGTAATTATTCTTAAGGGAAATACAATGTCGAACTCTCGTACTTCCCCCTAAAAAATGCGTAATCTAAAATTCTCTCCGACTTGGGGAACCTGACTTATTTTGTATCCAAACATTATATAACACCAAATGGCACAAATTCCAAAACTCTAAACACATAAATACATAATATGCACACGGGAAAGCAATCAAACAAACGGACATCACATATAAAACACCATGGTTCAGATACTAAAAAAAACTCTGTGAAGACTAACCCTAATATATCAGAATATTAAAAAATTAGCCAAACAAATGAAGTTGCGTACCCTTTAAGGACCCTAGCTAGTGGGGAACACGATCGATGACCTCATCAGCAAAGTAATAGCAAACAAATTGATCAGCCGTCTGATTCTCCGGTAGCAGAAGTTCTCGCCGATCACCGCTGTAAATCTCTCCTGTCGGCATAGCTACAATTTAAGATAGTATTTTGTCAGCTTACTAAGGAGAATGTATTTTTGGAAAAAGTAAAAAGAAAAAAGGATAGAGCTCGGATCTGACAAGTGGTCTTTTCACTTCTTGGTGGCTTCACACATGTCGCCATTCCTATCCATTTGAAGCTCCACTTCACACACAGAGTCACACAGTACAATCTATCCTAAACAGGCATACGATTGAGTCACGTGATCTATGAGTCTATCTTATATTCTCCTTGCAAAATATTTAATAACTCTAATTATACAAATTTTTATCTAAATTATATTCTTCAGTCCATTAAATATTTGACTTAAGTAACACTTCACTAATTAGAGTAAACAATAAATTAAGAAAAAAGTTTCTTTTTTAATTTATATATATGGTTCAGCCGGACACATATAATGTAAGAAAGAAACAAAAACTTTTGGTATATACAAATTTAACATTACATATACATGACTAGAAGAGTATGTCATCTAGAATAAAATATGAAATTTTAATTAAAAATTTTCAAAATATAAAAATATGACTAAAACAAGACAAAAACAATAATGGGATTGGGTAAATAATTTTTTTTTTTAGAGATATTAAGTGGGCGTTTGGACATAAGAATTGTGAAATTTCAGAAAATAGTAAAAAAAATAAGTGAAAATGGTATTGGCAAATTAGATTTGTGTTTGGATATGAATACAATTTGAATTATTTTTGAATTTTTGTGAGTGATTTAAAGTGAAAATTTTGAATATAATCTCTACCTTAGTCCAAGTTCCTCCTTTATATGATTATTTCTTTAGATATAAACATTGAAAGTCAGAAATCAAGTCGTCAAAAAAAATAGAAATCAATTGAAGTGTAATGGCATCTACTATTCGGTCTAAGATATGAGGCCCGTTTGGCCATAATTTATTTTTACTTTTTTTTGAAAATCAGTCTTTGGCCATGAAAATTTTAAATTGAAGTTGAATTTCGAAATTTTAAAAAACTTCAAAAAATTATTTTGCAAAATGTTCACTTCAAATCAATCAAAAAAATTCAAAATAACTCCAAATTGTATTCTATCCAAACATTAAATTTTTAAATACTATTTTCAGTTGAGAAAAACATTCATCATTTTTTGGAATTTCACAATTCTTATGTGCAAAACAAGACAAAAACAATAATGGGATTGGGTAAACAATTTTTTTTAGAAATATTAAGTGGGCATTTTGACATAAGAATTATAAAATTTCAGAAAATAGTAAAAATAATTAAGTGAAAATGGTATTTGAAAATTAGAGTTGTGTTTGGATATGAATATAATTTGGAGCTATATTTGAATTTTTGTGAGTGATTTGAAGTGAAAATTTTGAAAATAAAGCTTTTTAAAATTTTAAATTCAACTTCAAGTGAAGTTTGAATTTTTCATGGCCAAACACTTATTCTCAAAAAAAAAAAAGTAAAAATTTTCAAAAAAATATTTTTTAAAAAAACGTTATGGCCAAATGTGCCCTATGTAGTTTGTATGCCTGTTGAGTAATGAATAATTAACACGGTAAAATGTTGTGAAATGGTTGTCTGGGAAAAAGGAACTTGGATTGAATAGTAGAGGCCGTTAGCCCGTTACACTTCAATTAATTTCTGTTTTTTTTTTACCACTTGATTTCTAACTTTCAACCTTTATATTTAACGAAATAATCATATAAAAGAGGAAAAGAGGAACTTGGACATTATATACGTACCTTTTTTATATTTTACTCAATGTTCAGTATTATTTTCAGGATTTAACTAGTTTGGATTCACATTGTAAAATCTCATTTTAGAATTTAGAGGTCAAGCACTCGTCAAGAATCAAATAGAACTTTATTTGATTGTAACGTGGGTTGCGAGATGAGTAGGATATAATTTGAACAATAGTCACTACACATCCCCAAACACTTTAATACATATACAATTTTACAATTTAACCCCACACTTATATTGAACCAAATTCCAACCTTCACAAAATACTAAAACCAAGCTTCCAATTCTTTAAGCACAAATAAAGCAAAAGCTACCACGGGCAAGGAACAAATTTTTCTAATATATGCAACACATACTCCTTTTTTTCTTCTAAATTCTGATTTTTTTTTCAATTCCCTATAAGTGGCTCTCACAAATTTTTTCAAACAGTGCACCTTGCTCTAAATTCCTAACTTTCACTTAAAAAGCCAACCATACCTCCACTTAACTTTTAACAAGCTCATAATAATTTTAAGTGCTCAAGAGAGGTAAAAAGGTTCAAACATATAGTTAATTCAAACAAAGGGCCAGGCTCGTAATGTAGTTGCCAAAGAAATAGGATTACAAGCTCAAAGAGGCTAACTAGGATGAATATTGATTTGTTGAAAATCAAGCATATATCTAGCTCAACAAAGAAATGCCTCTATCACTTTCTAAACTGAATAAGATTGTTATTTCGCTTTACAAACACACATAGTTGTTTACCCGTAAAACGGTACAGTTGAATTCATACGTGGTTTCTAAACAAGTGAATTAATTTGATCCTGAAATAATCGATGAATTAGATTAAAATATAGTACTTAGCCTTGAGATGAAGACGAAATAACAGAAATAGTGATTTCGAGAGCAGGGCTTTCGGGCACAACAACAATGATATCAAAAAAGCAAGAAAATAAAATTATATTAAGCTTTGGATAGAGTGTAGCGTATGTTTGCCAGAAAAATCGTGTCATTTACAATGATAATATAGCTCACTATTTATAGCTGCACCTAGGTAACAAGGTCATAGGATCAAGCCCTTCTTTAATGTCAATTATGAGGGCCATTAAAGAATGTGTAATGGCGGGCAGTGAATGCCATATTTCTCGTAACAGGCAGTATATTTAATGTTGTAGAATATTCATCATTAAATGTTACCGGGTGGCAGGCATTTATTTCATCTTTATGAGTATCATTCTCTCTGGTAATATACGGGATCGTTGCCTTCGGTTTCAGCTATCTTCTGTTTTCGTCTCCACGTGTCATTTCCTTATGCGATCATCTAATATAACATATTTTACCCTATACAATGGCAAGTTCTAGACATCAAATGACATGCACAAAATATCAACAAACAACCTCACTCACACATTGGCACATAACTTACTCAGGTCTGGATCTATCCCGACTCTCTAGTCAAAGTAGTTAAGCAAAAGCAACACATTTTAAGCACTTAGTCATGAGTCAAAATATGAGCCTAGGCGTCACAACTAAGGCACTCACCTCTCTCAAGGCACAACAGAGTCAACAAAGATTATCTCCAATTAACCCTATGACACAAGATATCTTTAATGCTACCAAAAGAAAAACTAACTACACCGAATTCAAGTAAAACCCTTGAAAAAGAACCGCGACATAAAGAAAAAACAAGGAAGAATTATTACACTATCTAAGAAAATAAAATAAAAAAACTAAAAGACAACTTCTTCTTTTTAAAATTTTTCTATTTGTTCATGTGCTTTTGTTTTGACTTTAATCCCTCAAGAAAACTGTCTAGGATATCTATCGTCGGGAAAACTTGATTTTATTCTTAACCAAGGACGAAAAGCACACACAAAATAAATACACACATATTTATATTCCCCACCCACACTTTAAATTGTTACATGTCCTCATGACACACAAGTAAAAAAATAAGAGGTAAAGGAAATTCTCCTGAATTTTTTCCGTTTTCGAGAACTTATAAACTCAACCCCTGATTCTGATTTCTTTCCTCATTTATGATCCTTGGAAATTTTTATAGATCTCGTTAGCCCAAATTCTTATGAGGACATCTGTAAAACCCGCTCTCTTTTTTTTCTTCTTTCTTAGTCTCTTTTTGAGTGAATTATTCTTGTAGGATCATTCTCAACTTGTTCCCGCGTTCTTTCACAGGATCAATCCATGGATCAACTTGTAAATTCTCAAAAATAAAGTCCACATGGTCAAGGTTAGAATAAGAAAACAAAGAAGAAAGGTCATGCGAATATTCCTCTAGTATGTCCAAGAACATATTTCCCATTCCCTTCTACTATTTGTAAATATGAAAAGGTGGATGGAGGTTTGAACTCTTCTTTTATTGCTTCACAATCAACGAAAGTCTCATCTTCAATCATCTTAATTGAATCAGAGTCTTTTTGTAGAGTGAAAAGTTCTCTCTGTAAATGCTCATCTTCTTAGATAGGCTCATTGTCACAGGGTATCTCCTCCATATATTCACCATCACAACGCAATGAGCTTTCTGAAAGTATACTTACTATTTGACTCACTTGCGTTGTTCGGTTCTTAATGGCTTCATCATTTTGTATAAGTCTCTCTTCAACATTATTCATGAACTTATACATAAGCTCTTCTAAACTACCATTCTCCTCTTGAGACGGTTGTCTCACTTCGCTTTCATTCCAGTCATAATAAGGATATTTGTTCCATCAAGAGTTAATATTGTGGTTATATGAAACCTCATACCTGTAAGGACTAGAAACAAAGCGAGACTTTTTAAAAGATGAACCATAAGAGGAATACTTACCTACTTGACAATCAACCCATAAATGATTTCCATTATATTTAAAACAAATATCAGACTTATGATAATGTTCAGCTGCTAACTCTATAACCATTTTTTTAGGCTGGTTGTGCTCCATCTTCATAATATTTAGAGTTCAATATCAAGAGTATTTTTCAGCAATTAGTAGAGTAGTACATTACGAGCAAACCTATAGTACGTCTTTTGTGGCACATGAATATTATTACTGAATTCTTTCTATCTTGGGTTCCTAATTGTTCTTGAATTTTATTGTGTGTGGAACTACTCTTTATTTTTAGTGTGAGGGCACATGATTTGCAAAGGAAAGATAATATTTTTGGCCTCTATGTTAGAGTAAGTGAGCAGGTTTTGAAAAATACGTGGTGCTTGTGAGTTGAGTCTTGAGGCTAGGATATTATAGTATGGTGCTTAGTCTGCTTTAAATATTATTGATATGATGAATTAGGAATGTAGTTTGATGAAAACATCATCTCTATGTGAAGTGTAGTCTGATTGCTCGAGGACGAGCAGTGGTTTAAATGTGGAGTGTTGATTGTAATCTAGGAACCCGTATTTTAACTGCATTTTTTACTCTAATTACTGTACTTTATTCTTGTTTGAGTTTAAATGATGATTTGTACTTATTACGTATTTTATGCCTTACAGGAGATGATTCCGAGTTAAGAAGATATTTTGGAGCTAAATTGAATAATGTGGAGCTTTGAAGTCTGAGTAAAAGTCCAAGAAATTAAACCGTAATCGTGTTCAGGGGCCGAGAACCAATTCAGGATGTTAGAAAGTGATGACTTCCTCCATGATTATGGAGTAGTTTACCTTAGGATTTGACATGATTTTATGACTTGATTGTCATCTATGGATTTGATTATTGTTTGATTGCTTGAATTTGTTGGAGGAGCTTTAACTCTAGTTGTGATTTTATTCATTATCACATTTAATAGAAAGAGGAGCATAATATTAAATATTGTTGCAACGCATGCCTTAATTTATTTTGGTACTTCTTTAAAGTAATCGAAAAGGCTTTGTGATCTACCTTTTGAACTAAGATTCTTCGCAAAAAAATTTCCTTAGATCATTCCTACCAATAAATTCTTGCAAGTTTCACCGCACTTCATATTAGCTTATTTTGAATGGCTCAGGTTTATTCGAGAGAGGAACCTGAATCAAAATATTAGGGTAATAACCTGTTGAATTTGTGAGAATCAATAGAACATTAAAAGTAAAATTTAATAGTGTCAAATTCAGGATAACATTCTTACACCTATCATGTCATTACCCTTATTTCTCTCATTGATAACAAACCAACACTGCTAATCTCATGTTCTTTGCAATCAATTGTTATTTGCTTTACTTTTAGTAGTTACTTGTAGTTCATAATCTTTCTAAATCAAATTATTGATCATCTTGAATAGCATTTAAGCAAGAAATTACTAGAGCATTATCTAACTCCAATCCCTGTGGAGACGATACATAATCTATACTATCTTTGACTAGCGAGCTTCAATTTTACACTTTGGTTTTGCACTCGTCAGATACCGATAATTATTTGAGATTTTTTTGGTTCACATGTTAGTAAATATGATGTAAATCTAGGTTGAACCAGACTGATTCCATCGATCGGAAAAAACAAATTGATATTGGTCAATTATTTGTACCGGCCAACTGTTTATTGACCGTTATATTTCGATCGGTTTTTGGTCTATTTTGGATTTAAATCAACCACTATCTGTCAATTTTGATGATCGGGTTTTGGCGTCTTTTAGTAGTGATTACAGAACCCCGAAAAAATTAAGTGTTGTTGAAAAACTAATTCAAAGTTGTAGTAGGACATCGAACTTATTTAGGATTTGATATTTGCGTGTTTATTTAATGTCTAAATAGAATTTGTAGTGAGAATTAATATAGGAATATGCTTTCATATTTCTAATTAAAATAGATTTCGTACTGTTATAATATGAGTGTTACTACCTTATTTTAATGTGTAGATATTTGTGAGAACTGTAGAGAGCTTTCAGAGATTTATAGTATTATTGTGTGGAGATTTTGTGAAGAACATGTAGCAATCATTTGAAGACTTAATAAATTATTAATTCTTCATATTGGTATTAGAGCTTCTACGATCTTGGGAGAGAATCAAGTAGCTTCCGCTTCCAGCGGGAGGCGCTAGCCAATATGTTTCGCCGTCTGGCCATTGGGTATGTTGAAGTATCTTGAAAAACATCAGGCAAGTGATATATGCATGAGAAAAAACATATTGAGAAGGATTGAAAAAAAATTCAAGATCAAGGAGAAAATTATAATATTGGCATAAGAGGAACAAAGATCTTCTCTAAAGCTTGAGAGAGGTGGATTAAAAATAAAATTGTAATATTGCAAGCTTAAAGAGGTGCAAGCAATTTTACACAAGAGAAAAAAAGCTCTTCTCCAAAAGTTGGAGAGAGGTTAAAAAAAATTGGAAGTTGATTATGTCACGACCCAATTTCTCCCTCCGTGAACCGTCGTGACAGCACATAATCTCTACGACTAGGTAAGCCTAATTATTGCGGAAATAAAATGAAAACACAAAGATAACAACTAACAGATACAGTAAATAAACAGAAACAGTAATATTCACTTTTCCCAAAACCCGGAATACCGTAAGTCACAAGGTACTAAGAAGTCTTAATCGTTCGATACATCATTTCTACATAAAGAAGGCAAAATGAACATAGGGGGATAGAGGGGGGCTCCGAGGATCTGCGGACGCAGGTAGATGTACCTTGAAGTCTCCAATAAGAAGCCGCAACTGCAACTAGTGATAAGGCTGGTAAGATGAACCTGGATCTGCACACGAAAAATAAACATGTGTAGGAAAGGGCGTGAGTACACCACAACGGTACCCAGTAAGTGCCAAGCCTAACCTCGATCGAGTAGTGACGAGATCAGGTTAGGGCCCTACTGGTATAAATATAATGAAATAAGACAGAATGAAATAGCGCAGTAAAAATAAATACGGAAATCTAACAGGAATAGAATTAATAAAAGAAAATAGCTCAGAACACAGTGGTAACTACAGGGGATCTCCCGAGATACCGTCTCGTAGTCCCAAACGTAAATGTGGAGGGGGATCTCCCGGAATACCGTTCCGTAGTCCCAAAATAAATATGTAAAATGGGAGATCTCCCGAAATACCGTTTTATAGTCCCAAAGAAAATACGCAGTACAGGGGGATCTCCCGAAATACCGTTCCGTAGTCCCAAAGTAAATATGCAGTACAGGGGATCTCCCGGAATATCGTTCTGTAGTCCCAAAGTAAATATGCAGCGCAACCCACTGAAATAATAGTTACAACAAGAAATCCTACAGTTTAGACTAAGTTCAAGTCAAGGAAAGCGGTAATTTCACTAAACATGCTGCACAGACTTCAAATAGGCAGTTAAACAAGTAGGCATGCTAAACATGATATTTACATATGCTAGTATGTTTCACTTAAGGAGAAAACAAGTTATGACTTAGTGAAAAATGAAGTTTTACAACAAATAGCCCGTGTATGTACTCGTCACCTCACGTAGACGACGCTCACATATCAAACAATACCAAATCCTAAGGGGAGTTCCCCCACACAAGGTTAGGCAAGCCACTTACCCCGAACCAAGCTCAAATCAATCTGTCACAATGCTCTTTCCATGAATATCCGATTCAATGGCTCAAATCTAGCCAAAACCAATTACATAACATAAATATAGCTATAAGAAACTAATCTAGCTAACGAAATCAAAGCTAAGACAAAAAATTAGAAAAACGCCCAAAAAAGTCTCCCCGGGCCCACGTCTCAGAATCGGGTAAAAGTTACCAAATATGAACACCAATTCACTCACGAGATCACTCGTACCAAAATTATCCATATCCGATGTCTAAATCCCACTCAAAACTTAGAAATTCGGTTGGGGAACTTTTCCCCCCATTCTCTCAACTTTCTCACTCAAATTCCTTAATTAAATGAAGAAAACAACAATAGATTAATGAAATATGATCAAAATCAAGTTGGGAATCGTTACCCTAAAGCTCTCTCTGAAAATCCCTCAAAGAATCGCCAATTTTCGAGCTCTCAAGTCCAAAAATGGAGAAATGAATCAAACCCTCGAATTGTTTTCCCTTTTCTGCCCAGCAAGTTCGCTCCTGTGACCTATTCATCACACCCGCGGCACTGCACCTGCGGAAATTCCATCGCAGGTGCAGAAATGACTTAAGGGACCTGGGACCACTTCTACGAGAAAGTTACCGCACCTACGCGTGCACACCTATGGAAACTGGTCCGCTTCTGCGGTCTCTCTTCGCACCTGCGCTCCAGGGTCGTATCTGCGGACATCGCAGATGCAAAATATTACCTCGCACCTGCGATCCCTGAGCTCCTCCTTCCAAACTGCTTCAGCACCTGATCTTCAGCACGTGCGAGTCCGCACCTGCGGTTCCCCAACTGCAGATGCAAAAACACCAGCAACCAGAAATCTTCAGCAATTGCATAAGTCCAAATTTCAACCCGTTGAGCATCCGAAACACACCTGAAGCCTCCGGGACCTCAACCAAACATACCAGCCAATCCTAAAATACCATACGAATTTAGTCGAGTCCTCAAATCACATTAAACAACGCTAAGATTATGAATCACCCTCCAATTCAAACTTAAAGAAACTTGAAACTTCCAAATTCGACAACCGATGCCGAAACTAACCAAACCACGTCCGATTGACCTCAATTTTTGCACACAAGTCATATTCAACACTATGGACCTACTCCAACTTCTGGAATCAGAATTCGAACCCAATATCAAAAAATTCTACTACTGGCCCAAAACTCCAAAAATTCGACTTTCGCCATTTCAAGCCTAAATGAGCTATGGACCTCCAAACACAATCCGGGCACGCCTCTAAGCCCAAAATCACACAACAAAGATAACAGAATCGACAGAACTCCATTCCAGAGTCGTCTTCACATAGTTCTGACTACGGTCCGAATCCTAAAACTTAAGCTTTTCATTTAGGGACTAAGTGTCCCAAAACACTCCAAAAACCAATACGAAACCTCCCGAAAAGTCACAATAGCAGAAAAAGATACGGGGAGATCAGTTAATAGGTGATCGATGCTATAACTCTCAAGATGACCGGCCAGGTCATCACATCCTCCCCCTCTTAAAATAATTGTTCGTCCTCGAACGAGGATAGAGACATACCTGAAGCTGTGAAAAGATGAGGATAACGGTTGCGCATATCCCGCTCGGTCTCCCAAGTCGCCTCCTCGACCGGCTGGCCCCGCCACTGAACCTTTACTGATGTAATGTTCTTTGACCTCAGCTTCCAAACCTGCATGTCCAAAATAGCCACTGGCTCCTCAAAATAGGATAGATCCTTGTCCAATTCGACTGAGCTGAAATCCAACACATGAGACGAATCGTCGTGATACCTCCGGAGCATCGAAACATGAAATACTGGATGAACTCATGCTTGGCTGGGAGGTAAGGCAAGCTTATAAACAACCTCCCCAACTCGCCGCAACACCTCAAAGGGGCCAATAAACCTTAGGCTCAGCTTTGCCCTCTTTTCGAACCTCATAACGCCCTTCATAGGTGAAACCCGAAGCACCGCTATCCAACCATGAATGCAACAGCGTGAACCTTCCGGTCCGCATAGCTCTTCTGTCTGGACTGGTCTATGTGAAGTCTGTCCTGAATCACCTTCACCTTTTCTAAGGCATCTTGAACCAAGTCTGTACCCAATAATCTGGCCTCGCCCGGCTCGAACCAACCCACTGGGGACCGACACTGCCTACCATACAGAGCCTCATACGGTGCCATCTAAATGCTGGACTGATAATTGTTGTTGTAGGCAAACTCCGCAAGTGGCAAGAACTGATCCCAAGAACCTCCAAACTCCATCACACACGCACAGAGCATATCCTCAAGAATCTGAATAGTGCGCTCGGACTGCCCGTCCGTTTGAGGGCAAAAACCTGTGCTCAACTCCACCCAAGTACCCAACTCCTGCTGTACGGATCTCCAGAACTGCGATGTAAACTACGTGACCTGGTCAGAGATGATAGATACCAGTACTCTATGAAGTCTGACAATCTCACGAATGTAAATTCGAGCCAACTGCTCGGAAGAATAGGTAGTCATCACAGGAATGAAATGAGCTGACTTGGTCAGCCTGTCCACAATCACCTAAACTGCATCAAACTTCTGCTGAGTCCATGGGAGTCCAACAACGAAGTCCATAGTGATCTTCTCCCATTTCCATTTTGGAATCTCTATCTTCTGAAGCAACCCACCCGGTCGCTGATGCTCATACTTCACCTGCTGGCAATTTAGACATCTAGCCACATACTCTACTATGTCCTTCTTCATCCTCCTCTGCCAATAATGCTGCCTCAGGTCCTGATACATCTTCGCGGCACCTGGATGAATGGAGTACCGCGAGCTGTGAGCCTCCTAGAGAATCAACTCACGCAAACCGTCCACATTGGGTACACATAACTTGCCCTACATCCTCAATGCACCATCTTCCCTAATAGTGACCTCCTTAGCATCACCGTGCTGGACCGTGTCCTTAAGGACAAGCAGATGGGGGTCATCATACTGACGCTCCCTGATACGATCATAAAGAGAATACCGAGAGACCACATAAGCCAATACTCGACTCGGCTCAGAAATATCCAATCTCACAAACTGGTTGGCTAAGGCCTGAACATCCAATGCCATAGGCTTCTCTGGTGCTGGTAGATATGCTAAACTCCCTAAACTCTCTGCCCGACGACTCAAAGCATCGGCCACCACATTGGCCTTCCTGAGGTGGTACAAAATTGTAATGTCATAATCCTTAAGCAGCTCTAACTAACTCCTCTGACGCAAATTAAGATCCGTCTACTTGAACAGATGCTGCAAACTCCAGTGATCAGTGTAGATCTCACAAGGAACACCGTACAAATAGTGCCTCCAAATCTTCAAGGCATGAATAATACCTGCTAGCTCAAGGTCGTGGACAAGATAGTTCTTTTCATGCACCTTCAGCTATCTGGACGCGTAGGCAATCACCCTACGGTCATGCATCAACACCACACCGAGGACAACTCGCGATGCATCACAATAAACTGTATAAGACCCCGAACCTGAAGGCAATACTAGTACTGGGGCTGTAGTCAAAGTTGTCTTGAGCTTCTGAAAGCTCTCCTCATACTCTTCTGTACACCTGAACGGAGCACCCTTCTGGGTCAGCTTGGTCATAAGTGCTGCAATAGAAGAAAATTCCTCAACAAACCGATGGTAATACCTCGCCAAACCAAGGAAGCTCCGGATCTTTGTCGCTGAAGACGGTCTGGGCCAACTCTGCACTGCTTCCACCTCCTTCGGATCCACCTTGATCCCCTAACTCGACACTATATGACCCAAGAATGCCACATAATCTAACCAGAACTCACATTTTGAGAACTTTACATACAACTTCTTTTCTCTCAAAGTCTGAAGCACTGTCCCCAGGTGTTGCTCATTATCCTCCCGAGTCCCGAAATACACTAGAATGTCATCAATGAATACGATGACGAAAGATTCAATATAGGGCCGGAACACACTATGCATCAAGTACATAAAGGCTTCTGGGGCATTGGTCAGCCCAAATGACATCACAAGGAACTCATAATGGCCATACCGAGTCCTGAAAAAAGTCTTCGGGATATCTGGCTCCCGAATCTTCAACTAATGGTAACCTGATCGCAAGTCAATCTTGGAAAACACTTTGGCACACTGTAACTGATCAAATAGGTCATCAATACGAGGCAAAAGATACATGTTCTTCACTGTGACTTTGTTCAACTGGTGATAATCAATACACATACGCATAAAACCATCATTTTTCTTCATAAACAAGACAGGAGCACCCCAAGGTGACACACTGGGCCTAATGAAGCCCTTATCAAGCAACTCCTGCAACTACTCCTTCAACTCCTTCAACTCAAGAAGAGCCATACGGTATGGAGGAATAGAGATAGGTTGAGTGCCCAACAACAAATCAATGCCAAAATCAATATCTCTGCCGAGCGGCATGCCCGGAAGATCAGTTGGAAACACATCTGGGAAATCCCTCACTACTAGAACTGACTCAACTGTAGGGGTATCAATACTGACATCTCTTACATAAGCTAAATACGCGTCACACCCCTTCTCAACCATTCGTTGAGCCTTAAGAATTGAGATAACTTTACGGGGAGTATACTCTAAGGTACCTCTCCACTCTAATCGTGGTAAACTTGGCATAGTAGCATCACGGTCTTAGCGTGATAATCAAGAATAACATAATGGGGAGACAACCAATCCATGCCCATGATAACGTCAAAGTCTACCATGCTGAGTAATAATAAGTTGGCTCGGGTCTCAAAACCACTAAGAGCAATCAAACACGACCGATACACGCGGTCCACAACAAGAGAATCTCCCACAGGAGTAGACACATAATAGGGGAACTCAAAGAATCCCGAGATACTCCCAAATGTGGGGCAAAATAAGAGGACACATATGAATACATAGAGCCTGGGTCAAATGATATCGACTCATCTCTATGACAGACTAGAACAATACCTGTAATGACAGACTGGAACAATACTTGTAATGACAGAGTCGGAAGTAACTACCTCTGTACGAGCCGGAAGAGCATAATACCTGGCCTGGCCTCCCCCTCTAGTGCAACCTCGACCTCCTCAACCTCCACCTCGAGCTGGCTGAGCAGGTGGAGCAGTGGCTGGTGCTGTAATTATAGCCTGAGGACCCGGTGGAGCACGTGGTGGCTGAGAAGTCTGTGGAGGTGCAACCCTCCTAAGTCTGGGGTAATCCCTCACCATATGGCAGGTGTCGCCATACTCAAAATAACCCCTCGAAGGGCGTGGCTGCTGTGACTGACTCGGGCCAGGTCTGCTGGACTGGCCGCTAAAAGTACCCCAAGCAGGAGGTATACTATATACTGGTGGTGCATAATAAGGCTCCTGGGGCGTAGAAGGGGCTGGAACACCACTGGAGGCTGGAAGAGCTGAATGAACGGGGCTACTCACATAACCCCTACCATGGCGAGCTGCTAGGGGCACGAGCTGCAGAATAAGAACCATTCTCTCGAGACCTCTTGACCTCTCTCTCCTCTCGGTCTCGGGCAAGCATGCCCTCCAATCTCCTAGCAATACTCACAACCTGATGGTAAGGTATATCCATCTCCAACCCCCTGACCATACTAATCCTGATACTGGGGTGGAGTCCCTCAATAAATTGTCGAACCCTCTCTCGAACTATGGCAACCAAGGCCGGTGCATGTGCCAAATCATTGAAGCGGATTGCATACCCCAACACAGTCATAGCACCATGGCGCAACTTCTCAAACTCCGTGTGCCATGAGTCCCTGAGGCTCCGAGGGACATACTCTCTCAAATACATGTCCGAAAAATAAGTCCATGTAAGTGAAGTTGCCTCATCCGGACTACTGAACTCATAAGCACGCCACCACTGATAGGCTACTCCTCTAAGCTGGAAAGTGGTAAAAGAAACCCCACTGGTCTCCACTATGCCCATAGTACGGAGAATACGATGACACTCTTCCAGAAAACCCTGAGCATCATCTGTAGCCAATCCGTTGAAGGTAGGAGGGTAGTACTTCTTGTACCTCTCAAGTCTGAGCTGCTCCGCCTCAAAAGCGGTTGTCCTAGTCTCATGCTGAGCCGGGGCTACCGGTGGCATAGGAATGAACTCTGGGGCCTGATCAACCTAGACCCTCTGCTCAGGAGTGTGGGCTGCGGGAGTCTATGCCCCTCCCCGTGCCTGAGATGTGGCGGGAGATAACAGAATCAATCCAGCCTAAGATAAGGTGCTGAACATGCTCATGAACTGGGCTAGAATCTCCTGGAGGGCTGGTGCAGCAATAGGAACCTCCGGTGCCTGCCCTCCAGCTGGAACTGTTGGGGGCTCATCGTTCGCAGCTAGCGCGGGTGATCTGCCTGCACCGCATGGCCGTACTCTACCCCGGTCCTGGCCCCGGCCCCAGCCTCTGGCGGCTCTAGCAGGGGGCGCGGGTGTCTGGTTGTCAGATCCTCTGGTACGGGTCCTCACCATATGTGAGAAAGAATAGAATAGAGAATTTTTAGAATTTGATGCCAATAACTCGCACGACAAGGAATCAAAAGAAGTATGTTTGTTCCTAACTGTTCCATAGCCTCCCGAATATAAGTACAGACGTCTCTGTACCGATCTGTGAGACTCTAATAAACCGGCTTGTGACTCACGACTCCTATGAACCTAGAGCTTTGATACCAACTTGTCACGACCTAATTTCTCCCTCCGTGAACCGTCGTGACAGCACCTAGTATCTACGACTGGGTAAGCCTAATTATTGCTGAAATGAAATGAAAATACAAAGATAACAGCTAACAAATATAGTAAATAAGCAGAAATAGTGCCACTCGGCATATACAATATTCACTTCCCCCAAACCTGGAATACCGTAAGTCACAAGCTACTAAGAAGTCTTAACCATTCTATACATCATTTCTACAGAAAGAAGGCAAAATGAACATAGGGGGATAGAGGGGGGCTCCAAGGATCTGCGGACGCATGCAGATGTACCTTGAAGTCTCTAATAAGCAGCCGCAACTGCAACTAGTGATAAGGCTGGTAAGATGAACCTGGATCTGCACACAAAAAATAAACATGTGCAGGAAAAGGGCGTGAGTACACCATAACGGTACCCAGTAAGTGCCAAGCCTAACCTCGATCGAGTATCGACGAGATCAGGTCAGGGCCCTACTGGTCTAAATATAATGAAATAAGACAGAATGAAATAGCGTAGTAAAAATAAATACGGAAATCTAACAGGAATAGAATCAATAAAAGAAAATAGGTCAGAACATAGTGGTAACTACAAGGAATCTCCCGAGATACCGTCTCGTAGTCCTAAACGTAAATGAGTAGGGGGATCTCCCGGAATACCATTGCGTAGTCCCAAAATAAATATGCAGAATGATGGATCTCCCAAAATACCGTTTCGTAGTCCCAAAGTAAATACACAGTACAAGGGGATCTCCCGGAATACCATTCCGTAGTCCCAAAGTAAATATGCAGTGCAACCCACTGAAATAACATTTACAGGAAGAAATCCTACAGTTTAGACTAAGTTCAAGTCAAGGAAAGTGGTAATTTCACTAAACATGCTTCACAGACTTCAAATAGGTAGTTAAACAAGTAGGCATGCTAAACATGATATTTACATATACTAGTATGTTTCAATTGAGAAGAAAATAAGTTACGACTTAGTGAAAAATAAAGTTTTACAACAAATAGCTTGTGTACGTACTCGTCACCTCACGTACACAATGCTCACATATAAAACAGTACCAAATCCTAAGGGGAGTTCCCCCCACAAGGGTAGACAAGCCATTTACCTCGAACCAAGCTCAAATCAATCTGTCAAAATGCTCTTTCCATGAATATCCGACTCCAAATGGCTCAAATCTAGCCAAAACCAATTACATAACATAAATATAGCTACAAGAAACTAATCTACCTAACGAAATCAAAGCTAAGGCAAGAAATTAGAAAAGCGTCCAAAAAAACTCTCCCCAGGCCCACGTCTCGGAATCGGGTAAAAGTTACCAAATATGAACACCCATTCACTCACGAGATCACTCATACCAAAATTATCCAAATCCGATGTCTCTATCCCACTCAAAACTCAGAAATTCGATTGGGGAACTTTCCCCCCATTTTCCCAACTTTCTTACTCAAATTCCTTAATTAAATGAAGAAAACAACAATAGATTAATGAAATATGATCAAAATCAAGTTCGGAATCGTTACCCCAAAGCTCTCTCCGAAAATCCCTCAAAGAATCGCCAATTTCCGAGCTCCCAAGTCTAAAAATGGAGAAATGAACCAAACCCTCGAATTTTTTCCCTTTTCTGCCCAGCAAGTTCGCTCCTGCGACCTATTCATTGCATTTGCGTCACCGCACCTGCGGAAATTCCATCGCAGGTGCGGAAATGACTTAAGGGACCTGGGACCGCTTCTGCGAGAAAGTGGCCGCACCTGTGCGTGCGCACCTGCGGAAACTGGTTCGCTTCTACGGTCTCTCTACGCACATGCGCTCCAGGGTCGCATCTGCGGACATCGCAGATGCGGAATATTACTTCGCACCTGTGATCCCTTAGCTCCTCCTTCCAAACCACTTCTATGCCTAATCTTCCACACGTGCGAGTGTGCACATGCGGTTCCCCAACCGCAGATGCGAAAACACCAGCAACCAGAAATCTTCAGCAATTGCATAAGTCCAAATTTCAACCCGTTGAGCATCCGAAACACACACGAGGTCTCTGAGACCTCAAACAAATATACCAACCAATCCTAAACCACCATACGAATTTAGTAGAGCCCTCAAATCACATCAAACAACGCTAAAATCACGAATCACCCTCCAATTCAAACTTAAAGAAACTTGAAACTTCCAAATTCGACAACCGATGCCAAAACCAACCAAACCATGTCTGATTGACCTCAAATTTTGCACACAAGTCATATTCAACACGACGGACCTACTCCAACTTTCGGAATCGAAATCCGACCCCGATATAAAAAATTCCTCTACTGGCCCAAAACTCCAAAAATTCGACTTTCGCCATTTCAAGACTAAATGAGCTACGAACCTCCAAAACACAATTCGGGCACGCCTCTAAGCCCAAAATCACACAACAAAGCTAACGAAATTGACATAACTCCATTTCGGAGTCATCTTCATATAGTTCCGACTACGGTCCGAATCCTAAAACTTAAGCTTTCCGTTTAGTGACTAAGTGTCCCAAAACACTCCAAAAACCAATACGAAACCTCCCCGCAAGTCACAATAGCAGAAAAAGATACGAGGAGATCAGTTAATAGGGTATCAGGGCTAAAACTCTCAAGATGACCGGCCGGGTCGTCACAGATTACTAGTGAATCGGCAATTGGATGTTGGTGACAATGTGCATCAGCTGTAGTTAATGACAACAACTTCAATAAAATTGAGCGGTGGTGATAAAGTGTATCAACGAGAGTTGAAGATGGGTGCTTCAACAAAATTGGCTGGCAGTAACAAAGTGCATGAACGGGAGTTGAAGACAGGTGCTTCAACAAATTTGAGTGTTGGTGACATTATGCATCAACGAGTGTTGAAGACATGTGCTTATACAAAATTGGTTGTTGGTGGCAAAGTACATCAATGAGAACAAGAGACAAGTGCTTCAACAAAAGTAGAAGTTGGAGAGAAATTCTCCAATACAACAACAACAACAACAAAGGTTAGACGTATACAACTTTGAATTACGGGAGAAAGTTGGAAAACTAATTCAAAGTTGTAGTAGGAAATCAAAATTATTTAGGATTTGATATTTGAAATTTATTTAATTCATGTCTAAATAGGAAATCAAAAAATAGCTAATTCTAAGTCCCCGGCAACGGCGCCAAAAACTTATTGCGGCCAAACGCACACGCAAGTATACACAATCGTCAAGTAATAAAGTGACTAAAAGTCGGATGTCGAACCCACGAGGACTTGTAATTAACTATTAACTAAATTAAACTATCCTAATTATCTAAACAAGGATTAAACCCAAAAGTAGTGATGCTAGAGTAATTAAACTAAAAAAATAATAACTAATGAACTTTAAACAGAGGAAGAGTAGATTTTTATATTATCAATGTGATAAAAACCATCTAGGGTTATGGGCTATCTAACATTCCTATTGTATTCTTCAATTGAATTAACTAACTAATTTATCTAGTTTATTGGTTAACTGAGTTAATATTTCTCATAAGAATCTGTCGAGTTCTTACTCGCCTATTCAAGCTAACCTAACGCCTATATGTCTATGGAATTAGAACTAACAAGAATGCATTTATAATTCCTGTAAATCAATCAAGCAAGGCAATTAGATATATGTCTATCCTAACCACGAATCATTTTCTCGATGCCCAGGTTCAAGAACTTGCTCTACTCAATCCTATGTGCAATCTTGAATTTCCACTTTCGTGTTCAATTCTAGATTCGTAGATAGTATTCAATTGGTGATCAAGCAATCAAATAATTAAGCGCAAGATTGAATAAATAAACCAATGCGATAAACTAAGAAATCAAAATCAATATTCGAATAACAATAGTCATGAAACAACCACAACCCTAGAACGTGAAATTTAGCTCCACATAGACATGATAGTTAAACAATAAATCATACAAAGAAACATAAAAAATACAAGGTTTAGTAGAAGAAAGATGAAACCCGGCCTCCACGGCGGCTCTGTTATCTTCCTTTGGTCAAAAGTTCCTTTCAAAAATGTTCTCCCCTTCAAAATAGGTTTAGGACCCCTTTAATATGAGTTAGGGACGTGTAGGGACGAAATAACTTTGTACCGAGCGAACTAGGAAAAGTACCCCATCCCCAACATCCAGACCAACGCCTAGCGCTGGCCCTGGCACAGAAAACAGTAACGATTCCACGAATTCAATTCTTCCTTGCCTTCTTTCCTTTAAGTTGTATATCTCTTTCCTTTTTTTGTCTTCACTTGGGGGGGCAAACACCAAAGGGTGTCCCTCATTTTCTTCTCATTTTTTATTTGTTTATTTTCCTTCTTTTTTTCTTTCGCGTTTTATTCAATTTTATTCCAAATCTCGTCATCTTCATATCGCTTTATTCCTATACAGTTAAAATATAATATTAAGTACAAAGTAATATAATTACACTCAAAAGATGATTAAAATGCTATAATGTGAGGTAATAATAGTTAAATATATATATTTTTGGCCGAACATCAACACCCCACACTTAAACTCTTGCTCGTCCTTGAGTAAGCCAACAATTTGCATATTTTTTTAGCACTTTAATTTTACACAATTAAGGCACAATATACCAATGACCACGGTTGATAGCAACAATTAAGCTAGAGTATATGCATTCAACAAATACTTCCCATGACTCATGCCATTCTTCAAAAGAAATATTCACATCGAAGACAACATGCTCATAACAATCCTAGCCTCAAAATGCGACTCAATGTCACAGTGTGCTAATGGCTTGAACACCCAATATCATAGAGAAGTCTTATAACGTTACATATCTCTCATGAAACCATGTGCCCTCACAACAAGAACAATAGGGTAAGTTGAATCCACACATTCAAATCTCGTAATCAAATATAATTTAAAGATTCACATCTATCAAATAAAATCTCACTCTCACAAAGAAGTCACATGCATGCAATTGGTACCATAGGCTTGCCCATAATGTAAATCTCTACTAATGTAGGCTCACTCGATCTGAAATCAATTAGGACTTTTTTATGGTTGTAATGTGGGCTAAGGGATGGGTAGGATATATTTAAGAATAGTGACTCAACCTCCTAAACACTTTAACACATCACATGATAACTTAAGCGCAAATTCCTCAATCCACTTTAGTTTCACAACTACAATCACCACCAACAATGTTCCCTCTTTCTTTAAGCACTACTTTAATTTATACCCCACTAGCAAGAAAAAGACAACAATTTATTCACCTATAATTTTACTTCTCTTTTTAAAGATTTTTCTTTTTTTTTCTTTTTCAATTTACGGTAGTGGTATATTATTTTACAAAATAAATGCACCCTTCTTTCTTTTATTGGTTCCACTCAAAAGCTACCCCACACTTAGTCCCTTCTTACTTCTTTTAGAGCTTATTTTATAATTAAAGTGCTTTAAGAGGTAAAATGATCAAAACAATATCAATTAATAACAAAAAAGGGTATAGGCTTGTAATGTGGGTGCCAAATAAAAGTCTATAGGCTCAAAATGGTTAACTAGGGATAGATTTTATTTGTGATAGCAATAAAGCTCGAAAAGATCAAAGAAAGCCTAAAATTATTTTTCAAACCGAGCATCACCTAAAATTTTGCTTCGACTCACATATCGGGCAAGTTCTAGACATAAGTACAAAGACATGGACTACACAAAAACCTTACCACACATGGCACACGACTCAACTAATGCAAGTATTCATGAAGCCACGAGATATTAAGCATTAAGCACAAAGTGAACATAAGTCAAGTAAACGAGACATAAGCGTCACAAAACATGCTATCCAACTAAGCAATGCATCATCAATAATTTCAAATCATAGGGAAGATACTACACATGCCAAATCCTAAATATGTTATGATCAAACAAGTCAAGGTCGCCTAGGTTCATCATTCTTCCTCCATTTATTTCCTACATCCTACTCTAAAAATAAACAAAAATTACTACATGGTTCAAGCTACATCTCATGGAAAAGGACCGAGGCACAAAGAAAAATTACGGGGGATTATTACTATCTAAGAAAAAATAAAAGACATGTTTTTAGATTTTTTCTATTTTTTATTTTGTTTGTGTGTTTTTGGTTAGACTTTAATCTCTCAACAAAACTGTTTAGGAGATCCATCATTGGGAAAAGTCCAATTTTTCATAATTAAATTTTGAACATGGGCTGTTGGCATATACCCTTCTTCCATCCGTCCTTCTGGCATCCCTGTTGTGAAGGAGGACTGTGGTTGTCAAGATTTGGACATCATCGCTCCTGGCCTAGTGGAGCAGGTAACCTTTTCCAAGAAAGGTTTTACGCACGTTTATACGTATCATTTTACTTTGGGCCCGTTCTCATTGAGTAGGGGGCTTGACTCCGTTATCTTGAGGTTTTGCTTCCATTACCAAGCCTGCTTGGCACAGATGAGCCCTTCTGTGTGGCGAACGGTTGCTTGCCTTCAATGTCTATGCCAGGAGATGGGAGAAGAGTTGTCCCTGGATCGACTGATGAACCTTTATTCCCTAAGATTTTCCATAAGGGAATGATAAACTTCAGAAAACGTGGTGACCATGCTTTGCTAACAAGAATGGACAATGACAACGACCGTGGATGGATGGAGCGGTTCTTTGCAGTTGCCACCAGGGACATCATCTCGGCCGCAACTCCATCTTTTCTTGAATCATGGAAATGTATTCGTAAGTTCATCGTCTGTCTTTCCTTTTAGCTAAAACTTGTCCCATGCTATTACTGATCCTTCTTCTTTCACTGCTTCAGCAACTCGGTGGACACCACCAAGGGTTGATGGCTTGGATCAGTGGGTCCAGAAGATTCTGGATGTCACTAAGCCTGAGACCCGCAAGTAGAAAGAACATGCCCTTAAGTAAGGGTGGAAGGCCAAAAATCATGGTAGGTTGAACTTATCTCGTTTTCCCCTTACGTATATGAATACTGGCTAACTTTTCTTTCTTGTTGAATTTAGGTCTTCTGCAGGGCTCCGTTACCATCCCCAAGGAGGACGTTTTGGCCGATCCTGCTGTTGCGACGAGGTTGCTGCAAGAGGATTTTACCCAAACGGTGTCATCGGGTCTGCTTCCAATGCAAGTTCTTCCCCTCTGAGTCCCCGGCCAGAGAACAAGCAACCAAAAAGGAGACATCCCTCCGCGGTCGAGGGCAAAAATAAAAAGGCAAGAGCGCCGTGCCCGAGCCAGTAGTGGGCAATATGGTAATGAGCGTCGCGCCCGAGCTATTTGTAGACACTGTGGTGATCGATGATGATGGATGAACTAGTGATTAAGGGGCTTCTCTACTAGAAAACGACGACCTTCACTAGCTCAACATATTGCATTTGGTTGACCTAGTTACGCCAATCGAGGACGACGTCCTGACGCTCTAGGGGGAATATGATGTAGTGGAAGATGCTAACTCTCACTTTCGAGTCCCAGTCATTGTTCCCGGTACCGGGAGGCTGGGTATCGAGTCTCTTCCGTCTTCGGTTGATTAGCAACCAACAACTATCCCTACATTTGTTGCAGCTACTTCTCAACCTACAACACCATCGACTTCATATCCTTCTTAGCCAGATTTGCCTTCGCCACCAACAACTGCTACATCATCTTCACTGCCCGCAGTCGTCTGAGAGGGGGATGTCCCTCTTCCCTTGTCCCCAGTTCATGGGAATTTGGGACATAACAATTCGGCTCCATCCGAAGATCCTTAGAGGAGGAGTGTTTCCCTCTATCATGACCCAAAATCCAACCAGTCGTGATGGCACCTAACTCATCCTGCTAAGTAAGCCAATTAATAATAAATAAACTCCAATAAAATTTGATGAGACAATAATGAAGAAATATTTGAGCTTTTATACAAAATCTCAAAGACTGGTAGTACAAATCATGAGCTTCTAAGATTTAGAATTTACAAAGCTTGTATGAAATAAAGTACATCATTTGTTTGAAATATACATGATCAGATAAAAATTCTAAAGCTACCAAGATCAAGAGGCAGCTATAATCGGAACACAGGTACATCTTCGAATTCAGCTCCCGCCGTACACAGCAACATCAGTGTCCAACATCTGCATGCAAGGTGCAGAAGTGTAGTATGAGTACAACCGACCCCATGTACTCAATAAGTAACAAACCTAACCTTAGGTTGAAAGTAGTGACGAGCTGGAACATAGGTTGGAGTCCAACACCAATAGCCAACAACAGTTCATAACGACATAATAAAAGTGAAAAAAGAAGTAACTCAAAGATAAAATACTCAACTCGTTCACATTTCCGTAAAATAAGCATGCTTTTCAAATATATCAGTGAAAACCCAAATCTTTTACCGAAATTACCAAAATATGAGTAAATTTGTAAAAAATGTGATTTTCCCAAGACTTTCAGCATGTAAATGTTTCATTTTCAAACGGCACGGGGAAAATACATCTCTATGCCTACATATCAATGTGTGTGTGAAGTCATGAATGACGCAATACCTTACAACATGAGGAAAATGCATTTCTATGCCTATATGTCAAGTGTGCATGTCAAATGCAATGCATCACAATGATGAACTCATACTCACACTCTCAGAACTCAATCTCACTGTCTCACACTTTTCACTCATCACGCTTAATCACTCGACACACTCAGTCATTCAGCACTGAACATGGCAGATCCAACCCTCAACATTCTGAGTCACTCATCACTGTATAGGGTAGATCCAGCCTAGGGCAGATCTAGCCCAAAAATCAATAGCAACTGCGCTCACTGCGGGTGTGCAAACTCCGGAGGGGCAGATCCAGCCTAAGCACTATAATAAGCCAATTATGGCATGAATCAATAAAACATGCTGCGGCATGTAACCCGATCCCATCATGAATCAATAATACAGGGCAGATCCAGCCCAAGAATAATAAATCCTGCTGCGGCATGCAACCCGATCCCATCAATACCACTCACAATATGGACCTCAGGCCCCAACTCAGTCATCAATCTCTCCAGTATCTCGGGCTCACAATGTCATGAAAATCACCCCAAAATGATGATATGATGTATCAATAAATAGCAACAGAGACTGATATATGATATGCAAATGAACGAGTATGACTGAGTATGTAACTGCTATTTAAGCAAATAACTCACAACAGATATGACCTCAGTGGGTCCCGACAGAATAAGCATATAGCCTAAACATGGTTTCTAACATGGATCACAACTCAATTACTCTAGCACGTAGAGATTTCATAGATAAAAACAAGATTAGGTAACTACAAAGTACTACATAAATAACCGAGTCATAATTCATACGGTGCATGCCCACACGCCCGTGACCTAGCATGTGTGTCACCTCAGCACTAAACACATATCACGTATATTCAGGGGTTCATACCCTCAACACCAAGTTTAGAAGTGTTATTTACCTCGAACAAGCCAAATCCAATACCAAGCAAGCCACACGATACTCCAAAAATGCCATCCCATGCATACCGACCTACGAACGGCTCACAACTAGCCAAAAACAACTCAAATACATCAAATAATGCCTAAGGATTCCAATCGATAAAGATCGAATCTTTAATCAAAACCCCAAAGTAACCCAAAAAGTCTACCCCGGATTCGCATCTCGGAACCTAACAAATTTAATAAATCTGACAATCTATTCAATTACGAGTCCAACCATACTAGTTTCACTCAAATCCGACTTCGAATCGATGTTCAAAACTCAAAAATTCACTCTATGAAACTTTAGACAAAACCCTCCAATTTCTCTTTTGAAATCATCAACCAAATGCCAAAAACGAGTATAAATTTGTGAAATATAATCAAAACTGAGTTAAGAATGCTTACCCCAATTCGTGTGGTGAAATGCCTCTACAAGGTCACCCAAAATCGAGCTCCAAGTCTAAAATATGAGAATAAAACAACCAACCCTCTAAAATATAGCTTTTGCCCAGCGCCATTCGTATTTGCGAACCAATTTCCGCTTTCGCGGACTCGCGTGTGCGACCAAAATCTCACTCCTGCGGAAGAGCACTGCCAATCAGCCCATTGCACCTGCGAAAAATCTCCGCTTCTGCGTAAACGCAGGTGCAAAAAAACTTCACGCACCTGCATGCCTCTCGCTTCTACTCCCTCATGCGCCGCATTTGCGCCTTCGCAGATGCAAAGAAAACTCCGCATTTGCAGACACCTGCCCCCAGCACAGTCTTCGCTTTTGCGATGCCACTGCTGCTTTTGTGGCTCCGCAGGTGCGGTCACACAAGATCCAGAAAGGCCAGCCATCACACATGAATGAAAGATGATCCGAAACACGTCCGTAACTCACCTGGGCCCCTCGGGACCCCGTACGAATATTCTAACAAATCCTATAACATAACACGGAACTACTCGAGGCCTCAAATCACGCATAACAATATCGAAACGACGAATAGTACCTCAAATCAAACTTAATGAACTTTTGCACTTTCAACTTCCAAAACTCGCGCCGAAACATATCTAATCAACCCGGAATGATCTCAAATTTTGCACACAAGTTTCAAATGACATAACGAAGCTTTTTAAATTCCCGGAACCACAATCCGAACCCGATGTCATCAAAGTCAACTTACGGTCAAACTTATGAACTTTCCAAACCTTCAAATTTCCAACTTTCGCCAATTAGTGCCGAAACCTTCTAGAAATATCCAAAGGTAAATTCGGGCATACGCCTGAGTCCAAAATCACCATCCGGACCTAATAAACCCTGGTACCAAATTTCCAATATCCGAAATTCTTTACAAGACCTGAATATCACATCTACACATTGTATAAATCTGAATAAGTTGTATCAAGCCATAACCAAAGCCCAAGATGCCATCACATGACATACCACATAACCCATATGCTCACAGTAATAACTTCTTACCACAATAGCTGCTAAAAATAAACCTAATACCGGTAATAAATCTCATCTCAAATAAAACCTCGTTTAAAACCTTCGTACTCTACCGATGATGAAAGAAACACGCAGAAACTCATAACCACTCATCAGGTCAACAAGTCATGGAGTCCTGTCGCCTAACCAAAACCATAGCCCCAAAGTTTAAGCTGACCTCCGATATTACTCTTCCAAACACACTGTAATCAAATTCAATTGCAATCACTTCAGGCCTAACGACTTCATCTCATCACATACAAGCTACTCTACTGACATGCCGCACCAATATAACCTAAAGTCATAAACTATACAATTTGTGCACCAATACACAACAATTTCAATGCACCCAAAAATGAAAAATGAATCAAATGAGAGAACTGTCCCGCAAGCTCAAAAAGTACCACCACATCGCAATGCTAAGAACCCATCACACCGTAGAACCAAAACACACGAATCTAACACAAAGGATCATATTCTATCATAGCCCAGTTGCAATACATGACCCATCCAAACACTGATCCTTATGAAATACCTCGAGTCCCCAATGCTCAAAATTAACAATCATAAGCAATTCGACACCAAGTACACAAGTGCATGACCATAACAATGGAGAAGCAAACAACACAATATACCACAGCCCGGAAAGACCATAACTAAGGCGCAATCACCCATTCCACACCCCAAATCACCAAATCACACGAAGTCCACTATAAGGCCCAAACAGAACCGCACCATGTGTGCACATAACCCACAAATCACAACTTCTCGTAGCATAGAAGAGTACTACATAGAACATACCATATACAAATGAGATCAACTCTAACCGAATGGCACATCCCTCAACAATAGCAGTACAGAGTTAACCAATCCGACCGGTATAGAATACACATCCTCATTGGGCCTACCAATAGGCCCCAATTAACTCCGGTCATCCACAAATAGATAAATAACCCTCCGAAAGTCCACAATGACCTAACCATAACACATACTATCATCTAGCTAGCTTTGGCCACATCTTCACGGTCCACAACCACAAAACAATCTGCTTTTGAGAATTTTAGCCTCCAAATCTATAGAACACACGAATCATCATATCTGATCCTAACTCCACCACCTGAATGTCTAACACATATCTCATACACGATCATCCTACGAGTAAGTGACGCCTTCCCCCCCTCCTCTCTCTCGCTCTCTCTCCCCCTTCCTTTCTCCCTTTTTCTGATTTTACCCTAAATGCCTGAAAACCTAGGGTTCCTCCATGTCTAAAAACCTAGCTTTTGTGTGTGTAGTTGGGTTCTTGGGTCTTGAGTTCATAGACCCAGTTGAATTTGTCTTCTCCTTTCACTTTAATTTTAGAGGATTATTATTAGAGTTTGAACTCGATTTAGCTTTATAAAGCCTGAAAGATTTTATCTTTTTCCTTACCTACTGATCATTATGAATTTGTTAGGTTGCCTTTTATTTTTTGTAATGAAATTTATTGATTGAAATATATTTTTCTCTATCTTTGTGTTTTGCCCGGATAAGGAGCGCAGCAAGTGCCACTTCTCTGCTGATTTGCTAGTAACCAAGTATTTTCTCTAAGCACTAGTCATTGTAGTTTCATAGCAATATCTAAGAAAAGTAGTTCATTTGATGTTTCTAGGCTAGTAACATTAATAATTTGCTTGCAAATGGTCTTCAGATCATTCATTAATAATTTGCTTGAAAATGGTCTTTGGATCATTCTTTGGAGATGTTGTTTGTGGCATTGGGGGAAGTATAAAGATGTTAATAGATCTAAATATGTCACAAAAGACAAAGTTTAAATGGTTACACAACCAAAGTAGGAACCAGTTTGCAGATCCTTTGTTTTCTGGTAAGCAAGTTAACTTCAAGCACTTTTTATATTGCTTAGGAGGAAGAACCTAATGTTTTCTAGAGTAGACATATCACATCTATTCTGTTTTGGAATATTCATGTATAATTTAGTACTGCAATTCTAATTAATTTAGTATTCTCTGATCATTGCTTTATTCATATATTATTTAGTACTACAATTCAAATTAATTTAGAGTTCTCCGATTATTGCTTTGGATTTTTTTACATCTTTTTTTTACCAGCATAATGTTTTAAGTATAATTATCATCTCTTTTGCTCCTTTTGAAAAGCGAACCAGGAAGTGAAGATACAAAAAGCGTGAAAGAAGACAAAATCAGGTTATAAGTCTTAAGGTAACTTTATTTCCTATTCTCTAAGTTG
This sequence comes from Nicotiana tabacum, assembly GCF_000715075.1. NCBI lineage: Eukaryota > Viridiplantae > Streptophyta > Magnoliopsida > Solanales > Solanaceae > Nicotiana > Nicotiana tabacum. The sequence continues at coordinate 35,339,667 of NC_134102.1, read as the reverse complement.
GTTTCAGTTTTTAAATGTAAGTTAAGTTGTTAAATTGTTAGAATAACTACATGAATTCATATTGCTTTTACCTTGACAAAAAAGCCTTTATTATAAATATTATATCTATCCTCCAAAAGATTTTATCAAAAGAACATATAGATTTATGGTAAAGGATAAGAAAGATATAATGGACTAAAGAAATACGGTAGAAGAAAACTGGATTGAAAGAAATATGTGTCCTTTGTATATAAGATATGGAAAGGAGAAAACTTGAAAGTTGCATAGCTCTACAACTGTAACGACCCGACCGGTCATTTTGAGTATTACAACCCCGTTTTCCCATTTACTTATCAAATTATACTTTACAGTTGTTGTGTGAATTGCCGGGGGTAATTAGCTCGGGCCCAGTGAGGTTTTGGAATTAATTGGAACATTTAGTTCCAAGGTTTAAAGCTGTAGTTAAAATAGTGACCGGATGCAGACTTATGTATAAACGACCTTGGAATCAAATTTTGATGACTCCAATAGCTCCGTATGGTGATTTTGGACTTAGGAGCGTGTCCTAAAAATTATTTGGAGGTCCGTAGTGGAATTTGGCTTAAATTGCCGAAAGTTAAATTTTTGGGAAGTTTGACCGGGGGTTTGACTTTTTGATATCGAGGTCGGAATCCGATTCTAGAAATTGGAATAGGTTCGTAATGTGAAATGTGACTTGTGCACAAAAAATTTGAAGTCATTCCGGATTGATTTGATGTGTTTCGACACAAGATGTAAAATTTAAAAGTTCAAAGTTCGTTGATTTTGAATTGAGGAGTAATTCGTCATTTCGATATTGTTAGGTGTGATTTGAGGCCTCAAGTAGGTCCGTGTTATATTATGGGACTTGTTGATACCATTGGTTGCAGTCCCGGGGGCCTCGGGTGAGTTTCGGACGGTTAACGGATCAAATTTGGACTTAAGGAAATGCTGGAACTACTGCCTACTGGTGTGATCGCACCTGCGAAGATTTTGATAGCAGGTGCGAAGTCGCATGTGCGTGAAATAAGCTGCATGTGCGTGAAATAAGTCGCAGAAGCGGCCAAGAGTGGGACTGGGCAGTGCTCGCAAGTGCGAGGAATTTTTCGCATCTGGGTGTGAAGGCGTTAGCACAGATACGGACTGGGGCTGGCGTGAGGCGACCACATGTGCGAAGGGGAATGCGCATCTGCGAAGCCCGCAGATGCGAGAATAGCGCCGCAAATGTGAGATTTTAGAGGGCCGGCTATTTTTCGCAGGCGCACATGTTTGTCCGCAAATGTGGATGCGCAAGTGCTAGCCCAGGCACCGCAGGTGCGGAAATGCCTAGGCAGTGTTTAAAACGAGGGTTCTGAGATGTTTTCTCATTATGAACATTTTGGAGCTCGGTTTGGGCGATTTTGGAGAGTAAATTTTTCACACAACTTGGGATAAGTGTTCTTAACTCCCTTGTGATTATATTCCATGAATTAATCTTCATTTTTGGTGTAACATTATTGAATCTTCAAGAGAAATAGAAGAAAATTTCTATAATGTCACAAAACGAATTTTGTTATGTTTGAATACCGATTTGGAGTCGGATTTGAGTGGAATTAGTATGGTTGAACTTATAATTGGATGGGTTATCGTATTTTGTGAGTTTCATCGGATTTCGAGATGTGAGCTACCACGGTTGATTTTTGGGGCGTAATTTCATATTTTGTGGAAAATATTAGCATTTTGATATGAAATTAATTTCTATAAATTATGTGGACTGAATCAAATTAATTGTGGTAGATTCGAGCTGTTTGGGAGTTGATACGAGCATAATGGGATTTCTGGAGCATTGTTTAGCTTGCTCAACATTGGATTCGGCTTGTTCAAGCTAAGTAACTCTTTTAATCTTGGAGTTGAGGGTATGAACCCTGAATATATGTATTTCGTGAATTGTTAGAGGTGACGCACATGCTAGGTGATGGGCGTGTAGGCGTGCATTATAGAAATTGTGACATAATTGTTTCTATGAAATTTTGTAGTTAAATGATCTTGGCATTTTCCATGCGTTTTATGAGTTAGAGAAATTAAGCTGAAAAGCATATTAAAAATCATGATTGAAGCTATGTGCTAGTATTATTGGGACCCACAGAGGTCATATTGCTGTGAATTATTTGTTTTAAATTGAAAATTCACACTCAGTCATATTCATTTCATTGCATATCATAACTCAGTTTCTTTACTCTATTTTGATGCATATAAATGTTTTGGGCCGAATGCCCAGTTTTTACTTAAATGCCCGAGTGGCTTGAGAGGTTTATGATTGAGTAAGGCTGAGGGCCTGATTTGTGAGGATATTTATGGGATCGGGTTGCACGCCGCAGCATGTTGTATATTTATGGGATTGGGCTACACGCCGTAGCATGTTTGATATCGGCCGAAGGCCTGATTGTGAGGATGCGTGTGGATCGGGGCTGCCCGTCTGCAGCATACTTTATTATTATAGCACGTGAGTTGTCCGTGCAGCACGTGAGTTGCTCATGCAGATTATAGCGTTTGGGCTGAAGGAGCCCCTCCGGAGTCTGTACACACCCCCAGTGAGCGCAGGTACCTACTGAGTGTGAGTGCCGAGTGTTGAGTGACTGTGAGGCATGAGTGATTGTGAGGTATGACCGAGTGGCAAGAGTGATTGTGAGGTATGCCCGAGTGGCAAGAGTGATTGCGAGGTATGCCCGAGTGGCACGAGTGACTGTGAGGTTTGCCCGAGGGGCTGTATATGAGTTTTATCACTGAATTGCATCGCATTGGCATGAACACATGACATACATGCATAGAGATGTATTTTTTTCCTCATGCTGCACAACATCACATCATTCATGATTTCTCACACATTTTGACAGATGGGCATAGTGATGCATTTGTTTAACACGTGTTATCCGGAATGAAAATGAAACATATTATTTATTATTGAGAAGATTTTTGGAGAAATTTATTGTTTTCAAACTATTCATATTATTGGCAACTTCGGCAAACGATTTGGGGTTTCACTGATGTATTTGAAAGAAAGAACTACTATTTTTTTTGAAATCATTATTTGGCTGAGTATTTTATCCCTGAGTTACTTCTGGTATTATTTGCTTTATGTTATTATGGATTGTTATGGACTATTGGTTTTGGACCCGAACTTGGTGGAAGCTCGTCACTACTTTCAATCTACAGCTAGGTTTGTTACTTACTCAGTACATGGGTTCAGTTGTACTGATACTACACTTCTGCATATTGCTTGCAGATATTGGCTGCTGTTGTTGAGCTCGTTGGTTGCGGGATTTGAAGATATACCTGCGTTCCTGTTGTAGTTGCCTTTTGTTCAGGGTAGCCTCAGATTTAAAAAAGCTCAGTTTATGTATTGTTCAAACAGACTATGTATTTATTTCATTTCCTCTTTGTATACTCTATTCTTAGAAGCTCATGATTTGTACTACCAATTCTTGGGGATTGTATAAGATCAGGATCCTTATTCACTTAAATTTCTTTAATAATTATTATTGAAATTGGTTAGTTGGAAATTGGCTTACCTAACGGGATGGGTTAGGTGCCATCACGACTAGTTGGATTTTGGGTCGTGATAAGGTGGTATCAGAGCTCTAGGTTCATAGGTTCTACAAGTCATGAGCAAGTGTCTAGTAGAGTCTTGCGGATCGGTATGATGACGTCTATACTTATCTTCGAGAGGCTACATGGCATTTAGGATATATACTTCCCATTTTTCTTTCCTTATCGTGCGAGATTAATTCAGCTTGAGACATAAACTCTTTGAATTCCTTCCATGTATTCGTATGCGCACATGAGTGCTCGATATCAGATGTGTATCGTCGGCTTGTGATTTCTGGGATGATGTGCGAGATGTGTATTCTCTGTTTTGGTGATGGGCTAGTCTGGAGGACTTGAGGCCATGGTTAGACCGTAGTTTAAGCTCGGTAACTTCAGTTATAACTTGTACATTTGGACTCATATGTCCGGTAATGTCCCTACGAGCGGAATTTGTGGCTCGATGAGCAGTGGAATATCCTTGTGATGAGTACGATGTAACTGCGGAATGTGTTAAGACGATTTGAATGTGACGAGAAGTGTTTCCTTGAAATGTAAAGGAAGGCCATTGGGTACTTGATTTTCGTTTTGATGTGATGTACAATATCGAGTGTTAATATTTTGAAGGATCTTTCACGATTGTTAAATTTTGGGACCAATTTAAATTCTCATGTCTGGTTAGTGAGTTTGGACTCCGACAGACTAAGTGATTGCATAGAAATTGTGGTTACGAAAAGATATAACAAGATGCCAATTTGAGGCTAGGGAGGTGGGTTATCTCCTGGAGAGTAATCTACGTAGGTGTTTTCCTTGTAATATGAGTGGAGGGTTTCTTTTCTGCCAGTGGGGTGCATGTGTGGAGATTTGAATTCGAATGGCTGAGAAAGTCGACTTGAGTATCAAGAGAATGATTGCGATCTTAGCGGATGATTTAGGGTATTTTTATGGTTGGCATTGCATGAGTTTGAGAAAGAGCTTCGTTGAACTGACCGTGGTATTATGACAGTAATAGAGTATTGATATTATGAGTTATGGAATGTTTTAATCTATGGCTTTGAGCCAAGTGGGGGAGCCTGGTATTGATAATTCAATTTCATGATTTTGTGTAAAGGTTTAGTTTTGGGCTGAGGCATACTAGTGGGTCAGTTATGACTTGCAAAGTTGAGACCGTTAATGACTCGAATAAGGAAATTCCTGGTTACGGATTATATTGCACGGATGAGTATATGAAAAATCGTGGGATGGGTGAGTTGTTATTGATGAATGATATAGTGCGCACGGAGTATGAATTTGATATGTGTGTTAAAGTAGAGTTACTTCTTTGAGTGTTGTGGTGCTAATGGGGCACGTGTCTTTTGACCCATTTGGGCGGTGCAATTAGATTTGAGCAAAGTGGGTGACTCCCGAGAAAATTCCTGTGGGTTTGAGAATTATATATAAGAATTGAGAATGTTTCTGGACTTGTGTATGGATAAATCCGAGATTTGCGATTGATGGTGCCTAGACTTGCGGAAATTCTATATGACTATGGATTCTACATTTTTGTGTAAGGAAGGTAAGAAGAACAATTTCAGATTCATATAATGTACTCTTAGAGTTAGTGTTATAGTTGTGGTATTTTTGAAGGTGCTTAAGAAGAATACAGTTACTTATGGGCCGTAGGGCGTTGTTGTTCTATGCTAAGATTTGTAGGGTGAGTTGTGGTTAAAGATCATGGTATTTTAGCAAGAAAAAGTATCAATCTGAAGACAAATTCGGAAGGGACTCAGAGAAAATAGGACAACTGGGTAGTAGGTTGGATCAGTATGGTAATGGATATGATCGGTTCTTTGGGTGCTTATGATGTGGGTTTTTTTACAGGTGCTTTGTGGTAATACACCTGGACTTGGCGACATGCGTGACTTGGTCGAGTTAGAGGAATTTAGTTTTAAGGGCTTGATTATGTGCAAATGGATTCCAAAGTATTCTTGATGGTTTCTACCGGTGTGGAGGACGTGTTGTGTGTTGCGATTTCCTCCTGGAAAGAAGTAAGAGAAAGGTTTTTAACTAAAATGGTATGTAAATTATTGGTGACTCAAAGTTGATAATAAGATTCTTGTGTTTTTCACATGATGGCAAGATAGATGTTATGTGTTGTACGAAAACTAGATTTTCATGTACAAGGTAGTAGTACAGTCTTGAAGAGAAGGTAACGAATGTTGGACAACATGGACGGTTTCAAATAAATAGATGAATACTATTATTACTTGGTGTTGTATGAGAAAGGGGCGGACTTCAGAAGGCACATTGTATTTTGACTTACGGATGTATAAATTAGTATTGCGGTACTCACATGGTTGATAGACAGCTGATATTCAAATTTTGTCAAGTGGCACGGAAGAACTTTTAAAGTATTTCTCGTGGGATGATCGTGTATGAGAGAGGTATTAGGCATTCAGGCGGTGTAGATGGAATCAAATATGGTGATTCGCGTGTTCTATGGATTTGGAGATTGGGAGTTCCCATGAGTAGATTGTTTCATGGTTGTGGATTGTGAAGTTGTGGCCGGAGCTAGCCGAATGATGAAATGTGTTATGATTCAGTCACTAAGGATTTTCGGAGGGATTTTTATCTATTTGTGGGTAACCCAAGTTGATTTGGGGTCCATAGGTAGGCCTAATTAAGATATGCATTCTACAACAAGCCGGAATGGTTGGCTCCATACTGCTATTATTGAGGGATGTGTCATTCGGTTGAAGTTGAACTTATTCGTGTTCTCAAATGATCTGTGAGTTACTCCTTTATGCTACGAGGAGTTGTGATTCATTGGTTATGTGCACAGATGGTGTGGTTCTATTTGAGCTTTATAGCGGAATTTGAGTGTGATGAGTAATTTGGGTATTGCATGATCGATAGCGTAATGGTTATGTCGTTTCAGGTTTTGTGTGGTATTTTTGTCATTTGCCTCTCCGTCATTATTAATTTGGAGCAGGGTGGCTCAGGGTATATAACATGAACCTCGTGTTACAATCGGGTGATGGTTATACGGTGAATGATGAATTTTCAGCGTTTCGTTGTGGAGGTACTTGTTAATCTGGCGGGGCAGTTCTCTCATTTGAGTCATTTTCCATGACTAGGTACATTTGAATTGTTACGTATTAGTGCACGGATGGCACGAGTTATGGCTCTGAGTTATATTGGTGAGGCATGTCTATGGAACAATTATGTTTAGTAATATAAGGTCATTGGACCTAGAATGGGTACTATCAGGTTTGATTTCGGTATATTCGGGAGTATAATATTGAAAGTCGGCTCAGAAAGGGATTATGGTTCTGGTTGGGGCGAGAGGGCTCCGTGACTCGTTGATCTAGTAAGTGGTCATGAAATTTCGCGTGTTTCTTTTATTATCAACAGTGTACGAAGGTTTTGGGATGAGGTTTGGTTCGATATGGGTTTAATACTAGTATGCGGTTGGTTTTGGAGTAGTCACTGCGATCAGGAATGGTGCTACGAGCATGCGAGTTGTGTAGTATGCAATGTGATTATATCTGGGGTTATGGCTATAGCTTGATATAACTTGTTCAGACTTATATAGTGTGTAAATGTAAGATTTGTGTCTTGAAAGAAATTTTAAAGGTTGGAAATTAAACTCCAAGGTTTATGGGCTAAGGTTAAATTAATAATTTTCAGTTGCATTGTGTAGCCAAGCCTTATGTGGGATAGGGTGACGTGGGTTCACCCCCGGGTACGTGTGAGGTAAGATGGGACAGTGATTTGATGGCTTGGAAACAACTCTTGGCACGTTTGAGGACGAATGCATGTTTAAGTGGGGGAGAATGTAACGACCCGGCCGGTCGTTTTGAGTATTACAACCCCGTTTCCCCATTTACTTCTCAAATTGTACTTTAAAAATTATTGTGTGAATTGCCGGGGGTAATTGGCTCCGATCCAGTGAGGTTTTGGAATGAATTAGAACACTTAGTTCCAAGGTTTAAAGCTTAAGTTAAAATAGTGACCGGATGCAGACTTATGTGTAAACGACCTCAGATTCGAATTTTGATGATTCCAATAGCTCCGTATGGTGATTTTGGACTTAGAAGCGTGTCCGGAAAATTATTTGGAGGTCCGTAGTGGAATTTGGCTTGAATTGTCGAAAGTTGAATTTTTGGGAAGTTTGACCGGGGGTTTGACTTTTTGGTATCAAGGTCGAAATCCGATTCTGGAAATTGGAATAGGTCCGTAATGTGAAATGTGACTTGTGCGCAAAAATTTGAAGTCATTCCGGATTGATTTGATGTATTTCGGCACAAGATGTAGAATTTGAAAGTTCAAAGTTCGTTGATTTTGAATTGAGGAGTAATTCGTCATTTCGATGTTGTTAGGTGTGATTTGAAGGCCTCGAGTAGGTTCGTGTTATGTTATGGGACTTGTTGATACCATTGGTTGAGGTCCTGGGGGCCTCGGGTGAGTTTCGGACGGTTAACGGATCAAATTTGGACTTAAGGAAATGTTGGAACTGCTGCCTACTGGTGTGATCGCACTTGCGAAGAATTTGATCGTAGGTGCGAAGCCGCATGTGCGTGAAATAAGGTGCAGAAGCGGCCAAGAGTGGGACTGGGCACTGCTCGCAGGTGTGAGGAATTTCCCGCATCTGCGAGGCTACAGGTGCGAAGGCGTTGGCGCAGATGCGGACTGGGGATGGCATGAGGCGACCGCATGTATGAAGGGGAATGTGCATCTGTGAAACCCGCAGATGCGAGATTTTAGAGGGCCGACTGTTTTCCGCAGGCACACATTTTTGTCCGCAATTGCAAATGCGCAGGTGCGAGCCCAGGCACCGCAGGTGCGGAAATGCCTGGGCAGTGTTTAAAACGAGGGTTCAGAGAGTTTTTCTCATTTTGGACATTTTGGAGCTCGGTTTGGGCGATTTTGGAGAGAAAATTTTCCACACAACTTGGGGTAAGTGTTCTTAACACCCTTATGATTATATTCCATGAATTAATCTTCATTTTTGGTGTAAGATTGTTGAATCTTCAAGAGAAATAGAAGGAAATTTCTATAATGTCACAAAACGAATTTTTCAAGTTTGAATATCGATTTGGAGTCGGATTTGAGTGGAATTAGTATGGTTGAACTTGTAATTGGATGGGTTATCGTATTTTGTGAGTTTCGTCAGATTTCGAGACGTGGGCTCCACGGGTGATTTTTGGGGCGTAATTTCGGATTTTGTGGAAAATATTAGCATTTTGATATGGAATTAATTTCTATAAATTGTGTGGACTGAATCAAATTAATTGTGGTAGATTCGAGCCGTTCGGGAGTTGATACGCGCATAATGGGATTTCTGGAGCATTGTTTATCTTGCTCGATATTGGATTCGGCTTGTTCAAGCTAAGTAACTCTTCTAATCTTGGAGTTGAGGGTATGAACCCTGAATATATGTATTTCATGAATTGTTGGGAGGTGATGCACATGCTAGGTGACGGGCGTGTGGGCGTGCACTATAAAAATTGTGACATAATTACTTCTATGGAATTTTGTAGTTAAATGATCTTGGCATTTTCCATGCGTTTTATGAGTTAGAGAAATTAAGCTGAAAAGCATATTAAAATCATGATTGAGGCTATGTGCCAGTATTATTGGGACCCACAGAGGTCATACTGCTGTGAATTATTTTTTTTAAATTAAAAATTCACACTCAGTCATATTCATTTTATTGCATATCATAACTCAGTGTTATGACTCTATTTTGATGCATATAAATGTTTTGGGCCGAATGCCCCATTTTTACTGAAATGCCCGAGTGGCTTGAGAGATTTATGATTGAGTGAGGCCGAGGACATGATTTGTGAGGATATTTATGGGATCGGGCTGCACGCCGCAGCATGTTGCATATTTATGGGATCTGGCTGCACGCCGCATCATGTTTGATATCGGCCGAGGGCCTGATTGTAAGGATGAGTGTGGATCGGGGCTGCCCGCCTGCAACGTACTTTATTATTATAGCACGTGAGTTGTCCGTGCAGATTATAGCACTTGGGATAAAGGAGCCCCTCCGAAGTCTATACACACCCCCAGTGAGCGCAGGTACCTACTGAGTGCGAGTGCCGAGTGCTAAGTGACTGTGAGGCATGAGTGATTGTTAGGTATGTCCGAGTGGAAAGAGTGATTGTGAGGCATGCCCGAGTGGAAAGAGTGATTGTGAGGTATACCCGAGTGGCACGAGTGACTGTGAGGTTTGCCTGAGGGGCTGTATATGAGTGATGTTCTGCCTGAGGAGCTGTTTATGATTTTATCACTGAATTGCATCGCATTGGCATGCACACATGACATACATGCATAGAGATGTATTTTTTTCTCATGCTGTACAACATCACATTATTCATGATTTTTCACACATTTTGACAGATGTGCATAGTGATGCATTTGTTTTACACGGGTTATACGAAATGAAAATGAAACATATTATTTATTATTGAGAAGATATTTGGAGAAATTTATTGTTTTCAAACTATTCATATTATTGGCAACTTCGGCAAACAATTTGGGTTTTCACTGATGTATTTGAAAGAAAGAACTACTATTTTGTTTTTTGAAATCATTATTTGGCTAAGTATTTTATCCCTGAGTTACTTCTGGTATTATTTGCTTTATGTTGTTATGGATTGTTGTGGACTATTGGTTTTGGACCCGACCTTGGTGGAAGCTCGTCACTACTTTCAATCTACGGCTAGGTTTGTTACTTACTCAGTACATGTGGTCGGTTGTACTGATACTACACTTCTGCACATTGCGTATAGATGTTGGCTGTTGTTATTGATGTGCTCGATGGTTGCAGGATTTGAAGATGTACATGCATTCGTGTTGTAGTTTTCTCTTGTTTAGGGTAACCTTAGATTTATAAAAGCTCTGTTTATGTATTATTCAAATAAACTATGTATTTATTTCATTTCCACTTTGTATACTCTATTCTTAGAAACTCATGATTTGTACTACCAGTTCTTGGGGATTGTATAAGATCAGGATCCTTATTCACTTAAATTGCTTTAATAATTATTATTGAAATTGGTTAGTTAGAAATTGGCTTACCTAACGGGATGGGTTAGGTGCCATCACGACTAGTTGAATTTTGGGTCGTGACAACAACATCATCAAAAGACTACTAAGCTTAAGAAAGGGAGCAATACATGTCACTTAGATACATTCAAGTTTAAAATTATTTGTGGACGATAACCAATATGTTAGAATCTTGGTTTGACTTTTTAAAACTGATTTCAAGAACTTAATGGGAGCATTTCTATGAAAAAGAACTTTTCATTCATAGTAATTTGATCTAGAACCATAGCTTTTTCTTGACTTAAACAAAAGACGAATAATAGTGAGTTTTTAAGGTATACTATTCAAAATTAATTGTAAACTAAGTGAGTTCTTTAAGGTATACTATTTAATATTAATTATAAACTAACTTGAAAAAAATAAATTGTTCTAAATCTATTCATTTGTTTGTGTTATATTATTTGTGTACTAAATAGAACGTGAACATCGTAGATGGATGTACGATAGAAATCATCCTAATCGTTGTGGATTAAAGGAAGAATTTGTTGAAGGTGTTAAAGAATTTATTGCTCATGCAAAAATACTTTTAGAATTTCATAATTTAGGAACAATTATGTGTCCTTGTGTGAAATGCAAGTGTACAAAGTTTTTGAAACCGAAAAATGTTAAAGTTCATCTTTATAGCCAGGGGTTTAGGGAAAATTATTATATGAGGTCTATTCATGGAGAGAACTATTGTAGTGTTGGTGATGTTCATTTTTAAAATCTAGTTGGCGGTGAGAGTAGTGCACAAATGGAGAATAATGTTAAAAATTCTCGATTACATGAAATGGTGTCAGATGCTTTCGGTATTTACCCAGGGGTTCAATCCCAATAAAATATTGTTGAGACTCCCAATGATGAGGCAAAGTGCTTTTATGAATCATTAGAGTCAGCTAGTCGTCTACTCTATGAAGGCTCAATGCACTCTAAGTTGTCTGTTACAGTTAGATTACTAACTATTAAATCAGATTGAAATATTTCTCAAGCATGAATGAATGCTATAATTGGGCTTATGAGTGAAGTTAGTCCAAGCATTAACTTACCCAATGATTACTATAATGCAAAGAAATTGGTTTCCAAGTTAGGACTTTCCTCAACAAAAATTGATTGTTGTGAAAATGGTTGTATGTTATATTATAAAGATGATGCAGCTCTAGAAGTGTGCAAATTTTGTGGACTGTCTCCTTTTAAGGAAGTCACAAATGCCAAAGGTAAGAAAGTTGCAGTTAAGAAGATGCATTACTTACCAATTATACCTAGATTAAAGAGGATGTATGCATCAACGAGTTCTGCTCCTCATATGAGATGCCACTATGAAAATAGAAGGCCGCCTGGTATTTTGTGTCATCTTTTAGATGGAGAAGCATGGAAGCATTTTGATAGGATATTTTCAGACTTCGCTAATGAATCAAGAAATGTTAGGTTGGGTTTGTGTGCAAATGTATTCACTCTATTTTCTGTCTCTGCTGCACTATATTCATGTTGGCTTGTCTTTGTTACGCCATATAATCTTCTACCTGAGATGTGTATGACAAGTCCATATTTGTTCCTCACTTGCACAGTTCCGAGTCTAAGTAATCCAAAAAGTTCAATTGATGTATATTTGCAGCCGTTGATTGATAATCTAAAATTATTGTGGTATAAAGGTATTGAAACATACGACATATCAACTAAGCAAAACTTTAGATTGCGTGCTGCTTTGATGTGGACTATTAATGATTTTTCTGTGTATGGAATGTTGTCTGGGTGGTCGGCTGCTGGAAATTTAGCCTGCCCCTACTGTATGGAAGATACAAAAGCATTCACTTTGAGACATGGAGGTAAAATACATGGTTTGACTGTCACCGGCAGTTCTTTCCGATGGATCATGAGTTCAGGAGAAATACTAGCGCGTTTATGAAGAATCAAAAAGCTTATGATGAGCCACCACCAACCTGTCAGGTGAGGAAATTTGGGAGAGGGTTAAATATCTACCTAAGGTAACGGAGTCTCCATCGGCTAGAATACCTGGTTATGGCGTTGAGTATAATTGGACTAAACAAAGCATATTTTGGGAGTTACATTATTGGAAGCATAATCTTCTTCGACATAATTTGGATGTCATGCATATTGAGAAGATTTTTTTTGATAACCTGTTTAATACTATAATGGATGACAAGAATAAGATAAAAGATAACTTGAAGGCCGGGATGTATTTACAAGAGTACCGCATGCGAAGAGAATTAGAACTAAAAGAAGTAAATAACAGGATGGTGAAGCCTAAGGCTAGTTATACATACACTTTGGATGATAAACGAATGATCTGCGAGTGGGTAAGGAATTTGAAGATGCCCGATGGGTATGCGTCAAACTTATTCAGGTGTGTTGACATGAAAGAAGGAAAGTTGATGTATATGAAAAGCCACGATTGTCACATTTTCTTGGAATCGTTAATTCCTATTGCATTTAGTTCATTGCCTTAGAGAATATGGAAATCCATCACATAGATAAGCTTGTTTTTTTAAAGACTTGTGCTCTAACACATTAAGGGATAAAAACTTAATTTTCATGGAAAGTAATATTCCTTTAATCTTAATCCATGTGGTTTCTTCAATGTAATGGAACATCTCCCAATTCACCTTGCACAAGAGGCACGACTTGGAGGACCGGTTCAATGTAGATGGATGTATCCCTTCGAGAGGTAATGACCAATAATTATTTTCTCTTTATGTATTTTGGTTAAAAGAATTCCTATCTAAATGTGTATTATGCAGGATTATTGGTAAATGTAAACGGACCGTGAAACAAAAGGCCAAGATTGAGGAATCAATATGTGAATCGTATCTAGTTAGAGAAACCTCTCATTTTTGTTCGTATTATTTTGAGAATCATGTTCCATGTTTGAGAAATAGGCCGAATCGACATGATGATGAAGGTAATAATGATCCTTTGGCACCCCTATATCCATATTCAATCAACCCGATAGAGGTCCTAAAAGTCGTCAAAAAAGAAGTTGAACTGATAAGGAAAAAATATCTGCTACAACACATATATTGCTCAATTACCCCGAAGTTCAATAATTTTACAAGTAGGTTTGGAATTATAATATTGACCTATGTGCATAATCTATTCTTGTTTTAACTGATAAACGTTGTAAATATGTCGGACAATTACTTTGTGAGTCAGTTCGGCCATGATGATATTTATCCAAAGTTTTCAGAGTGGTTTAGAGATTATGTAAATGTTAATTGATATGTAACAAAATTTTCATTATGTACATACTATATGACTTTTCTAACTTCTCAATTTTCTTCAACTCTATATAGGTTCATAATCCAAATAATGGCATATGTGATCCATTTTTGCGTGATATAGCTTGGGGGCCTACCCCACAAGTCAAAATTATATCTACGTATTTTGTCAAGTTTCATACGGAAAAATGGTTAAAGAATAAGAAAATAATTAATAGCAGGGTGTGGGTAAAAGGTGGTGATGGTGACCAAAGTGGGGATATCGATTATTATGGTATGCTCCAGTAGATTTTAGAAATAGAGTATGTTGGTTGGCCAAAGAAAAAGTTGATACTTTTGGATGCAAGTGGTTTGATCCCACACCAAATAGAGGTACAAAGGTACACCCACAATACAAAATAATAAAAGTTAAGCACGCGAAGGAGTACGAAAGCTATGATCCATTTATTATAGCACAAAATGTGTAGCAAGTGTATTACGCTCCTTATCCGTTGATGTATAAAAATAAGACTCAATGATGGGTAGTTATTAAAACTAAGCCATTTGAAAGAGTGGAAGTTTAGGATACACTAGTTGTAGCGTACCAAAATGATATATCAAGTGTTCAACAAATTATGGATAATGAATTAGAATATGAGCTGCATAGTGAAGGTATATACGAAGAAGTTGATCTGTCAGTTGAACATGATTATGGAATTGGGACATCTATGGCTAATGCAGAGGAAGATTCAGGTGATGAAAATGAATTCATTGAGGAGGAAGAATTTGCTGATGAAAATGAAACAAGCGAGGATGATGAAACTAATGATGAAAATGAAACAAGCGACGACGATGAAATGGATGATGAAAATGAAACAAGCGATGATGATAATTGACATGTTTGTTTTTTCTAACTTATGTAATAATTATGCTTTTAAATTTGGTCCTATGAGAATTAACATGCTATTTTTTTCTTACTTGTATTATTCAGATTGCTGCTGGAGGTAAATCAAAGAAGAAGAAACAAGTTTCGCGTAATTTAGGTCGTCTCCCTACCTCTCCACCACCTGCACCTTCTGTTCCTCATGTGCCTCCACCTACATTCCCGTCTTCAGTTCCACCTCCCTTATACTTTGTACCACACCTAGGGTATACTACTCCGTTCTCTACCCCTTACTATAATCATATGTCTTCCCAAGATATAAATGGGTCCTTTTCATCTAGACCTGCTTACCCATCTATGCCTACACCTAGACCTGGAATTCTCCCATAATCTACTCCAGTCATTCCATCCCATGGTATTCAATCATCATCTTCTCCCATTATTCCTTCATCATCTTCCCCCGGCATACCCTCTTATTCTTTCCCTAGCATGGCCACATCTTCCTGTCAGCCTGCAAAGCACTCTTCTATGCCTTCATCTGAATCTACTCCATCTCCATTTACTAGCATTTCTAGGATGTGTATGGGAGTTGATAGCCCTTCGATGTTCCCATGCATTGATAGTGATACAGTTACACAACCTCTTATACATGCTTAGGATCCTCCAAATGTTTAGATGATCTCGGGAGGTTGATTATCGTTCCCGATGGAGCTGGGTAAGTATTTATTTGTTTATTTTCTAATTAATTATAAATTTGATTTCTAACATATTTAATTTAATGTAGGTTTCATCCTTGTACTCAAGCTACAAAAGTTGTGGTTGAATCAATGTGTTCATTTTATCATGGACCTTGGAGGTTCAAGTCAGATGTTCTATGCAACATTAGGGACAATATGTTTGATGAATTTAGGGTAAAATAAATTATTTCTTTTTCAAATCACATTTAATCAATCTAACAAAGTAATTATTTGCAAATGAAGTGTGCTTGGCCAGTCGAATGTGAGGCAGAGGTACGAGGCGTCTTTTTTAAGAAATGTGCTGATAGGTTGTCTGATATGATTCGAGAAGTTCGAGATAAAAAAGAGATGCCAGGTTGGATTACTGAGGATATATGGACTAAACTAACTGAGTATTGGGCCTCTCTGGAATTTCAAAAGAAACGTGAATTGGCAAAGGCATCCCGTTTGTCCGACTAAGGCGGCTCCTTGCACACGGGGTGTTTAGTAACTTATGGGGGCTCATCGAAGAAGATTGATACGTGTTTATTATACTAGTCTAATCCTGGATGTTAGATAATCAGAAAACTAAAGATTTTATTTATGAATATCAGTGAAACATAGGTTCAAAATCAATTGGCGATCCTATTTTACTTAATTAACTAATACAAAATCAATTGGTACTCCTATTATTAGAACATTAAGTAGCAAATTAAATCAGAAATATTCATTGTTAATTAAACATGAAGGAGCAAATTAAAGGTAAAGTCCTAAATGAGTTTTTCTTGTTTCTGTTGGTTATGCTTTCATATTTAAGTTATTCTCACTCCATCAATGATTTCACAGACATAAGTACAGTTAACTGATCATGAGGACAACGTGAAATTTTTTTTCCTTTTGAATTTTAATAGAATAGCACTCTAATTTTGCTTTTTTCCTATGTTGTTTATCTCATAAGAACAGTTAATTTTGCTTTGTTTCAGTATAGTTTTGAAGTTTCATACATAACACTTTAATTTGAGAACAATTAACTGATCATTTTGAAGTTTCATAGATATAGCACTTTAATTTTGCTTTTTTCATGTGTTGTTTATCTCTTATGCATCAACCAAGAAAAGAAATTCTCTATTAATAGTTACTGTACTTGTAAATATTTAATAATTTGGTGAAACAAACAAATATTGTCCCTAGTGAAAAAATATAAAAATTTAACAAAAAGAACTTATTGCGTTAAATGTTATTTAACAGGAAAAGACTTTAAAAAGACCAGTTACTCAAGATGAGGTATTTGAGGATACACATATGAAGAAGTTAAAGGACGGAACAAAGACAACTTGGATCGAGCCACGAGCCGAGACAACCTATGTAAGATTTCAACATACTTTTTAATATTTTTTATTAATTAAATTTGTTCATATAATAGTTGTAAATACTTTCAAACAATACTTAGAGGAGTTCATTCAAAGCCAACCAATCGATGATCAAGGAAAGCCAATCCAACCATCCCAGGAGAATTATATGGACTTGTGGACTAAGGCGGCTGGTGGCGTACATATGGGAAGAGTCTACGGCCTTGGATCTGAGTTTAGTTTTAGTCGTCGGTCTTTTGGAATGTCTGGTGGATCTTCTTCCCCAAGGTCCTCGATTAATCAAGATGAGTTTGATCTATTGAATATAGGCGGGAGGAGGAGGCAAAGCGAAGGGAGGAAGAAGATAGGCGGAGGGAGGAAGATGAGAGGAGGAGGGAGGAAGAAATGAGGCGAAAGGATGCTGCATTTATACGTGTCACTAGTGACATTGAAAGCCTCAAGGCCAAGCTAAACTCCCTCTTAGAATCTGGTACATTTCCTCTGTCACGTTCTCCATCGCGCTCTAAAAAGACTAAGGAATAGTTTCTTTTATTAATCTGATTTTGGGTGGGACTAGGATGTTGGATATTATGTATCAATTGGATAAGATTGAATGGTGAATTTCTTATTTGAATGTTTAGTTGCATTATTGGTTTATTGTATTTTCTGTTTTGGTTGGATGTTTATGAAATGGATCAGAATCAATGCTGAATTTTGTATGTGAATGTTTAATTGTATTTAGGCTTGTTATTGGAGGTTGTATTTTTTGTTTGACAGGTGGTGCAGTATAAAAAGCAGCACTGTACACAAATTTGTTTTTCAGATTTCCCATGGACTTCCCACCGAATCCGCGGGAAGGTTTGTCCTTTTAGTTACAAAACTTGCATAATTCCCACTGATATGGGTGAGAAAGTTCATACTTTTATTTTTCCAGAATTTGCATATTTCACACTAATTGTGGGAAAGTTCATACTTTATTTTCAGAATTTGCATAATCCCTAGTGAAAACTGTGGGGAAATTGTACTTTTGTTTCCATAAAGACATATTTCCCACTGATATCGGTGGGAAATTATACTTTTATGTTCTCAGTATGTGTTTTTCCACCGAAAATGGTGGAAAAGTTTATATTTTTATTTTCAGTACATTCATTTTCCCCATCACTTCATTGGCTAATATATTAAAATAATAAAAAATACTAATAATACTTTTCATAGATTGTTGGTGGGAAACTTCATTATTTTTCCTATTAAATCTTCGCTGGGAAAACTAAGGGAAATTTCCCACAACTTCTCTGAGAAGTTTTTTTTGACCAGGCCTTTTCCCGGTGATCCTTTTCAGTGGGAATGCGGAGTGAAAACTCGATATTCCCACTAATTTCCCATTAATTTTACCATGGAAAAATCATGTGTTTCTAGTAGTGAAAAGCCTCCACACAACATCATAAGGATCACACATCCGTAGATTATCCCGCAGGTTAACCCACCTACTTAGCCTCAAACTGACATCTCTCTATACCCTCACAGCCACAACTACAACGCAATTACTTAATCTTCCTGAGTCTAAACTCATCAACAACACATGAAAATCTACGCCGTTCCACAAGTGAAATAACATGAAGGGATCTCTCAAAAATCTTCATAACTTAGGACTGTAGGACACATCCACATAAATCGAGAACCCACTATTCCTTTTCATATCTCAAGCAAACTCTTCCCGTCACATTCAAACCATCTGAACACATCCCATAGTCACATCCTACTCATCATATAGCCATCCAACCACTCATCGAGCCATAAATTCCACTAATAGGGACACTACCGGACTTATAAGCCCCAAAGCACGTGCTCACATAATCGAAATCCCCGTGCTTAAGCTACAGTCAAACCCCGCCTCAAGTCCTCCAGACTGACCCATCATCAGCACACTGAAATCACATCTCGTACCTCATCCATGGAATCACAAGCCGTCTATACACAACTGATACCGAGCGCTCACATATGCATATGAGTGCATGGAAGGAATTCAAAGAGTTACACTTCAAGCTGAATCAATGTCGCACGATAAGAAAATAAAGATGAGAGGTTTATCCTAAATGCCTTGTAGCCTCTCATAGATAGATATGGATGTCATCATACCTATCCGCAAGACTCTACTAGACACTTGCTCATGACTTGTCGAACCAATAAACCTAGAACTCTGATACCAACTTGTCACGACCCAAAATCCAACCAATCATGATGACACCTAACCCAATCTGCTAGGTAAGTCAATTAATAATAAATCAACTCCAATGAAATTTGATGAGACAATAATGATGAAATAACTAAGCTTTTATACAAAATCTCAAGGACTGGTAGTACAAGTCATGAGCTTCTAAGATTTAGAATTTACAAAGCGGGTATGAAATAAAGTATATCATCTGTTTGAAATATATATGACCAGATAAAAATTCTAAAGCTACCAAGATCAAGAGGCAGCTATAACTGGAACGCAGGTACATCTTCGAATTCAGCTCCCGCCGTACACAGCAACATCAACATCCAACATCTGCACGCAACGTGCAGAAGTGCAGTATGAGTACAACCGACCCCATATACTCAATAAGTAACAAACCTAACCTTAGGTTGAAAGTAGTGACGAGCTAGAACAAAGGTCGGAGTCCAACACCAATAGCTAACAACAGTTCATAACGACATAATAAAAGTGATAAAAGAAGTAACTCAGAGATAAAATACTCAGCTCGTTCACAGTTCCGAAAAATTGGCATACATCTCTATGCCTACAGGTCAATGTGTATGTGAAGTCATGAATGATGCAATACCGTACAACATGAGGAAAATTCATCTCTATGCCTGTATGTTAGGGGTTCATACCCTCTGCACCAAGTTTAGAAGTGTTACTTACCTTGAACAAGCCAAATCTAATACCAAGAAAGCCAAACGATACTCCAAAAATGCCATCCCGTGCGTACCGACCTCCGAACGGCTGGAAACTAGCCAAAAGAAACTCAAATACATCAAATAATGCCTAAGGAAACAATTCCAATCGATAAAGATCGAATCTTTAATCAAAACCCCAAAGTCACCCAAAAGGTCTAACTCGAACCCGCACCTTGGAACCCGACAAAAATCACAAAATCTGACAACCCATTCAATTACGAGTCTAACAATATTTGTTTCACTCAAATCCGACTCCGAATTGATGTTCAAAACTAAAAATTTCACTCTATGAAACTTTAGACAAAACTCCCCAATTTTTCTTTTGAAATCATCAACCAAATGCCAAAAATGAGTATAAATTCATGAAATATAATCAAAACCGAGTTAAGAATGCTTACCCCAATTCGTGTGGTGAAATTCCTCTCCAAAGTCGCCCAAAAACCGAACTCCAAGTCTAAAAAATGAGAATAAAACGACCAACCCTAAAAAATATAGCTTTTGCTCAACGTCATTCGTATTTGCGAACCAATTTCCACTTCCGCGGACTCGCGCGTGTGACCAAAATCTCGCTCCTGTAGAAGAGCACTGTAATAAGTGGGGATTTTGACTACTTATTAGCGCCTTTTAGCCTTTTTTAGTCTAAAAGCATTGAATTGTGTTCCCAAAACTGATGAAATGTGCTAAATTGTAGGAATGTTAGAAGATAGACTCCCGAGATAAAATCCGACTCAAAAAGGACTAATATAAACTCAAGGGAATAAAAGGCACAGAAGCTTACAAAGTGCGTACCGCAACATTTCATATGCGGCCGTAAATGATGAAGGAAAGCCCAGCAGACTCTTGTGCAAATTGCGGACCGCACATGAATTGTGCGGCCGCAAAATCTGAGTTAGGAACAAAGTTCAGAGTATGTGCAAATTCCCAAGTTCCAAGTTCCTCAGAACTGCGGACCGCATAGGAATTGTGCAAAAGAAGTGCCTTGCAGCCGCAGAAGTAAAGTTGCGGACTGCAGAAGACCAAGTTGCGGCCACAGTTCTAACTCTGCGGACCGCAGAAAAACTATCTCGCGGACGCAAATCAAAATTGTGCGACCGCAGACCTCCAGTTCCTGACAAGTTGAAGAAACTTGCGGATAGCACATGGAATTGTGTGGCCGTAAAACCTCCCGAGGGGCATTTTGGTATGAAATTATCAGCTTTGTATAAATAAAAGATTTTTCACGAAATTAGGTCAACTTTTGACATCAGCAACTACAGTAACTGTTTCTTTTTGCTTCTTTAAGTAGTTTTTCATATTTTGGGATATTTTAACATATATTTTATCATTTTGATTTTAGAATATGAGTTTAATTAGCATTTCTTTTTCTATTTCTTCAATTTCAAGCATGAGTAGCTAGATTTTTACTAAGGTTGTGACCCAACCCTAGTGTGTAAAACTTATGGGTGTTTAATTTAATACTTGTATCAACCGTTTTGTGCAATACCCATTTGGACTTGAGAAAGCCAAATTGGGCAAAATCACTCTCTGTTCGAGATGTATTGAGTGGGTAATTGAGAGTTGATAGCTATAATACACCCCGATTAACAAAATAAGCATTAAGGTCTATATCCCATTAGGCAAACACCTAGGTGATGGTCATAGCCCTAGGCTTTTTACAAACCTTGAAAAACAACAAAAATAATTTTTTAGTTTCATTTCTTAACTTTGTAATCTTAGTTTAAAATAGACATAGAAACAATCCCAATTTGTGGAAGTGTAAATTGAGGTAGTTCAAATTCACGTACTACAATATATACTCCTAACTCCCACATATAGCTTCTTGTGAAAATCGACCCCGACTCTTGTTAGGTACTATTATTGCAATCGACCATTTCATAACCTTGATTTGAGGTGTGAAATGGGACGAGACTAATTTTTGGCATCGTTACCGGGGAGTTAAAAACGGTGTTAACTATATATTTAGGTGTATTTTTGTAATATTTTTTTTCCTTCCTTGTTACTAACGTGTTGAGCAATTGTAGGTGCAATCATGGAAAACAATGAGCTCGAAAACATAGCTTTTGGGGATGCGGACGTTGAGGATAATCAAATGGATGAGGTCCCTCTTGAACCTCAAGCCAATATACAAGGCCGAGTGCCTCATGACAATGTGTCCGCTCCACCCCCACCTCCACCACGAGCGGCTCCACACCGGGTGTTTCCGAATAAAGGGTATACAAGTGCTATAGTCCCTCCCCGTATTAGGGCGGGCAACTTTCAAATAACCAACATGATGCTCACTTTGCTCAAGTAACGAGGGTTCTTCACCGGTGCACCAGGTCAAAATGCATACAAATACTTGAAGGGGTTCGTAGATACGTGTTGGGGGAGTATACAAACAAATGTCTCCGAGGATGCTTTGAGGATAAGGCTTTTTCCCTTCTCTCTATGGGGGAAAGCTTTAGATTAGTTGGAATATTTTCCAAATCATTCCATTCATACATGGGATGAATTGGCGGAGAAATTTATTTCTAAATACTTTTCTCCCGGGCACATGGCTATACTTCGGGATGAAATTCTAGCATTCAAGGAAGAGCCCAATGAACCACTACACGAGATATGGGAACGATATAGAACAATGGTGAAAGAGTGTCCAAACAACGATATGACAAAAAACATGATTCAACAAACTTTCTATCGGGGGATCAATACAACCAACCAATGTGTAGTGAATCAACTTGCAGGTGGGAACTTTATGACTACACCTTATGCGGAGGCATGTGATATTTTGGATCAGATGGCGGATACTTCATCTGTGTGGCAATCCCGGGCTAATGTTCTATAAGGTGATCCCAATATGATTCACCTTCACAAAGAATTGCATGATCATGGGCAAGCCATAGCCGAATTGACCACCACCATGAACCAATTGGCAAAGGCTCAACTTCAAAAAGTACAAAACCCAAGGCAAGTCAATGCAATGGAGGGAGTAAACATGATGGTGAACAAATAGAGAACAAAGGGTCCGCAAGTGCAACAAAAAGTGGAAAATTTTGTGCAAGAAGATAGTGGGTTTGAGCAAGATGATTCCTACAATGACCAAAAAGAAAAGGTCCAATATGTGAACAACTTACAAGGGCAAAGAAACAACTCCCAAGGCCCAAGCCAACAATAATGGAGGCCTCAAAACAATCAAGGAAATTGGAGTGGCGACAATAATCAAGGGAATTGGAATAACAACAACAATCAAGGAAATTGGAATAGCAACAATAATCAAGGGAATTGGCATAAAAATAATAACCAAGGCAATTGGGGAGGCAACAATCAAGGCGGTTGGAGTAACAATTAAGGAAATCAGGGGTCGGGTTTTCAAAGGCCCCCGATGTATCAACAACCGAGCAACCCACCTCCTTATCCTTCCCATGGTCCTAGTTCTCCCAATAATGAAATGGTCCGTATTGAGAACATGTTTAAGAAAATTATGGAGAAGAATACCAATTTTGATGCCCAACTTGCTTCACACAACACATCGATCCGCAACCTAGAAGTGCAAATGTGGAAAATCTCTCAAGAATTACATTTTCTTCCTAAGGGGGAACTATCAAGTGACACATTGGTGAACCCAAAGGGTGGTAAAAACACGGGGCACCATGGACATTACTACAAGAAGTGGAAGAGGTGGGAATGCACCCACCTCAATTCAAAGGCAACTTGCAGATGATGAGTAAGTGGTAGAAGAAGAAGAGATCCCGAACAATATGGTGCAAGCAAATGATGAAATGCGGATTGATGTTGATGACAATGTGGGAGAGACTCAAGAGGAAGTGAATCCGTCAAGGGATCATGTTATTGACATGCCGGAACCGGTAGTGCAAAAGGATAAGGCACCATTACCTAAGCCTCCTCCTCCATATCCTCAAAGGCTCGCCAAGTAAAATGGCGAGAGTCAATTCAAAAAGTTCATTGACATGATGAAGAGTCTCTCAATAAATGTGCCATTAGTTGAATCCTTGGAGCAAATGACCAGTTATGCAAAGTTTATGGAGGATTTGGTGATAAAGAAGCGGACGATGAATTTTGAATCTATCAAAGTCACGCATCAAGCGAGTGCAATTGTGCATTCGATTGCTCCTAAATTAGAAGATTCCGGTGCTTTCATAATCCCTTGCACCATTGGAAGTGCCGAGTTTGCAAAAGCTCTTTGTGATCTTGGGGAGAGTATCAATTTGATTCACTATTCGATTTTCAAGACTATGGTAATTGGGCAACCAAGACCCACATCTATGAGATTATAAATGGCCGATCGTACCATGAAGAGACCGTTGAGAGTGATTGAAGATGTATTGGTTTGTGTTGATAAGTTCATTCTTTCGGAGGATTTTGTTATTCTTGATTGTGAAGTGGACGATGAGATGTCGATTATTCTTAGAAGACCTTTCCTTGCTACGGGAAAGGCTCTTATTGAAGTGGAAGCCGGATAAATCACTTTTTGGGTGGGTGATAAAAAGGTGGTGTTCCACGTGTGCAAATCTATGCAGCAACCAAATTGCAATAAAGTATGTTCTTTCGTGGATTTGGTGACCGACGTGATTATTGATGATACAAGTGCCATAATTAATGTGGGTGATATGTTGGAGGCCGTATTGCTCAACGTTGATGATTACGAGATGGATGGTTTCATGGAATATGTGAATTCTTTGCAAGGAATGGGGTCGTACAACCATGAGCCCCAGAAACTTTCCTTGGATCTTGAAAATAGGAAAACCCCTCCTACAAAGCCTTCAATTGAAGAGCCTTCTACCTTGGAGTTGAAGCCATTGCCTCCACATCTTCGGTATGAATTTCTTGGTCCTTGTTGTACTTTACCGGTTATTCTTTCCTCTTGTTTGACTAATGTGCAGGTTGACGCTACATTGGCGGTGCTCCACAAGAGGAAGGAGGATATTGGGTGGACTTTGGCGGATATTCGGGGAATAAGCCCCACATTTTTCATGTACAAAATAAACTTGGAGGAGGATGACAAACCATCTATTGAACAACAAAGTAGACTCAATGAATCTATGCGAGACATGGTCAAAAAGGAGATTATTAAGTGGTTGGATGCCGGGGTTGTTTACCCCATTTCCGATAGTTCGTGGACTTCTCCGGTGCAATGTGTACCAAAGAAGGGGGCATGACGGTGGTCACCAATAATAAGAATGAGTTGATTCCCACAAGAACGGTGACCGGGTGGAGAGTGTGTATGGACTATCGCAAGCTAAACAAGGTCACGAGGAAGGATCATTTTCCACTTCCCTTCCTTGACCAAATGCTTGATAGGTTGGACGGCCGTGCTTTCTATTGCTTTCTAGATGGATATTCGAGCTACAACCAAATCCTTATTGCCCTGGAAGATCAAGAGAAAATAACTTTCACATGTCCCTATGGTACTTTCGCTTTTAAGCGGATGCCATTTGGCTTATGTAATGCACCAGCGACTTTTCAAAGATGTATGATGACTATCTTTACGGAAATGGTCGAGGACTACCTTGAAGTCTTCATGGATGACTTCTCGGTGGTCGGGGATTCCTTTAATGATTGCTTGGCAAATTTGGATAAAGTATTGGCAAGGTGTGAAGAAACAAACTTGGTGCTAAATTGGGAGAAATGCCATTTCATGGTCGAGGAAGGCATTGTCCTTGGACACAAAATTTCAAAGAATGGAATAGAGGTCGACAAGGCAAAGATTGAGGTGATTTCTAAACTTCCACCTCCAACTTCGGTGAAAGGCGTGTGAAGTTTCTTAGGTCACGCGGGGTTCTACCGGCATTTCATCAAGGATTTTTCTAAAGTGGTGAACCCATTGTGCAAGCTCTTAGAGAAAGATGCTAAGTTTTACTTCAATGATGATTTCTTGAGAGCCTTTGAATTGCTAAAGTTCAAGTTGACAACCACTCCCATTATCGCCGCTCCTAATTGGAGTCCCTTTTGAGCTCATGTGCGATGCTAGTGATGTAGCGATGGAGTAGTTTTGGGGAAACGCATCAACAAGATTTTTTATCCGGTATACTATGCTAGTAAGACCATGAATGATGCCCAAGTCAACTACACCGTTACGGATAAAGAACTCCTTGCCATTGTGTTTGCAATTGAGAAGTTCTGCCCGTACTTGATGGGTGCAAAGGTTATTGTTCATACGGATCATGTGGCACTTTGCTATCTTATGAGCAGAAAGATTCTAAGGCTCGGTTGATGAGATGGGTGGTATTGTTGCAAGAGTTTGATATTGACATCCAAGATCGAAAAGGGAGTGAAAATCAAGTGGCAGACCACTTGTCTTGTTTGGAGGAGGAGGGGAGGCCGCATGATGGCCTTGAAATCAATGAATCCTTCCCCAATGAGAAACTCTTGGCTATTTCAATGAAAGAGGTGCCATGGTTCGCGAAATTAGCAAACTTCTTTGTGTGTGGAATCATCCCGGATGAGTTATCTTTAAATCAAAGGAAGAAGCTCAAACGGGATTGTCAAGATTATTATTGGGACGAGCCATACCTTTTCCGGTTTTGCACGGATGGGGTAATTAGAAGATGTGTACCGGACAAAGAGCAAAGTGATATTCTTGAGGCTTTCCATTCTTCGCCTCATGGTGGTCACCATGGCGGAGCAAGAACGGCGGCCAAAGTACTAAGTTGCGGTTTCTATTGGCCCACTCTTTACAAAGATGCAAGTGATGTGATAAAAAGATGTGATGAATGTCAACGGGCGGGTGGAATCTCGAAGAAGAATGAAATGCCTCTCATTACAATTTTGGAGATTGATATCTTTGATGTGTGGGGTATTGATTTCATGGGTCCTTTTGTTAGTTCTTGTGGAAATACCTACATCTTGGTCGCGATTGATTATGTGTCTAAATGGGTTGAGGTCATTGCTATACCTAACAATGAAGCGAGAAGTATGGTGGCATTCTTGAAGAAGAATATATTCACAAGATTTGATACTCCGCGGGCTATCATAAGCGATGGGGGGTCACATTTTTGCAACAAGGCTTTTGACACTTTGCTTAACAAGTATGGTGTCACTCATAAAGTCACGACTCCCTATCATCCTCAAGCTAGCGGTCAAGTAGAAGTCTCCAACCGGGAGATAAAGAATATCTTGTCCAAAACAGTGAATGCTAACCAGATGGATTGGTCAAAGAAGCTTGATGATGCATTATGGGCTTACCAGACTACTTTCAAAACTCCTATCGGAATGTCTCCATACCGGTTGGTGTTCGACAAAGCTTGTCATCTTCCGGTGGAACTTGAGCACAAAGCAATGTGGGCTTTGAAGAAATTTAATCTTGATTGGGATGCAGCTGCTAACTTGAGGGTTGCACATTTGAATGAGTTCCTCATGTATACACAAGTTCGTCCTTATACAAAGACAAGATGAAATATCTTCATGACAAGTACATTTGGAACAAAGAGTTCAAAGAGGGTGATCTTGTGTTGTTGTTCAACTCACGGTTGAGGATGTTTTCCGGAAAGTTAAAGTCTAAATGGAGTGGACCGTTTGAAGTCGTGGGTGTGACACTCTTTGGTACATTGGACTTGAAGAACAAAAATGATAAGGTATTCCGAGTCAATGGTCACCAGGTGAAACACTATGTGGCAAAAGTTGGTGATGGCAGCGTTGTGGCGATGATTCATTTCAAATGATAGTAATCTGCATAGTGCCGCGACGTTAAATCAGGCGTTACTTGGGAGGCAACCCATGTTTCTTTTTCTTTTCTTTTCTTCTTTTGTAGTTAGGTGTTATTTTTGTGCTAACTAGATTTGAAGTGTGTTGCAGGGTTGAGTGTGATTCACAGGAAATATGTCCTGAAATTTGGCTAAGTGTGGAAAGAATTACCGACCGCAATTGTATTGTGTATACCGCACACTTATGGTTGTGGCAACAAATGGGTCCTCTGCGGCCGCACAATTACATTGCGGACCGCATAAATTGAAGGGGGGGAAATGACAACTCTCTGAAGTTGGTTTGTCAGAGAAATGGCCAAATTACGGCCGCAAGACAAAATCTGCGGTCCGCAAAAAATTCTGTGGCCGCACAGCAAATTCTGCGGACCGCAACACAAAAGGCCTTCTGTGCTCCAGGTAATAGAGTGCGGACCACAATGGGAATTCTGCGGCCGCACTCAACTCTTTTTTCCTCACTCAGAACCGTCCAGTATAAATAGAGGGCCTAGGGCTACTGTTACTTTTTTTCCCTCTCTGAGCATTCACAAGTCTAAAACATTGAAATCATCTGGTAAATCATCTGCCACACATACTCAATATCTGTGACCACTCATTTGCTCTACTTCATATCTAGTATGCCTCAATTACTTGTAGAACTTTTCAATTTTTAGTTTAATTTACAACTTGTTAGTTAGTTTTAAGCCATTTGTTAGTAGAATCCAATTATACAACCATGTGGGGTTAAAACTGTAGTGGGTCAACTAGTACTTGCTCTATGGGGAATGGGCAAATAGGTTTTCATGATTATACACTGCCACCATGTCAACTTTGTGTAAATATTGCAAACCCTAGAACTCTGATTGTAATTGTTCTGAAATCTGCGGCCGCAAAAGAATTTGTGCGGTTCGCAGAAGTTGAAATTAGGGTACTTTTGTCAAGCATGATTCTGCGGCCGTAATGAAATATGCGAACCGCAGAAATCCCATTGCAGCTGCAGAACAACTATTTATCTGTTATCAGAGAGTTGTCAATTTGATGTCTCACATGTGCGGTCTCAACAGAAAATATGCAGACCGTAGAAAATTGATTGCGGCCGCAAAATAGCCCATTCTCTATTATCAAAGAGTTGGCATATTGGCGGTGTCTAAGTTACGGCCGCAATGAAAATATTACGGACGGTAATCCAATTCTACGACCGCAATGATAAATTGTGCAGTCCGCAATTCCCATTTTATGGCCGCAATGAGAATTCTGCGAACCGCACTCCCCTACCTTGCAAGCATGTTTTACACTGTGTTGTTCACTATCTTTCTGGTATATTCTTGTATGTTTGCCCTTGAATTACAACTAACGCCTGCTTTTGCTTGGTACAGAAAATGGTTAGATCTCGAGGCATAAGTGATACTTCAAAGGGGAGGGGTGAAACTTCCAGGGGTCGAGGCAAGAGTGCTTTACCCCTCGCCCTCCAAAAGATAATCACAAAGAAGGCTACAGCCGGCCGATGAAGAAATACAGAGTCCTCCGAAACCAGTTCTTATGCCCCATCTAGGGAAGCATCGGAGGGCAACTCAGTTCAAAAGCAGCCGACTGTCCAATCAAAGCCACCAGGAAGGTATCAACTCCGGACGAGCCTTCCACATCTCAGAGCAGTTCTGAGGATTCTAAAAGTGCTGGTCCAACTTCTAAGCCCTCCTCTACACCTGTCCCTGAGGCACCAGCGACTACAGCTGATGACATCCCCGATGATGGCAGAGGGGGTGATGCTACGGTTTTCGGCCTTGACCGGTCGAAGAAGAAAGAGAAGTTGGAGCACAGATTCGTTAGTTTGGCTGCCTTCTCTAGTTTCCATGAGTGGTGGCCAGTGTGATCACTCACTCTTGAGTGTTAGTTCCAATTGAAAGATCTTGAAAAGTATTATCCGGCAGTCTTGAGGCAATTCCAAGAGCAGAAGGGGTGGATGTGGTTCACCCAGAGCATAGTAGACGCGAAGGAATACCTTGTCTGGGAGTTCTACGCCAATGTGGTGCATATCAAGAAAGGGACCAAGGTAACTATAGTGAGGAACCTGAAGGTGCACTTTGATCAGCACACATAGAACACCTACTTGGGGTTTGATGATGTTGAGCCCACACAGTATTTGGAGAAGTTTACAATGGGGGATGCAGCTTGCCCATGGCTAGATGAGATTCTGGCAGCTTCTGGGCCACCACCACCATGGATCACAACAGGGGTGTCTATTCACATAAACACCCTAGGTTTCGAGACAAATGGGTTACAGACCTTTGTATGCAGCCGACTGGACCCGAGTCAGAATGAGACATACCTTCCTATCCCGCGTGCAGTTCTAGTCGCCTCTATCATGGCCGGGTACCCGATCAATGTGGGTACCGTGATGTCAGCTAACATATCTTTAGTTTCCAGGCAAGCTGATACCTCATATCTGTACCCCAAAACAATTACTGAGTATCTTACGGATTCACAGGTGGAGCCACGAGATTTTGATATGAAGGTGCGGGCAAAGAAGCACTTCTCATGGTACTCGTTGATGGATGCACACAACCCTAAGAAAAAGGGTCAGCCAACTACCACCACAGGCCAGTCTGATAAGCCATCGGTGGTAGCTGCACAGACAGTCGACATGCCATCTATGTTAGTAGAGCCTTCAGCTGATGCAACACCTCCATCCTCAATGCCTCCAGCAGCCCCCATTACAGGTACTACAGGTTCTACTTCGGCTTTGAAGACGGTGTCGGTGCCTATTGCTCCACTATCTGCGCTACGAGTCTTCCAGACACTGGCGAGCCTCAACAACTGGATGCAGACAACTACTGCAAAGCTGTCTGACATATCTAGTAATGTTGCAGCACAGTCCTCCATTCTGGCATCCCAAATTCCCCCCACAGTTGAAGAAACTCTGAAGAAGCTCTTGGAGAATTAGAACATAATCATGGCCACTTTGTTGCAACATGCGTCAGTGATAGAAGAGCTGGGCAAGGAAGTGAAGAAGATGCGGAAGTCCCAGGCCTCCAAAAAGTCAGTGGACAAGCTCCGGAGATAGGTTACCAAGATTCCAGCAGCTGGAGACATTCTATTTGACATGCTGATTGACCCGCACCACCTAGGCCCAGATCCTACAGCACCAGCTGGCCAGTCTGAGTAGCCAGACCTTGCTGGTGACACTGCCGAGGCAGTACGTCGGATCTTCACCAACCCAGTCACGCCCGAAGTTGATGATGATGAGATCCAGTTGGATGAGACTAAGGTCGGTGATGCTGCTGTGGACACAGAGATGACCAAGGAGCCATAGGGAGTTTTCTTCACTCTTACCCTTCCTTTACTCTTGTTTTGTTAAGCATTGGGGACAATGTTTATTTTTATTCGGGGGGGGGGGGGAGTTTATTTGATTTTGATGATTCTGAGATAATTGGTTTGTAATAACTGATAGTATTTTCTTCTTTTTCCTTATTCTGTATATATTCTCTCTTTTCCTCTCTCATTATGTATATATCTTCTTTCATTATGTATATTCGTTATGCTCTCGATAGTTTTTGCTTTGTAGATTCTTTACCTATGTTTTCTTATTAGTTAGTGTTTAACTAAGTAGTTTCTTTTTGAATTAGTAGCTTCTTTTTTATTTTAATAGCTTCTTTTTGTGTTTTAGTAGATAATAAGCCTTTGGTTTTCTTAATGCCACGGTACTTTCCAAAGGTAGTTTTTGTGTGAACCGGGTGATTCTTCCCAATGATGGATGGCGTGACAACCTTCTTAAGGGACTGAGTCCGTTTTGGTATTTAGGTAATAATAGTAGTAGTAATGAATAAAAAGACCTAATTAAGTCATGCTCGAAGAGTCAAACATGCTTCACTTGGTACCAACACACTTAACTACATGCTTATGGTTAAAAACAAGTTTTTTGGAAAGAAATAGCTCTAGTTAGTGACGTTGTGACTCTTGTGTTGACTTAGGCATTCATCGAGTGGCTTAATTGAACCATAGTGATTTTCAATCTTGAATGTGGTCATTGTGGGACCTCGACTTTATCCTCTTTAACAACCTAGTTGCATGAGAGGTGAGATGTTTTTGTTGCAAGTCCAAGTACCCGTGCGAATGGTCTAGAACTTGCCCCGAATGTGTTTCAAGGCGAAATCCTATGTTTTGCTTGGATGGAGAAGTGATTGTAGGCTTTCTTTGACCCGCTTGAATTTTTCCATTGCCACCAATGTTGTTATCCCTAGTCAACCCATTTGAGCCTTGAGCCTTTCTTATTTGATAACCATGTTACAAGCCTTTACCCGTTTTGTCGTGACCCTCTCTTGGCACCCGAGCTTTCCTTAACACTCTTGAGATACAATTGGATAAAAACGTAAGTTTGGGAGAGAGACGAGGAGCTTGAAAGAGGTATCAAGGCACAAAAAGGGAAAAGAAATGATGAGAAGTAAAGTCAAGAAAAGGAAAGAACAAAAAGAAAAATGCAAACGAAAGTGAATAAGTGGAAGAGTTGAAGGGATGCAAAGAAAAATAATGATACAAAGCATGGAGAGATCAAAGAGGTAGAAAATGAATGTCATGATCATGAAAGAGTGATGCTATGTCTCTCTAGTTTCCCAAGGAAAAGAAAGTGCCTCAAAGAATTGGCAAATCATGAGCCAAGAACAAAATAATGGAGTGCTTAAGGAAAGATGAACCCGCTCTACCATAGTATATTCAACCTTAGTCCAAAAGCCTTCATTATATTCCGAAAAGGACCTATGTGATTGTCAAGCCGACCAAGCCTATTATATTTCCTTCTACCCAAACTCATTCATGAATACAGAGAATATATATGTTTTCGTTAATCAACCAATAAAGTGATCATGTCTGCAATACCACTTTCTTACCATCAGTTACTTTATTTTAAAGTCTCAATTCCAAACACATTTTCCATAATCTGAAGTGGAAGTAGTAATTCAAGCACAACACCTTAGTTTGACTTCACCCGCACCATTATACAACCCACACTATGTCTACGGAGCCTCTATAGATAAAGATGAGTACAATGATAATGCCGGCAACAAGGCCCCGACTATACCTCAAACAGAATACACAAAGAACAAAAGATTCATGACCCCGAGATGAAGTGGGGATCACCAAGTCAACAGGGAAGAACGTGTACTGCTATCACTGATCAATATCTCCTGTTGTGGAACCACCTGCATCCATTTAAAGATGCAGCATCCCCGACAAAAGGGACGTTAGTACCGTCGAATAGGACTAGTATGAAAACTAAGCACCAATCTAAGAATTCAGAAATACAAGATGAATATGATGAGCCAGTGCGGAAATAGAATAATATAGATAACCGTTTAAACCATAGAAAGCTTATTAAAAGCTATCAATAACATTTATAGGATTTAATATGAGGTCCTCTATAACCATCTTCACACAATGCGGCCCCACCGCCTCACCCGATGTATGTAGGTGGGGGTGTACGTACAATACCACAACTCTAATCAAGAGGCCCTTCCACCTCACCTCAATATACGCGGGTGGATGTATAACCACAGTACCAAGAACCTACACAAAGAGGCTATGCCGCATCACCCCAATGTTGCGGGTGGAAATGCATCAACGATACCAATACCAACACAAAGCGTCTATGCCACCTCACCCCAATGTATGCGGGTGGTGGTGCCACAACAATACCAAAACCATACACAAAGCGGTCGTACCGCCTCACCCCAATGTAAGCGGGTGGAGGTGCAGTCCCACAATGCCATAATCCCTATACAAAGCGGTCATGCCGCCTCACCCCAATATATATGCGGGTGGAGGTGTATCACAATCACAATATCTATACCATAATCCCCACACAAAGCGGTCATGCCGCCTCACCCCAATGTATACGGGTGGTGGTGTATCACAATCACAATCTCTATACCATAATCCCCACACAAAGCGGTCATGCCACCTCACCCCAATATATGCGGGTGGAGGTGTCTCACAACTTTAAGTTCAGTAGTAATGAAGGCTTTAAACACAATAGATTTCTTTCCAATAAATGGAGTAAAATGATTGGCAATTGAAGCACAAGTTAAAATCGTACACAATTTCCACTCACGAACATATAAGAACGCAAAACACATTGAAAAATACTTACAAAGCATAACATTAGCTAAAACAGTCACATATGGGCATCACTTGAGTTCATAAGCTTTTGGCCAATTATATTATCGAAGTCAATTTTGGAATAGTTGAGTCAATGCACATTTCATAATCTTTTTCACATTATTTCATTTCCTTGGCACCATTGGCCACAAGTATAACTTTCACTATTGGCACGTTGGCCACACTTTATATTCCCAATTCACTTATTTCACTTCCAACCATCTTTATAGGCTATCGACAATAATACATTTCCAATCAAGACTTTAGGTACACATATGAGCAATTAAGAGTCTTAAGAAAATTGAGATTTTCTCACACAATTTGGCATGCTAGCTTTCGTTTGAAATAGGATTCAAAGCCACAACATTTTAATACGCAGCCCATACTTTGAAACTCACGGGAACATTATGGAGTTCGATTCCAAGAGAGAAAGTTTAGCCAACATACCTCACTTAAGCTTCCTTACACTCTAAATATTCCGGAATTCTTAGCAACTTCAATCTATTTTAGAAATATAACAAATTGAATCAAAATTAGGAAGATGATCATGGTTCTAGCTCATTTGAGCATTTTATCAAACACGAGCTGCATTAAGGTTTCAAGGTCCTTTAATGGAGGATTCCATCATCCCACAACCCAATCTTTACCAGTTTTAGCTCAACAATCTTCCTACACTCTTTGATAACACATGCATGTAAAATAAACAACCCTCATGCCCAGATATTATCTTGCTAATTATCCATTTCTACACAAAATTCGAAATTGAGGGTTAGGGTGTAGAATCTTACCTCTAGGATGAAGATCTAGTGAGTTTTTCATTGTTAATCTCCAAAGATTTGAGCAAGAATCAAAGGAAAACTTGTTGAAGAACACCTTCTCACTCTAGGACACACTCTCTCTCTCTCACTCTAAAAATATCAGATTTGGCCAAAAGTAACCCCTCTTTATTCCCGGCATTGGGGTTATGTAATGAGTTCCCACGTCCGCGGTCGCAGATTGGCCGCGGATTTGAGGCAGAAACTCTGAAATATGCACGGCCGTGGATCAGGCCGTGCATCAGGCCGCGCATATGACACATGTCCAGTAAAATAGCCATAACTTTCTGTATACATATCCAAATGACAAACGGTTTAATGCGTTAGAAACTAGATTCAAAGGGATTTAATCTGATAGGTTATACACCGTATAAAGCTTCCTATCGTGATAGTTATGCTCATTTGAAGTTAGATCTTATGCAAACTCACTTGAAATTTTATCCCATCATATAATTTTCAACTTGACTTAGCCTTAGGGATCTTCTTAGACCATAAACCATACTTAATGCACCTCATACATATATTATCATCATCAATTGATATCACTCAAATTATCAATTTTATTCATACCCGAATTAATATAATTAGCACCCGCCAATCTTCTTAATAGTCTTAAAACTCTTCAAAAAAAGTTTCCGAGGTGTTACAGTGATTTCAAGCCGAGTGAGCTTACATTAGTAGCGATCTACATGAGGGGCAAGCCTATGGTACTTAAAGTCGTACTTGTGACATTCTCTTGAGACAGATGAGTGAACCTTTTGCAAATGTTTGTTGAGTGAGTGCTAAAATGCTTAAGTGAGATAGGTAAATGGAGAGTAGAGAAGGAGGAGTTTGGGATCCACAATGACCTACATGAAAGAGC
Source organism: Nicotiana tabacum (assembly GCF_000715075.1). NCBI lineage: Eukaryota > Viridiplantae > Streptophyta > Magnoliopsida > Solanales > Solanaceae > Nicotiana > Nicotiana tabacum. Next base: position 35,304,435 of record NC_134102.1, on the reverse strand, counting down.
GAGCTTCCTTGATGAATAAAGTTAACTCTTGATGCTCAAGTGTCACATTAGAACTATATGTGCATAAAAGTTTAACTTGTCGCCTTGTTGATAATACATAAGTAGTGTGGGTAATTGTTGGTCCCAATTGATGTCTAAATGACTCACCTTTGATTAGCACCTTTTAGCTTTTGTTTTAGTCTAAAAGCATTGAATTGTGTTCCCGAAACTGATGAAATATGCTAAATTGCAGGAATATTAGAAGATAGACTCCCGAGATAAATTCGACTCAAAAAGGAGTAATCTAAACTCAAGGCAATAAAAGGCACATAAGCTTACAAAGTGCGGACCGCAGAATTTTATCTGCGGCCGCAGATGATGAAGGAAAGCCCAACAGACTTTGGTGCAAATTACGGACCGCACATGAATTGTGCGGCTGCAAAAGATGAGTTAGAAACAAAGTTCAAAGTATGTTCAAATTCCCAAGTTCCAAGTTCCTCAGAATTGCGGACCGCACAGGAATTGTATGGCCTCAAAAGAAGTGTCTTGCAGCTGCAGAAGTAAAGTTGCAGACCGCACAAGACCAAGTTGTGACCACAGTTCTAACTCTACGGACAGCAGAAAGACTGCCTTGCGGCCGCAGTCCTCCAGTTCTTGACAAGTTGAAGAAATCTGCGGACCGCACATGGTATTGTGTGGCCGCAGAACCTCCCGAGTGGCATTTTTGTCCGAAATTATCAGCTTTGTATAAATAGAAGAGTTCCACGAAATTTGGTCAACTTTTGACATCAACAACTACAATAGCCATTTCTTTTTGCTTCTTTTAGTAGGTTTTCATATTTTGGGATATTGTAATATAGATTTTATCATTTTGATTTTACAATATGAGTTTAATTAGCATTTCTTCTTCTATTTCTTCAATTTCAAGCATGAGTAGCTAGATTTTTACTAGGGTTGTGACCCAACCCTAGTGTATAAACCTTATGGGTGTTTAATTTAATGCTTGTTTATGCTTGAGTGTTTATTATTTAGCCTTGTTCATGCTTTAATTTGTGTAATTAATGGTTGCAAACATTAGCTAATTCTATTCGACTTAGTCTCTACTTGAGAAAGAGAGACTTAGTATAGGAAAACTTTGTTAACAAGAAATTGGGTCAATCGAGAGATTGATAATCCCAATTAAAGGGTTCAACCTAGAGATAGTAATAACCCGACTTGAGATTTTATCAACCGTTTTGTGCAATACCCATTTGGACTTGAGAAAGCCAAATTGGGCAAAATCACTCTTTGATCAAGAGGTATTGAGTGGGTAATTGAGAGTTGATAGCTATAATACACCCCGATCAACAAAACAGATATTAAGATCTATATCCCATTAGGCAAACACCTAGGTGATGGTCATAGCCCTAGGCTTTTTACAAAACTTGAAAAATAACAAAAATAATTTCTTAGTTTCATTTCTTAACTTTGCAATCTTAGTTTAAAATAGACATAGAAACAACCCCAATTTGTGGAAGTGTAAATTGAGGTAGTTCAAACTCACATAGTACAATATATACTCCTAACTCCCATATATAGCTCCCTGTGGAAATCAACCCTGACTCTTGTTGGGTACTATTACTGCAATCGACCGTTTCATAACCTTGATTTGGGGTGTGAAATTGGACGAGACCACGCTGTCAATCAGCCCATCGCTCCTTTGGAAAATCTCTGCTTATGAGCAAATGCTGGTGCGAACAAACTTTACGCACATGCACTGCCTCTCACTTCTGTGCCCTCATGCGCCGCATCTGCGCCTTCGCAAATACGAAGAAACTTCACCTTTGCGGACTCCTGCCCCCAACAAAGTCTCTGCTTTTGCGATGCCATTGCCGCTTTTGCGGCTCTGTACCTACGCCCATGGCTCCGTAGGTGCGGTCACACCAGATCCAGCAAGGCCAGCCATCAAACATGAATGAAAAATTATCTAAAACACGTCCGTAAATCACCTGAGCCCCTCGGGACCCCGTCCGAATATACTAACAAGTCCCATAATTTAACATGGGCCTACTCGAGGCCTCAAATCTTGGATAACAATATCGAAACGATGAATCGTACCTCAAATCGAACTTAATGAATGTCACGACCCAATTCCATCTTAGGCCGCGATGGCGCCCAACACCATTGTTAGGCACGCCAACACTGATCAAATTAATGGTTTCCCGTTTAAATAAATTACTAAGTGGATAACATTTCCTCATTTGTTTAAAAGATTTAGAAATTTGCAAAGGTGACATAATTAAACGAAAGCAAACGAGTACAAATCGTAATCATATAAACAAATCCAAAATCATAAGTCTACTAGTGTGAGTGCCAAGAACTGGTGTCACAAGTATGTGGGCAATCTAGTAGTATATACATAAGAATATTAGCCTACTATCTGAAATGAAATAGACAGAAAAAAATAAAACATAAGGGAGACTCCAGCTGCTACAGAATGGCTAGGAAGGCAGCTCACCGTGAAGTCTCGAGATGGGGATCAAATATGAGCACCAGACTGGTAACTAGATGCACTTGCCTTAGATCCTGTACAATTAAGTACATAAGTATAGCGTGAGTGCATAAATAATATGTACCCAATAAGTATCTAGTCTAACCTCAAAGAAGTAGTGACAAGGGGTCGACTCCGACACTTACTAGGGCCATATAACATGATAATATCAAATTCTAATTAAGCATGATATACAACAATAAGACTTAGAACAAGAAATAACTGAACAAGTCTTCAGAAATATTTAAGAGCTTGAATCACTTCCCTCCTTTAAAACATATTATCACACAAACAATGAATTTATACTGATTATGAAAGGAACTTCCAATTCTATTATCACACACAAATACCACCGAGGACGTTTGACCTGATCTAACATAAATGTAAACTATGCATTGTTGAGGGTCTAACGGCGCGAACTATAGATGCATCTATTTTTCCGCTCACGGATCATACATGTGACGCGGTCAAATATAAATTTATCAATAAATCATAACCCTTTCTTGATTCTTTTCAAAATAAAGATAATTTGACCTGAACCTTTTAAATCCTTAAAAATCCTCAACTCAGTTCCATTTGATACAGTTAACAAATATAATCAAATAACGGTATCCACAAGCATGGTGTAAACCTAAAATTACCCGGACATAAACAGGAATAGTAGCTATGTATGGACTCTCATTACTTCGTGCGTACGTAGCTCCCACAAATAACAACACATATTAATTAAGTTCACCTATGGGGTAAGTTCTCTCTTACAAGGTTAAACAAAAGACTTACCTCATCTCAAAGCTTACTTCCCCAATTCAAGAATGCGCTCAAACCTCTAAATTTGATGCCAAACAACTCAGAACTAGCCAAACATTTTATAAATCGATCAATCTATGCTCAAAAGTTCATATATCCACTATTAAAATGATTACCCAACAAAAATTGCAAGATTCCTAAAATTCACCCCCAGGACCACACGCCCGGATTCCGAAAATATTTGAAGAAAGTTGTTACCCATAACCTTAGGAACATAATATATGATTTTCACTAAGTTTCATAATTATTTTCGTGGTAAAATATAATTTTTTTATTAAACCCTAAGTTTTTCATATCAACCCATGATTTCTACCAAATTTTCATGTGGAAATCTACCCATAATATATGTAGTAAACTCATATTCAAAAGAAATTACTTACCTTACAAAGCTAGGTCAAAATCCCCTCCTTAGAAGCTCTCAAATCTCCCAAGAGTGGAAGAAAAATGTGATAAAATGGTCTTAACCCATAATAAATGAGGCTCACTGCCTCCAGCGGTTTCCGCACCTGCGGTCATAGGGCCGCACCCGTGCCCTCGCTTCTGCGAACAAGGGTCCGCTTCTACGGAATTCACTGGGCCGGCTGGGATCGCTTATGCGGACGGGTACCTGCTTCTGCGGAGGATGGGCCGCATCTGCATAACCTGGGCTGCCCTCCTTTGGCCGCTTCTACGAGGCTTGGCCCGCACCCACGAGCTCGCACCTGCGGCTGACCAAGCGCAGGTGCGGTTTTGACACATCTGGTGCATCAACTGTTGCTCTAAATTCTCATCTTGGTCCGAGCCTCGTCCGATTCACACTCGGGGCCCACAGGGCCCCAACCGAACATACCAACAAGTTTGGAATCATAAAACGGACTCGCTCGAACTCTCGGAACACCCGGAACAACATTAAAACTAAGAATCGCACCCCAAAACCAATTGAATCAAACAAAAGAACTTCATGTTCTTCAATTTACTCTCAATGCGCTAAAACGTACTTAAACTACTCGGAATGACACCAAATTTTACGTGCAAGTCTTAAATGACATTACGAAACTATTCCCGGTCTCGAAATTCTGTTTGGACTTCGATATCACTAAAACCCTCTCTAAACCAAATTTAAAGAACTTTAAAAACCTTCAAGAAAACTTTCACTATTAGGCGCCTAAATGCTCCCGAGTCTTCCAAAACCCGATCCGAACATACGCCCAAGTCTAAAATTATCATACGAACCTATTAGAACCGTCAAATCCTGATTCCGAGGTTGTTTACCCAAAAATGTTGACCGAAGTCAAACTTGGACTTTTAAAGCAACCTTAAGGAACCAAGTGTTCCGATTTCAACCCGAACCCTTCCAAATCCCGAACTAACCATCTCCGCAAGTCATAAAACAGTAAAAGCATGTACGGGAAGTCTTATTTAGGAGAACGGGGTTCTAGAAAGCAAAACCACCGGTCGGGTCATTACATTCTCCACCTCTTAAACAAACGTTCGTCCTCGAACGAGTTTAGAATCATACCTGAAGTGCTGAATAAGTGTGGATATATGCTCCGCATGTCCTCCTCGGACTCCCAGGTTGCCTCCTTAACCGGTTAGCCCCTCCACTGGACCTTTACCTTGGAAATCCTCTTGGATTTCAACTGGCGATCCTATTTAGCAACAATGGCAATTGGCTCCTCCTCATAACCCAAGCTCTCATCTAGCTGAATAGTGCTGAAGTCTAACACATGTGACAAGTTGGCGTGATACCCCCAGAGCATAGACACATGAAAAATCGGATGAACCCCTGATAGGCTGGGAGGTAAAGCAGGCTCATAAGCAACCTCCTCAACCCACCTTAACACCTCAAATGGGCCTATAAACCTTGGGCTCAACTTGCCCTTCTTCCCGAATCTCATAATGCCCTTCATCGGCGAGACTTTCAAGGGAACCTTCTCGCCTGCAATAATTGATACATCACGCGCCTTCTGATCCGCGTAACTCTTCTATCAGGACTGTGCTATGTGAAGTCGCTCCTGAATCAACTTTACCTTTTCCAAGGCATCCTTCACCAAATCAGTATCATATAACTTAGCTTCGCCGGGCTCAAACCACCCTATAGGAGAATGACATTGCCAACCATATAAAGCCTCAAATGGAGCCATCTCGATGCTGGACTGATAACTGTTGTTGTAAGCAAACTCAGCCAAAGGCAAGAACTGATCCCACTGTCCCCCATAGTCAAGTGCACATGCTGTGAGCATGTCCTCTAAGATCTGGACTGTCCGCTATGACTGCCCGTCGAACAGTGGATGAAACGTAGTGCTGAGCTCTACACGGATCCCCAACTCACTCTGTACGGCTCTCCAAAAATGCGAAGTGAACTGAGGGCCTCTATCTGATATGATGGAAATAGGCACACCGTGCAACCGAACTATCTCCCGAATATAAATCTGGGCCAGCCTCTCTGAAGTATAAGTAGTTGCAACTTGAATGAAGTGTGCTGACTTGGTCAACCTGTCAATAATGACCCAAACTGCATCGAACTTCCGCAAGGTCCGCGGCAACCCAATTACAAAGTCCATAGTAATGCTTTCCCATTTCCACTCTGGTATAGTCATTTGCTGAAGTAGGCCACCTGGCCTCTGGTGCTCATACTTAACCTGCTGGCAATTTAGGCACCTAGCTACATACTCAACTATGTCTTTCTTCATCCGCCGCCACCAATAATGCTGTCTCAATGTCCCGATACATCTTCGTAGCACCTGGATGAATGGAATATCGAGAACTGTGTGCCTCCTCTAGGATCCTCTCCCTCAAGCCATCGATATTAGGAACACATAGATGACCCTACAGTCGTAGGACACCATCCTCGCCAATAGAAACCTCCTTGGCAACACCCTGTAGTACCGTCTCCCTAAGAACTGCCAAGTGCAAATCATCAAACTGTCAAGCCTTGATCTGCTCCAATAGTGAAGACTGGGCAACAAAACAACACATGCAAGAACTCGGCTGGACTCTGAAATATCCAAACTCACAAGTCTATTAGCTAAGGACTGAATGTCCAAAGCTAGTGGCCTCTCCTCTACTGAAATGAAGGACAAGCTACCCATGCTTTCTGCCTTCCTGCTCAAGGCATCCGCGACTACATTCGCCTTGCCCGGATGATAAAGAATAGTGATGTCATAGTCCTTTAGTAACTCAAGCCACCTGCGCTGCCTCAAATTGAGGTCCCTTTGCTTGAACAAGTGTTGCAAACTGCGGTGATTAGTGTAAACCTCACAAGGCACCCCATATAGATAATGCCTCCAGATCTTAAGAGCATGAACAATCGCGGCCAACTCCAAGTCGTGCACAGGATAATTCTTCTCATGGGGCTTCAGCTGACGTGAAGCATATGCAATAACTCACCCCTCCTGCATCAATACACAACCCAGGCTAACACGTGAAGTGTCACAATACACAATATACTTCCCCGAACCGGAAGGCAACACTAGAACTGGTGCTGTAGTCAAGGTCATCTTGAGCTTCTGAAAGCTCGCCTCGCAATCATCGGTCCAACGGAACGGAGCACCCTTCTAGGTCAATCTAGTTAAAGGTGCTGCAATGGATGAGAAGCCCTCCACAAATCGGCGATAATAATCTGCTAGCCCCAAGAAACTCCTGATCTCAGTCGCCGAAGTAGGATGAGGCCAACTCTGAAACGCCTCAATCTTCTTGGGATCCACCTTAATACCCTCACCTGATACCACATGCCCATAGAATGCCACATAATCTAACCAAAACTCACATTTGGAGAACTTAGCATATAGCTTTTGTTCCCTCAAGGTCTGAAGCACCACTCTCAAATGCTGATCATGCTATGTGAGTAAATCAAGATGTCATCAATGAAGACAATAACAAAGGAATCGATAAAAGGCCTGAACACCCTGTTAATCAAATTCATAAATGCCGCTGGGGAATTAGTCAGGCCGAAGGACATCACTAGAAACTAATAATGGCCAAATCTGAGTCCCGAATCTTCATTTGATGGTATCCCGATCACAAGTCGATCTTAAAAAACATCCTAGCACCCTGCAAATGGTCAAAGAAATCATCAATACGCGACAACGGGTACTTGTTCGTAATGGTGACTTTATTCAACTAGCGGTAATCAATTCACATCCGTATAGTCCCATCCTTCTTCTTCACAAATAATACTGGTGCACCCCAAGGTGATATACTTGGGCTGACGAACCCATTCGCTAGCAACTCCTCAAGTTATTCCTTCAATTATTTTGGAACCATACGATATGGTGGGATGGATATAGGCTGAGTGCCTGGAGCCAAGTCAATATAGGAATCAATATCACGATCTGGTGGCATGCCTGGAAGGTCAGAAGGAAACACATCGGCGATCTCCCGGACTACTGGCACTTAATCAATCGTCGGAGACTCTGCGATGGTATCCCGAACATAGGCTAAATAATCCAAACAACCCTTCTCGACCATATGTCGAGCATTCAGAAAAGAGATAACCCGACTAGATGTACTGACAGACGAACCCTTCCACTCCAATCTAGGAAACTCTGGCATTGCTAAGGTAATAGTCTTAGCATGGCAATCAAGGATGACATGATATGGGGGTAACCAGTCCATGCCCAGGATGACCTCAAAGTCGGTCATATCAAGTAACAAAAGGTTTGCTCTAGTCTCGTAACCACAGAATGTGACCACACAGGACCGATAGATCTGATCCACAACCACAGAATCGCCCACAGAAATGGACACATAAACAGGAGTACCCAAGGACTCGTGAGGAATACCTAGGAAATGAGCAAACAGAGACGATGCATATAAATAGGTAGATCCTGGATCAAATAACACCGAAGCATCCCTACCACAGACAGAAATAATACCTATGATCACGGCATCTGAGGCCACTACATCTGGTCTGGCCGGAAAAGCATAGAATCTAGCTGGAGCGCAGGCTGGTTTGCCTCCACCTGACTGAACAATAGCTGGCTGACCTCCCCCTGCTTGGCCTCTAACTCTAGGACGGCCCCTACCCACTTGTCCCCCACCTCTGGGTGGCCAGATGGCTGGTACTACAATCATAGACTGATGATCCTATTGTACTGCCTTGCCCCGAAGTCAGGATAGGTTCTCTTCATGTGACCCGGATCTCGACACTCGTAAAAACCTCTCGGTACCATAGACTGCTACCCCGAAGTATGACCCCGATGGCTTGAATACCCACTAGAAGAACCCTGAATGGTTGGTGGGCGGTATGAACTCTCTGGCATGGCACTGAAATAGGCACTGGAAGAACCCTGATGAGCTGGTGGGTGATAAGAACTCTCTGGCATATCACTAACATAGAGTCACGCCGGAGCACCCCGAGGAGGTGGTGGTGCTGGATATGTGGCCTGCTAGGCTGACCCCTCCCAAACTACCCTCAGCCCCTGGCCGGGGCACCTCTAAACTCTCCAGAGAATCGGGCCCTCTTGTCTTTCTGTATCTGCTCTCTACCCCTCTGGCGGTAGCCCTCAATCCTCTGAGCAATCTACACTACTAGCTGATAACCAGTACCCATCTCAACCTCCCAGGCCATACTAGCCCGAATACTGGGGTGAAACCCCGCAATAAATCTCTGCACTCTCTCTGCGTCGGTAGGAAGTATCATAAGTGCATGGCGAGACAACTTAGAGAATCTCGCCTCATAATCGGTCACTGACATCTGACACTGCTCGAACTGACCTCACAACTCTTCCCTCTAAGAGGGTGGAATATACCTATCCACGAAAAGCTGTGTAAACTGGTCCCAAGTCATGGGAGGAGAAACCACTGGTCTGCCAAGAATATAAGACTGCCACCATCTACGGGCCATGCCCTCCAGCTGGAAAGTAGTGAAATCCACCCCATGGGACTCCAATATCCTCATGTTATGTAGTCTGTCCCTGCACCGGTCAATGAAGTCCTGGGGATCCTCATGCCACTCGCCCCCGAAGATAGAAGGGTGTAGCCTAGTCCATCTGTCCGATAGCTTCTGTGAACCGCCATCCGCAACTGGTCTAGGCTCAGGTGCAACCATTGCAATTGGCTGAGCTCCGCCCACGGGTAGTGTACCCGGAGTCTGATATACTGCAGCTACATGCCTCGGAGACTGGGAAGTAAGGGTCTGTTCTCCCCTTCCCGCCTGAGATGTGGCTGGGTCTGCTGGAAATAAACCAGCCCGAGTCATAGTTTCCATGAACAACATCATACCGCCCATGACCTCCTGAAAACCCGGTGCTGACATGAAATCTACCGGGGTTGGCTCTATGGCGGGCACCTCGCCCTGCTCCTCAATGATGGGATCCTCCACTGGATCCGCTGGTGGTGCTACCAGGGCAGCTTTGGGACGCCCTCGTCCCCTACCTCGGGCCGGTGCCCTCCCCTGGCCTCTACCTCGGCCTCTAGCTACGGGGGGACAGCTCCTCCCAGGTCTGGAATGTCCTTCGTACGCGTCCTCACCATCTGTGAGAGAATGAGAGAAAGGATTTTAGTATACCACCAACTGCACGATAGGAGATGAATAAAGAGTAGTTTTCTAACACCCTATAGCCTCTCGAAGATAAGTACGGATGTCTCCACACCGATCCGCAAGACTCTACTAGGTCTGCCCATAACTTGTAAGACCTACGTGAACCTAGTGCTCTGATACCATGTTGTCACGACCCAATTCCATCTTAGGCCGTGATGGCGCCCAACACCATTGTTAGGCAAGCCAACACTGATCAAACTAATGGTTTCCCGTTTAAATAAATTACTAAGTGGATAACATTTCCTCATTTTTTTAAAAGATTTAGAAATTTGCAAAGGTGACATAATTAAACAGAAGAAAACGAGTACAAATTGTAATCATGTAAATAAATCCAAAATCATAAGTCTACCAGTGTGAGTGCCAAGACCTGGTATCACAAGTATGTGTGCAATCTAGTAGAATATACAAAAGAACACTAGCCTACTGTCTGAAATAAAATAGACAGAAAAAATAAAACATAAGGGAGACTCCAGCTGCTGCAGAACAACTCGGAAGGAAACTCACAGTGAAGTCTCGAGATGGGGATCAAATATGCATACCAGACTGGTAACCAGATGCACCTGCCTCAGATCCTGTACAATTAAGTACAGAAGTGTAGCGTGAGTACATAAATAATATGTACCCAGTAAGTATCTAGTCTAACCTCGACGAAGTAGTGACGAGGGGTCGACTCTGACACTTACTAGGGCCAATAACATGATAATATGAAATTCTAATTAAGCATGATATACAACAATAAGACTCAGAACAAGAAATAACTGAACAAGTCTTCAGAAATATTTAAGAGCTAGAATCACTTCCCTCCTTTAAAACATATGATCACACAAACAATGAATTTATACTGATTATGAAAGGAACTTCCAGTTCTATTATCACACACGAATACCACCGAGGACGTTCGGCCCGATCCAACATAAATGTAAATTGTGCACTGTTGAGGGTCGAACGAGGCGAACCATAGATGCATCTATTTCCCCGCTCACGGATCATACATGCGACGCGGTCAAATATATATTTATCAATAAATCTTAACCCTTTCTTGATTCTTTTCAAAATAAAGATAATTCGCCTTAAAGCTTTTAAATCCTTAAAAATCCTCAACTCAGATCCATTTGAAACAGTTAACAAATATAATCAAATAACGGTATCAACAAGCATGGTGTAAACCTAAAATTACCCGGACATAAACAGGAATAGTAGCTACGTACGGACTCTCGTCACTTCGTGCATACGTAGCTCCCACAAATAACAACACATATTAACCTATGGGGTAAGTTCCCTCTTACAAGGTTAGAAAAGAGACTTACCTTGTCTCAAAGCTTACTTCCCAATTCAAGAATGCGCTCAAACCTTCAAATTTGATATCAAACGACTCGGAACTAGCCAAATATTATATAAATTGATCAATCTATGCTCAAAAGTTAATATCTCCACTATTAAAGTGATTACCCAACCAAAATTTAAAGATTCCTAAAATTCACCCCTGGGCCCACACGCCCGGATTTCGGAAACATTTGAAGAAAGTTGTTACCCGTAACCTTAGGAACATAATATATGATTTTCACTAAGTTTTATAATTATTTTCGTGGTAAAATCTCATTTTTTATTAAACCCTAGGTTTTTCATCTCAACCCATGATTTCTACCAAATTTTCATGTGGAAATCTACCCATAATATATGTACTAAACTCATATTCAAAAGAAATTACTTACCTCACAAAGTTAGGTCGAAATCCTCTCCTTAGAAGCTCTCAAATCGCCCAAGAGTGGAGGCAAAATGTGATAAAAATGGTCCTAACCCGTAATAAATGAGGCTCACTGCCTCCAGTGGTTTTCGCACCTGCGGTCATAGGGCCGCACCTGCGTCCTCGCTTCTGCGGACAAGGGTCCACTTATGCGGAATTCACTGGGCCGGCTGGGATCGCTTTTGCGGACGGGAACCCGCTTCTGTGGATGATGGGCCACACTTGCGAAACCTGGGTTGCCCTCCTTTGGCCGCTTCTGCGAGGCTTGGCCCGCACCTGCGAGCTAGTACCTGCGGCTAACCAAGCGCAGGTGCAGTTTTGATAGATCTGGTGCATCAGCTGTTGCTCCAAATTCTCATCTTGGTTCGAGCCTCGTCCGATTGACACTCGGGGCCGCCGGGGTCCCGCCCAAACATACCAACAAGTTTGGAATCATAAAACGGACTCGCTCGAACTCTCGGAACGCCCGAATCAACATTAAAACTAAGAATGCCACCCCAAAACCAATTGAATCAAACTAAGAACTTCAAGTTCTTTAATTTACTCCCAACGCGCCGAAACATACTTATACTACTCGGAATGACACCAAACTTTACGTGCAAGTCTTAAATGACATTACAGAACTATTCCCGGTCTCGGAATTCCGTTTGGACCTCGATATCACCAAAATCTACTCTAAACCAAATTTTAAAAACTTTTAAAACCTTTAAGAACCAATCATTATTAGGCGCCGAAACGCTCCCGGTTCATCCAAAACCCGATCCGAACATACGCCCAAGTCTGAAATCATCATACGAATCTATTGGAACGGTCAAATCCCGAACCCTTCCAAATCCCGAACTAACCATCCCCACAGGTTATAAAATAGTAAAAGCATGTACGAGAAGACTTATTTAGGGGAACGAGGTTCTAGAAAGCAAAACTACCGGTCGGGTCGTTACAATGAACTTTTTAACTTTCAACTTCCAAAACTCGCGCTGAAACATATCAAATCAACCCGGAATAAGCTCAAATTTTGCACACAAGTCCCAAATGACAAAACAAAGCTATTCAAATTCCTGGAACCACAATCTGAACCCGATATCATAAAAGTGAACTCCTTGTCAAACTTATGAACTTTCCAAACCTTTAAATTTCCAACTTTCGCCAATTAGCGCCGAAATCCGACATTTTTGTTGTGGCATGATTTTTAATTTGTACTTCTTTTTTGCAGGCTAACTTCCTTGCTTCCGAGGGCCTTCAGTGGTTGATCCTAGACAACGAAAAACTCACCTACGAGCGGGATCAATTGGTTGTCGAGCCAGATCAAATTGTTGCCCGCCTCCTGGAACTGGAAGCACAAGCTGCTGAGGGCATTTAGTTGGAGGCTCGGCTGAAGAAAAACAAGCAAGATGTAGTGACCCTTAGCCAAGAGCCTGCCATGTTAAGGGTATAATTTGTAGAATCTAAGGCAAAGTAGGTTGAGGTCCAAAATGTCTTTCTTGCTGCTGCCGATCGCGAGGCTACCTTTGCTGAAAGACCGAATAATTTAGAGGCAGCCTTGAACTCCAAAACTAAAAAAAATGCTACTACTGAGGAGAAGTATACCTGGATGGAGGAGAGGCATCGGAGGGTTGTAGAGCATAATAGAGTTTTTCACTCCACTATTTGTGATCTCGATGTTAGCGTTCAAGCCATTAGGTCAGAGAGGAATAATCTTTCGATCGAGGTTGGCCATCTTAAGGAAGAGCTTCAGCGCCGAGAGGATTTCCGCATTATTGAAAAAATATACTCTATGTATAGCATGAGGAGAAAAACTATCACAACCCAAAACTAACCTGTCATGATGGCGCCTAACGTGGTACTAGGCAAGCCGACACTTCAAAATACTTCCAAAACTTTTAAATGAAAAATAAGAATAACATAGGTTTAAATCATCAAAACTCTCAAAAACTGGATAGAAAGTCAAAACCCAATACGGAAATTTCTAACATCGGGGTATCACTGAGTACATGAGCGTCTGTACAACACAAGTCTAGAAATAATGTCTATGAAAGACTAAAATTAAATACATAAAGCGGAAAGATAGGGAAGGAGAGATAAGGTTTGCAAACGCCGAGCAACTACCTTGGAATCTCCAACGATCAAGCTGTGCAAAGAAATCAACACCCACCGTATCTGGAAATACCTGGATCTGCACACGAAGTGCAGGGTATAGAATGAGTACAACCAACTCAGTAAGTAGCAAGACTAAATAACGGACTGAAAGTAGTGACGAGCTTCACAGATATAGCTCAATTACAAAAATTACGAGATAGAAAGATAGGCATGCTTTCAAACTTGACAATTAAGGCCAAAACGGTTAGTTCATGTCAAGTTCAATTGAAACAGGATATAATATCTCTCAGAAACTACATGATAATGATATATGACAGCTGAAGTACAACAGTAATGAAATCAAGTGCAGAATCTCAGAGCATCAGTCACTCTGTCCTCACATGCACTCCAACCTCACAGTCACTCATTCCTCACATTATCTCATTTCTCTGAATTGCTCGACACTCAATAGGTACCTGTGCTCACTGGGGTGTGTACAGATTCTGGAGGGGCTCCTTCAGCCTAAGCTCTATAACAAGCCAATCATGGCATAAATCAATAAAACATCTTACGGCGTGCAGCACGATCCCATAAATATCCTCACAATCAGGCCCTCGGCCTCACTCAATCATCAACCTCTCCAGTCTCTCGGACTCCCAGTAACCATGATAATCAGCCCAAACAACAATGACATAATGTATCAATAATGAACAATAGAGTCTGCGATGTAATATGCAAGTAAAACTATGACTGAGTACAAAACAACAATTTAGCAGATAATTCGATAAGTACACGACCTCTGTGGGTCCCTACAGTACCAACACATAGTCTAAACATGATTTCTAATATGGTTTGCAGTTCAATCTCTATAACTCATGGAGAATATACAGATAACAATAGATTATTCAAATACGCAGTTCCTAGGAATTGACCAAGTCACCATTCCTATGGTGCACACCCACACGCCCGTCACCTAGCATGTGCGTCACCTCAAACCAATCACATGTCACATAATACGGGGTTCCATACCCTCAAAACCAAATTTAAAACTGTCTCCAACACACCCTTGCCTCGTGAACCGGTCTCCAAATGCCTCGAATCTAGCCACAAATAGTTTGATACAATCAACACGGCTAAAGGAATAAATTCCATAAGAAAATACTAAGTTATTAATCAAAAGTCAAAAGTTGACTCAAAAGCAGGCGCTAGGGCCCACGTCTCAAAATCTGATAAAATTTACAAAACCCAAAAGCCCATCCAATCACGATCCCAACCATACCAAATTTACCAAAATCCAACACCAAATCACCACCCAAAACCCCAAATCAAACTCTCCAAATCCCTAGACTCAAATTCCCAAATTCCACCTTAAATACACATAAACTAGGTGAAATATTCAATGGGGAAACAAGATTATTGATTAAAAATGAACACAAGGGATTTACCTCAAGAAACCCCTCGAAACTACTCTAAATAATCGCCTAATCCCAAGCTTAAAATTTTCAAAATGAAGAAAAATCGCGAACCCTTGAATTTAAATGTTCTGCCCAGCCTTTTCGCTTCTTCGGTTCATTTAGCCGCTTCTGCGGCACCGCTTTTGCGGTCAACCATCCACATCTGCGGAAGTAACTAATGCTGACCAACCACTTCTGCGGTCGCAAGCCCCGCTTTCGCGGGTGCGCATCTGCGTAAATCGTCCACTTCTGCAGACCAACCTTCCCAAGTTCTCTTCCGTTTCTACGATCCTCCACGGCAGGTGCGAGTCCGCACCTGCGATACACCCAAAGCCATACCAAATCTCGCTCCTGCGCCACTCCAGCTGCACCTACGACTTTGCACCTGCGGCCAACCCCTCGCACGTGCGATAACACCAGAGAACTCCCAGCTTCAACAATGTACCAAGTCCCATTTTCGATCCGTTAACCATCCAAAATCAACCCGAGGCCCCCAGGACCTCAATCAAACATACAAACAAGTCCTAAAATATGATAAGAACTTAGTCGAGCCCTCAAATCACCTCAAACAACATCAAAAATACAAATCGCACCACTAATTCAAGCCTATTGAAACTAAGGAAATTCCAACTTCTACAACTGACGTCAAAACCTATCAAATCACGTCCGATTGACCCCAAATTTTGCACACAAGTCACAAATGACACCATAGACCTATTCCAACTCCCGAAACTCCAATCCATGCCCGGTAACCACACAGTCCACTCTCGATCAAACTTCGCAATTTCCAATTTTCGCCATTTCAAGCCTAATTCAACTACAAACCTCCAAATCACAATCCGGACGCGCTCCTAAGTCCAAAATCACCCAACGAAGATAACAGAACCATCAAAACTCCATTCCGGAGTCATTTACTCATAACTCAATATCCGATCAACCTTCCCAACTTAAGCTTCCAACTTTGATACTAAGTGTCTCAATTCATTTCGAAATCTCTCCGGACCCGAACTGACTACCCCGGCAAGTCACATAACAACTATAAAGCATAAAATGAGTAGTAAATGGGGGAACGGGGCTACAACTCTCAAAATGACTGACTGGGTCATTACATCCTCCATCTCTTAAACAAACGTTCGTCCTCGAACAGTTCTAGAAATGTACCTGAAGTCTCAAATAGGTGTGGATATCTGATCCGCATCTCCCACTCGGTCTTCTAAGTAGCCTCCTCAATTGGCTGACCTCTCTAATGCACCTTCACTAAAGTTATGTCCTTTGACCTCAACTTTCGAACCTGCCGATCCAAAATGACCACCAGCACCACATCATAAGTCAAATCACCATCCAACTGAACCGTGCTGAAATCCAGAACATGAGATGGATCGCCGACATAATTCCAAAGCATAGAAACATGGAATACTTTATGCACACTCGAAAAAATAGGTGGCAAGGAAAGCTTGTAAGCCACCTCTCCAATCCTCTGAAGTACCTCAAACGGCCCAATATATTGAGGGTTCAGTTTGCCCTTCTTCCCGAATCTCATAAACCCTTTATGGGTGAAACCTTGAGCAGTACCTTCTCCCCAACCATGAAAGCAACATCACAAACCTTCCTATCGGCATAACTCTTCTGTCTGGACTGCGCCATGCGAAGCCGATCCTGAATCAATTTAACCTTGTCCAAAGCATCCTGAACCAAGTCAGTACCCAATAGCCTAGCCTCTCCAGGCTCAAACCAACAAACCACAGATTGACACCGTCTACCATACAAATCCTCGTAAGGAGACATTTGAATACTTGACTGGTACCTATTATTGTAGGCAAACTCCACGAGCAGCAGAAAATAATCCCAAGAACCCCCGAAATCAATAACACAAGCATGTAACATGTTCTCCAATATCTGAATAGTGCGCTCTGACTGTTCGTTATATGAGGTAAAATGTTGTACTCTACTCAACCTGGGTGATCAACTCTCACTGCACGGCTCTCCAAAATTGCGATGTAAATTGCGTGCCCTGATCTGAAATGATGGACACTGGCACACCGTGAAGGTGAACAATCTTGCGGATGTAAATCTTAGCCAACTACTATGAATAATAAGTAGTCCCAACAAGAATGAAGTGTGCAAACTTGGTCAGCCGATCCACAATCACCCAAATAACGTCGATGTAACGACTTAACTTGTCTTTTTAAGAATTAGCATCTCGTTCAGCGGCTTAAGACCTTGAGAAGCTTTGTAATGTGTATTATGACTTGCGCGCGCAGTCGAGTTTGGGTTTTGGATGATTCGAGATTTAATTGAAAGAACAATATATTCTTGTTTTGGAAGCTTAAATAAAAAGAGTTGACCGGAGTTTGACTTTTATGCAAATGACCCCGGAATGGAACTTTAATAGTTCCAATAGCCTCGTATGGTGATTTCATACTTAGGCGTATGCCCGGAATTGGAGTTTGAAGTCCGTAGAACAATTCGGCGTATTTTGGCAAAATTAGAAAGTTGATGTATGTTAATTATATTATTTTGTGTGCAGACGAGGACTATTAATATGATGGATATCAATTGGATATTATAATAAGTGTAAAAGGCATATTATATGTGATGTGAGGTCTAAGGAGAGGCCTAAGCATAAGTCAAGTTTGAAATTTCATGATAGACTAAAGTTCCAAATAAGTACGCACAAGAATATATATATATATATATATATATATATATATATATATATATATATATATATATATATATATATATATATATATATATATATATATATATATATATATATATATATATATATATATATATATATATATGTGATATAAAACCTATCAAATAAAATATCTTTGAGTCTAGTTTCTAACGCTTCAAACTGTTCGTCATTTGTACACTCCTATAAGAAGTTATGACCAAATTACCAAACGCTGACAGAATTTAACACTACCGCGCCGCCCCATTTGCCGCGCCTGTGGAAAATTCCAGAATGTTTCAAAATGTCATTTCCAGACACTTTTTACACAGCCGCCCCAATTTGGGTTTTTATAACCCGACCCCCATTTCATTTAACTCATTTAGGGTTCATATTTTTGGGTATTTTCTGGTGTTTTAGAGAGAGGGGAAAGCGATTCTAGAGAGAGGAAAGGAAGGAGTAAGGATTTCACTACTCTAACTTGAATCAAACCTTCAAATCGCATCAAAGGGTTGCTGGAGCTTCAAAAAGGTAAGAATTTCTTTCCCCAATCCTTCAATTTCGAAATCTAACTAGAAATGGGTAATTAGTAAGATGATTCTTGGATATGAGAGTATTAGTTATACATGCTTGTACCAATAAGGTTGTGGGAAGATTGTTAAGTTCAAATGGGTAAAGATTGGATTGAAAAATGGTAGAAATCTTCAAAGACTTTATTTGAAGACTTGAAGGGCAATCCGATATCGGAATTCGATAATTTTTGTATGGTTGAACTCGTATCAGAACGGGTGTTTGAATTTTGTGAGCTTTTCCGGGATTCGAAATGTGGGTCCCACTATCGATTTTTAAAATGAATTTCTAATTTTAATACGGAAAATTAGTATTTTCATATGAAATTAATTCCTACGATTCGTGTTGAGTATATTGAATTGTTTGTGACTAGATTTGAAGCTTTCAGACACAAATTCGCGAGGAAAAGGTTTATTGGATTCTTGAAATTGGTTGCGAAACGAGGTAAGTATCTTGCCTAACCTTGAGTGGGGGAATTACCCCTTAGGCATTGAGTCTTATGTGGAAATTGTGTAATTGAAAACCATGTACGCGAGGTGACGAGTACGTACTTGGTTTATATGTGCAAATTATATCGGTTGAAATTCGTAGATGCCCTTAAGTATTAAATTGGAAAATTATTGTAACTTATTAAATCCCTTATTTGTCATGCCTCATTCATTGTTTGTCGAGGTTGTTTTTATATGATAATTTGGTGTGATTGCCACTTGACTTTTATGTGAACTCTGTGTTTGTTTGAGTTGCCATTTTTATGAAAAACACTTTCATTATTGATTTTACCTAAAGATAATTTAAATGGAAAATTTAGTTAATAAGATGAATAAATCTATTTATTTCCTGAAGTTGTGATTTAAAAGAGGTGTTGTTCCTTGATGAATTACTTTTCCATTCACGTTGTTGAAAATTTGGTATTGAATTATAAAGGTCGTGAATCATATTGAGGCAAAGTGCCAAATTGTGAAATATATTCGGTTGAGTTGTTCACTCCCGATCATTTTGTTAAGATATTGTGCACATTATGATCGAGTCGTGGGCTCTATATTGTGAAAAAAATAATATATTGATGATTTTTGTGGCAAGTTGTAATATTTGAGCACTTGATGTGCAATTTGTGATATGTTGTAATATTTGTGCACTTGATGTGCAATTTGTGATATGTTGTAAGATTTGAGCACTTTATGTGCAATTTGTGATATGTTGTAATATTTGAGCACTTGATGTGCAATTTGTGATATGTTGTGATATGTGAGCACTTGAGGTGCAAGTTGTATTATGTTGTGATATTTGGGCACTTGAGGTACGATTTATGAAATATTGTGATATTGATACGCATACGGTGATATAATGTCAGTGTGTTGAAACGCATGTGGTGAGATAGGGGTGGCTTGAAACGCTTGGCTAGTAGGGGAACGACTAGAAGTCATGCGGTATGATAAGGGTGGCTAAAACGCAGGATGCTATTTCGGAAAAAATAATTTCTTTAAAATTACATGTGAAGGCTCCCGCGGTAATATAAGGAAATGAGATATTGTGAATTTATTTATGATTTGGTACTACGAGGCGGTACCTCGGGAGTGCCCTGTTGATATTTCTTTATTTATGTTTTTGTCTTTGGTGATTTTGTTTCATTTAATATGTAAATTCTTGTCTTCTTCCGTGATGTACTAGTTGACTTTATTATTATGTGTTTTGTATTCCTAGTTGTTTTGTGTGGGCTTTGGCTTTTTAGCACGAGACTCTGAAGAAGTATAATTATGTTTTTTCTTACTGATTTTTGATGATTGAGTTGTTTTAAATAAAAAAAAATTATTATTATGTTTTAAATTAAATAGTTTTATATCCAAATCAGTATTTTATCTTATGCTTTAATTTAATTCCAATGTTATTTCTTCATCCAAATGATTTCTAAAATAAATTCATTTTTTTGTTGATTTCTTATTTGATTTAAAAATTGTAAACTCACTTTAGTGGAAATAAATTGATCATGTGGATCTTATATACATTGATATTATTGGCACGTGAGTTGTCCGTGCAGTTATGATAGAAATATGGGCACGAGGTGCCGTGAAAATATAAAAGTGGGTTGAGACCCGTATTTTTATGATTTTGAAATGAGGTGTCACAAAGTGACTTTTATTTGAAAGAATTATATTTAAAATATTATTTCAAAGAATTATATTCGAAAGATATTTATTTGAAAAAATTATATTTGAAATATATTTATTTGAAGGAAGTATATTCGAAATATATTTATTGGTAAGGATTATATTCTAAATATTATTATTTGAAAATTGTTTAGGTGAAAGATTTATAATTGAAGGACTTGATTAAATAGTTGTACTTGTATTCATTATTTGTTGAGCAATATTTATGGGGTTCTTGTTGTCCTGCTATTTATATCACTAGTTGATTATTGTTTCTATCATTGCTATTTGTTTCCTATTATTTTGTATGCTATATTGCACAGGTTATTAGACTAGTGAGTATCTTGACTGTACCTCGTCACTACTCCACCGAGGTTAGTCTTGATACTTACTGGGTACCGACTGTGGTGTACTCATACTACACTTTTGCACATTTTTGTGCAGAGCTAGATATTGGAGATATCAGACTTGGACAGAGTTAGAGTGTTATCACAAGGACTTAAGGTAGATCTGCTTGGTCGTCGCAGTCACTTGGAGTCTTTCCATTTTATTGTACTGTCAACTCTATTTTGAACAGTATTGTATATTCGATCCTTGAAATCATTGCATGTAATTCAATTAGAGTTCGTGACTCGGTATTACCAGTCTTGGGAAGGTGTTACAATTATTTCCGTTGTTGGTTTCTATTATCTATTTAAAATAAAATGGCTTGAATTGTTATTATGATCGGCTTACTTAGTCTTAGAGACTAAGTGCCATCACGACGCCTGTGGTGGGATTTTGGGTCGTGACAGTCGAACTTCCTCGAAGTCCATGGGAGCCCAACTACAACATCCATGGTGATCCACTCCCATTTCCACTCTGGAATCTCTAGCCTCTGAAGTAATCCACCGGACTCTGATGCTCATACTTTACCTGCTGACAATTAAGGCACCGAACTACAAACCCCCACTATATCCTTCTTCATTATTCTCCACCAATAGTGTTGCCTCAAGTCCTGGTACATCTTTGCGGCACCCGGATGAATGGAATACGGTGAACTATGTGCCTTTTCAAGAATCAACTCACATAACCCATCTACATTAGGAACACAAATCCGATCCTGCATCCTCAACACCTCATCATCCCTAATAGTAACATCTCTGGCATCACCGTGTTGAACCGTGTCCTTAAGGACAAGCAATTGTGGATCATCATACTTGCGCTCTCTGATGTGATCATATAAGGAAGACCGAGAAACCACACAAGCTAGAACCCGGCTGGGCTCCAAAATATCTAATCTCACGAACTGGTTGGCCAAGGCCTGAACATCAACTGCAAGAGGTCTCTCACCAACATGAATGAATGCAAGGCTATCCATATGCACCGCCTTTCTACTCAAAGCATCGACCACCACATTGGCCTTCCCGGGATGATACAGAATAGAGATATCATAATCCTTTAACAGCTCCAACCATCTCCGCTGCCTCAAATTTAGATCCTTTTGTTTGAACAAGTGTTGGAGACTCCGGTGATCCGTAAATACCTCACAAGACACACCGTAGAGATAATGCCTCAAAATTTTCAATGCATGAACGATGGCAGCCAACTCCAAATCATGAACGTGGTAATTCTTCTCATGAGGCTTCAATTGACGTGAAGCATAAGCAATCACTCTACCCTCCTGCATCAAGACACACCTAATACCGATCCGAGAGGCATCACAACATATTGTATATGAACCTAAAGCTGAAGGCAAAACTAGAATTGGAGCTGTGGTCAAGGCAGTCTTGAGCTTCTGAAAGCTCTCCCCACTCATCCAACCACCTGAAAGGAGCACCCTTCTGGGTCAATTTGGTCAAAGGCGATGCAATAGATGAGAAACCCTTCACGAAGCGACGATAATAACCAGCCAAGCCGAGAAAGCTCTGAATCTCTGTAGTTGAGGACGGTCTGTGCCAACACTGAACCGCATCTATCTTCTTTGGATCCACCTGAATCCCCTCACTAGAAACCACATGCCCCAAAAATGCCACTGAACTAAGATAACACTCACACTTGGAGAACTTCACATAAAGCTTCTCCTCCCTCAACCGTTGCAACACAACCGTCAAATGATGGGCATGCTTCTCCTGGCTACGAGAGTACACCAGGATATCATCAATGAATACTATGACAAACGAGTTGAGATAAGGCTGAAATACACTATTCATCAGATGCATGAATGCCGTTGGGGCATTGGTCAGCCCAAAAGACATCACAAGGAACTCATAATGACCATAACAGGTCCTGAATGTTGTCTTTAGAATATCTGAGTCCTGAATCTCCAACTGGTGATACCCTGACCTCAAATCGATCTTAGAGAACACCCCCGCTCCCTGAAGCTGGTCAAATAGATCATCAATGTGCGGCAAAAGATACTTGTTCTTGATCGTAACTTTGTTCAATTACCTATAATTGATGCACATCCGTATAGTACCATCCTTATTCTTCACAAATAGGACCGGTGGACCCTAAGGCGACACACTTGGTCTAATATACCCCTTATCAAGAAGTTCTAGAAGTTGCTCCTTCAATTCCTCAAATCTGTTGGTGCTATACGATATGGTGGAATAGAAATAGACTGAGTGCCTGGCACCAAGTCAATACCAAAGTCAATATCCCTGTCGGGCGGCATGCCCGACAGGTCTACAGGAAACACATCTGGAAAATATCGCACCACCGGAACAAAATCAATAGTAGGAGTATCATCACCAACATCCCTCACAAAGGCCAAATAAGATAAACAACCATCTGTTGGGCCTTCAAATATGAAATCACTTTGTTGGGAACATAGTCTAGAGAACCTCTCCACTCAATCCTTGGAAACCTCGGCATCGCCAACGTCACGGTCTTAGCATGAAAATCTAGAACATCATGACATGGAGACAACCAATACATACCCAAGATCATGTCAAAACCAACCATACTAAGCAATAAAAGATCAACTCTAGTCTCCAATCCCCCAATAGTCACTACACATGACCGATATACATGGTCCATAATAATAGTATCTCCCACTGGCGTAGATTCATGAACAGATGAAACTAAGGACTCATGGGGCATATCCAGATAATGTGCAAAATACGATGATACATACGAATAAGTGGAACCAGGGTCAAATAATACAGAAGCGTCCCTGTGGCATACTGAGACAATAAATGTGATCACTACATCTAAAGCAACAATATCTGGTCTGGCAGGAATAACATAGAATTAGGCCTGACCACCACCTGATCGGCCTCCCCCTCTAAGGCGACCTCTAGATGCCTGGCCCCCACCCCGAGCTGGCTGGGCGGGTGGTAAAGTGGCTAGTGAGGAAGTCACAGCCTGACTCCTCTACTGTACTAGACCTCCCGAGAGATGAGGACACTGCCTCTACATATTCCCAAACTCCCCGCACTCAAAGCAACTCCCCAGTGCTGGTGGTGGGGACTGAAGGGGGGTCCGAGTACCGGGATAACTGCTAGAAGGACCTGACATAGATGAACCCTAAACCGATAGAGCACGGGATGAACACTAAGTTGGAAAGGAACTGAGATATGACTGACCCTGACGAGCACTATATGAACCATGATTGGATAATACACCACAGTGAACTGGACGAGCCATCTGAGTGAGCCTATAAGGACGGCCTCTGCTGTGATAGGACTGCCTCCAGAAGGAACAATACCGAAACTACCCAAACCTCGAGGCCTTTTGGCCTCCCTCTCCTCACACTCCTGACTACGGACCTTCTTCATCTGCCGAGCAATATTAACCACCTCGTCGAAAGTAGCATCAGATACCCTCTCTCGAGTCATAAGCAAATGCAACTGATAGGTGAGGCCATCAATGAACCTCCTAATCCTATCCCTATCAGTGGGAACCCACCAAACTGCGTGACGTTCCAACTCAGAAAATCTCATCTCGTACCGAATCACAAACATGCCATCCTGACATAGTTGCTCAAATTGTCTGCGCAACTCCTCCCTGCGAGACTATGGAACGAACTTTTCCAAGAAGAGAATGGAGAACTCACTCCATGTAAGTGGCGCTGCACTGATTGGTCTGCGCCTCTCGTAAGCCTCCCACCATTTGAAGGCAGCCCCAGTAAACTGAAAAGTAGTAATTGAGACCCCACTAGTTTCCAAAATACTTGTTGTGCGAAGAATCCACTGGCACCTGTCCAAAAGGTTCTAGGCATCCTCAGACTTGGCCCCAATGTATATTGGAGGTTGGAGCCTCCCAAATCTCTGTAGTCTCCTCTGCTCATCCTCAGTCATAACGGGACCTACCTGGGCTTGAGTAACTACTACCAGCTCGGTTGGTAGTACCCCCGGTGTCTGAAGTCCCTGCATCACCTGCTCTGATGTACGGGCGGTGGGAGTCTAAGTACCTCCCTCGGCCTGAGAAGTGGTTTCCGCGGAAGGAACAAAAACTGCCTGAGTAAGGCTAGTGCACACCATCAAAATCCGATCCAAGGCCTCCTAAAAGCCTAGAATCACAATGGGCAAAGCTGGTGCCTGTGGTGGCCCCACTGGCTCAACCGTATCTTGTACCTTCTCCTGAGCTGGAGCGACTGGTGGATCTGCAGGTGTTGCTCTAGCTATTGTACGCGTTGCACCTCTGCCCCTTCTGCGGCCCCTACCGCGGCCTCGACCTCTCATGGCCCTAGCTGGTGGCACTGTTGGATATCTGTCCTGTCCGGTAGCACGTATCCTCCCCATCTATGATCGAATAGAATGCAGAATTTTAGCTACCAGAATTAACAAGTTAGCACGACAAGAATACAAGAATGTAAAGTTTCCTAAAGGTTCGGTAGCCACTCGAAGATAAGTACAGATGTCTCCGTACCGATCCGCAAGATTCTACTAAACCTGCTCATGACTCGTGAGACCTATGTATCCTAGGCTCTGATACCAACTTGTTACGACCCCAAAACTAACTTGTCTTGATGGAGCCTAATGTGGTACTAGGCAAGAGGACACTTCAAAATACTTCCAATACTTTTAAATAAAAAATACGAATAACACAGGTTTAAATCATCAAAACTCTCAAAAACTGGATAGAAAGGCAAAACCCAATACATAAATTCCCAACATTGGGGTATCACTGAGTACATGAGCGTCTATGCAACACAAGTCTAGAAATAATAATGTCTATGAAAGACTAAAACTAAATACAAAAAGCGAAAAGATAGGGGAGGAGAGACAAGGCCTGCGAACGCCGGGCAGCTACCTTGGAATCTCCAACGATCAAGCTGCACTAAGAAATCAACACCTACCGTGTCCGGAAATACCTTGATCTGCATACGAAGTGCAGGGTGTAGTGTGATTACAACCAACTCAGTAAGTAGCAAAACTAAATAACAGATTGAAAGTAGTGACGAGCTTCACGGATATAGCTCAATTACAGAAATTACGACATAGAAAGATAGGCATACTTTCAAATTTGATAATTAAGGCCAAAACAATTAGTTCATGTCAAGTTCAATTGAAACAGGATATAATATCTCTCAGAAACTATATGACAATGATATATGCCAGCTGAAGTACAACAGTAATGAAATCAAGTGCAGAATCTCAGAGCAATAGTCACTCAGTCCTCCCATGCACTCCAGCCTCACAGACACTCATTCCTCACAGTCTCTCATTCCTCTCAATCGCTCGGCATTCGGCACTCGGCACTTGGTAGGTATTTGCGCTCACTGGAGGTATGTACAGACTCCGGAGGGGCTCCTTCTGCCCAAGATCTATAACAAGCCAATCATGGCATAAATCAATAAAACATGTTGCGGCGTGCAGCCCGATCCCATAAATATCTGCACAATCAGGCCCTTGGCCTCACTCAATCATCAACCTCTCCAGTATCTCGAATTCTCAGTAACCATGATAATCAGCCCAAACAACAATGACATAATGTATCAATAATGAACAATAGATACTGAGATGTAATATGCAAGTAAAACTGTGACTGAGTACAAAACAACAATTTAGCAGATAATTAGACAAGTACACGAACTGTGGGTCCCTACAGTGCCAACACATAGTCTAAACATGATTTCTAACATGTTTTGTGGTTCAATCTCTATAACACATGGAGAATATACGGATAACAACAGATTATTCAAATACGCAGTTCCTAGGAATTTACCAAGTCACCATTACTACGATGCACGCCCGTCACCTAGCATGTGCGTCACTTCAAAACCAATCACATGTCACATAATACGGGGTTTCATACCCTCACAACCAAATTTAGAATAGTTACTTACCTCAAGCCGTGCAAATCCCTACTACAACACACCCTTGCCTCGCGAACCGGCCTCCAAATGCTCCGAATCTCGCCACAAACAGTTCGATACAATCAACACGCCTAAAGGAATAAATTCCATAAGAAAATACTAAGTTATTAATCAAAAGTCAAAGTCAACTCAAAAGCCGGGCCCCGGGCCCACGTCTCAAAATTCTATAAAAGTCACAAAACCCGAAAGCCCATCCAACCATGAGCCCAACCATACCAAATTTACAAAAATCTGACACCAAACCGCCACCCAAAACCCCAAATCAAACTCTCCAAATCCATAGCCTCAAATTCCCAAATTTCACCTTAAATACACACAAACTAGGTGGGAAATTCAGTGGGGAAACAAGATTATTGATTAAAAATGAATACAAGGGACTTAACGCAAGAAACCCCTCAAAAATCCTCTCAAAAATTGCCTAATCCCGATCTTGAAATGTTCAAAATGAAAAACAATCGCGAACCCTTGAATTTAAATGTTCTGCCCAGCATTTTCGCTTCTGCAGTTCATTTAGCAGCTTATGTGGCACCGCTTTTGTGGGTAAACCATCCGCATCTGCGAAAGTCACTAATGCCGACCAACCGCTTCTGCGGTCGCAAGTCCCGCTTCTGCGGGTGCGCATCTGCGCAAATTATCCGCTTATGCAGACCAACCTCCCTAAGCTCTCTTTCGTTTCTGCGATACTCCACACGCAGGTGCGAGTCCGCACCTGCAAAATTCTTTCTGCATCTGCGATACACCCAAGACTATACCAAATCATGCTCCTGCACCACTCCAGCCGCACCTGCGACATCGCACTTGCGGCCAACCCTTCGCAGGTGCGATCACACCAGAGAACTCCAGCTTCAGCAATGCACTAAGTCCCATTTTCAATCCGTTAACCATCCAAAATCACCCGAGGCCCCCGGGACCTCAATCAAACATATCAATTCCTAAACACATTACGAACTTAGTCGAGCCCTCAAATCACTCAAACAACATCATAAACACAAATCGCACCCCCAATTCAAGCCTATTGAAACTAAGAAAATTCCATATTCTACAAACGACGCTGAAACCTAAATCACGTCCGATTGACCCCAAATTTTGCACACAAGTCACAAATGACACCATAGACCTACTCCAACTCCTGAAACTTCAATCCAAGCCCGGTGACCACATAGTCCACTCCCGGTCAAACTTTTAAATTTTTAATTTTCAACATTTCAAGACTAATTCAACTACGGGCCTCCAAATCATAATTCGGACGTGCTCCTAAATCCAAAATCACCTAACGGAGCTAACAGAACCATCAAAACTCTATTCCAGAGTCATTTACTCATAAGGCAATATCCGACCAACCTTTCCAACTTAAACTTCTAACTTTGAGTCTAAGTGACTCAATTCATTCCAAAATCTCTCCGGACCCGAACTGACTATCTCGTTAATTAACATAACAGCTATAAAGTACAAAATGAGTAGTAAATGTGGAAATTGGGTTACAACTCTCAAAACGACCGGCCGAGTTATTACAAAAACCTTGGAAGAGGCCAAAGCGGGTGTCACTGATTTTGATGCCGAGATCGCCAAGGCCGGTGAGATGGAGTCAACTGCTCGATAGGGTCTCCTGGTCTAACTTGATGCTACTGACTCTTCTAGTTCCAGTTCCGAGTTTTCAGGAACTGAAGAAGAACCAGAAGGGGATGATGTTGAAGGCCAAGATGGCGAAGGCCAAGATATTGAGCCGATGGCAGATCCGCCTACTTCTCCTAGGGGTGCAGATGCTTCTCTTCCTGCAGATTCCGGAGATGCAGTAGCTTAGATTTTTGCTTTTTTGTTTTCACTTCGCTTTTCTTTTCCATACTTTTGTACTTGTACTACTTGGCACGTTTGTTGTATATAGAAGTATTTTTTCGTTTAATCATTGCTCAAGTTTTTCTTTTTGCGTCGAATTATGCAAGGCTTCGAGCAAATTTTTTCCAGTTAGCTTTTGGATTCCGGGCATAAGGTTTTCTGGAATCAACCCTTTATCGTGAGGGTTTCATAAAAGAGGGCCCTTCTTATGTTTACGGTGCTCTTGAAGAGGACGTCTCTTGTTCATTACGACACTAGCATTTGAAGTACTTGTTTAACTTTCAAATGATAAAATTAATTCATCGTTCGGACAAGAGACAATATAAAAATAAAAGGACTTTACTTTATTCCTTCCATTTTTAAAAGTACATAAGCATTCGTTGTGCTAAAAAGAAATCGCCATTATTGTGGCTAACTTGTACAACTTGTTTCTACGGGGTTGGCCGCACAGTCCCCGGTCCCGATGATAAAACTTTATTTTCGGATTTTGTAGTCCCGGTCGATGTGTCAGTCATTGTTGTCGTATTCTCATATAATCCCCCCCCCGGTATTCGAATGCGAAGAATGTAAATTTGAACACTAGAAGTCTTGCTCCCTTGAACATTCCACTAGTGAATGGTTGGATTATCTTTAGTTCGATAGCAAGCCTCACTTCCCCTTAGGAACTTTGATATTGAGCCAAAGATTATATAACAATCCCCTAGTGGCCTGCACTCATGAACGGTCGGGTAACCTTTGGCCCGATAGCAAACTTTACTTCCCGGTAGGAACTTTGCTACCGAGAAAAAACTATTTAACCGCTCTGTCATGGCTCGTTGCTTGCATGCTTTGTCATTTAAAGGTCTTACTTTTGCTGACGAAGCTTCCTTTATAGTATGATTTCTGTTGCTGTCTTGTTAAAAACCTTGCCAGAAAAAACCCAATTGGGACAAAACCTGGGCGAAGGGAAAAAGAATGTAGCACATACTTTCAGTATAGGCAGTGCTCATCAGCAATAGTATCTTTTGAGGTGTGCCACATTCCAGCTGCTCAGCAACTTTACTCTGTCTTGATTTTTCAATTTGTATGACCCTTTCCTAGTGACAGCTGAAACCCGGTAGGAGCCTTCCCTTGTCGGACCTAGCTTTCATGTGTTGAGCTCCCGGGTGTTCTGAGTTACTTTAATTAAAACCAAGTCTCCTACTTTGAAATAACAGAGATTGGCTCTTCGATTGTAATATCTTTCCATTCTCTGATTTTGGGTTGTCATCCTTATATGCGCCAAGTCCCTGCGTTCGTCGAGTAGCTTCAATTTGACCAACAATGCTTCGTTGTTTGTTTCTTCATCTGCCCGAAAATATCTCAGGGTAGGTTCCCCTACTTCCACTGGGATCAAAGCTTCTGCTCCATATACAAGAGAGAAAGGATTCTCCCCCATGCTTGATTTAGCCGTTGATCGATACCCCCATAATACTCCTGGTAACTCTTCGGTTTATTTGCCTTTAGTTGCTTCCAATCTCTTTTTAAGATTTTAGATAATCACCTTATTTTTTTTATTTCGCTTGACAGTTTACGCTCGGATGATAAGGTGATGACGTGATCCTTTTTATTTTCAAGTCTTCAAGGAATTTTGTGACCTTTGCGCCTATAAATTATGGCCCGTTGTCGCAGGCTATCTCTTTTGGTATCCCAAATCTACAAATTATATTTTTCCACAAGAAATCTACCACTTCGCATTCGCAAATTTTCTTGTAAGGATCTGCTTCAACCCACTTAGAAAAGTAGTCAGTTAAAATCAAAAGAAATTTTACCTTAACTGGTGCCGGTGGAAGCAGATCGACTATATCCATTCCCCACTTCATGAATGGCCAGGGCGACAAGACCGAGTGCAGTAGCTTTGTCGGTTGATGTACCAACAGTCTGTGGCATTGGCACTTGTCACATTTCTAAACATAAGCCTTAGCATCTTGTTCCATCCGGGGCCAATAGTAGTCTTCCCTAATTAGCTTTAATACTATGGAATTCACACCCGAGTGATTTCATATTCCTTCGTTGACTTCTCTCATGACATAGTTAGCTTTGGAAGCTCCCAAACATCGGGCCAACGGGCCTTGGAAAGATCTTCTATACAATTGACCTCCCTTGAAGTTGTATCGAGCTACTTTAGTACACAGTGCCCGAGATGCTTTGGAATCTTCAGGCAGTTTTCCATGCTCGAGATAATCAATGATCTCATTTCTCCAGTCCCAGGCCAAATTGGTCGCGTTAACCTCGTAATAGCTATCTGCGTCCAATACCGAATGCATGAGTTGCACGACCATACCGGAGTCTGATCCCTTCATTTTCATGGATGATCCCAAATTGACTAGTGCGTCTGCCTCCGCATTTTCTTCTCTCAGGATGTGAGTAATTGACCATTTCCTGAACCACGCAAGCAGAGCCTGGACTTTCACTACATATTGTTACATGCGTTCCTCTTTGGCGTCGAAGATCCCACATACCTTATTTGCTACCAATTGGGAATTGCATTTAATTTCTATGACCTCGGAGTCCAGTCCCCGGGCTAGCTCGAGTCCTGCAATCAAAGATTCATACTCTGCTTCACTGTTAGTCAAAGGAACAGTTCTTATGGCCTGCCTTAGGGTTTCCCCCGAAGGCGTGATTAGCACTACGCCGAGCCCAGACCCATTCACAATGGAAGCTCTACACGTGAACAAAGTCCAAACTCCTGATGTCAATTCTGACACCATCACTGCATATCTGGTAGACAAAGGCAACAGTCCCGGACTGAAATCGGCCACAAAGTCAGCCAAAACTTGTGACTAAATCGCAGTCCTAGATTTATACTCTATGTCAAATTTACTCATTTCGACTACCCCACTTGGATAGCCGGCCTAAAAGTTTAGATTTATGAAGGATATTCTGTAGGGGAAAGGTTGTCACTACGACTATCGGATGATATTGGAAATAAGGCCTAAGCTTCTGAGCGGCAACCACGAGATCTAAGGCCAATTTTTCCATATGCGGGTAGCGAGTTTCTGCTCACGCTAAAATTTTACTAACATAATAGATAGGAGATTGCACTTACCACTACCTCCGAGACCGCTAAGTAAATCAGCAGTGGTTCGCCTTCCTCCGGTTTTGGCTGTAATAGAGTACTCGACAAATATCATTTCAAATCCTTCAGCACCTACCGGGATTCCGGAGTCCATTCGAAGTTGGTCTTCTTTTTGAGAAGTGAAAAGAAGTGATGACACTTTTCTGAAGACCGGGAAATGAATTTGCTTAAAGTGTCCAATATTCCTATCAATCTTTGAACCTCTTTTACGGTTGATAACTGGTCGGGGATGTCTTCGAATGGCTTTAATTTTATCGGGGTTGACTCCGATCCCCCTTTGAGACACCAGGAATCCCAAGAATTTACCAGACTTGACTCCGAATGCACACTTCTCGGGGTTACGTTTCATGTTGTGCTTCCTTAGGATGTCAAAGATTTCTTGCATGTGTTTAAGATGATCACATGTTTCAAAGACTTAACCAGCATATCATCTATGTAAACTTCCATGATTTTCCCTATTTATTTCTCAAACATTTTGTTTACAAGCTGCTGATAAGTGGCTCTGGCATTCTTTAGCCCGAAAGCCATCACATTATAGCAATATGTGCCGAAGTTCATTATGGACAGAGATTTTTCCTGATCCTCCAGGTTCATATTGATTTGGTTGTACCTGGAGTAAGCATCCAGGAAACCCATTAACTCGTGCCCGACTGTCACATCGATCATTTGATCAATGTTTGGAAATGGAAACGAGTCTTTTGGGCACGCCTTAATTAGTTCCTTATAGTCACATGCAAAATTTATTATTCTTCTTTGGAACTACCACTACGTTAGCTAGCGAGCCAGGATAATTTACCTCTTGGATTAAACCGATATCAAGCAAACGGGTTACCTCTTCTTTGACGAATTTGTTTCTGACCTCGGCAGTAGGCCGTTTCTTATGCCTCACCAGAGGGATATAAGGATCCAGGCTTAGTTTATGCACGACCACTTCTGGCAAAATACCTGTCATATCCGCATGCGACCACGCAAAACTATAAACTTTAAATTTAAGAAATTCTATAAATACTTACCTGAGTTCGGGGTTTAGTCCTGTCCCCAAGTGGAACTTCCTCTCAAGAACTTTTTGAATAATGCGACTTGCTCAAGTTCCTCCGATATGGATTTTTGTTGCATCCATTTCCTCTAGTGCTTGGAAATATCGTGGAACCTGATAGGATTCTGACAGCTCCTTCCCTTTATTGACTCCATTTGGATCGGGAGCAGGCGTCGGTTCCTATAATTGCTATGCTGCAGGCTCCTTCCCTTTGCTACAGGAAACTGAGATTGTGTTCATCTCCTTTGCCACCAGTTGATCTCTTCTTATTTGTTTAATTCCCTCGGCTGTTGGGAACTTCAGTAATTGATGATATGTTGATGACACAGCCTTCATCTCGTGCAACCATAGCTTCCCCAGTATAATATTTTAGCTCATATCACCGTCTAATACTTCAAGAAGGGTCGTCTTCATTACCCCCTCATCATTCGTGGGCATCAGGATCTCTCCTCAGGTTGTGACGCTTACCAAATTGAACCCGGCGAGGAGTTTTGTGGCCGGAATGATACTTCTGGTCAGCTTGGGTTTCTCCAACACTCTCCACTAGATAATATTGGCCGAACTTCCCGGGTCTACCAAAACACATTTAATTTCAAAATCTAAGGCATTAAGAGAGATTACCAAAGCATTATTGTGCGGCAGCAGTAGTCCATTTATGTCTATGTTGATCGTCAGACGTGGAGGATCTTCTCCTGCTTTCAAAGTTTCCACGTTATCATGATTGCGACCGTAGTTGTTTTTAGGTCGGTCGCTTAAACATTCTCTAACATGGCTATTTTTCAGCAATGTCGCCACCTCCTCGCGCAAATGCTGGCAGTCCCCAGCCCGATGACCGTTGGTCCTATGGTATTCACGCCACAAATTAGGATCCCTCTAACTGGGATCCAATCCCATTGGTTTCGGGAACCGTGCCTCCTTAATGTTCCTCATAGCTGACACCAGTTCCACTACAATGACGTTAAAGTTGTACTCGAAAAACCTAGGGTATGAGGAGTCCCAGGAACTCGATATATCCTTGTCCTGCAATGATCTGTTATTCCGGCCGCGATTAACTATCCTGTCGATAGCAAATCTATCCCCCGAATGGAAACCTCTGCCGCATCCTTCGGCCCTTTCATAGGGCAAAAACTGACTTCTTGAGGACCATTGATTTGTGTCGAAATCATCCTTTAATTTCTCCTTATGCTTCTCCCGGTCCCGACCCTTGGTCGATGCCGGGATACCGAGCTGATCATCCTTAATTCGTATCTTCGACTTGTACCGGTTGTGAAAGTCCACCCACGTTGTTGCCTGGAACTCGATCAAACTTTCCTTCAATTTTCGGGAAGCGTCAAAACTTCTCGGATTCAGCCCTTTAGTAAATGCTTCAGCTGCCCATTCATCTGATATTCCCGGGAGTAGCATCCTTTCTTTCTGGAATCTGGTCATGAACTCCCATAGAAATTCGGAATCTCCTTGTGCAATCCTGAATATGACGACCTTTTGGGCTTGTACATTTCTAGCCCCGGCATGGGCTTTGATAAAAGAATCTGTGAGCATCTCGAAGGAATCTATTGAATGCTCGGGTACAAGCGAATACTATGTCAGGGCCCCCTTCGTGAGGGTCTCCCCGAATTTCTTCAGTAAGACTGACTCAATCTCATGCGGAGCTAAATCGTTCCCTTTCACCACCATTGTATAGGTGGTGATGTGCTCCCGAGGATCCGAAGTCCCATCATACTTCAGCACGTCTGGCATCTTGAACTGCTTCGGTATCAATTCTGGTGTCGCGCTTGGTTTGAAAGATAACTGGGTGTATTTTGTTGAAGTCAGGTCCTTTCAATACTGGTGGTTCACCCGGAATCTGATCCATTCAGGCATTTATTTCCCTCATAAACCGCATGAGTTTAGTTTTAAAAAGATCGTTCTCATTGTTGTTCCCGAATCCGTTACTTTTACACCCCATATTTTCGTACGTGAAAGTACGCCATAAATAAATTGATAAAAGCTCAGAAATGAGATGTTACATCTCGCATTTTTATACGTTAAAATTTCGTCGTAAGTTAATCAACGTAAGTTCGGGAATGAGATTATTTTGGGATTATAAGTATTGTGCTACTTCAAACAAATGATAAGTAAATTCGTGGAGGTGAGATGATAAGTGAATCGAAGAAAACGAGTTTCGTCGAAGTTGACAATTTGGGATAAAATACGGTACAAACTATAATATCCGGTATTTATGAACTAGTATCATACAAGGTACAACATGACCATGATAGTAAGGTGTACAAAGTGTGTTAAAAGTGATTAATATTTTAAGTGAATTGGGATATTACCTAATTATGTTGGGAAGGGGTTAATTATTAATTTTAGTGGAAAATGTAGAATTTGAAAAATATGTTTGGCGAATTATTTAAGTGAGATAGTTTTTTGGGGGACATCATCCACATAGGAAATAGAAACTTGGCAGTAAATGATATTCTTAATCAAGCCGA
Organism: Nicotiana tabacum; assembly: GCF_000715075.1. Lineage (NCBI taxonomy): Eukaryota > Viridiplantae > Streptophyta > Magnoliopsida > Solanales > Solanaceae > Nicotiana > Nicotiana tabacum. The sequence continues at coordinate 35,269,184 of NC_134102.1, read as the reverse complement.
ATAAGTGACTCTTACTTCATGTACCTAGGTGGCATAATTAGAGGATTTTTATGGCTAAGGCATCTTTCAAGTGGGGCCCACAACAACATTAATAAAAGGCCTCCCTAATTCAATTTATAAAATGGAGATGCTATGTTTGCAAAGTGACGGACGAGAGCCACAAAAATTCATACGAGACTTCAAAAATGTTAGCAACATGAATTTTGCTACAAAACCATACGAGACTACGTAATGTTATGGCAACAGAATTTTGTGATTCTAAGGGAGTACGGTGTAATCTTTCTCAAGAATATCATACGGATTTTCCCCTACTTTGATCCGCCGTTGCGTGTTTCGTCGCAAAAGACGGTGTTAAAGGGTTTTTCAAGAGAATCAGTTCAAGTATGTTAAGGCTATCCCTTCTTTCTTTTTGGCATGACCCAAATGGTACTGAAAGAAACGAGCAAATGCACAATTTCCATAAATGACTCTATTCATAGAATTATTAGGGGTGTCTATATTCTTGATTCCCCATGTGAATTATTATTATATCTTCTGTTCATGGGTCTCATAAAAATATGTATTTGATAAAATTTATCCGACAGGCATATTATTTTTATGACATTCCGAGAAAATCTTATTAACGTATTTCTTAAGGCATATTATTTTTATGACATACCGAGAAAATATTATTAACGTATTTCTTATGCATTTCATGCATTTATACATGTACATTAACCCATGACCAGATGTCGTTTTATACGCGTATATTATATGTATATGGGATATGGAAAAATGTTATGGTGTTATATACGCACCACCATCTGATCAACTGGTATACGTTGATGATTTACCCACACTGGCTGAAATGATATGATGGGATGCCCTCAAAGGCTTGATGATGCTATGAACGCATATACCTATGCATGGTATGACATTTATACGCATATACATGACATTATAAAAATGAAATGACGCACAGAGCTATGCACACGTACATGTCGAGTCTTTTAGTCCATGTTTCTCTCATGTCTATTATTTACTGATTTTCATTCCTTACATACTCGGTATATTATTTGTACTGACTTCCCTTTTTCCTTGGGACGCTGCGTTTCATGCCCGCAGGTCTCGATAGACAGGTCGAGAGTCCTCAAAGTAGGCGATCAGCTCTGCGGAAGATGTTGGTGCTCTCCATTTGTTTCGGAGTTAGTTATGTGGTCAGTATGATTAGAACATATACTGATTAGTATGGTGGGCCTCTATCCCGACCTTTATGATAATTATGTACTCTTAGAGGCTTGAAGACATATATCGTGTACGTGAAAGATTGTACGGCCTTATCGACCTATGTTTTGAGTTTATAAATGATGATGTTGGCCTATTAGGCCTGTATGCCACGTGTATATGATGATGTAATAAGAAAGATACGTTACGTTGGTACTCAGTTGAGTAAGATATCGGGTGCCCGTCGCGGCCCGTCGGGTTGGGTCGTGACAAAAGTGGTATCAGAGCAGTTCTGTCCTAGGGAGTCTACAAGCCATGTCTAGTAGAGTCTTGTTAATGAGTGTGTTGTGCACCGCACTTATAAGCAGGAGGCTACAGGGCATTTAGGATTGTCACTCTTTCTTCTTACTCTGGATCGTGTGGTAGAGCTCAATTGTATGAACTCAATTTTCTAAACTCTATCTTATTCATAATACAACGATGCCTACATCCAGAAGGACGGTTGCTAAGGGATATAGTTGTGGAAGAGTTGAGTTAGAGGAACTCAATTTTTGGCATCATGCTTATGATGGATAAATATAAGGTATTCAGCAGATCATATGTATATAAGATGTGAAAGCTTCTTGATAAGGATCCCTAAGGCAATAATGCCTATCCACTCTTAGGGTAAAAAGCAATGAAAGAATTAGAAAGTACAAGTTTCAACAAGTTAAAGAAGCAAGGTGATGAGTGGTACGAGGTACCTAGTTAGTAGAGATGAACATTATCTACAATTCAAGCAGAGAAACATAAGCATTTTGCGTTACCTTCAATTGTAACAAAGGTATGTACAATTGGCCACACCCATCTCATTTATGCCCTATGGAAGCTAACAGAAGTAGTATAAGAGTAGGATGGATATCAGGATCTGGCTGGGGTTAGAGTGACCCAAAATGGTGGATGGATTATTTGTGTTAGTTGATATTTCTGAAGTATATTGCAAATGTGCTAACAGATCTCCTTGTGAGACACCCAGATGGTGAACTCTACAATAGTACAGCCAGATATGAATATTACAAAGATAGGCACTGGAAGCCTTGAAGGGATAAATATTATCTTTGTGTGATTCTCGTCCCTAGTAGAGCAAGAACGTTAAGAAACCCGAAGAGCCACTGGATGGAGTAAAGGGAAGCTAAAAGCAAAAGAATGTCTTGTTGAAGTTTTCAAAATAAACTGATAGACAAAAATATTAGCAGGGAAATAAGAAGAGAGTTAATGAAGCATTATGAGTAAGATGTGATACATGGATGACAACGGTAGATCAAAAAGATGACAGTATTACAAAGTCTATAGTCAGGTGAAGGAAAGGATGAGAGGTGACAGGCCTTGAGACAATAAAAGAGTATAGGCCATAAAGTCATATCCTCATTTCGAGAAATAAGTTCGTGACTCCAACGCGATTACCAAAAGAAAAAATTAGACCCTAGAGTAATAAGAAATTGGTATGGATTGGTGAACAAGATAAACTAAACATGAATTAGGGACTGAATGATTCGATAATGGTCGACATCATGAGAATTTTAGATTTCGTTTCGGTGATAGTAGAATGGACGATAGAAGAATACCCTTTAAAGGTCATTCAGGAAGACGCTTCCCTAAAGCAAGGAAGGTGAGTAAAGTTAAGCTTAAGGGACTATATGTGCCAGTTACACTAAGTGTCACCCTCGCGAGTGAGGAATTTCATTATCCTTGGTACAGAAAGATTACCGCGAGGCGAGTAAGAATCATTGATGATGTGAAAAGATGCCAAAGATGAAGAGGTAAAATATCTATAGGTAGATCGTCGTAGCTCTAAACCTTAGTACTCCCCCTAAAGGAAGGAATATGCAGTGATGTGGTATTAAGTCAGAATTAAGTGGTCCTAGTAACTATGGAATGGTAAAGGAAGAATGTGATAAGAATGAGAAAGGGATAAGATTGCACTTATTCAAATCCTACAGATATGCTACGATTCCAGAACATTATGCAAATACGACGTCAAGGAGAGGAGGTAGCCTGAGATGTTAATGATAGATAAGGAGCCAGTGCGGGACGTAAGTTAAGATAAAGTAAATGACCCATGAAAGATTACGCATAATATTGATACGAGAATGAGCCAACAAGTAGTTAGTAGTTAATCCAGGAAGAGCCTAGTTATGGCTAAACAAGAGAACACAGACAAATTAACAGATTGTGCAAGATGAACATAGTGAACCCCAACATGGGTAATTCAGTCTCGCAGATATGACATCGTGATCCTTGAGATATATTCATATAGGAGTTGGTGTAGTTAAAGGTAAATGAAAGAGAATGCCACTGGAAAAACAGTCAAAATATTAGTTCAGAAGCAACCCTACAAGCACAAGGGCGTAGAAATAAGTAACTACGGATAATTATAGGCGGGGAAGAACATCAAAAGAAATTCTGTCAAGTATATGATGTGATAAGCTTGTAACTTTACAAGAGTCAGAGGGTCCTCCCTAAGTACTACAATGAAAGACTAGCTGAGGAAGTAAGGGAGAAGGCTTCAACCTAAGCTCAGTGACCCAAAGAGGGAATGGTCGTAAAAACAGTATCACTACAACATTGTATGCACTCCATAAGAAAGTGGCACCTACCGTGGCTAATGAACGGGAAGTAAAAATCAAAAGTAGGATTCGAGATCATATGAGTTGCCCGAAAATCCCGGCATGCGTGGGAATTAAGATAAGCTATCAATAAGGGGATAGAAAGACCAGAAAAAGTAGTAGTTTACGTTTAAAAAAAGCTGAGATGGAACGAAAGGAATTATTCGATCAATGATCCAGAGTTAGTTACATTATGAACGCACTTAAGATGTTGGAGTATTATTCATGCAGCATATATGTTGACAATCATACAACCGTAGAAGACTCCGGTATAAGTTAAAAAAAAGAGTTGAGTCCAGGCCACAGATAAAGGATTGAATTGCTAGAACATTGTATCATGGATATTCCATAGCGTCCATGAAGGGCTAAAGTAATTACTAATACCATGAGCCGCAGATCGGAAGATAGCTTAAGCCTACATAAAAGATGATTAGAAGGAAGAGGAAACTAAAGAGTTACATCAACGAAGTAAATCAGGAGTCTGATTATTGAACCCAGAAAAAAATTATAGAAATCGTGATTGACAACATAGCGAAATCACTCTTAATATCAGAGGTACAAGAGAGATAGTACAAGAGCCATATTCTATGACGGCTCTACAATAAATCCAGTTAGAAGAGTACCAACCTCATAAGAAGTCAGTATGAGGCTCCCACCGGATTGTGTATTCACCAGAGGTGCAAGTATTATAATAAAGCTCTAAGTTGTGAATGTGAATCATACCTATGTGGAAGGGAGGTTATCAAAGAGATGCAAGATGTGATGCATGATTTTAAGGTAAGTAAGGTAAAGGTGAACAACGTACGAGATACTCAAATGCAAAAGGTTGTGAATAGTCCATACTTCGGATAGAAGGCTAGAAGCACGGGGATTCAGTATCCAGGAATGATAGCAGCATCGTCAATGGTATATTTTCCAGCCTATGGTTTCTAGGTACCGAGAGATCTAGCCAAGAGAGTAAAGAAGAGTTAGAGACGATAAGATGTCTCGCTTGATGTTCCAGAATAATACAAGGAAATCTATGGTGCAAGCAAGATTGCGAGCAGTATAAATAGATATATGAAGGTCGCAAGCTAAAGTATGATAGAGCGACAATGTTTTAGGAAAACAAGAGTAAGAACAAGAAAGGGTGAGTGAGAAGGTGACGAGAATGAATAAGTTCTCGGGATTAAGCCCATGAAAACAAGAGAGCTGATAGGTTCTCTAAGTAATAGAAGGCTCAGTATAGCCTGAATGAACTCAAAGGAGTCTAAGACTACTAGCATTTAGAAGAGATGGAATGCTGCCCTGGAAATAAAATGAAGGTGTAATTGTGACAGATAAAAGATAACGTTTGGGCCTTCGATTGAATAATGATTTGAAGAAAAAAAAGGAGAAGGAGAAAAGATTTCACGGACGGCACGAGATCAGAATACCCTCATAAGGTGAATCACATCGAGATACTATGAAATATGATTATGGAAATAACTTCAAATATTCCTCGATGCAACGCAAGCCCTAGTGGCAAGGTTTTACGTAAGAAGTTTCAAGTTATCAGTGGTATATTGTAGATCAATATTGAGGCAAATAATAATGGATGGACAAAAGTCACAAAGTATGAGCTGAGATTAGGTCGTCATTCTTAAGATGAACAGTAACAAGGAAGCATTAAATGACTTAGATTTATACATATGGATAAACAACAAGAGTAAGCTGATTTGATAGCAGACCTCCGCAACGATAAATCGAAGTAAGAATTATGGTATAGTATGGCCTACTTAGATGTAGTAAAGCTAATGACACCCAGAGGGACAACTTGACATAATTTTTATATGTTCACAAAGTGAAGCCTAGAGATTGGCTAAAAGCTGGAGAAAAGAGAAGAGAAGAGTCGCATAGGCGCACATAAATGACTTTATTCATAAAAATATTAAGAGTGTCTATATTCTTGAATCCCCATGTGAATTATTATTATATCTTCTGTTCATGGGTCTCAGAAAAATACGTATTTGATAAAATTTATCCGGCAAGCATATTATTTTTATGACATTCCGAGAAAATCTTATTAACGTATTTCTTAAGGCATATTATTTTTATGACATTCCGAGAAAATATTATTAACGTATTTCTTATGTATTTCATGCATTTATACATGTACATTGACTCATGACCAGATGTCGTTTTATACGCGTATATTATATGTATATGGGATATGGAAAAATGTTATGGCGTTATATACGCACCACTATCTGATCAGCTGGTATACATTGATGATTTACCCACACTGGCTGAAATGATATGATGGGATACCCTCAAAGGCTTGATGATGCTATGAACGCATATACCTATGCATGGTATGACATTTATACGCATATGCATGACATTATAAAAATGAAATGACTCACAGAGCTATGCACACGTACATGTCGAGTCTTTTACTCCATGTTTCTCTCATGTCTATTATTTACTGATTTTCATTCCTTAGATACTCGGTACATTATTTGTACTGACGTCTCTTTTGCCTGGGGACGCTGTGTTTCATGCCCGCAGGTCTCGATAGACAAGTCGAGAGTCATCCAAGTAGGCGATGAGCTCAGCGGAAGATGTTGGTGCACTACATTTGTTCCGGAATTGCTTATGTGGTCATTATGATTAGAACATATACTAATTAGTATGGTGGGTCCCTGCCCCGACCTTTATGACATTTATGTACTCTTAGAGGCTTGTAGACATATGTCGTGTACGTGAAAGATTGTACGATCTTGTCGGCCTATGTTTTGAGTTTATAAATGATGATGTTGTCCTATTAGGCCCGTATGTCACGTGTATATAATGATGTAATAAGAAAGATACATTACGCTGGTACTTGCTTGAGTAAGGTACCGGGTACCCATCGCGGCCCGTCGGGTTGGGTCGTGACAGCTACCGTTCCCCCCAGCCTTGTCGAAACCGACTTCGCCCCTTGGAGTGTTGTTGTCGACCCTTTGTATTATTTAGTTTGCGGGGACACCGGGAGGAATTGGACCTCATCCATTTGCGTTGTTGGAAGCACCCGACAGCACCTGCCTCAACTCCGTCATGACCTGATCCTGTTGTGAGAGATGGACCATAATAACCTTTTGTTGCTCCCTCAGGATCCTTACTATTTCAGCGACGTGCTCGCCTTCACCATCATCGGGAGTTGCCTCTCGAACATGTCGTGGATATTACCCGCTATAGACCGGCGTTGCCTCATCCCCCTTATTGCGGGTATCGTTAATCAAATCTTCGTGCTGAGGCTGATTTCCTTGGGCCTCAACGTTGTGTGCGATGTTGACATTGTTATCTGTCATTTTATGTGATTTTTGCTAAGAACAAAGAATCAAACAAGTCAGTAATAGATGCAAGGATCATCTCAATTACACAGCTGTCTAAGCCTCACGGTGGGCGCCAAACTGTTAACCCGTAAAACGGTATAGTTGAATTTATACGTTGTTTAAAGACAACTGAATCAATTTGATCCCAAAATGATAAATAAATTAAGCAAGAATGTAAGACTTAGCGTTGAAATCAAGGTGAGATAACAGAAATCCTGTTTCTGGGAGCAGAGCTTCCGGAGGCAGCAATAACGATATTAATAAGCAAGAAAATAAAATATTATTGATCTTTGAACAGTGTATAGCATAAACTTGTCAGAAAATTCCTCCCCTTTCAATGGATGTTGAGCTCACTATTTATAGTTGCACCTAAGGAACAAGGTCCTAGAATCAAGCCCCTCTTAAACGACAATTATGGGGGGCCTTGAAGAATGTGTAACGATAGGCAGTGAATGTCATATTCTCTTGTAACGGACTATGCAGTTGATGCTATAGAATATTCTCCATTAAATGCTACCGGGTGGCAGACATTTATTTTGTCTTTATGAACAACATTTCCTTCGGGAACAAACGAGATTGCTGCCCTCGGACTTGATTGCCATTTGCCTCGCTATACATCTGTCTTCAGCTCCAGATATCACTTTATTATGCGAGCATTTAATATGAACATATTTTACCCTATACACCCAGGAATTAAATGGGCTGTCTTTGTTGGTTCAATAAAAATTCAAATCAATATTTCTTTAATAATTTTATCTATTATTTCAACTTGAATTTGAAATGAAAATTTGAAACTAAAAACTGGTTCAATGAGTATTTCAAGTGAAGTAATGATTTGTACTTCACAAAATTCAACATTTTAATGTCCAAACATCGTTTTCAATTTTAACTTTAAATACTTATTTTTTAAACTCAATCAAATATAAATGACCATTCAAAAGTCAATCCGTTTTCCTAAAACGTACACCCGGGTCAATATTCCGTTCATTAATCACCCAATGCGTTCTTGACACATAGATATAGACGGGTTGAATTTTTGGCGATGATTTGCGCAAATATTCCTTTTTAGGATACTGTTTAAATTTTGTAACTATTTGAAAAGTTGCACAAATATAATACTTGAAAGTATTCCTTCCAAATAATGTTAATCTCGGATCTAATTTTTGTTTATATAATTTTCAGTTTGCTCACCAAACATTGGATTATGGTCTAAAGTTTGCAATATTTTAGACTCTTGCCTAATATTTTCTAATGAGATTTTATTTTGCTCAAACAGAGTCTAATTCGTGGTCTAAAAAGTTTATCAATTACAATATAAGTAAAAAGAAGACCATTTACTAAACAATTGATATAAAAAAAAATAAGTGATAAAATTTGGAAAAATAATACTGTATAGTCGGCTCTTAAAATAATAGCTAGAAGGAATAAAAGGTGATATATATATATATATATATATATATATATATATATATATATATATATATATATATATATATATATATATATATTGTATGTTATATACAAAAATTATATACAAATTTTATATAGTTTTGTGGCTATCGACTAAAAATATTTTCGGTCTCGGACTAAAAGTGATCTTCCCCACAAAAATTTCACGTGAGCCATTTTGTTCTAACCAGTTTTCAACAGACCCAAATCCAAGTACTCAATCTGCCCATTTGCCACCACTTCCAGCAAATGACATACTATTAGTTCTGCATGGGCCTCTGACGGTCCAGATTCTTTCAAAACGCATCAGCACCACACGTTCAACATCACACGTCGAAGGTGCGCGAGCCAAAAATTCTTTGTTGCCTGTATATATATGAACAAATTAAAAAGAACCTCTTCAAGATTAAGAAACCATTATTAATACCAACAGCACCTTCTTGTTTGGCTTTAGAGATGAACCAGTGTGTACCCAGCTGGGATCTAGAAAATTCCCTTCCTCATCAAAACCTTGCTCTTTCCTCTCACTCTAACTCCAATAATTCCTTTGTAACTGATGTCCCCTGGTATACTCTCTTCCCCTATTTCAATCATTAGATCTAGTTTTTCCTCTTGTTTATGAGGTTTAATTCTTTTTTGTATGCAGGTTGGATTATGAAGTAGCAGAGCTAACGTGGGAAAACGGGCAGCTAGGAATGCATGGTTTAGGTCCTCCACGCATGCCTAATAATAATAAGCCTTTATTCAATTCTTATACATGGGATAATAAGGCACATGTTGGCGGCACCCTTGAATCCATAGTCAACCAAGCCATTGGCATCCCTCATGATCATCGGAAGTCCGCCGTAGACGGAGGTGGAGATAGAGAGGAAGATCTAGTCCATTGCTTCGACAAATGTCTTGTTAACACTCAGGCAAGCACGGCCACAGTCAGTGTGGCCATGGATGCCTTGGTGCCAAGTTTTGCACACCCCCAAAATTTTCACCAAGGTGAGCAACTACCCACACACGTGCCGGGGATCACCACGTGCTTAATTGGCGACTCCACGCACGTGATATCACGCAGCGGTGACGTCAACAGAACGGATGGGGAGATGTCGCGTGCGAAAATAGGAGCTTCCAGCTATGAGGAGATATCAAAAGACTTGGAGATCACCGAGTATTTTGGAAAGCAAGAGGTTAAGAACTTGATCAACGAGAGACACATCGATGCAGTACTGTTAAGAAGCATGGCTGACCCGAGCATGAGCCGGAGAGACACAATTGACACGGGCGAGAGGGATTTGGTTGCGGAAAGGTTCACATCTACATCTGTGATGTCGACTGAAAACACAAGCTCCGTTAAGAAATGCACTAGTAAAAGGGTGGACGAACATGACTCTGTTTGTCACAGTAGATCTCACGTAAATCTATCATTTCTTTTCATTATGAATTTGAGTTATGGTTTTTACCACGCTTCTTTGGAGTAGTTTTCATGCAATAAAATATGATTGTATTTACTGTGCATATATACATGGAATCGGAAGCATAACAACTTTTACACTATCAGACAATATCAGTATATTTTATTTGATGTTACTGTCAAGGTTACCAGTTTCTTTTGTAAGGGAATGTTACCTTTGGTTGTGGTTCTATAGTGTACAAGGTTTCTTTATGTACTATAAATGCGTAGTGCGTAGTTAAACTGATTTACTGAACCTTGAAATATTTCGTGTTTCTTTTTTTATAAAGTGATTCAAGCTGTGCAATATTAAATGTTCGTGGTCTTTTCTGTTATCTCATAGAGGCAGGAGACAGGAGATGGGGATGATAAGAGAAAAGGATCTAAGATTTCCTCATTTTCAACAAAGAGGAGTTTGTCTGCTGTTACTCACAACCAATCTGAACGAGTGAGGATCCCTCCCCCCCTCTCTCTCTCTCAAGATCTTTCATATAAACTGTTTTGAACTACTAATAAAGAAGTACAATTGTCTTTTTTTGATAAATTAATAACAACAACAATGAATTGATTATATGTTCTTTTTCTAGAAAAGGAGAGACAAGATAAACCAAAGGATGAAGACATTGCAGAAGTTGGTTCCAAATTCGAGTAAGGTAAGGTATTGAAATTTAGAGTTTATATTTACCGTCTATTTTTTTTTCTAGCTCTACTGATATTAATACTTATCTAGATTGCTTCAGTTCTATCTTTACTTGAAAAGCACACAATAAAAGGTGTAAAAGCTGTGGGACCTTAGCTTAAATACAGAATATTTCTAGTCCTTGACTTATTTCTGCTCTCGGCCACTTCATTACTTCCCAACCGTTATTTCAAATAATTTATTTTCCTTATATTTTTTCTCGAGAAGTCTTTGGCTACTGATTAATTTTATATAGTTACCTAATGTGCAATTAGAAAGACATAAATATGTGCACATAAAATTCAAGCTTAAGTAGAACTGACCCACAAAAGTCGGCCACGTTGCTGAAGTGGAAGTGAAAATTGGCTAAATTTCAGCAGTTAAGTTATCCCCCCTCCCCCCTAAAAAAAAATAGCCTTTTTATCATATTTTATGAAAGACTATTTGATTTATATGGAGCTTACGATATCAGTTTGATTTGAATATAATGTCAGTAATGTGAAAAGTCATTAAAATAATAGCTAAAAACTAATTTGATAGAGAAAAATCTAGGGACTTGTAAGAAAGTATAACATAATATAAAAAATGAACTGAATCATTTAGGATGTCTACAATGAAAAAAGAAGTGCCGAAGAAGAACATAAAAGTGGACAGTTTTAATTTAATGACTGAAAATAGACAACAGACAATTTTGTACGAGGCGGTCCTAATCTGTTCGAAGGCATTAATATTTGGAAAGTCTCAAATGAACCGAGTCCACATGCATATCCTATGAGGAAAAACACTCGACAAATAGGACCCTAACAAATTTTGTTGTTTTTTGCATGTCAATCATTGCTGACATTTAAACCATTTGACACTGAACAAAATATGTTTTTTTCTTTTAAATGGTTCCTTACTTCTTTATTCTTATCTAAACTTGTTCTTATTTGCATTGAATGAGTTAATACAAAGTAAAAGTGGTCTTTGCGGAAAGAGTAGGATCCACAATACTACTAAAGTCAATCAAAATAGAGTATCATTGCATCATTATTGGGAGTATCTTTTTATGTGGAAGATAAGGTAAATGTTCAATAGTATCTTTTAATTTGCACCTTGTATATGACTTCAAAATCTATTAAATATGTATAGATATTCAATTTCAAAACCAATAACTCTACTAAAGTGAATTCAACTATACCTGAACTCATAAAGTTCAAATTTAAAGTCTAAACCTTCCTCTCTATATATATATATAACTTACTAAATTGTTATACATGTGTCTGTTGCAGACTAACAAGGCATCGATGTTGGATGAAGTGATAGAATATTTGAAGCAACTACAAGCTCAAGTTCAAGCAATGAGCGGGATGAATAACAATATGTCTCCAATGTTGGCAAATATGGCAGTGCTGCAGCAGCAACAACAGCTTCAAATGGCATCCATGGGAATGGGAATGGCTGGATTCATGCATATCAATGGCGCCCTTATAAGCCGCCCCAACATTACTGCAATGCCAATGCCTTCACTTCTACATCCCACTGCCTCTAATTTCATGCCTATTGCCTCTGGGGTTAGCCCCGGAGATCGTAATATAAATGCCGCTTCTCTTGTCCCGGATCCATTAGCTGCCTTCCCTACTTGCCAATCACAGGTAAAAACGAGAATATATTATTATTATTACGCTTGTTAAATGTCAATGATCAATTATTCAAGATTTTTAAAATAGTCATTATCAGGTCTATTGCATGAAAATATCGGTCTATTGTGACTATTCATCTTGTACAAGGTTTGGGTCCAAATGGTGGTGCTTCTAATTAATGTTTTACTTACTAGTATAACAACTTGATACTACTATTTACTTTGTACATTTGTTCTTAAAAAATACTATACTATTATTTATATATACACATGTAAGAAAAGTTTTTTGCCAAGCGGTGTCTTGACATCCTTAATAAAAGTGTAGCATCTAGAGGGGCTTTTCTTATTATTGTTATTATTATTATTATTATTATTATTATTATTATTATTATTATTATTATTATTATTATTATTATTATTATTATTATTATTATTTACCGACCAAAACTTGCTGCAAAATGAAGAATTTTCTGTTAAAGAACGGATTTTAACAGCTTTGGAATATGAAATCATTTTTGCAGCCAATGAACATGGATGCTTATAGCAGGATAGCAGCGTTGTACCAGCAATATTTACAGCCCCCTGCGAACCTTGGCTTCAAAAATTGAGATAGAGCAGTGTTTCTAAAGTTTGCAAACTTTGGTTGAGCAATTCGAATTGCCAGCATATTTCAAGTCTATGGCAACTTGGCCTATTGTAAAAAGCTTATTTTAACATTTGAATCTGATGTTCCTGAAACGTGCTGAAGAAACATATATGTAAAGACAATTTTATATTTCTTTTAATGTTTTGACAGTTTAAACATAGTGTATCATAGTGTAATTGTTTTTTCTCTTCTGCAAGTAAATAGAAGTGTGATAGTAAAAATTCATGTGCGTGAGTAGTTTATTTTCTTGTCCAACTTTTTGTCCCGCAAGAAAAACACATATTCGTGACGAGTTTTTTGTGATGAATTTGGTGATGGTTTTATGATAGAATGCATCAATTTTGACGGACTAGTGACATTTTTATGACTATTTATTCTGTTATCACAAAATTATTACGATGCTCGAATTTGTGATGAAATTTTCCATCACAACTTTTTTTTATGCAGTACATTGATCCATTTGTGCCTTTCTCTATGGAACAATTTAAACTTTTATATTTCATTTTTAAGAAGGAATGTTGCCACATTGGCCCCTCAAATGGTACCTACGGAAAAGTGTGGAGCTTTTTAATTTAAGGGGTCGTTTGGTTTGAATACAGATTATGTTGGAATAAGTTATGTTGAGATTAGTTATCCTCATATTATTTTTTATCCACTATTTGGTATGTTGTATTAAAAATGACATGCATTGCATAATTACTAAGAAGAAACTATTTGTTTACAAAAATACCCTCCATCTTATTTAGCCTCCATCTTCTTGCTCCTTTATCTAGTTGAAACGTCAATTTCCAAACAAGTATTAAATAATTTTTGACAAGAGTAGGTTGCTCTAGTGGTAAGCACCCCCCACTTCCAATCAAGAGGTTGTGAGTTCGAGCTACCCCAAGAGCAAGGTGGGGAGTTCTCTTGGAGGGAAGGAGCCGAGGGTCTATCGGAAACAGCCTCTCTACCCTAGGGTAGGGGTAAGGTCTGCGTACACACTACCCTCCCCAGACCCCACTAGTGGGATTATACTGGGTTGTTGTTGTTGTTGTTGTATTAAATAATTTTTTGAGGCTCTAGTTTTCAATTTTTTTTTTTTATATATTTGCTGATTTCTTCTTCTAAATCTTCTTGTTGATATCGGACAATAGTTGATGATCCATAAGAAAACCTAATTTTGCCATAATAAAAATGAAAAGAATTAATATACAAAAACTTTCAATTGGAGAAAGGAGTCTATGAGCAAAAGTTTATAATTTTCAAGCACATAAAGAGAAACAAATGAACCCAACGAATATTTGGAAAGAGGACCTTAGGGCTAGTTTTGTGAATTTTACTATTTTGTCCTAGGATAATAATCCCAACACTAATTATCCCATCACCTACAAAGTATAAGTTATTCCGGTACTAATTTTAATCCTGGGATAATTTATCACAGGTTTTGTAACCAAACAAGGTATAAGGTGATATTAAATTTTTATTCTAACACTATTTTTACTTATCCCTTATAACAAAAGACCCCTAAGAGTCCTAGGCGGACCTTTCCATGCATAGATAGTGGTTTTGTTGTGAGCTTAGGGTATCTCCAACCTTTACCCTCCAAAATGGGGATGGGGACAACTTACTCCAACCATTACCCCATTTTCCTCCAAAAGAGAACATATTTTTTATATTCTTATCTCTCTTCTATATTATATTATTATCTTTCATTTTAATTTTATTTTTTAATTTTTATTAAACAAATTTCATCTTTTATTTTCATTAATTTGTAATTTCCATTAAAATAATTCCATAAAATTTTAAATAACATAATTTGTAAGCAATTATTATAGATTAACAAATAATTCAAATAAAAGTAAAATCATTGTGATACAAGATTAATTAAATACATATTACATAACAATAAAATTCATTCGAAATACTACATAAATATTCAACATCAACTTTAATGTATTTCTAATTTTAATGTATTTTCAATTTTAATGTATTTCAATTTTCGCTACATCAAATATTTTATATTTTCACCTTTCATTTTTTGTGATGGTTATATCTTTTTCATACAATTATAACTCATAATAAAATTAACTACCAATTTTACATAAAAAAAAAAATAGATGCACGATAATTAATTTTTCAAAATTATACGTCAAAGTTAAGATGAAAAATTAATTAGGTAAATGTATTATATAAACATAATTAAGTATATATAAAAAGATAAATTAAAAGATTAAATAATAAAAATAATAATAATTTAATTAAGAATAGTAAATGGGGAGATGAATAGTGTGTCCCCAAATTTGGGGACACACTATTCACTCCTTATTTTAAGGACAAAAGTGGGAGAGGGTTTGAGTGAAATTTCCCGGTTGGAGTTGCTCCTAGAATCTAAGACATGTCCGATAGGCAATAGGCTAATTATTTTCCACCTTTATGAAAGTAATCGTTCTTATTTAAATCAAGATCTGTGGCCCTCATCCCTCTAACCAAAAGACAACAAAAAAAGAGGATTGTTTGTGAGCTGTAATTTACTCAAGGTAGAAAAAGTGAAACAGCTTTCCTTTTGATATTTTTAAAAGTATAACCTAGGGTCAGAGGCGGAGCCACAGTATTGGCTACGGGTTCGACCGAACCCGATAACAATGGTTCAAATCATATATTTGTATTGAAATTTTTATTAAAAATTATTAATTTAGAACACAGTAACTTAAAAGGATTAGGTTTCTGAACCCATAAGCTTGAAATCCTGGCTCCGCCTCTGGCTAGGGTGATTTCTTTTTTGTTGTCTATCAAACTCTTGTAATTTGGAGGCTCAAACTATTTTTCGATTTTTTTTTCATAGACTTCAAAATTATTTTTAATTGTGGCAATTTAGTTTATAGTATTTTCCCGTTGCTCCCACAAAGTAATGTCATTTTCGAATATTGTCATTTTTGTATGAATTGAGATCGAAAATTAAGCAGATGATTTAACTCTTGTATTTCAAACTCCTCACTTTAACACTACCTGAATTTGCAAACTTTATCCCAACAGATTAAGGAATTGTTATTTGCATTTTGGACAAAAAAAATCAGATAGTTTAACATTGTCCAGCGGACCGATCATCTTTCTGGGACAAGGAATTACCTCATAATCATTCTTCTCTAATCATTACGTAATAGTTATTGACGATGACTACTAAATTTTGTCTTGAATTTTCTAAGCTATTCATATCGACATAATAGTCGTTTTTTCATTTTATATGCTTTGGTATCACTGTGCCTAAAATTTAAGAAGGTAAAAATAACTTTCAAATCTTGTGGTGTCAAACTAAAAATTAGTATAACATATTTTTTTAATACCTTTTGAATCTTATAATTTTAAAAATATCGTGCCTTTTTCTATAAGGGTGTGTCACTAAAAGGTAAATGGGAATGTTGGAGCTAAACACTTGCTAAATATATAAAAGATATTATTCTTTTTAAAACAAACAAAAAAGGAAATAAGTCACATTGTTCTTCGGGCAATAGATTTATATGGTGAGGATAACCATTATTAATTGATTGCTAACTTTATAACTCATGTAATCTATCTATCTATATCTATATCTATATTTATATCTATTCTATATCTATACTATTTTAAAAGCACGAAGGTCCTTAGTGAAATGTCGTTCGCCTTTTTTATTGTTATAAAATAGAGTTCGCACTAGACAAAATAATAATTTAATTAATTGCCTAATACTTAGGAATAGTGATTTATTATTTTTCGAATACTTAAAATAATTATTTAATTATTTTTTTAATATTTAGGTATAGCCATTAAATTAATTTCCTAATATTTCGAATTATACAAAGTTTTGCCACTTTGTATTCCTTTTAGGTTTAGGCTGTATTAATTAGTTGATATTCTTTTCTACGCTAAATATAAACATTGTTATTCTATTGGGTATTTAAAAATCAAGTATATTAATTTATAAAGTAAATGTAGTTGATAGTCTAAGAATAGTAACCTTCTGCCAACGATTAATATATTATAGTAATTATAAAGAAATTTTTGTATTGTTAATGTTTGTTCTAAATCCTTCTAAAATATACAGACACATACATGTGCAACATATATTAGAGTTCTAAATCTTTGAATATGGACACTACTCACTAGAAAAAATAGTTATTTATTATTTTTTAATATTTAAGAATAGTAATTTAATTATTTTTCTAAAAATTAAGATTCTAAAATTTTTTTATTTGAAAAATATACGAATCCCTAATTTTAAAATTTTAAAATAAAGTATGATTTTACTTTTATAAATCCTAATAAATATTAAAAAAAATTTCGACGTCGGCGGCTTATTATGTCTTCTCGGGGTTTTCTATCAATATTGTTTGGTGTAGATCAATATTGAAAAATTATTAGTTTCTTTTTTATTTTCGTGCTTTCTTACAAAAAAATACTAGATCAATTTAAAGCAAGGTATTGGGCATAAAAAATATTTTTTGACTATTCTTCTCTCTTTCTTCATCTTTTTATTTTCATATGACCAAATACTAGCAATTTTAATTCTTTTCAGTTATTCAAAATTACTTTATCAGCAAATATAGATGTTAAGCAGAATACAAAATATCAAATAACATATTCGCCTAATAAAAAAATAGAATTGTAACATCAACATGCGTAATATGTCCTAGAATTTAACATCATTACGAAAATCTAAGAAAACGTATTTATCACAAGATGATGAGAATTTTGGCTTTTGAAAAAGTTAATTAGTGCGGGTTGAAACAATTATCTTTGGAAAACATATTTTTGCTAATTTTTATTTATCATAAATATCTTTTAAATATACCATTTATATTATTTTAAATTTTTTATTTTTATTAACATGGGTACACAAGCAATGCGCGTCTCCTAAGACTGGTACTGTATTAAAAGCACGAAACTAGTTAGCGAAACGTTGTTCGACTTTTTTAACCCTTAAAATCAGATTTCGCATTGGATGAAATTGTAATTTAAGTTAATATCCTAAATTTTAAGATTTTAAATCAACTAAAATTTTGGTCATTAAATCTTCCTTATTGAATTAAGTAAGAAATACTACTATTTAGGATTTAAAATCAATTAAAATACTACTATGAGTTTGTATTTAACATGAAAATTCATTAGTAAATAATATTAAATTTGAGGATATAATTTTACCAAAAATATAAAATACTACTATATTCTATAAGTGGGAGTTAGCAGGCTCCTCTCCGTCAACATGCTTGCTTACATAAGGATATTTTTGTAATTTTATCATTTTCTTGCTTTAATGTTGCTGTACTTGATTGCATCGTATGTGTACTTTTGCATGCTATATCTTGTTTGAATTGTGGGCCTAAAATATTCTATCTTTTCGCATGTAACTTTAAAGATTAAAGACACGTACTACAAAAACAGGGCCCATTGGAGCCCATATTTCACACGTACTATTCACATATGCCACCTGCAACTTCCCCCAACTCTCTTTTTTTGGGCACTTGTGCTCTCACATTTTTTCCCTTTCTTAAACGTATTTTCTCATCTTTAAAATTGTAAGCATCTTTTTTTTACAATAGTAATCATTAATACTACTATAGTCAACAAAACAAAGCTCATTTTTGTAAATGAAAATGATCTCTTTTTTTCATTGCAGATTAAATTGATTTAACTTTAGCATATACATTTTTAAAATCTTACAAAATACTTTATGTAAATTATCTTATTAATATTTTTAAGTGATTAACAATCATTTTATAAATTAAAAGTGATCTTTCTTTTTCATTATTGTGAATTAGAAAATATCTAAATTTAGCATACTCAGGTCTTCCACAAAGTTGAAAGATCAAGATATCGATTTAGCTCTGTTTACCCTAAAAGCAGATAACAATTGAATTTATATGTGATTTTAAGGACAAGTGATTTTACTTGGCATAAATTAAGAAAATATGCAAACTGATATTGAAATTGACTGTAAAGAAAAATAAAAGCAAACCAAATGAGATATATAGCTTGGTCCCTCGAACAAAATAAAACAACAAAGGAAATATAAGCGAAGCAACAGAGTATTGAGAACCTTAAGAAAAGAGTATTATATTACTTTTTTACTGTCTGAGGTTCCTTTTACAAATGATCTGACCACATTTATATAGTAGGGGAGTTCTACTCTTGATACAATTCTAAATATAGTAAGGACTCTCATGATTGGGCTAATTAATCGGCCTCTTCTTGATACGTGTCGTGATTTCCACCGAGATTCTCCTCCTAATTGCGGCTGTAACGGCTTTTTGTTTCTTGGCTCGATCTTGATCCTGGCCGATCTTGATCTTGGCCGATCTCGATCTTGATCGGTCTCTGGGTCTTCGAGCTAGATCTTGACCGACCTCATTCTTGATCGGTCTCTGGGTCTCGAGCTTGACAGCATATTCTTCGTACCATGGCTCGATATTACAATGAAAAACCTTGAACCGTCATGTTCCAATCTCGATTAATCATACGAAGGGCAATACTCGGTTTTGACCGTATACAGATAGTCCCCTCATTTTTCGGAAAGAAGATGATGAGAAACGATATGAATTTTCGAACTTCGACTTGGTGGATAATGATGTCAGCGACGAGCCTGATTGTGACGTATGTGACAAATGTCCCGTCGGTCCGGTTACCAAGACATTAAATGCGCGTCAGTTGATGGACGGCTATTACCACTTTTGAACCGTCATTGTGAAATCAATAAATAGTTCCTTTCTTCATCATCCCAAACTTTTATTTTCGAAACTTTTCCATTCCTATATTCATAGTTTTTCGCCTTCTCCAAAGCTCCCTATTTTCAGGTTTTCAAATTTCATTGCTTGTTCTTCTTAAAACACCAAATACTTCAATCTCCATTCTCCTTCGTTCACAAAAACTAAATGGCAAAAATATCTAAAATCGCTCCGCAGAAAGAGGTTGCTTCCTCATCTTGGCCGGCCGACGAGAAACCAGTGGTGGAACCACGCCTTGAGAAACTTATTCCCGGGGTGTGTGTTATTGATTTCGATTTTAAGGTCGAGAAATCCTCATCGGTTGCTGGTCGATGCGAGCCGGTATCGAGATATATATGCTCGATACCCAAAATATCTTCTTGATCTGGTGAAGAAAGATTGCAATTGGGAAAACAAAGAGGTTGTGATACCGGCATCGGAGGAAGCGATCACTACCCACGTGGAAGGGTATCCGAGTGTTTACACTTATCCTTTCACGCTGGGTCCCCTCGATCCGATCATCGTCGATTTTTGCAAGAAATACCAGGTGACCCTCGGCCAAATTCACCCTTCTTTCTGGAGGATTGTGATATTGCTCCGTTTCTTCGTGAGTAAAATAGATGGGCTCCCTTTCACCCTCGACCACCTCGTAAGATTATACAGCCCTCGAATCTATCGAGATGGGTTGATAAAGGTTCAACGCCGGAACACCCAAGGCGTTTATCTCGAGTATAGATGAAGACAAAGATCGGGGCTGGATGGCCGGTTCATTCGGGTGAAGACCTCGGACCTAATCTCGGCCGAGAGCATGCCATTTCCTGAGAAATAGAATATGAAACGTAAGTATGATCCCGTTTTTGATTTCCGTTCGCTATTTTTACTTCTTCATCCTTTCTCATCAGCGTTTTTCTCGATGCAGCCTGTCGCACCCCATTTTCTCGTGGAAGCGGGCTTCGATATGTGAAAACTCTTTTAAATGGGTATTAAAAGAGAAGAGTCGCCACCTAACGATTTTAAGGTACGTTAGGGCACTATTATGCAGATAACTCTGTTTGACTAGTCAACGCCACCAAAGATCACGTAAAGGCTCAAGTTACCTCAAAGAGAAGGTGTTAGGCACTTCTCGAGGTCCATAACTGTGGGTCCTAGCTGAACTTAAGATTATGTGGATTACGATTAAGCTAGGTGATCAAGTAAACAAAGGGAATTCAGAAGTCAAAGAACTTTATTGCAACATGATTGATACAGATCTTAGTGCGAATATGTAACGACCCGGCCGGTCGTTTCGAGAGTTATAGCCTCATTTTCCCCCATTTCTGCTTCCTTTTATGCTTTTCAACTATATTATGATATACCGGGTTAGTTGGTTCGGGTCCGGAGTGGTTTCGGAGTGGATTAAGACACTTAGTCTCTAAAGTATAAGCTTAAGTTGGAAAAGTCAACCGGATGTTGACTTATGTGTAAACGATCTCGAATTTGAATTTTGATGGTTCCGTTAGCTCCGTTAGGTGAATTTGGACTTGGGAGTGCATCCGGAATGTGATTTGGAGGTCCGTAGTAAAATTAGGCTTGAATTGACAAAAGTTGGAAATTTGGCTATTTCGATCGGTAGTGAAAATTTTGATATCGGAGTCAGAATGGATTTCCAGAAGTCGGAGTAGGTTCGTGGTGTCATTTGTGACATGTGTGTAAAATTTGAGGTCATTCGGACGTGGTTTGGTAGGTTTCGGCGTCGTTTGCGAAATTTAGAAAGTTAGAAGTTCTTAGGCTTGAATCCGAGGTTAATTAGGTGTTTTGATGTTGTTTTAAGTGATTTGATGATTTTTCTAAGTTCTTATATTGATATATGACTTTTTGGTATGTTTGGTTGAGGTCCCGAGGGGCTCGGGGTGAGTCCGAGTGGTTAATGGATTGTTTGAAGTTGGAAAAATACAGTTGAAGCTGTTGCTACTGGTATTTCCGCACCTGTGGAGGGGGAGACGCAGGTGCGAGGTCGCTGGTGCATTTGGTGAGCCGCATATGTGGATATAGAGGACTTGGGCTGGAACCGCAGGTGCGTAAGATTGGTCGCATCTGCGAGCCCGCAGATGCGAGGCTGAGTCGCAGATGCGGAAGTGAGGAGGACTGACAGTGGTCGCAGGTGCGAGGTCTTTTCCGCACCTGCGAGGTCGCAAAAGTTGATATGGAACGCAGGTGCGGAGATGGGAGCTTAAGTAATTTTGCGTAGATGCGGAGATTTGTGCTCAAAAGCAGCTCCGCAGGTGCGCATTTTTGAGCCGCAGGTGCGAAAACCTAGGCAAAACCTATAAATAGAAGACTTTGCGAATATTTGTTCATTTCCACCATTTTGAAGTCGGACCTTGGAGATTTTGGAGTGATATTTAAAGGGTATTCAAGGATATTCACTGAGGTAAGTTGCTTGAGCTCTATTATCATTAGCTATGGTGTTTTTTCCATTAATTTCTCACCTAATTAGTAGGATTTTTAAGTGAAATAAGGAATTAGGGCTTGAGATTTTGGAGAGAGGAATTTGAGGGACCAAATGATGTCGGATTTTGAAAAATTTAGTATGGGTAGACTCGTGAGTGAATGGGCTTTCGGATTTTGTGACTTTTATCGTATTTCGAGATGTGGGCTCGGGGGTCGGGTTTGAGTGAATTTCAGGATTTGGCCTATAAATTGGTATTTTCCTTATGTGATTCATTCCTTTAGCTCATATTGATCGTATTTTATTGCTTGTGGCTAGATTCGGGTCATTTGGAGGCCGGTTCAAGAGGAAAGGGCATTTCAGAGTAGGATTTCTACGTTGTTGAGGTAAGTAACAGTTTTAAATCTGGTCTTGAGGGTATGAAACCCGGAGTTTGGTATAATGTGACTGTTTGAAGGTGGCACCGATGCTAGGTAACGGGCGTGTGGGTGTACACCGTGAGGGATTGAGACTTGGTCCGTCCCGGGAGACTGTGAAGTCTAATAGTCTTTATTTGTGTTTATAGGAATTCATGTCTACTAGAACTTGTTTGCCTTTCATGTTAGAGATCATGCTTAGGCTATATTCCTGCTCATGGTAGTTATATTCAGTCATAGTGATTGTTGTACATGTTTACCTCAGTCTCTATTATTTTTCCCTGATGATATACTGTAACACTTTGATTTGGGCTGTTTTCCCTTTCTTTATTGAGAGCTATGAGACTAGAGAGGTTCATGACTGAGTAAGGTCGAAGGCCTGGCTGTGAGGTATTGTTCTATGGCACGTGAGTTATCCGTGCAGCACGTGAGTTGTCCGAGCGGATCCTTATATTTATACTAAGGCACGTGAGTTGTCCGTGCAGCATGTGAGTTGTCCATGCGGATCCAGATATTTATACTATGGCACGTGAGTTGTCCGTGCAACACGTGAGTTGTCTGTGAAGATTATAGCGCTTGGGCTATAGGAGCCCCTCATGAGTCTCAACGCCCTCAGTAAGCGCATGTACCTATTAAGCGTGTGCATTGAGGGCTGAGAGTTGAGTGCCAAGTTGTTGAGGGTTTGAGTAACTATTGCCCTGAGAGGCTGTACTTGCTTTTCAATTTTTGATGAACTTAGTTTCTATCTGTCATTGTTGTGAAATTTTTGAAAGTTTCTATATCCGGAGTACCTGCACTTTAACTGTATAAAACTGATTTGACTTAAACTGTCGGATTTGAAAGTATGTCTATTCTTTGCTGGAATTATTGGAAATGAACTGTACTGTATAGCTCGTCACTGCTTATCAGTTCCTTATTTATTTCTGTTACTTGCTGAGTTGGTTGTACTCATGCTACACCCTGCACTTCATGTGCAGATCCAGGTATGTTTGATCATGGATGTCGTTGAGTTCGGGCGAGATCGAGTATTGGAGACTACGAGGTAGCTGCCGGCGTCCGCAGGACCTTGTCTCTCCTTCTATATTTCTTTTTATCTTGTATTGATACTTAGACACTGGTTGTATTAGTTTGGTTATCTATATGCTCATGACTTAGTGACACCCCGATGTTTGGGGCTCGTTTCCGCATTTTGATTCTATATTGAGTTCAACTTTAGTTTTTATGAAAAATTTCTGATATGAAAAAAATTTTAAACTACCTTTTCTATAGAATTACTGGAGTATTTTGGTAACGTCGGCTTGCCTAGTACCATCGATAAGCGCCATCACGACATGTTAGGTTTTGGGTCGTGACAAGTTGGCAGCAGAGCTCTAGGTTACATAGGTCTCACGAGTCATGAGCAGGTTTAGTAGAGTCTTGCGGATCGGTACGGAGACGTCTGTACTTATCTTCGAGAGACTGCAGAACTTTTAGGAAAATTCAACATTATTGAATTCTTGTCGTGTGAATCTGTTGATTCTGGTAACTAAACATCTGTTGTTTCATTCTCTCATAGATGGTGAGGACTCGTACTATTGGGCAGGATGGACAGCCACCAGTACCACCAGCCAGGGCCGCAAGAGGCCGAGGCCGCGATAGGGGCAAAGGTGCAGCCTGCACAATAGCTGGGGTGGTACCTGCATATCTACCAGTTATCCCAGATCAGGACCAGATTCCAGTTGTTGATGCACCAGCTCAGGCACCACATATGCCTATTGTGATTCCAGGCCTCCAGGAGGCCCTAGCTCAGATTCTGACAACGTGTACCAGCCTTGCTCAAGCAGTCTCTATCTCGACGGCCACAACCACTTCTCAGGCCAGGGGAGGCACTCAGACTCCCACCGCTCGCACACCCGAGCAGGTTGTTCAGGGACTCCAGACACCGGAGGCACCACATCCCAGCTGGTTGCAGCTGCTCAGGATTATATGGTTCCTGCTATGCCTGAGGATGATCAGCGTAGGTTGGAGAGGTTTGGCAGACTCCAGCCTCCAACTTTCAGTGGCATAGAGAGAGAGGATGCCCAGGACTTCTTGGACAGGTGTTAGAGGATACTCCATACAGCTGGTATTCTGGAGACTTGCGGGGTCTCATTCACTACGTTTCAGTTTTCTGGGGCAACACTCAGATGGTGGGAGACTTACGAGAGGCGTAAGCCTATTGGCGCAACACCCCTTACTAGGCAGCAGTTCTCCATGGTCTTTTTGGAGAAGTTCGTGCCTCAGACCTGCAGAGAGGAGTTGCAAAGACAGTTTGAGCAGCTTCACCATAATGATATATCTGTGACGCAGTATGAGATGCGATTCTCGGAGTTGGCCCGTCATGCTATATGGTTGGTTCCCACAGACAGGGGGAGGATCATGAGATTTATAGATGGTCTCACTTTTCAACTACAGTTGCTTATGACTAGAGAGAGGGTGTCTGGTACTACCTTTGATGAGGTTGTTGACATTGCTCGGCAGATTGAGATAGTTCGTGGAGGGAGGCCAAGAGGCCTCGTGGTGAGGGTGGATTCAGTAGTGCTCCTTCTGGGGGTCAGTTCCAGCACGGTAAAGGTCGTCATTTCAAACAGGCTCAGACAGCTCGGCCATTTCACCATGGTACATCATCTGGCCATGGTTCTCACGGTCATCAACAGGGCCAGTTATAATTCAGTGCACTACTAGCACAGGGTTCTCATCATACCCCGTCCACTCAGATATCCCCGGGTAGTTCTTTTGGGCATCAGGAGCAGCAGTTTCGTCAGAAAAGGGGTTATTTCGAGTGCGGAGATTTTGGTCACATTATAAAAGATTGCCCTAGGATATTGGGTGGGACTCCATAGTGAAGTACTCGGCCGATGGCACCAGCACCAGTTCCTCCACCACTCACCCAGCCAGCCAGGGGTGGAGCTCAGCCAGCTAGGGGTAGAGCCCAGTCAGCTAGGGGTCGCCCGAGAGGAGGAGGCAGATCAAGGGGTGGTCAGGCCCGTTTCTATGCCCTCCCTGCCAGACCAGATGCTATTGCTTCAGATGCTGTGATTACAAGTATTGTTTCAGTCTGTCACAGAGATGCCTCTGTATTATTTGACCCTGGTTCCACGTATTCATATGTTTTCTCGTATTTTGCCCATTTTCTGGAGATGCCCCGTGAGTCTTTAGTTTCATTTGTTCATGTATCTATTCTTGTGGGCGATACTATTGTTGTGGGTCGCGTATATCGGTCATGTGTGGTGACTATTGGAGGTCAGGAGACCCGAGTGGGCCTTTTGCTGCTCAGTATGATTGACTTTTATGTGATATTGGGTATGGATTGGTTATCTCCATGTCATGCCGTTCTAAATTGTCATGCTAAGACCGTGACGTTGGCGATGACGGGATTTTCGAGGGTTGAGTGGAGCGGTTCTATAGATTATGTACCTAGTAGGGTGATTTCATATTTGAAGGCTCATCGTATGGTTGAGAAGGGTTGCCTATCTTATTTGGCTTTTGTGAGGGATGTTAGTGCAGAGACTCCTACCATTGATTCTGTTCCGGTGGTATGTGATTTTTCGGATGTGTTTCCTGCAGACTTACTGGGCATGCCGCCTGAAAGGTATATTAATTTTGGTATTGATTTGGTGCAGGGCTCTCAGTCCATTTCTATTCCACCGTATCCTATGGCACTGGCGGAGTTGAAGGAACAACTTCAGGAACTCCTTGATAAGGGGTTTATTCGGCCTAGTGTGTCACCTTGGGCTGCACTGATTCTATTTGTAAAGAAGAAGGATGGTTCCATGAGGATGTGCATTGATTACAAGCAATTGAACAAGGTCACAATCAAGAACATGTATCCTTTGCCTTGTATTGATGATTTATTTGACCAGCTTCAGGGAGCGAGGGTGTTCTCCAAGATTAATTTGAGGTTCGGTTATCACCAGCTAAAGATTCGGGGTTAGGATATTCTTAAGACAACTTTTTGGACCCGTTATGGCCATTATGAGTTCTTGGTGATGTCTTTTGGGCTGACCAATGTCCCAACAACGTTCATGCATTTGATGAACCGTGTATTCCAGTCCTATTTGGACTCATTCATTATTGTATTCATTGATGACATCCTGGTGTACTCTCGTAGCGATGAGGGGTATGCTCAGCATTTGAGGGTTGTATTGCAAATATTGAGGAAGGAGAAACTTTATGCAAAGTTCTCCAAGTGTGAGTTTTGGCTCGGGTCAGTAGCATTCTTGGGGCACGTGGTGTCCAGTGAGGGTATTTAGGTGGATCCGAAGAAGATACAGGCGATGTAGAGTTGGCCTAGACCATCCTCAGCCACGGAGATTAGGAGCTTTCTTGGTTTGGCGGGTGATTACCGTCGCTTTGTGGAGGAATTTTCATCTATTGCATCGCCCTTGACCAAATTAACCCAAAAGGGTGCTAGATTCAGGTGGTCGGATGAGTGTGAGGAGAGCTTTCAGAAGCTCAAGACTGCTTTGACCACAACTTCAGTGTTAGTTCTGCCATCAGCTTCAGGTTCTTACACCGTGTATTGTGATGCCTCAAGGGTAGGTATTGGATGTGTTCTGATGCAGGAGGGTAGTGTGATTGCCTATGCCTCACGCCAGTTGAAGACCCATGATAAGAACTATCCTGTCCATGATCTTGAGTTAGCAGCCATTGTTCACGCCTTGAAGATTTGGCATCATTATTTGTATGGGGTTGATTGTGAGATCTATACTGATCACCGGAGTTTGCAGTATCTGTTGAAGTAGAAGGATCTTAACTTGCACCAGCGGAGATGGTTAGAGCTTCTTAAGGACTACGAAATCACTATTTTATACCATCTGGGGAAGGCCAATGTGGTGGCCTATGCTTTGAGTCATCGGACGGAGAGTTTGGGGAGTTTAGCATATCTCCCAGCAGTAGAGAGACCCTTGGCATTAGATGTTCAGGCCTTAGCGAGCCAGCTTGTCAGATTGGATATTTCGGAGCCGAGTCGGGTATTGGCTTGTGTGGTCTCCAGGTCTTCTCTTTATGAACGTATCAGGGAGCGTCAGTATGATGACCCCCACCTGCTCGTTCTTCAGGACAGGTTTTAGCGAGGTGATGCTAGGAATGTGACCATTGGTGATGGAGGCGTGTTGAGGATGCAGGGCCGGGTATATGTGCCTAATGTAGATGGGCCCGGGGAGTTAATTCTTGAGGAGCCCCACAGCTCGCGGTATTCCATCCATCCGGGTGCCATGAAGATGTACCAGGATTTGAGGCAGCACTATTGGTAGAGGCAAATGAAGAAGGATATAGTTGGGTTTGTGGCTCGATGTCTCAACTGTCAGCAAGTTAAGTATGAGCATTAGAGACCGGGTGGCTTACTTCAGAGGCTAGAGATCCTAGAGTGGAAGTGGGAGCGGATCACCATGGACTTCGTAGTTGGGCTTCCACGAACTTCGAGGAAGTTCGATGCTATTTGGGTGATTGTGGATCTGCTGACCAAGTCCGCGCACTTCATTCTAGTTGGAACTACTTACACTTTAGAGCAGTTGGCTGAGATTTATATCCGAGAGGTTGTTCGCCTGCATGGTATTCCAGTTTCCATCATTTCAGATAGAGGTACTCAGTTTACATCATAGGTTTGGAGGGACGTGTAGTGAGAGTTGGGTACTCAGGTTGAGTTGAGCATAACTTTTCACCCTCAGATGGACGGGCAGTCCGAGCACACTATTTAGATATTGGAGGATATGTTGCGTGCTTGTGTCATTGACTTTGGGGGTTCATGGGACCAGTTCTTGCCGCTTGTGGAGTTTGCATATAACAACAATTACCAGTCGAGTATTCAGATGGCTCCGTACGAGGATTTATATGGCAGGAGGTGTAGATCTCATGTAGGATGGTTTGAGCCGGGTGAGGCTAGGCTCTTGGGTACAGACTTGGTCCAAGATGCATTAGATAATGTGAAATTGATTCAGGAGTGGCTTCGCACGGCATAGTCTAGGCAGAAGAGCTACGGTGACAGGATGGTCCGTGATGTGTCTTTTATGGTTGGGGAGAAGGTTTTACTGAAGGTATCACCCATGAAGGGTGTTATGAGGTTTGGGAAGAGGGGAAAGTTGAGCCCCCAGTTCATTGGGCCTTTTGAGGTGCTTTAGAGGATAGAGGAGGTGGCTTATAAGCTTGCCTTGCCACCCAACTTGTCGAGCGTGCATCCAGTATTTCATGTTTCTATGCTCCGGAAGTATGTTGGCGATCCGCCCCATGTTTTGGACTTCAGCACGGTTCAGTTGGAGGGTGATATGACTTATGTTGTGGAGTCGGTTGCCATTTTGGATCGGCAGGTTTAGAAGTTGAGGTCAAAGGATATAGCTTCGGTGAAATGCAGTGGAGAGGTCGGCTCGTGGAGGAGGCCACCTGGGAGACCGAGCGGGAGATGCGGAGCAGATATCCACACCTATTTGAGACTCCAGGTATGTTTCTAGACCCGTTTGAGGACGAACGTTTGTTTAAGAGGGGAGGATGTAACGACCCAACCAGTCGTTTCGAGAGTTATAGCCCAATGTTTCCCTATTTCTGCTTCCTTTTGTGCTTTTCAGCTAGATTATGACATACCGGGTTAGTTGGTTCGGGTCTGGAGTGGTTTCGGAGTGGATTAAGATACTTAGTCTCTAAAGTAGAAACTTAAGTTGGAAAAGTCAACTGGATGTTGACTTATGTGTAAACGATTTCGGATTTGAATTTTGATCGTTCCGTTAGCTCTGTTAGGTGATTTTGGACTTAGGAGTGCATCTGGAATGTGATTTGGAGGTCCGTAGTGGAATTAGGCTTGAATTGGAAAATATTGGAAATTTGGAGATTTTGGTCGGCAGTGGAAAATTTGATATTGGGCTAGGAATGGATTTCCGAAAGTTGGAGTAGGTTCGTGGTGTCATTTGTGACGTGCGTGTAACATTTGAGGTCATTCGGACGTGGTTTGGTAAGTTTCGGCATCGTTTGCGAAATTTGGGAAGTTAGAAGTTCTTATGCTTGAATCCGAGGGTAATTTGGTGGTTTGATGTTGTTTTGAGTGATTTGATGATTTGTCTAAATTTGTATGTTGATATATGACTTGTTGGTATATTTTGTTGAGGTCTCAAGGGGCTCGGGATGAGTCCGGGTGGTTAACGGATTGTTTGAAGTTAGAAAACGCAGTTGAAGCTACTACTACTGGTATTTCCGTACCTGCGGAGGGGGAGACGCAGGTGCGAGTTCATTGGTGCGCTTGGTGAGCCGCAAATGCGGACATAGAGGACCTAGGCTGGAACCGCAGGTGCATAAGATTGGTCGCATCTGCGAGCCCGCAGATGCGGAAGTGAGGAGGACCGGCAGAGGCCGCAGGTGCAAGGTCTTTTCTGCACCTGCGAGGTCACAGAAACGGATATGAAATGCAGGTGCGGAGATGGGCACTTAAGTGATTTTCCGCAAATACGGAGATTTGTGCACAAAAGCAGCTCCGCAGGTGCGCATTTTTGAGCCGCAGGTGCGAAAACCTGGGCAGAACCTATAAATAGAAGACTTTGCGAATTTTCGTTCATTTCCACCATTTTCAAGTCGGACCTTGGAGCTTTTGGAGTGATATTTGAAGGGGATTCAAGGACATTCACTGAGGTAAGTTTCTTGAGCTCTATTATCATTAGCTATGGTGTTTTCCCATTAATTTCCCACCTAATTAGTAGGATTTGTGAAGTGAAATAAGGGGTCAGGGCTTGGGATTTTGGAGAAAGGAATTTGAGGATTTGAGGGATCAAATGATGTCGGATTTTGATAAATTAAGTATGGGTAGACTCGTGAGTGAATGGGCTTTCGGATTTTGTGACTTTTGTCAGATTTCGAGACGTGGTCCCGGGGGCCGGGTTTGAGTGAATTTTGGGATTTGGCCTATAAATTGGTATTTTCCTTGTGGGATTCATTCCTTTAGCTCATATTGATTGTATTTTATTGCTTGTGGCTAGATTCGGGTCATTTGGAGGCCGGTTTGAGAGGAAAGGGCATTTCAGAGTAGGAGTTCTACACTGTTGAGGTAAGTAACAATTTTAAATCTGGTCTTTAGGGTATGAAACCCAGAGTTTGGTATAATGTGACTGTTTGAAGGTGGCACCCATGCTAGGTGACGGGCATGTGGGTGTACACCGTGAGGGATTGATACTTGGTCTGTCCCGGGAGACTATGAAGTCTAATAGCCTTTATTTGTGTTTATATGCATACCTGTCTACTAGAACTCGACTGCCTTTCATGTTAGAGATTATGCTTAGGCTATATTCCTGCTCATGATAGTTATATTCAGTCATAGTGATTCTTGTACATGTTTACCTCAGTCTCTGTTATTTTTCCCTGATGATATATTGTAACACTTTGATTTGGGTTGTTTTTCATTTCTTTATTGAGAGCTATGAGACTAGAGAGTCTCATGACTGAGTAAGGCTGAAGGCCTGGTTGTGAGGTATTGTTCTATGGCACGTGAGTTGTCCGTGCGGATCCTTATATTTATACTAGGGCACGCGAGTTGTCCGTGTAGCATGTGAGTTGTCCCGCGGATCCAGATATTTATAATATGGCATGTGAGTTTTCTGTACAGCACGTGAGTTGTCCGTGCAAATTATAGCACTTGGGCTATAGGAGCCCCTCATGAGTCTGAACACCCCTAGTGAGTGCAAGTACCTATTGTGCGTGTGCATTGAGGGCTAAGAGTTGAGTGCCGAGTTGTTGAGAGTTTGAGTGATTGTTGCCCTGAGAGGCTGTACTTGCTTTTCAATTGTTGATGCACTTAGTTTCTATCTGTACCAGAGACTACGAGGTAGTTGCCGATCGAGTACCGGAGACTACGAGGTAGTTGCCGCTATCCACAAGACCTTGTCTCTCCTTCTATATTTTTTTGTCTTGTATTGATACTTAGACACTGGTTGTATTAGTTTGGTTATCTAGATGCTCATGACTTAGTGACACCCCGATGTTTGGGGCTAGTTTCCGCATTTTGATTCTATATTGAGTTCAACTTTGGTTTTTATGAAAACTATCTGGAGTATTTTGGGAACGTTGGCTTGCCTAGTACCATCGATAGGCGCCATCATGACATGTTTGGTTTTGGGTCGTGACAGAATATAGGGATATGACTATTTAGATCTAATAACAACATATAAAGAGGAGTGGGGTCCTAAGTTTTTTAGCCTAAAGGATCACCCTGTGCAACATAAATAATATTTCGTAACTCCCTCGAGATGGGGTGTTACTCATATTATTCAGCGGGCACAGACTATCATCTCCTGCTACCCGATTACTATGTCAAAGTTGTTACCTAAAAGCGTTCTAATTCAATTATAGGTCGTACCCTATGCGTGCACTACCCGTCCCATACCTATGGTCCAGTGGGTATTGGACCATTACTTTGGATGGTTCTAGACCTCACTTAGGCTGCTCAGAAATGTCAAAACTAGGAGACATACAAAACACATTGGACTTCACATATAGGCAGTCAAGGCTCAAGTTTGCCTCCACACTTAAGCAACAAATGCACGCAAGACAAATTGTATGTTGAGCAGTTCAGAATTAAGAAATTAGATCCCAATATTACTCATGATTTTGATAGTGGTCTAAGTGAACAATAAATAATATTGAGAGGGGCATCATTAACAGTTATTAAGGCAAATTGTGGTATCCCATAGGCAGGATCTTTAATGATTAACACTTGAGAACCTGATTTTATTGTTAAACCTTATAGGCAAGTTTTCTAGGTGAATCATGCGATGCAATGACAAATGAGGTGATCAGAGTCCTATAGGCATGATCTCTAGTGGATATGCTGCAATAATGCAAATTAACGAAAAATTCAACGATATTTATCTCCTGCGGGCAGGTTTTCTAACAACATATAGCAACAAAGATATTGAGGCATTTGAGCTCATGCTTTGCTAATAATCAAGTAGTGCAAATGTGTGCTTTTTCCTAATGGCATGATTTCTATAGTGTGCATAGAGAATGAACAACATAAAGCAAATGCATCATTCAATCCTATAGGCATGTTATCCACCTATCGCATATTAACATTAGGATCTACCCATCCCCTTTTACTAACAACCCCAATCGTTTATAAAAAGGATATTATTACAGGCCCAATAATGAATAAAGTAACAATACTACATAACAGTAGACATGCCTATAGTTTGCCCTAATAGAATAACTAGATACGCATCCTTACTGGGACTTCATTAATTCTGGCATAGAATACTTTAGGCCTTCAATAAAGAACCATATGATCATAGATCCATAGGGGATTTCAGACCCCTTTCAATGAGCCACAGTTTCAAGTGCTGCACCACTTGGAAAAACCAATATAGAACACAATACATGATAGAGAAGTAGAGTATTAGGGATAGTTTTGGAGGTTAAAGGAATGACTAGGACCAAGCCCTAGTGTGTCAGAGTTCACAAGGACCTCAATTGGACCCCGAGCAGTGCTCACACTAGGGAGGCCAACAATAGAATCTAGGTAGCCTTGGCTTTCAGCCGGCTAAGAATAGGAATTTAGAATATCAGAGTAACAAGTAAGGAGAGTGGACAGAAATCACCAGACTGAGCACACAACACAACTGGTCAAGTAGCTTAGTAAATTCAGCAAGGTTCACATAGCCAAAGTATCACATAGACAACCATCATAGGAATTAGGAGAAGAAACAGGTTTGCAGACATACATAGGTTGCATGACGTTGAACTGGTTGAAACCTAAGGGTCTAAATTAAGTTAAGTCTAACCTAATGACATATTAATCAATAATTAGCCATGACGGAGGGATACACACATTGATAATCACAGAAAGGATAGAATAGCAAATGAACCAAGGCATACTGGAAAAGTATTAGCGTGGGAGTAAAGTCCTAGTCAATAGAAAACAGAGTGTTTGTCTTTTAGAAAATTAGGATAGCATGAAACAAGTTTAGAGCAGATTTTAGGGCAGCATTTCGTAGAGTTAGGGCTAATACACAAAGAGCATTCTAATATACACAGAATTCAGTACCAAAAGGTTCATTCAAGTAAAGGGGGATTTCCATAGAGTTAGGGTAATATCTAAACACAATATGCAGAAATTGGTAACTTAACAGCATACAATCACAATAGTCAAGCTCATGTTGAAGTGGACTACTATTGAAGTTCAAAACTAAACATTTTAAGATGCTACAGGGGTACAAAACCTATCTCAGAAGACAAGAGATCACAGAGTGCAAATCATAGAGAAGCATAACACAAATAGTAGTTTATCTCATGCGTTTAATTAACACAGACTGACATTAAAATATTGAACATTATCATAGTTGAATCATGCTCATGCAAGTCCAAATACATATTGTAAAGGAAGGAGGTAAATTGAATATTGCAAGAGTTTAGACACTAACTAGTAGTAGAATCAAAGAATGAAGAGTGTAATAGCAAAATCCCAAATCCCCGATGCTTCAGAGTTCATAAGAGCCTCGAGAATGGGCTCCGAGCAGTGCTTGCATCAGAGGAGGTTGTTCAATAATTTAGAGAGTGTTCGAGTGTAACAGTGAGTGTGTGAGTGAGAGAAGAGAGTAGTGAAAACAGTAGCAGGGATCAGGATATTCAAAAGGTCTGTTCAAGGGGTTTTAGGGGAGGGGTTTATGTAGTAGAAACTTTAACACATAAAATAGGGAAACACGGTAAATTAAATACAGAATAAGGAAAATATGGCATGCCATAATCAATTAGAGTCAATTTAGGGCAAATAATACATAGAATAGGAAGTTCAGTAAATTAAACGGAGAATAAGGAAAAAGAACATGCAAATAACACTTAAAATAAGGGAATACAATAGATTGAACAAAGAATAAGGAAAATAGCATATGAAAATCAATTAAAGTCAGTCCTAGGGCAAATAAAAGTAAAAATAGGGAAATACGGTGGGTTAAACAGAAATAAGGAAAATATCGGTCAAACACGAAAAAGGGAAGAGTATCAATCGAAAATCAGTAAAGAATAAAGGAAAATCTCGAACCCTAGTTCAAAAGGAAAGCACAGATGGTCGAAAATCTCACTGAATCGGACCATATAGCCTGATAGTGAGTGCATATAGACGAAATATCGTCTAAATCTCAAAGGTTGGAGGCTATGGAATTCGATTTGAGGTCTTGTACTTGCCAAAATTGGGGCAAGTACTATGTAACACCATAGTCTTGCAAATAATACTAAGGTAACACATAAAAGGCAAGAGAATCATGGAAGGAATCCATGATTGAGATGGATTCCGAGAAGATTGAAAGGGCGGCTAGGGTTTCGATGGGAGAGAAGGGAGAGGATTTTAGGGCGGCGGTTCAAGAGAGAATTGAGTTTAGGGTTGGGGGGTTAAGATTATAAAAGGGGGGATTGATTGTGGGCCATTGATCTTAGAGATCAACGGCCAGGATTTTAAAAGAGCTGGGTCGGGTTAATGGATGGGTATAGGGTATTGGGTCGCTAGTGTTGGGCTTGGGGTAATTGGGGTGTTGGGCTAATGGTTTGGGCCAAAATTCGGTCCGTTAATTTTCCTGTTTTGGACCAGCTCCTGAAACCCTTAAAAATTAATTAAAAATAAATTATTAAAACTTCTAATAAATGGTAAAAATAATATTTATGCTGTAAAACTATTTTAAAAATAATAACTCAACCTTATAAAAATATAAAATGATACTTTGGCATAAATAATATAATAAACGCAATTATTTGTAGAATATAGGTCATTATTGCAAAATTAGATAAATAGCTTAAAAATGCTAATGTAATTATATGGAATGAAATAAAATGTTTGAAACATATATTATAGGTGCAAAACAATTATTTTAGGAAACTAAGTCATCACAAAAATAATTTAAAGGATTTTATCTATAATTAGAATATAAAAAAACAAATTAATTTAAAGCTCTACAAATTATGAAATAATTATAGAAAATGCTTGTATAGCTTTATAAACTAAATAATGATGCAAATATGCTATTTTTAAAGCATATATATATATTTGAAAAATATGAGGGCAAAATTGGATATTAACAACTGCTCCTCTTTACCCGGGAGTGATGAAAGAGTTGTCGGGTAAAGAAAATGATGACCGATTTTGACTGAATTGAACGAGGGATAATATTATTTGAAAAAATGAGGGCCGGACCTTGGTTCCCGAGTTGCCTACATATCCCTGGTGTTAGGATCCATCGGTGAATTGAAGCGATGGAATTGTTATAGCAATGGTCGTATGTTTCGGAAAGGGTTCTTTTGGGTAAAACAATATCAGATGAATTTACGCGAAATCATAAATGTGAATCTGAAAAGTTATGGATGTATCTCAAAATGAGTATCTTAACGGTTATCAAGTAAAAG
This sequence comes from Nicotiana tabacum, assembly GCF_000715075.1. Taxonomy (NCBI): domain Eukaryota; kingdom Viridiplantae; phylum Streptophyta; class Magnoliopsida; order Solanales; family Solanaceae; genus Nicotiana; species Nicotiana tabacum. The sequence goes on along the minus strand of NC_134102.1, from coordinate 35,233,234 downwards.
TGGGTAACTGATGGTGGTTGGCTGCATTTGAAATAATTGCAGGATTCGAATGTTGAATGAAAACTGGAGCGAATATTGCTCCCATTAGGAGAATGGTCACTTCCTGGATTATCTGCAAAACTTAAAACACAATGCGTGCAAGTATATATAGGTTATTGCGAGAATTTAAACATGATGCAAATTTCCTTTGGACCATGAAAGTTGTCTTTGGACAATGAGGATGATGCCCTTAGACCATGATGTCCTGGTCCATGAATCATGTGATAAGGGATTCGCAGGCAATGAAATGATGTCCTCGGGCCATGAAAATGGTGCCTCTGAACCATGACGCCTTTGAATAATGACGTGCAATATTAAGAAATCCTCAGGCCATGGCATGGTGTCTTCCGGTTATGAGGATGATGCCTTCAAACTATGACGCCTTTGGACAAATGGCGATGTTTCAGCCCATGAGATGCAAAGATATGATGCTTGGTCGTATACGAAGTAAAACAAGACAGAGCTTTAGTCTTGTGTAAGATTGGGGCAGTGCTTAGCCCTGGACGAATAGAAAATAGTGCTAGGTTTTAAATAGCATGGGGATAACATTTGGTATTATGCAAGGACAAGGCAATGCTTAGCCTTAGGCGATTAAGGAGGCAGTACTTAGCCTCATGCAAGAAGAGAAGACAACGCTTAGTCTCGATGTAAGGGAAGGCAGAGCTTAGCCTTATGAAATTAGGGAGGCAATGCTTAGCCTCATGCAAGAAAAGGAGACAGTGCTTAGTCTCGATGCAAGGAAAGGTAGAGCTTAGCCTTATACAATTAGGGAGGCAATGCTTAGCCTCATGCAAGAAAAGGAGACAGTGCTTAGTCTCGATGCAAGGAAAGGTAGAGCTTAGCCTTATACAATTAGGGAGGCAATGCTTATCCTCATGCAAGAAAAGGAGACAATGCTTAGTCTTGATGCAAGGAAAGGCAGAGCTTAGCCTTATGAAATTGGGGAGGCAATGCTTAGCCTCATGCAAGAAAAGGAAACAGTTCTTAGTCTCGATGAAAGCAAAGACAGAGCTTAGCCTTATGCAATTAGGGATGTAATGCTTAGCCTCATGCAAGAAAAGGAGACAGTGCTTAATCTCGATGTAAGGAAAGGCAGTGCTTTGCCTTATGCAGTTAAGGAGGCAATGCTTAGCCTCATGCAAAATAGGAGACAATGCTTAGTCTCATACAAAGAAAGGAAATGCTTAGCCTTATGCAGTTAAGGAGGCAATGCTTAGCCTCATGCAAAGAATAAGAGGCAAGTGGAAAAGTATTTCTTAGCTGAAGATATTTATGCTAGGTAATCTGAAGGCAGTGCCTTGATGTATCTGTGAGTATCGTTATTTTATTGTACCTGCATTCAAAGAAATATTGTGAGTTCTGTGGGGGAAGGTTGGTTTGCATTTTTGCCTTCTGCCTTGCCTGTGCTCCTGTCTTTAGATCCTGTTCGAGTTACCCTGGGTAGCATTTGGCTGCCATAGAAATAAAATTTTCGAAAAATATGCATGCATTTGATAAATATAGTTGTTTTTAAATATAGTAGTATGCGATATCAAGTAAGTTAGATGAAACAATGACTGTGACATATTTTGAAAACATTGCGACTTCCTTGCTTTAGAATTTTAAGGGTCCTCCTCAAAATTCTACCCCAGTTTAAAAGCAATTCTTTGACTGTTCTGTGTATGACGAAGTTGGCTAGACTTGCTTCAGAGTTTTGAGGGTCCTCATCAAAATTCTGCCCCAGTTTCTGACCATGGAAAAATGAATATCTTATTGACATATGACCGAAACCACGGGGCTGCCTACGTATCCCTTCTTAAATGGGAATCAGGATCAAGCATAGTTCTGTTACATCAAGAGAAGAAATGTAAACAATCCTAAACATAATATCTCTTGACCGTGTCTGAGTTGATAGGTTTTGGCCAAATCTCTCCATCCATCTATGCAAGTATGAGTGCTTCTCCTGTTAGTAATATGTGAACCATGTAGGGCCCTTGCCAATTGGGTGAAAATTTCCCTTTGGCTTCATCTTGATGCGAAAATATCCTCTTTAGCACCAACTGCCCTGGTGTGAATTGCCTGGGCCTGACCCTTTTATTGAAAGCACTGGACATTCTGTTCTGGTAAAGTTGACCGTGACATACTACGTTCATTCTTTTTCCCTCAAAGAGAGCCAGTTGTTCATAACGACTTCGTATCCATTCTGCATCACTGAGTTCATCATCTTGTATGATTCTCAAAGAAGGAATTTCTACTTCGGCGGGAATGACGGCTTAAGTACCATAGAACAGCAAATAAGGAGTTGCCCCAGTTGATGTGCGAACTGTGGTGCGATATCCAAGTAGGGCAAATGGTAACTTCTCGTGCCATTGTTTGTCATTGTTTATCATCTTCCTTAGTATCTTCTTGATGTTCTTATTGGCGGCTTTCACAACCCCATTTATTTGTGGCCTGTATGCTGTGGAATTATTATGCTTGATCTTGAAGGTTTCACACATGGATCTCATCAAATCACTGTTAAGGTTGGCGACATTGTCGGTGATGATTGACTCTGGTACCCCTAATCGACAGACAATACGATCCCTAATGAAATATGCTACGACCTTCTTAGTTATAGCCTTGTAAGATGCAGCTTCAACCCATTTTGTGAAATAGTATATGGCTACTAGAATGAACCTGTGCCCATTTGAAGCGGCAGGTTCGATTTGACCGATGACATCCATCCCCCAAGCGGAGAAGGGCCAAGGTGTACTTGTTGCATTGAGTTCATTGGGTAGCACTCGTATCATATCAGCATGTGCTTGGCATTGATGACATTTTTGGAAATGCCTGATGCAGTCTGTTTCCATAGTCATCCAAAAATACCCTGCTCTTAATATCTTCTTAGCTAAGATAAAGCCATTCATGTTTGGTCCGCAAGTTCCGACATGTATTTTTTCGAGAAATTTGGATGCTTCCTTGGCGTCGACACACCGTAATAACCCCATATCTAGAGTCCTTCTTTACAGAATCCCTCTGCTTTGGAAGAAGTGGTTAGATAATCTTCAGAGTGTGCGTTTCTGAGTATGATTTGTGTGCTCTGGGTATTCGTCTTTTGCCAAATATTCCTTGATGTCATGGAACCATGGATTTCCATCAATTTCTTCTTCAATGTGAGCACAATAAGCTGGCTGGTTATGAATCCCTACCGGGATAGGGTCGATGAAATTATTGTCTAGGTGTTGTATCATGGAAGATAGTGTGGCCAATGCATCTGCGAACTCATTCTGGACTCTCGGAACATGTTTGAACTCTATATTTGTGAATATCTTCTTCAATTCTTGTATACAGTACAAATATAACAGTATTTTGGTATTCTTTGTAGACCATTCTCCTAGAACCTGTTGTACCAAAAGGTCTGAGTCACCAATTACCAGCAATTCCTGAACGTTCATGTCAATGGCCAACTTGAGTCCCAAGATGCAAGCCTCATATTCTGCCATATTGTTGGTACATAGAAACCTGAGCTTTGCGGATACTGGATAGTGTTGACCTGTCTCTAATACTAAAACTGCTCCAATACCCATTCCTTTGAAATTTTCAGCTCCATCGAAGAACATTCTCCAACCATCATAGGTTTAGATGATATCTTTTCATACGAATGATACCTCTTCGTCGGGAAAATACATTTTCAGTGGTTCGTACTCTCCGTCTACAGGATTTTTTGCCAAATGATCTGCCAACGCTTGCCCCTTGATAGCCTTCTGAGTTACATAGATGATGTCGAACTCACTTAGTAATATATGCCATTTTTCTAACTTCCCCGTGGGCATGGGTTTCTGGAAGATGCATTTTAACGGATCCATCCTTGATATGAGATATGTGGTGTAGGCACAGAAGTAGTGCCTCAACTTTTGAGCTATCCATGTCAAAGCACAGCAGGTGCATTCCAACAAAGAATACCGTGCTTCGTAGGGTGTGAACTTCTTGCTCAGATAGTATATGGCCTATTCCTTTCTTCCCGTCTCGTCGTGTTGTCCCAAGACACAGCCAAAAGCCCCATCTAGTATAGATAAATAGAGTAGCAGAGGTCTCCCAGGTTTCGGTGGGACCAGAATAGGTGGTTTGGATAAATATTCTTTGATCTTGTCAAATGCTTTTTGGCATTCTTCAGTCCAACTTGTTGCAGCGTCTTTCTTCAACATTTTGAAAATCAGTTCACATATCACAGTTGATTGTGCTATGAAACGGCTGATGTAATTGAGAGGCCCTAAGAAACTCATCACATCTTTCTTGTTATTCGGAGGTGGCAAATCTTGGATAGCCTTGACTTTTGACGGTTCTAGCTCAATTCCTCGGTGGCTGACGATGAACCCTAACAGCTTTCCAGCAGGGACTCCGAAGGCACATTTTGCGGGATTCAGTTTCAGGTTGTACCTTCGAAGTCGATCAAAGAATTTCCTCAAATCTGCTATATGATATGTGCTTCTTTTGGATTTGATGATGACGTCATCCACGTACACCTCTATCTCCTTATGTATCATGTCGTGAAAAATGGTTGGCATGCCCTCATATAGATGGCTCCAGCATTCTTTAGGCCAAACGACATTATTTTGTAACAATATACTCCCCATTGTGTAATAAAGGCTGTCTTTTCGGCATCTTCTTCATCCATCCAGATCTGATGATATCCCGCGAAGAAATCCACAAAGGATTGAAGTTCATGCTTGGCACAGTTGTCAATCAGTATGTGTATATTGGGCAGAGGAAAATCATCTTTGGGACCTGCTCTGTTTAAATCCCAATAGTCGACACACACTCTGACCTTCCCATCTTTATTTGGAACCGGCACAATGTTAGCCAACTAGGTCAAATATTCAACCACTCTGAGAACCTTGGCTTTGATCTGCTTGGTGACTTCTTACTTTATTTTCAGACTCATATCTGGTTTGAACTTTCTGAGCTTCTGCTTTACAGGCGGACACATATGGTTGGTAGGTAGTTTATGAGCCACTATGGACATGCTCAAACCGATCATATCATCATAGGACCATACAATAATATCCTCATACTCCTTCAAGAACCGAATGTATTCTTCTTTCTCTGACGGCGATAGGTGAATGCTTACAAAAGTTTCCTTGACTGTTTCGGAGCCTCCCAAATTAACGGTTTCAGTCTCATCCAAATTGGACTTAGGCTTATTTTCAAAATTTTCCACTTCTCTGACAATTTCCTCGGGTATTATATCCTCTTCCAGATCCTCTGAATCACTATCCTTATGTTGCATTGTCTCGTTACATGTCACAGTCATAGGGTTATCAGGATAGGTAATAATAATATTGTAGAGAAAAAAATGTAAAAATAATAATAAATACTAAAAATAACAATGCGTTAAATAAATCTTGAAAACGTCAAACAAGTACGGCTCGGTGACTCGAGCAATTATTTCAAAACAAAATACGTTCAGAACAAAATATTGAAAATGTCTTAGATGCTCATAAAATTGCTTTTAAAAAATTTTCCACTTCTCTGACAATTTCCTCGGGTATTATATCCTCTTCCAGATCCTCTGAATCACTATCCTTATGTTGCATTGTCTCGTTACATGTCACAGTCATAGGGTTATCAGGATAGGTAATAATAATATTGTAGAGAAAAAAATGTAAAAATAATAATAAATACTAAAAATAACAATGCGTTAAATAAATCTTGAAAACGTCAAACAAGTACGGCTCGGTGACTCGAGCAATTATTTCAAAACAAAATACGTTCAGAACAAAATATTGAAAATGTCTTAGATGCTCATAAAATTGCTTTTAAAAATAATTCATGCTAACTGCCAGGCTACCCAGGAACTCGACGGGCCCTTGATGACACATTAGTCTAATTCTTGAGAACATCTCCCTTCTCCATTGTTTGAATAATAAGGTCTTCCTCCTCCTCCTTTTCCTCCTTAACTATCACACTGGAGTCCATGTCTTTTTCATCCAGAAATAGCTTCCTTATGCCAGGTAGAGCTTCATCTTCTTCAGACCCCCACATCATGTCAGCTTGATGAAACGACTGGCCCAAATGTGGTACTGGGGTCTCTAGAGGGTAATAAAGACCACGCCACGGTGGCGACCAATTCTGATACTCGTGCCAGGTGTATTCATACCCAAGCCCAAAAGTTGTGCCGTGACGCTTTAGCTGTATCGGTTTGGCGATCCCCTAGAGATTCTTACCTAGGCTCTTGCCAGGTTCATACCATGTCCATGCCAATATGCTTTCTATATTACTGCTCCACCATTTGTCCTTTTCAATTGTGTTGACGCACTCGACGCGATGGTACGTTTTTCCACCCAACTTTCTTCTATTCTCGATGACCGGAATAGTTTGATTAGTGTAAATGGGATTACTTCCGTCCCCATGGATGATCACTTTCTGATGTTTCCACTCAAACTTCACAGCTTGATGTAAAGTAGAAGCCACGGCCCCAACGGCATGTATCCAAGGCCGCCCCAACAATAGATTGTATGTAGCAGATATATCCAATACTTGAAACTCAACATCGAACCAGGTCGGGCCTATCTGTAGGCTGAGGTTGGTCTCCCCAATTGTGGCCCTTTGAGACGCATCAAATACTTTCACATTCATACTCCCTGTTCGCATCCTGTGCAGACCTTTACCCAACCTTTTCAAAGTAGTTAGTGGAAAGATGTTGAGACTCGAACCCCCATCTATCAGGACCCTGGAAATGCATTTGTCCTCAAACTGCACGGTGATATGTTGTGCCTTGTTGTGACTTAGCCCTTTCGGTGGCAGCTCGTCTTCATGAAAAGTGATCTTGTGGCTTTCTAACATTTGCCCTACCATGTTGGCCATCTATCCACTGGTGATGTTATTTGGCACATAAGCTTCATTCAACACCTATTTCAAGGCATTCCTATGTGCCTCGGAGTTTTGCAGCAGTGATAAAATGGATATTTGAGCAGGGGTTTTGTTCAGATAATCAACCGCAGAATACTCTCTCGCCTTCACCTTTCTCCAAAGATCATCGGGGCTAGTCTCAATGACAGGCGGTTTAGAGGCGGCTTCTTTGCTTGTTCCTCCCAAATGCTCGGGTGCAAAAACCCTACCAGTTCTGGTCATGCCTTGTGCTGCACATGTTTTTTCTATTTTTGCCTTTCCTTTCCTTCTTTCTTCCGCAACATAATCCCAGGGTATAGCATTATAATTAAAATATGACGTGGGTGCCACCATCACGGTGAAGGGTGTTGTTACCTCAACCTCAAATGGAGTTGGTGCGGCTAACTCAACTTCAATCGGTGCCTGAGTTTGTATCATGATAGGTGTGAGAGTGACCGGAGATGTTTCAGGGTTATCCCCTTCTCGAATGAGTCCAGTTGACCCCTCTGAGTCCCATTCTTTATCGGTCTCCATCAAGTTTACCCCTTCACCCCTGTGATCCAGGAGAGGATTGTTACAGACTCTGGGTGCAACCTCCTTTGTCTGTATGACTTTGGTGTCAATTAATGTCTGAAACTTGTCCTTAAAAGTATGACACTCATCAATAGTATGACCCTTCATGCCTGAGTGATAGGCACATGTCTTATTTGGATTAATCCACTGGGAGGAGTTTTCCATAGCAACAACGGGAATGGGAGTGATATAACCGGCAGCCTTCGGTCTCTTGTACAGTTGGTCTATGGGTTCAGCAATTGGGGTGTATTGTCTGGGTGGTCTGTGGTCGAAATTCGGTCTAGGTTTTTGATAGTTTTGGCGGGCTGGTGGTGAGTGGTAGTTTGCTGGTTGGTGTTATAAGTATGGTAAGTAGCGGCAGGTTATTGGTATCTAGAAGGTGAAGGCTGATATGTGGGTGGAGGTGTTTGGTATGTAAGGGGAGACTTTGGACCTTGGGCTACCATCACCGCACCTACTTCTTTCTTCTTGGAGATACCTCCTGACTGTAAGGCTTTATTTGTGGCTTGGAGTGCTTCAAAATTTATCACCATTTCGCTTTTGATCCCTTCTTCTATTCTTTCTCCCAATTTGATGATGTCAGAAAATTTATGATTTTCAATAACCATCAGTCTTTCATAGTATTGTGGATCCTAAGCTCTGACAAAGAACTTATTCATCTGTTCTTCTTCCAGTGCTGGCCTTACTTTCACAGCTTCAGATCTCCACCGAGTAGCATACTCGCGAAAAGTTTCCGTTGGCTTCTTCTTGAGATTCTGAATGTAGAAAATGTCTAGTGCGTTTTCTGTGTTAAACTCAAACCGATCCATGAAATCTGATGCCATGCTCACCCAATTAACCCATTTCTTTGGGTTATGACTGATGTACCAAGACAGGGCGTCTCCGGTGAGGCTCCTCGTGAACAACTTCATGCGGATTCTTTCATCCTTGCCAACTCCACAAGCTTGTCACAATACATTCTCAAGTACACCTTTGGATCACTAGTCCCGTCGAATATTTCAAACTTAGGAGGTTTGAAACCTTCTGGCAGCTCTACATCTGGTTGAATACACAAATCTTCATAATTCAAACCCTCAATGCATTTTCCCCCTTCGACACTTTGAACTCTGCCAGTAAGTTTCTTGAGTTCTTCCGCCATGTTCTTGATGAGCAGGTCCTTCTCGGTAGATTCGGGTATGTATAGGGTCTATTGTGGGGTGTGGGGTAAAGTTTCCACATATATGGGATTACTTTGGTAGACTCCGGGAATATGGGCATAATGGTGGTCATTGATTGAGTTTTGCGGGTCAGGAGTAGGCTGTGGTGCATTCTGATGGGTATGGTATGTGGTTGTTTGTAGATATTGAGTTAGGTGGTGATGGTGTTGTTGAGGGGTAGGTACCGGTAGAGGGTTTTGGTTCTGAGGAGGTGTGGCGTATTGATGTGGTGCGGGAGGATTTTGTGGATTTTGATTTTGTGTGTTTTTGGGAGGTGTCGGATTTTGGGTGTTTGTGTTTTGTTGGTTAATGTCGGGGACGTTTAGGGTGAGGGAAAGGTTTGCCAAGTTCCGAACCTGCTCAAGTTCCCCTTGTAGCTCCAATATTTTTTGTTCCAGACGTAGGACTAATTCATTCTGTGCTAGAGTATTTTGACCGTCCGAAGTTTTAACGTTCTCTGCATTGTCCTTTCTGATACCACTTAAATCATCCATCTTTCCTTTCCCTTTGCTTCTGCCTTTAGGATCACTTGGTGGAAGAGGAGGTGGAGGACCTCTGGATCTAGTGTGATATGTGGATGATACCAGTATGTGCGAACCAACCTTTGGGGAATGGGAATAAACAAAAGAAAATAAAAACAAAAGGTAACCAAGTCAGTAAGGGATATTGAAAGAATGATTGCAATATTGAACATGCTTTGCAAAATCATGTAACATATTCGCGTCCTAATTTGGGGGACCTCGTTGTGCCCGAGGTAGGCCTAAGCGACACATAGACTTGGAGAAAATTGATGCCAATAATTGTATCATTTCATTAATGCAAAAATGAATTAGATCCTTACTAAAACGACAATAATAAGAAAATTACTAATGGAATTTTCCTTATTACAATCGAAATCTAAAACTAAGCTAAAAAGTAGTAAAGAGCATCATTTCCTAATCTACTTGGCCCCAGAGGGACCTTCTCCATGCTTGGCCTTCTTAGATCCATCAATCAAGTTCCCCAGGTCGCGCATGTCCAATAGTAGGTAAGCCTTTGCTAGATGCCCTCCCTCATTGCCTTCCATATTCTGACAATCCGAGAGCCTCTTCATCATCTTCCCCTCGAGTTCCATTAACCCTTGCTCTAAATATTCCAATCTTTCCGTTGATTTAGTAGTGATTTCTTTCCATTCGTTGATTGCTTCCATATCCACTTTGTGTTGTTCCAAATACCTAGCTTCAGACTCGAAAACCCTCTTGCGCAGCATCCTATACTTGACTTGTGCTTCATCAGCGTCATCTATAACCCTATTTTTCATATTAATCCCTGGCTTGACATCTCCCGCTATATCATCTACCAATCATGATGGGTAGAATTATACGTGGCCGACATGGTACCTGTCTGGCTCGATAATGTCTTTCTCTACGATGACCTTTTGATTCCACATATGCTGTGCCTCGAACTTGAATGGAATGATGTTCCCTTTAAAGTCTGCTTTGTACTGGACCATGTTGGAAACCCGAGGTATAACCTACTTTCTTCCCGCTTGCCTCATTACCCTTATAGGAGTGTAAGGATAGATTCATCTTAACCCGATCAACACTAAATGAGTGGTTTCTCTTGACCTGATGATGAACTCGCTGTTAGGGAACCATTCGAACATCCAATGTACCTTTTCGTCAGTCAAATTGATGAAGAAACACACCCAGCTCACAGCACTTCCAGGTTGCGCGAACCTATCAGGGATAAATATCATTCTTTTAGGATGATGGTAGGCTACGTAGTCATTCAATGGTCGTCGCAGAGGCTCCTGACGATATTCACCTCTCTGGAAATGTTCTAATAACCAAACCTGCAGGAACAGATTACAGCTCTCGAAGTGCCCATACCCCTACTTGTATCGATCTAGAGCTCGGTATATTTCGGCCAAGATCATGGGGATGATAGTGTAAATTTGTCCCTCAATTCCTTCCATTAGAGTCCTAGCGACCATGGCTAAGCGAGTGTGGATCTTCCCCCATTTCATTGGAAATATCAGCAACCCCAAGAAACAGGCAATGAACACAAAAACTCGGCGGTGTGTCCAACCCAAAGAAGTAACGGAAAGTTCATCACAGTGAAGGCGATATGACGTGTTCTCCCCATAACGTTCGTAAAGGAATTCAAGTGGTATGTATGACTCCTTCAGATAGAGTAACTCATCATTTTCCTTGAAACCCATCATTTTCAAAATATTGCGGGGAGTGCGATTTTCTGGTACTAATAAACCCGGACTATCCCATGGCAGCCTAGTGAAGCCTCCTATTTCCTCTAAGAGAGGGGTCATTTCTACATTACCAAAGCGAAAGACAACTCTTTTATCATCCCAAAACATAGTAGCGGCCTCAATCAATGCGTTATTTGGCCGAATGTCCAATAATCAAGGTAGATTTCCGAGGATCCTTTTCACATGATTCTTGTCACTAGGTGAGAGGATCTTCCACCAATCAAGCAGCAAAGGTGGGATGTTTTGAACTATGCCGAACCTGGGGACCTCGTGCCTCATTTTCTGTAACATAAATAGAGTTAGCCCTTTCCCCCTCCGGATCTGACTATTTACACATTAATGATCAACATACTGGCATGTTTTCTCCAAGTAATGCACATAACGTGATGGTGTCCATTGGGATTATAGAAATCCCGTCGGGTTTTGGACAAGGCTTATCTTAGTGGATTGTCACGCGGACAACGTTCTAACCCATACTAGGTTTGACATGATGCATGCACAGTTGAGATTGGAGAGAGGTTTCTAGAAGGGTCTAGGCTGGTACTCTCAAGTGGACAACTTGAGAGGGAAAGGCACGGAACCGTCGACTACACCGCTGATCGACTAGTTTACCACAAATAAGCCTTTCCAATTTAAAGGGTAATTTTGGAAGAGCGCGGACACTCATCAAGTGCCGCTATGGTATTAGTTGGGCACGAGTGAAATATGATGTGGAGTATGCTTTATGCAGCAATAATAACACGTTGTCAAGTATTTGCATGATAAATATGTGAAAGCAATAAACGCAGTATTAAGATAAAACATAAAGGACGTAAAAAGAAAGACAAAAGAAGAAGTTAGTTCGTGGAATATAGGGAATATAATAAAGTAAGCAAGGGAGTAGGGGTGGGAGAGACATGATATAGCTAATAAATAGCAGTTAGAGCAACTAAGGGTGAATAGGGAAGGGATGTGCATGTTATAACAAATTTAAGCAAATAAAGGTGAAGAAGGGAAGGGATGTGCATGTTATAACGGTTTTAAACAAGTAAAGGTGAACGGGAAAGGGATGTGCATGTAATAGCAAATCTAACAAATAAAGATGGAAAAGGAATGTGTGTTTTATAACAAAGAAAACTAATCAACATAAGCCAAGTTCATTATGGTAAGAGCCTAAGTGTAACTCCCCAGCAGAATCGCCATGCTGTCGCGCCCCGTTTTCTTGTGAAAGCGGGCTTCGACGCGTGACAACTCTTTTAAACAGGTATTAAAAGAGAAGAGTCACCACCTAACGATTTTTAAGGTGCGTTAGGGCACCTATTATGCAGATAACTCTATTTGACTAGTCAACGCCACCAAAGATCGGGTAAGGGCTCAAGTTACCTCAAAGAGGAGGTTCTAGGCACTCCTCGAGGTCCACAACTGTGGGTCCTGACCGAGCTTAAGATTATGTGGATTACGATTAAAATAGGTGATCAAGTAAACAAAGGGAATTCAGAAGTCAAAGAACTTTATTACAATATGATTAATACAGATCTTAGTGCGAATATAGGGATACGACTATTTAGATCTAATAACAACATATAAAGAGGAGTGGGGTCCTATGTTTTTTAGCCTAAAGGATCACCCTATGCAACATAAATAATACTTCATAACTCCCTCAAGATGGGGTGTTACTCATATTATTCAGCGGGCACAGACTATCATCTCATGCTACCCGATTGCTATGTTAAAGTTGTTACCTAAATGCGTTCTAATTCAATTATAGGTCGTACCCTATGCGTGCACTACCCGTCTCATACCTATGGTCCAGGGGGTATTGGACCATTACTTTGGATGGTTCTAGACCTCACTTAGGCTGCTCAGAAATGTCAAAACTAGGAGACATACAAAACACATTGGACTTCACATATAGGCAGTCAAGGCTCAAGTTTGCCTCCACATTTAAGCAACAAATGCACGCAAGACAAATTGTATGTTAAGCAGTTCAGAATTAAGAACTTAGATCCCTATAGACATGATTTCTATGTGACAAGGCATTAAGGCATGCAAGCAGTTTTAGAAACCAAGCGTCGCCTATAAACAGGATTGTACAGTTGTCGCATATTGATTGTTGAAATTGCAGATTTCCAGTTATTAACCTTGTTGTGTCTAGGTGACTTATGCAGTAAAGATTAATGAAAACCATTGGAATAAGCCTAGAATTACTCATGCTTTTGATAGTGGTCTAAGTGAACAATAAACAATATTGAGAGGGGCATCATTAACAGTTATTAAGGTGAACAATGGTATCCTATAGGTAGGATCTTTAATGATTAACACTTGAGAACCTGATTTTATTGTTAAACCTTATAGGCAAGTTTCCTAGGTGAATCATGCGATGCAGTGACAAATGAGGTGATCAAAGTCCTATAGGCATGATCTCTAGTGGATATGCTGCAGCAATGCAAATTAACGAAAAATTCAACGATGTTTATCTCCTATGGGCAGGTTTTCTAACAACATATAGCAACAAAGATATTGAGGCATTTGAGCTCATGCTTTGCTAATAATCAAGTAATGCAAGTGTGTGCTTTTTTCTAATAGCATGATTTCTACAGTGTGCATAGAGAATGAACAACATAAAGCAAATGCATCATTCAATCCTATAGGCATGTTATCCACCCATCGCATATTAACATTAGGATTTACCCCATCCCCTTTTACTAAGAAGCCCAATCGTTTATATAAAGGATATTATTACAGGCCCGATAATGAATAAAGTAACAATACCACATAAAAGTAGAGAGGCCTATAGTAGACCCAAATAAAATAACTAGATACCCAGCCTTACTGGGACTTCATTACTTCTGGCATAACATACTTTAGGCCTTAAATAAAGAACCATACGATCATAGATCCATAGGGGAGTTCAGACCTCTTTCAATGAGCCACAGTACCAAGTGTTGCACCACTTGGAACAACCAATATAGAACACAATACATGGTAGGGAAGTAGAGTATTAGGGATAGTTTTGGAGGTTAAAGGAATTACTAGGACCAAGCCCTATAGTGTCAGAGTTCACAAGGGCCTCAATTGGACCCCGAGCAGCACTCACACTAGGGATGCCAACAACAGAACCTATGTAGCCTTGGCTTTCAGCCGACTAAGTATAGGAATTTAAAATATCAGAGTAACAAGTAAGGAGAGTGGACATAAATCACCAGACTGAGCATACAACACAACTGGTCAAGTAGCCCAGTAAATTTAGCCAGCTTCACATAGCCAAAGTATCACATAGAAAACCATCATAGGAATTAGGAAAAGAAACAGGTTTTCAGACATACATAGGTTGGATGAAGTTGAATTGGTTGAAACCTAAGGGTCTAAATTAAGTTAAGTCTAACCTAATGCCATATTAATCAATACTTAGCCATGACGGAGGGATACACACATTGATAATCACAGAAAGGATAGAATAGCAAATGAACCAAGACATACTGAAAAAGTATTAGCGTGGGAGTAAAGTCCTAGTCAATAGAAAATAGAGTGTTTGTCTTTTAGAAAATCAGGATAGCATGAAATAAGTTTAGAGCATATTTTAGGGCAGCATTTTGTAGAGTTAGGGCTAATACACAAAGAGCATTCCAATATACACAGAACTCAGTACCAAAAGGTTCATTCAAGTAAAGGGTGATTTCCATAGAGTTAGGGTAATATCTAAACACAATATGCAGAAATTGGTAACTTAACAGCATACAATCACAATAGTCAAGCTCATGTTGAAGTGGACTGGTATTGAAGTCCAAAACTAAACATGTTAAGATGCTACAGGGTACATAACCCATCTCAGAAGACAAGAGATCACAGAGTGCAAATCATAGAGAAGCATAACACAAACAGTAGGTTATCTCACGCGTTTAATTAACACAGACTGACATTAAAATATTGAACATTATCATAGTTGAATCATGCTCATGCAAGTCCAAATACATATTGCAAAGGAAGGAGGTAAATTGAATATTGCAAGAGTTTAGACACTAACCAGTAGCAGAATAAAAGAATGAAGAGTGTAATTCAACCCCAAATCCCCAATGCTTCAGAGTTCACAAGAGCCTCGAGAATGGGCTCCGAGCAGTGCTTGCACCGGAGGAGGTTGTTCAATAATTTAGAGAGTGTTAGAGTGTAACAATGAGTGTGTGAGTGAGAGAAGAGAGTAGTGAAAACAGTAGCAGGGATCAGGATATTCAAAAGGTCTGTTCAAGGGGTTTTAGGGGAGAGGTTTATGTAGTAGAAACTTTAACACATAAAATAGGGAAACACGGTAAATTGAACACAGAATAAGGAAAATATGGCATGCCATAATCAATTAGAGTCAATTTAGGGCAAATAATACATAGAATAGGAAGTTCAGTAAATTAAACGGAGAATAAGGAAAAAGAACATGCAAATAACACTTAAAATAAGAGAATACAATAGATTGAACAAAGAATAAGGAAAATAGCATATGAAAATCAATTAAAGTCAGTCCTAGGGCAAATAAAAGTAAAAATAGGGAAATACGGTGGGTTAAAGAGAAATAAGGAAAATATCGGTCAAACACGAAAAAGGGAGGAGTATCAATCGAAAATCAGTAAAGAATAAAGGAAAATCTCGAACCCTAGTTCAAAAGGAAAGCACAGATGGTCGAAAATCTCACTGAATCGGACCATATAGCCTGATAGTGAGTGCATATAGACGAAATATCGTCTAAATCTCAAAGGTTGGAGGCTATGGAATTCGATTTGAGGTCTTGTACTTGCCAAAATTGGGGCAAGTACTATGTAACACCATAGTCTTGCAAATAATACTAAGGTAACACATAAAAGGCAAGAGAATCATGGAAGGAATCCATGATTGAGATGGATTCCGAGAAGATTGAAAGGGCGGCTAGGGTTTCGATGGGAGAGAGGGGAGAGGATTTTAGGGCGGCGGTTCAAGAGAGAATTGAGTTTAGGGTTGGGGGTTAAGATAATAAAAAGGGGGATTGATTGTGCGCCATTGATCTTAGAGATCAACGGCCAGGATTTTAAAAGAGCTGGGTCGGGTTAATGGATGGGTATAGGGTATTGGGTCTCTAGTGTTGAGCTTGGGGTAATTGGGGTGTTGGGCTAATGGTTTGGGCCAAAATTCGGTCCGTTAATTTTCCTGTTTTGGACCAGCTCCTGAAACCCTTGAAAATTAATTAAAAATAAATTATTAAAACTTCTAATAAATGGTAAAAATTTTATTTATTCTGTAAAACTGTTTTAAAAATAATAACTCAACCTCATAAAAATATAAAATGATACTTTGGTATAAATAATATAATAAACATAATTATTTGTAGAATATAGGCCATTATTATAAAATTAGATAAATAGCTTAAAAAATGCTAATGTAGTTATATGGAATGAAATAAAATATTTGAAACATATATTATAGGTTCAAAACAATTATTTTAGGCAACTAAGTCATCACAAAAATAATTTAAAGGATTTTATCTATAATTAGAATATAAGAAAAAAAATTAATTTAAAGCTCTAAAAATTATGGAAAAATTATAGAAAATGCTTGTATAGGTTTATAAATTAAATAATGATGCAAATATGCTATTTTGAAAATATATATGTATTTGAAAACTATGAGGGTAAAATTGGGTGTCAACATAGCCGTTGCTTGGATACTGGGTGCGGTTCCCCATCTCGAGAACTGGGTGAGGAGCCTGGTTTCGACGTCAACATACGCCGAGCGTGCATGGCACGATTTGTCAATGGGTCGGTGGGAGGCTCGTACTCATGGTAGGCCTTCTTCTTGGATTACCGATTTTCCTATCGTGCGAGCATTTTCTCAAGCATGAATTTACTTACTTTCTCCTTTTGTAGTTCTCGGAAAGGATGCGGCTATGAGACCCCCGTCCAATGATGAAGAAGCTTTATCGCCTATCTCAAAACCGGCGAAGGTGATTAAATGAAAAAGGGCCTCGAACACCGATGGTCAAAAATTCAAGAAAAGAGCAGCCCGTAAACCCAATGGGAACACAATCCCACTAACTATGGAGTCAGTCTAAAGACTAAGGGATGAAGAAAAAGAAGAAGAAGAAGAAGGTGATTCAGGGCTGGTGGCCCGTGCACGAGCTAGCACCGATATTCAGAAGACTTTGGAACCAGTGGGATTCGATACTGCTCCGTCTAGGCTCGACGAGGTCGAAGAGGAGTCTCCGGCCCAAGTTCCCGAGCTGAGGGGAACCAAAGATACTTTACCTCGGGGTGAAGAGACCATTGAATAGGTGGTGGATACTGATGCAGAAACCAGACTTGAAGCTCGTCGAGAGGGAGGCGGTGCCTTAATAAACCTACTTGGGGTAATACAGATCGAGGATTCCCCCTCGTTTCCTTAATTTTCCCAGTCGATGATACGTGACGCTCAAGCCGTGGAGACTTGTCACGGGGAGGGGGACCACAAAGAGGAAGATCCTTTCCGCGGTTATTTTGTCGGGGGTAGAAGATGTCACCGGTCGGAGTGATTTGGAGGCTCCGAAGAAGAGCTCGGGCGAGGCGGGAGTTTCTTGTCTTTTCAACGAAGCTCAACAGGCCCTGAATCGAGTAAGTTTATTTTCTCTTTGTCAATTTTCATATTTGTATTTTTCTTTCCTTGTATAATTCCTTCTTTCTATTTTTGTAGGCCTCTATGCTTCATCACGAGGTGTTTCTCCGATCCCGAGGGGAACTGAGCCGGTACGAAGCCAAATTTCGAGGGCTTACTGAGGAGAGAGATGCCTTTAAGCTTCTCAGTGAGCAGAGAGAAGGAGAAGAAGAAGGACTTCGGGCTGAGCTAGAAGCAACTCGGAAAGAACAAGTCGATTTGTCCGAGCGGGTAAAAAGAATTTTTTAAGTTAACGACACTGAATCGGGCGTGATGGCTAACAGTTCGATCCCACAGGTCCAGTAAAAGCTCAATGTGATCAGGCAGCTTCGTGTTGAAGTGGACGTAGTGAAAGCGGAGGCCGAGGAGTGGAAAAAGAACATGGACCGCCTTGCCTCAGAAAAGGAGGCTGCCCAGCCTCAACTAGCCTCGGCTGAGACCCAACTCCGAGTCTTGAAAGAGAAAGCCTTGGTGCAAGCTAAAACAATCGAGGAGATCCAATCTCGGTTGGGCTCAGCAACTTCTGATCGAGAGAGACTGGCCACAGAACTTGCAAAGGCCAAATCGGAGGTCGAAATAGCCACGGCTAATGCTGATGCAATGATGGCTGTCTACTGGTCTGATTCTAAAGCTAGAGGTTGCCGAGGCTATTCAGGCTCGAGCAAACTGGGTTGCTGAGCATGCTAAATGCCAGCCTCAGAGGGAGACTCTCAAGGAGATCCATGCTCGTGGCTTCGATCTTACAGCCGAGATCGAGAATGCTAAGGAGCTTGAAGCCGAAGTCAGAGTGTTGGCCTTTTCTAATGATGATGATACCGGGAGTATGAGTGGATCCGAAGGCAAAGGAGGCCTCGAAGGCGAAGATGCTGCTCCCGAAGAGGACTAAGTCCTTTAGTATTTTTTGTGTTTCTTTTAAGATCATTTCGGTCTTTTGTAGAAAAACTTGATCGGGCCATGCTGCCCTTGTAAATGATTTTTGAAACATATATAAAACACTTTCTTCCTTTCCGCCTTATAAATTTATGAAGTTGTATTCTAAGATCCGAGATTCAAACAATTTGATGGGAACTGAATTAGTATAGCCCTTAGACTTTATGGTCGAGTGAGTGCTTGCTCAAACTTGAAGTAAGGTAACCCTTAGGTTTTTTATCTGAGTGAGGAAGGTATCTCGAACTCGAGACAAAAGACAACCCTTAGGCTTTTGTAAAAAGATTGTTTAAGGCTTTGTCCCCTTTTCGGCTTGAAAGAGTTTCTTTTCATTTGTATTTGCGAAACTTGTAATGCCTTGGCATGAAATAAGGAATTGTTCGAGAGTTCGAACAATTTTGTACTCATTAGAGTTTTTGAGGCTTCGGTATTTATTGAAGCCTTTTATGATTTTGTCGGGGGTAGCCTTTTTAACCGGTTCATGAAAGATTTCGAAGGCCTGTTTTGTTACGAAATTTGAACGTCTCCGATCCGTGTTAATTCTGTCGTAGCATCTTTAATTTGGGATTTGCCTCTTAGGCTTATTTTCCCATTTTACTTCGGGCTTGTCCGAAGTGACAGTCCTCGAGTGGGGTGGCCATGGCCTATAAAATCGAGGGTTGCCTAAGAGGTCTTATGATCTTCGGAGTTTATATAATTCGATCTTGTTGATTTTTCGGACGGCAGTCCCCGAGCGTGGGGGTAATTATCTGAACCCTGATTATAGTTGGCCCTTAAGCCTGTTTACATAATAGGTCGAGAGTATGGGACTGTAAAGGAAAATACTTCTCTTTATAAATGATTACACATGTGTATATGTTTTGTGCCAGGGCTCGAGCAAACTATACGGGCACAGTTCGTTTAACCGTTTGGCCCTTACAATTTTTTCCTATCGAGACCCTTATGCCGTGAAGTAACTTTCCTCATATCAAAGTTGACATTCGAGGGCAATGCCCCCCAGTGTTCGAGGTTGATTGTAAAGAAACCTCATATGCTGTTGAATTATTCTATGTTAGCACGATCAATGGTTGCCTTATTAAAAACCTCGTCAGAAAACCCATTTGGGACAAAATCGGTCTAAGGGAAAAAGAGTGCAACACGTGCTTTCAGACCTAAAGGCTTCGTGTCGAAGAATCCCTTACTGTTCCTGGTCGAACACCTGCAAGGAATAGTTTTAAAATATAAATGAAAACGAAAAGGTCCGTACCTTAGCAGTAGTATCGTTTTAGGTGCGATACGTTCCAATTGTTTGGCAGTTGTTCACCATTTATCGTGCCGAGCTTGTAGGATCCTTTTCCGACAATTTCGAGAACTTGGTACGGTCCTTCCCAGTTCGGACCCAGTTTTCCTTCATCCGAATTTCGGGTGTTGAGGATGACTTTTCTTAGCACCAAGTCCCCGATGTTAAAATGTCGAAGATTAGCTCTTCGATTGTAGTATCTTTCGATCCGCTGTTTTTGGGCGGCCAATCGGACGAGAGCGGCTTCGCGTCTTCTGTCCAACAGTTCTAAGCTCGTATGCATGGCTTCGTTATTTGACTCCTCTGTTGCATATCGAAACCTGATGCTAGGTTCTTTGACCTCGACCGAGATCAGAGCTTCGGCGCCGTAAACTAACGAGAATGATGTTGCTCCGGTACTGGATTTCGATGTTGTGCGGTATGCCCATAGAACCTCGAGTAGTATTTCTCTCCATTTTCCTTTGCCGTTGGTCAATCTCTTCTTAAGATTTTGGATGATGGTTTTGTTGGTCGATTCGGTTTGTCTGTTCCCGCTGGGATGATAAGGTGTTGATAGGATCCTTTTGATCTTGTGATCCTCGAGAAATTTAGCTACTTTGCTGCCGATGAATTGTTTTCCATTATCACATACAATCTCGGAGGGCATCCCGAATCAACATATGATGTGGTCCCAAATGAAGTCTATGACTTATTCTTCTCTGACTTTCTCAAAAGCCTGTGCTTCAACCCATTTAGAGAAATAATCAGTCATAAATAAAATAAACTGAACTTTACCTGGGGCCGACGGGAGAGGGCCAACGATGTCCATTCCCCATTTCATGAAGGGCCATAGGGAGAGGACCAAGTGGAGTAGTTCCCAGGTTGATGAATCATGGGCGCATGCCTTTGGCATTTGTCGCATTTCCGAAAGAACTCCCTTGCATCCTTCTCCATATCGATCCAATAGTACCCTGCTCTGATTACTTTGTGGACCAGTGATTCAGCACCGAAATGATTTCCATAAGTGCCCTCGTGAATTTCTCGTAGGATGTAGTCAGTATCTCTTGGTCCTAAACATATTGCCAACGGTCCATCGAATGTCCTTCTAAACAACATTCCGTCTTCGGAAAAAGTGAACCGTGCTGCCGTTGTGCGCAGAGTTCTCGATTCTTTTGGATCCGATGTAAGTTTCCCATTCTTTAAGTACTCTATGTACTTGTTTCTCCAATCCCAGGTTAAACTCGTGGAGTTTATCTCGGCATGCCCTTCTTCGATTACCAATCTCATGAGTTGTACGACTGTTCCCGAGTTGAGTTCGTTGTCCTCGATCGACGAACCTAAGTTTGCAAGAGTGTCAGCCTCGCTGTTCTACTCTCGAGGTACATGTTGCAAGGTCCATTCCTTAAATTGATGTAGAGTCACCTGTAGTTTATCTAGGTACCTCTGCATTCGGTCTTCTCGGACTTCAAAAGTCCCGTTAACTTGGTTTACCACAAGGAGGGAATCACACTTAGCTTTTATAACCTCTGCTCCCAAGCTTTTAGCTAGTTTGAGACCTGCAATCATGGCCTCATACTCGGCCTCATTGTTAGTCAATTTTGTAGTTTTGATAGACTGTCTTACTACATTACCTATGGGTGATTTTAGCACGATGCCTAGTCCGGACCCCTTCGTGTTTGAAGCACCGTCCGTAAAGAGGGTCCACACTCCCGAAGATGTACCCGATTTTATCAGTAGTTCTTTTTCAACCTCGGGTACAAGGGCGGTGTAAAGTCAGCCACAAAGTCTGCTAAGATTTGAGACTTGATGGCGATTCGGGGTCGATACTCAATATCATACCTGCTGATTTCTACGACCCATTGGGCCAATCGACCGAAAAGCTCGGATTTATGCAAAACATTTCGAAGAGGATAAGTTGTTATAATACATATTGGATGACATTGGAAATACAGTTTTAGTTTCCTAGAGGCGCTTATTAAAGCAAGCGCTAATTTTTCTAAGTGTGGATATCTAGTTTCGGCCTCACCCAAGGTTCGACTAACATAATAGACAGGGAATTGCATACCTTATTCTTCTTGGACCAATACTCCACTTACTGCTATCTCTGAGACTGCCAAGTACAGGTAAAGTTGTTCGTCCACTTTCGGGGTGTGAAGCAGCGGCGGGCTCGATAAATACCGCTTTAGTTCCTCTAAGGCCTACTGGCATTCTGGAGTCCATGCAAAATTGCTCTTCTTCTTAAGTAGCGAGAATAATCGGTGGCTCATATATAAGGATCTTGAAATGAATCGTCCTAGGGCGGCTTTCTGCCCCGTCAGCCTCTGCACAACCTTTATATTATCCACTATCGTGTTATCATCGATAACTTTGATTTTATCGAGGTTGATCTCGATTCCCTAGCTGAACACCATGAAACCAAGAAACTTGACTGAGCCAACTGCGAATGCACAATTTTTGGGGTTGAGCTTCATATTGTACTTCCTTAATAGATCAAAAGTTTCTTGCAAATGCCTTAAATGGTCATCTGCTCGCACGGACTTAATTAACATGTCATCAATATAAACTTCCATTGATTTTCCTATTTGTTCATCGAACATTTGGTTTACTAGGCGTTGATAAGTTGCACCAACATTTTTTAGACCGAATGTCATTACATTATAACAGTAGGTACCGTAATTAGTGGTAAACGAGGTCTTTTCCTGATCCTCCGGGTTCATCTGTATCTGGTTGTACCCGGAGTAGGCATCGAAAAAACTGAGAGTCTCGTGGCCGGCCGTGGCATCGATCATACGATCGATATTTGGCAAAGGAAAAGAATCCTTGGAGCATGCTTTATTCAGGTCTTTATAATCTATACACATTCTAAGTTTGTTTCCCTTCTTAGGGACTATCACTACGTTTGCTAACCATTCAGGATACTTTACTTCCCGAATGGATCCTATTTTGAGAAGTTTTGTTACCTCGTCCTTGATGAAGGCACGTTTGACCTCGGACTGGGGCCTTCTTTTTTGCTTTACCGAGCAGAAATTAGGGTCCAGGCTTAGTTTGTGAGTGGTAATTTTTGGTGGAATCCCTATCATATCGAGATGGGACCAAGCAAAGTAATCCATGTTAGCTTTAAGGAAATGAATAAGTTTTTTCCTGAGCTCGGGGGTTAGCCCCTTGCCCAGGTATACCTTTCGTTCGAGTTGTTGCTTGGCCAATGCAATTTGTTCCAGCTCTTCGACCGTTGACTTGGTGACGTCGGAGTTATCGGGAACTACGAAGGATCGATGGATCCAGTAGTCATCATCTTCGCCGATCCCTTGCTCCTGCAATTGGGTTGAGGCCGGTATCTGTGGTTGCTATTTGGCCTCATATTTTCCCTTCGATCCTTTCGTTGATGAGAGTGCCGATACTGGTATCACTTCATCGACTAAAAACATTTCCTTGGCGGCGGGTTGCTCCACGTACACTGTTTTGATTCCCTCCGACGTTGGGAACTTCAGAACTTAGTGAAGGGTCGAGGGCATTACCTTCATGTTATGGATCCAAGGCCTTCCGAGCAGGGCGTTGTACCTCATGTCACGATCGATCACATGGAACTTTGTTTCTTGGATGGTCCCGGCCACGTTCATTGGCAAAAGTAATTTCATCCTTGGTGGTTTTGCTTGCCATGTTGAAGCCGTTAAGTACTCGGGCTGCAGTCACAATTTGATCTTGTACGCCGAGCTGTTCTATGACCCTCGACCGAATAATATTGGCCGATCTACCTGGATCAATCAAAACACGTTTAACTTGAATTTTATTCATAAGGACAGATATTACCAGTGCGTCGTTGTGGGGTTTTAATATCCCCTTTGCATCCTCGTCAATGAAATATAAGGTCCCCTCCGATACGTAATCTCGAGTCCGCTTTTCCCTCGTGATCGATACCTTGGTGCGTTTGAATACGGGCCCCTGAGGAATATCAGCCTCTCCAACTATCATGTGGATCATGTTCTACATCTCTTCTTGCTCATTCTGTCTGTTTGAATATCTGTTCTTGAAATGGTTTTTAGCCCAATCACTTAAGAATTCTCGAAGATGCCCTTCGTTGAACAAAAGGGCTACCTCCTCCCTCAGCTGTCTGCAATCTTGTGTTCTATGACCATGGGTTCCATGATATTTGCACATTTGATTAGGATTTCTCTGGTCCGGATTTGTCTGTAGAAGTCGGGGCCACCTGGTGTCTTTGATGCGCCCAATGGCCGATACAATAGCTGATGCATTAATGTTGAAGTTGTATTCCGATAGTCGTGGGTGCTTCTTTGGGTTCGAAATTTCTATCGAAACCTCTTTTACTCATGAGCCCTCGAGAGCTCTGTCCTCGACCATTTATTCTATCAGTTCGACAGGGGTTGTGTCCAGGGCCGCTATTTCTCTGATCTCCACCGTAAGGCTGATATCTATCTCTGTTTGACCGTGGTTCCCGATCAATATCCATTTTAACTATGTGGATGATCCTGTTTGGATAAACAGACCTGGAAGGAGTCCCCAACTGGTCATCCTCGACCCTAATCTTTGACTGGTACTGATTATGCACGTCGGCCCAGGTTACGATTCGATATTCGATCAAGTTCTACTTTAACTGTTGTGAGGCTACCGAACTTCATATGTTTAGGCCTTGAGTGAAAGCCTGAACGGACCAATCATCGGCGACTGGGGGCAGATCCATGCACTCCATTTGGAACTGAGATACAAAATCTCTGAGCATCTCGTTGTCTTACTGTTTTACTTTGAATAGGTCATTCTTTCTACTCTCGACCTTTATCGCTCCGGCGTGCACTTTGACGAAGGAATCTACGAGCATGGCAAAAGAATCAATGGAGTTAGGCGGTAAATTATGGTACCATATCATCGTCCCCTTTGATAAAGTTTCTCCGAATTTCTTCAGCAGTATAGACTCAATCTCATCGTCCTCTAGGTCATTCCCCTTTATTACGCATGTGTAAGAAGTGACATGCTCGTTGGGGTTGGTAGTTCCATTATACTTGGGAATTTCTAGCATGCAAAATTTTTTCGGAATAGGCTTAGGAGCTGCGCTCGGGGGGAATGGATTTTGTACGATCTTCTTTGAATTCAAACCCTTCAAAATCAGTGGTGCTCCCGGAATTTGATCAAATCGGGAGTTATATGTTTCCACTTTTTTGTCATTCGCTTCAATCTTCTTCTCCACCGATTCGATTCGCTTTGTCAGCTTCTCGAACATTTTCAAGATAGCGGGGTCGGTTCTTGACTCATTCCTATTTGACCTCCCCAGTGCTGGTTCGACCCTGTGAACAATTTCCTGTGATGGCTCGGGTTCGACCCTACTCGGCGCGTGGTTTTGATTTTGAAGTTGTGTCTATAGCAGCTTGTTGAGCCTGAAGCTTTTCGAATATTATTCGAAGGCTGATTCTGCCTTCTTCGTCGCCCTGTGAGTTCTGACCGGCTGATCGAACGCTTCTACGGACGCTGTTTTCTGGGTCGATGTCTAGATTTGCATTCAGGGCAACATGGGAACAGACGTCGATGGGGTATGCAACTGGTACTCCCTCGGAGTCAATTGGAAGCACTTCATTTCCTGGGGAGGCTACGTTGTCGTTTTCGCCATGAACACCAAGGCCGTTGTCGATGTGTGTGGGTACTGCTTGAGAGTTTGACATGCTGATCATGAAATCAAAAATGCTTACAAGAATAATTGTAAAGTAGTGTGTGTTAAGAAAATTAGCACTAGACAATCACTATTGTCCTTAGCCCCACGGTGGGCGCCAGATTGTTTACCCTAAAAGCAGATAACAATTGAATTTATATGTGGTTTTAAGGACACATGATTTTACTTAGCATAAACTGAGAAAATATGCAAACTGATATTGAAATTGACTGTAAAAAAAAAAAAGCAAACCAAATGAGATATGTAGCTTGGGCCCTCGAACCAAATGAAACAACAAAGGAAATATAAGCGAAGTAACAGAGTATTGAGAACCTTGAGAAAAGTATATTATATTGCTTTTTTACTGTCTGAGGTCCCTTTTACAAATGATCAGACCCCCTTTATATAGTAGGAGAGTCCTACTCTTGATACAATTCTAAATATAGTAAGGACTCTCATGATGGGCTAATTAATCGGTCTCTTCTTGATACGTGCCGTGATTTTCGCCGAGATTCTCTCCCTAATTGCGACTGTAACGGCTTTTTGTTTCTTGGCTCGATCTTGATCCTGGCCGATCTTGATCTTGGCCGATCTCGATCTTGATCGGTCTCTGAGTCTTCGAGCTCAATCTTGACCGACCTCGATCTTGTTCGGTCTCTGGGTCTCGAGCTCAACAACATATTCTTCGTACCATGGCTCGATATTACAATGATGAACCTTGAACCATCATGTTCCAATCTCAATTAATCATACGAAGGGCAAAACTCGGTTTTGACCGTATACAAGCTCCAAAGTTGAAAATGAAATGCCACTCCTGCCAAGAGCTTTAGCTAATTTATCATTGTTATTAAATAGAGTAACAAAATATTTTATGTAAATTATCTTATTAATAATTTTAAATGATTTTCAAATATCTATTGATCGTCTGAAGATAGACTCCAACATAAGAGTATCTTTTAATAATAAAACTAAAATTGCACTCCAACATTTAGCGGAGAACAAATAAATATACATATTGATACGGATTATTCATATATTTAATTTTGATTTACAAAAAAAATAAAATAGAATAGTCGACTGTTGTAAGTAGCTCCTAAAGGCATTAGTCTATACTATATATAAAATCAACATGTTGAATTTAAATACAGAAATGTGACATTTAAAGTAACGTCAACAACAACACTAAATAGTTGTTGGGCCCGGACACAGCTCGGGCATGCCTTCACTAGTATAAAATAAATTGCACTAAACACCCGTAACTCTTAATGACTAGGCGCAAAGATGCCTCCTTGTTGCAAAGACACTTTAGTCCCCTATGTTTATGAAAATCCGACACATATTAATATATAATATTTTTCATTATACAAAGTACTAATTTTTTATAGCTTGTTTAAAAGTTTCATTCACACAATTTTATTGAAAAGGAGATTAACATATTTTGAAGTGGTTCTGCCTATGAGTCAACAGAGTCGTCTAACCCCTTGAAACCAACGAGTTAACTTAAGCAACGCATTTACCAACAAAAATAAAATAAAAATTAAGCAATGCTAAAAAGTTATGATTTTAAATCTATATCTATTTAAATTTATATTTATAAATATCTATATCTATATAATATTAAAAATACGAAGAATCTTAGTGAAATACAGAGGCGGAGCCAGAATTTGAAACTTATGGGTTCGAGATTCTAGTTCTTTTAAGTTACTGGGTTCTATAATAATAATTTATACATATTCCATGAATTTTTCAAGACAAATACAGAGTCTGCACAAAAGCTACTGAGTTCGGCTGAACCCATAAGCAGGAGGCTAGCTCCGCCCCGGTGAAATGCCATTTGTTTTTTTATCCCTTTAAATTTGAGGATATACTCGTACCAAAAATATAAAATAAATTGCACTAAACACCCGTAACTCTTAACGAATAGGTGCAACGATGCCTCCTTATTGCAAAGACACTTTAGTCCCCTGTGTTTATGAAAATCCGACACGTATTAATTTGTGTAATATTTTTCATTATACAAAGTACTGATTTTTTATAGCTTATTTAAAAGTTTCATTTATACAATTTTATTGAAAAGGAGAATAAACATATGTTGAAGTGGTTCTGCCTATCAGTCAACAGAGTCATCTAACCCTTGAAACCAACGAGTTAACTTAAGCAACGCATTTACCAACCAAAAAAATAAATAAATAAAAAATTAGGCAATACTAAAAAATTATGATTTTAAATCTATATCTATTTATATTATATCTATATCTATCAATATCTATATCTATACAATATTAAAAATACGAAGGATCATAGTGAAATGCAGAGGCGGAGCCAGAATTTAAAGCTTATGGGTTCAAGATTCTAGTTCTTTTAAGTTACTGGGTTCTATAATAATAATTTATACATATTCCATGAATTTTTCAAGACAAATACAGAGTTTGCACAAAAACTACTAAGTTCGGCCGAATCCGTAAGCAGAAGGCTAGCTTCACCCCGGTGAAATGCCATTTGTTTTTTTACCCCTTTAAATTTGAGGATATACTTGTACCAAAAATATAAAATAAATTGCACTAAACACCCGTAACTCTAACGAATAGGTGCAACGATGCCTCCTTATCGCAAAGACAGTTTAGTCCCATGTGTTTATGAAAATCCGACACATATTAATTTGTGTAATATTTTTCATTATACAAAGTACTAAGTTTTAAAAAAATAGCGTATTTAAAAGTTTCATTTACACAATTTTATTGAAAAGGAGATTAAACATATTTTGAAGTGGTTCTGCCTATGAGTCAACATAGTCGTCTAACCCCTTGAAACCAACGAGTTAACTTAAGCAACACATTTACCAACCTAAAAATAAATAAAAATAAAATTAGGCAATGCTAAAAAATTATGATTTTAAATCTATATCTATCAATATCTTTATCTATATAACATTAAAAACACGAATGATCTTAGTGAAATGCCGTTTATTTTTTACCCCTTTAAAATAAAATTTATATTGACACAATAGTTATTTTATTATTTTTCTAATATTTATAACTTTAAACCAATTAAAACTTTTCTTATTGAAATTATCCTTATCTGAATTACTACAAAGGAGAATTTTAATATTTATGATATCAAAATCAATGAAAATTTACCTTATACAGACCAAATAATTTGTTTATAATTTGTATTTTTATTTTTTATATGTACATACACATTAGGAATGTGCATATTATAATTTTATAAAGGATTTCAAAATTTCATTCAATATACACTTTTCTCTCAAATTTAATATTTAAACTATTTTATATAAATAATTTATATAATTATTTTCTTGAAAAATATACTTATGTCATCAAAGTGTAATCCATTTTTACTATAATTTCTTTCATGTCAATTTTGCTAATAGTTAGAGATTTAAAATCAACTAAAATTTATTTATTGATTTTTTATATAATATTAATAACTACACTCAATGATTATTTCAACCAGCAAATATCATATACTAGACAAATAATAATATATGTGAGATTATACTGGGGATATTGTTGTTGTTGTTGATGAGTAGAACTTACTCAATAATTGTGAAATATCATACACTTAATAATTATGTTTTATTAACGTTTGCAATCTCGAAGCAATAAGGATGAAACAGTAGAAGTTACAATATATTTTAAATGAATTATGATTAATTAGTTTTTTTTCTTTTTAAAAACATTCCAATAAATGATAGCTCTCCAAATTTTTCTATATATTAAGTTATTTGTTGTAAATTATTAACTCGATAATAGTTATTTTTAAAGTTTATATTAATTATCATTTATCAATTTTAGGAGCTATACGCCAAGCATTCCTAAATCTAAGACCAAAAGATTCAGATTTTTAATTTGTAGTATTTGACAAATCATCGTGATTAAAATATTTTACTTGTTTCGCTATTTGACGATAGTTTTTATAAGATATTCTTATAAAACTCCGAGGACTTTCATCAGAAATAATTTCATCATTTATTTAACTAGCTAAATGAGATTTGTTTTAGAGTTCAAACATATTGTTCAACACTTAAATATTCTTTTAAAAAACTATTTATTCATTGATATGGGGAACACGCACATACCCTAAAACTAGTAATCATTTAAAAGAACAAACTGAGGTGATACTACTAATTAACTCCTCTTTTTTATTTTTTGTTTCTTATTCGGTGTCCGATGATCACTTTGAGACTCGATCAATTTGGATTATTATCGAAAAGTCCCATTTTAAGGATAAAACGTTCTCATACCAGTAATGACTAAATAACTAGAGTTTGAACCTGAGGCATTTAATTAAGATTGAATGAGTATTTGCCATGCCATTACAAACTCTGCCGGTTACTAAATTAACTACTGAAAAGTATATGCATGGACAGAATAACAAATGCCGATGTATGTATTCATAGCTTAAAAGTAGATGATGATGCATGGAATCGTCGAACACTTTTTTTTGGGGGGACTCTAGATTTTGTAGTTTGTATGCCTGCTGAGGAAAGAATAGTTAAGAGTGAAAAAGGTAGTTAAATGACTATCTGGGAAAACTTGGAATGAAGTAGAGACCATATCAATTACACTTCAATTGATTTCGACCTTTAGATCTAACGAAATAATCATATAAAAAAGTCAAAATAAGTGGATATTACCTATTCCTCCTGTTTTAATTTTTTTTGGTTTTAAAAATTCAATTTATTTTTAAATACTCTACTATATTTTAGAAAAATAAAAATTATTTATTTTCTTTGTCTCATTTTCTATTGCAATATTTATTTCATGTTTAGTCTATCTAAAAAACAATGTTACACTTTTATATCTTGAAACTTTTTAACCTTAAACTTTAGATTTATCCTTAGTGACATGCCCTTCTAGTTATAGAAATATTTCAGTTTGCATAATCTAATGATAATTTTGGAGTATACCAAAAACAAACCTTGTTATTAAAGAATGTGCTCAGTCAAACTACACCATATAAAATGAAACAAATACTTTTATTTTTTTAAAAACCATTACTCTTACTGCTCTAATTAGTAGAGTATTATTTACGTGAAATATTTAATAGAGAGATAAATATATAATTTAGATAAATCTTTTCTAATAAAAGGTATTATTTTTCAGTGTCAATTTATACGATGCACTTTTTTTTGTTATGTCCTAAAAATGATACTTAATTATATTTAAAAATCATCAAATTTATTTATTTAATCTTATTTCAATAATTTATAATTACATAAATATTTATAATTAATTTTAAAAAAAAATTCTTTCTTAAATTATGTATCCAATCAAACACCCACATAAATTGGCATGAAAGGAGACTTTTAAAGAACATATAAAGATCTTTAAATTAAAAACACATAGTAATAGGATCCTAAAGGAATGTAGTTATTAAATTCATGGACACGTGACTCCAGACTTTGTAAGTATATAGTGTGTGGGGAAGTTATACTTTAAATGGATAAGAACGAGAGACGTGAAGCTACCCAATAAGTAACAAAAGACAACTTGTCAGTTCCAAGAGCTATCCTTTATTTTCCAAAAAAGAAAAATACACAAAGCAACAAAATACAGCCTTAAATTCTTATAGGTATGGCGACAGGAAAATTTTACAGCGGTGATCATCGAACTTGTTGCTTATCGCCGAACTTGTTGCTTCTGCTATGGCGACTGGAGAATCAGACGATTCATCACTGTTAGTCAATCTATTCTATTCATTTGGTGATGAGGATATGGACTAGGGTCCTTAAAGGTTACGCAACTCCATATATTTTATGGTAATCTTCCAAGTTTCTAATTTTTAATTTTTTTCATTGCCCTTATCTTTTGGCCTGGTGCTTGTTGTATGTGCCGAGTATACATGTTTGATGATTGTGTTCATATGTGCCTATTATGTATTTATAGGATAATGTTGGAAGAATGTGCCTTTTTGTACTGAATATTGTTTGGAAATTGTAAAAGTAGTTCAGACTGATTGTACCAACATAAAATAGATACTAGAATCGTAGTTGTGATCATTGACGAATCCATAACTTAAATTTGTTGGGTTAAATCTTTATGTTCCGCCGTTAAACCCATTGCACTTTAAAGTTATGTGATCAATTTTTTAATATTTAGTGCAATTTTGATGATTTTTTAGATATGTATATCTGAGAACTGTATTAAAATTATTGGGTTCAATTGAACCTATAGCTTGTCACGCATCCAAGGGTGTGGCCTGCTGGTCAATTAAATGCGTTAGAACCATGAGATTTCAGGTTTACTTCCGAATTGAGACAAAAATACTAGATGATTTCTTCCCATTTATTTAAGTCTTGATGGATAGAGTTACCTCGTATATATTGTTGCCGGGAGATAGCAGTTATCCCGTGGAATTAATCGATATGCGTGCAAGCTGGACTGAACTTCACGATTATCAAAAAAAAAAGATTGCACTCAATCCTGGTTGCGGTCAAGACACCACATTTGAGACTAAAAGAGTATAGGAAGGAAATTAGAGAGTGATCTAAAATCGTGATCATGAGACCAATGGACCAAAATCCTAATCATCAGTTAACGGTCCTATTCATTGGGTTCTAGGTTACACTCACGCCCTTAAACAATGACCCTCGAATATGCTATCACAATGGCAAGAAGTGGCACATTATCCCTTGGCATTGGTGTTGGTGGACTTAAAAAGCAATGTGCAAAGTGTGACAATGCAAATGTTTTCTATCTCTAGTGTGTCGGTGTCACGATCCAAAATCCCAACCTGTCGTGATGACGCCTATCTCGATACTAGGCAAGCCGATAAATTCAATAAACCAAAACTTCTCTTTAAGGTTGAAATTATTAGATTTAAATACAATACAAACGCTCCCCAAAACCTGGTGTCACTGAGTACATGAGCATCTAATATGAATACAAGTCTGAAAAATATAGTCTATAATAGTCTGAGACCAAATACAGTAAACAAAGAGATAGAGAAGGAGAGACAAGGTTTGCGGAACACGACAGCTACCTCAAAATCTCCTGAAAATCAACCGTGCGAAAGGATCAACACCCGCTATGTCCGGGAACACCTGGATCTGCACACGAAGTGCAGGGTGTAATTCGAGCTACACAGTTATGGTTCATTTTTAGTAATTCCAGCAAAGAATAGACATGCTATCAAATCTGACAGTTTAATGTCAAATCAATTTTTATACAGTTCCTGTTCATGTAATCCGTATATCAACAATCTTTCAGAGATTTCACAACAATGACAGATAGCAACTAAGTGCAACAACAAATGGAAATCAAGTACAACCTCTTAGGACAACAATCACTCACTGGGCTCCCAGCCCTCATCACTCCCTAGCATCCCAGCCCTCATCACTCACTCTCAATGAGTACTCGCGCTCACTGGGGGTGTACAGACTCTGGAGGGGCTCCTACAGCCCAAGCGCTATAATATGCACGGACAACTCACGTGCCATAATACAAATATCTGGATCCGCACGGCCAACTCACGTGTTGCACGACCAACTCACGTGCTATAGTATAATATAAGGATTCGCACGGCCAACTCACGTGTTGCACGACTAACTCACGTGCTATAGTATAATATAAGAATCTGCACGGTCAACTCACGTGCTATAGTATCAATGTCTCACAATCAGGCCCTCCGCCTCACTCAGTCATAAATCACTCCAGTCTCTCGGGCTCTTAATAATCATGAAATCAGCCCAAACAACAATGATATGATGTATCAATAATAACAACAGAGACTGAGATAAAATGTGCAAGTAAAAGTTGAGGTTGAGTAGCACCCAAGGGTGTGGCCTAGTGGTCAATGAAGTGGGTGAGAACCTTGAGGTCTCAAGTTCAAATCCCAGCGGAGGCAAATACTAGGTGATTTCTTCCGTTCTATCCAAGCCTTGGTGGATAGAGTTACCTGGTACCTGTTGCTGGTGAGAGGTGGCAGATATCCCGTCGAATTAGTCGAGGTGCGCGCAAGCTGGCCCAGACACAACTGTTATCCAAAAACAAAGGTGAGGCTCAGTACATATATCATTTAGCAGGCAATTCAGCATGTACGCGACCTCTGTGGGTCCCAACAGTACTATCACATAGTCTAAGCATGATTTCTAACATGATTTACAGTCAAATTTTATCAACACATAGAGAGCATATAACTAACAACAAATTATTTCAACTTTACAGTTTTTCGAGACAGACCAAGTCACAATCCCCTCGGTGCATGCCCACACTCCCGTCACCTAGCATGTGTGTCACCTCCAAAATAATCACATGATACCAAAATCCGGGGTTTAATACCCTCAGGACCAGATTTAAAACTGTTACTTACCTCAGAGCGTGAAATTCTTTACTCTGCTATGCCTTTGCCTCGCAAATCGGCCTCCGAATACCTCGAATCTAGTCACAAATAATTCGTTTCAGTCAATAAAGTTTATTGGAATTAATTCTATAAGAAAATGCTAATTTTCCTTAAAAATCTGAATTTTAGCTCAAAAATCGCTCGTGGGGCCCACGTCTCGGAACTCGACAAAAGTTATAAAATCCGAAATTCCATTCCACCACGAGTCTACCCATACCAATTTTACCAAAATCTGACCTCAACTCAACCCTCAAATCTACAAATCTTATTTCCAAATTTCTAAGTTCCAATCTCCGATTTACACCTCAAAATCATGTAATCTAGTTGGATTATTCAATGCTAATTCAATATTATGGAGTAGAAATGATCACAAGGGACTTACCTCAAGTTTTCCTTGAAAATATATCAAAAATCTCCTCTCCTCAAGCTCCAATTTGTCAAAAATGGCGAATGGGACGAAGTCCCTATTTTTATAATTCTGCCCAGACAACCTCGGTTTTGCCTCGATGTTGGCCTTCGATCGAGGTCCTCGATCCTAGGCCTCGATCCTGGGCCTCGATCCTGGCCCTCGATCCTGGTCCTCGATCCTAGGCCTCGATCCGGGCTCTCGATCCTGGGCCTCGATCCTAGCCCTCGATCCTGGGCCTCGATCGTGGCTTCGACCCTGCCTTCGACCGTGGCCCTTGACCTTGGGCTCGATCATGGCTTCGATCGTGGCCCTCGACCTTGGGCTCGATTTGGGCTCGATTCTGGCAGGTTCTGGGCTCGATTCTAAGAGATTTCTGGGCTCGAATCTCGCAGAAGCAATTTCCAACAGAAGGAAATTGTAGCAACTGTTGTATTTCAAGTTTTTGATCCGTTAACCATCCGAAACTCACCCAAGGCCCTCGGGACCTCAACCAAATATACCAACAAGTCCCAAAACATCATACGAACTTAGTCGAATCCTCAAATCACCTCAAACAACGCTAAAACAATGAATTACACCCCAATTCAAGCTATTGAACTTTGAAATTTCTAATTTTTACAAATAACGCCGAAACCTATCAAATCACGTCCGATTGACCTCAAATTTTTCACACAAGTCATAAATGACATAACATACCTATTAAAATGTTCAGAATCAGATTTCGACCCCGATATCAAAAAGTCAACCCCTCGGTCAAACTTCCCAAAAATTCAACTTTCGGCATTTCAAGTCTAATTCCTCTATGAACCTCCAAAAATTCTTTCGGACACGCTCCTAAGTCCAAAATCACCATACGGAGCTACTGGAATTATCAGAATTCGAATCCGAGGTCGTTTACACATAGGTCCATATCCGGTCCACTTTTCTAACTTAATTTTTCAATTATGAGACTAAGTGTCTCATTTCACTCCGAGTTCCTTTCGGGCCTGAACCAACTAACCCGATAAGTTATAAATCAATTGCAAGACATAAATTGAGCAGTAAATGGGGGAACGGGGCTGTAATACTCAAAACGACTAGTCGGGTCGTTACATTCTCCCTCACTTAAACATACGTTCGTCCTCGAACGTGCCAAGGGTTATTCTTAACCTTCAAATCTCTATTCCAACTTACCACGCACATACCCGGGGGTTATCTCACGTCCCCTATTCTATATAGGCCTGACCACACAACATAACTGAAAATCA
Source organism: Nicotiana tabacum (assembly GCF_000715075.1). Classification (NCBI taxonomy): domain Eukaryota; kingdom Viridiplantae; phylum Streptophyta; class Magnoliopsida; order Solanales; family Solanaceae; genus Nicotiana; species Nicotiana tabacum. Next base: position 35,197,853 of record NC_134102.1, on the reverse strand, counting down.
TTAATTAACCTTAGCCCAAAAACCATGGAGCCAAATTTCTAACATCCAGAATTCTTTTCAAGACCCGAACCTCACATCTACTCACTGTATAAGACTGAAGAAGCTGTATCCAGCCATAACCATAATTCTCTCTTAAGCCGACTTTCAATATTATCCTCCCGAATATACCATAATCAAGCCTGATAGTACCCATTCTAGGTCCAATGACCTTATGTTATTAAACACAACTATCCCACAGACATGCCACATCAATATAACTCAAGGCACAACTGTGCAATCTGTGTACCCAAATATGGGAGATATCTCAAGGAAGAGAACCGTATTGCAAGTTCAACAAGCACCACCACAACCGCAATGTTACAACCAACTCCTCAAATTTCGTGAAGAGGATAACCGTAGGTACATGTGCACAATTGTAGAGGAAGGAAATTAATAGATCAGATAAATTATTATAGAAATAGAATTCCCACACACGACACAGACAACTCATGTGCCAATAATATGTATCGCCCGGCATGCTCATAGGCCTCTAGTCCCAGCATATCATACAGGAGCAATTAAACAAGTACACTTGTATATGATAATGAAATAAGATTCTCATGCTCCTGGATTGGTAGAAATAGCACGGCATAGTGTAAGCATGTGCAAAGTCTGCTATCACATTTCAAATCGGATTTGTTTTTAACGCAGAATTAGTAACTATCCCGTTTATTTAGAGAATCATCTTCTTTGTAACCTCAAGTATATCCCAGATGGTTCTCAACAAAGGTATGAATACATGAAATGTTATAATTGTACGCTTAACAGTCAACTCTAGGCATATAATAGCCTCCGCATTCTTTCAAGTATGAATACTTGCTCTATTGACCGCACATGGGCTCAAACCTCACATATATGCGCACTCATAGCTATCAAAAATAATTAACGCAACTAGTGCCTCCACCGAGTTTTAAATAAAATAGTCACCTCAAATAGGGTCGCAACCCCGAAACAATATACTTCTGAGAATTCCCAGTCTCCAAATTCATCGAACACATGAATCACCGTAATTGATCCAAACTCCAGCACTAAAATGACTAACACATCTTCCATTCACGATAATCCCATGAGGAATACTTTCATAATTCTTCTGTGCCACATAGCAATAATTTGAATATCAACAGTCTATCAACTAGGTGAGTACTGCAATACCGATGAACATCCATAAGTCAAAACACAACGCGCCTTCTGAAATGCGCACTCTTATCAGGAATTACCGAGCAGTTATAACATTCATCGAAATATTTGAAACTGACCATGTTGTCCAACATTCGTTACCTTCTCTTCAAGACTGAACTGTCACCTTGTACATGTAAATCCTAATCCCGCACAACACACCACATCTATTATGCCATCATGTGACAAGCACAAGAATCCCATTATCAACTCTGAGTCACCAGCAAATTACATACCTGGTTAATTAGAAACCTTCCTCTTACTTCCGTCCAGGAGGAAATCACAATGCACAACACGTTTCCCACACCAGTAGAAAATATCCGCTTCAAACCATGGTAGAAACCATCAAGAACACTTTGAAATCCATTTGCGCAAAGCCAAGCTATTAGAACTAAATTCCTCTAACTTGACCAAACCACGTAGGTCACCAAACCCAAGAATATTGCCACCAAAACATCTGTAGAGTCTCACCACATCATAATTACCCCTATAAATACCACAACCGAAACACCCACTCTGAAAATACCTTATGCGAATTTAAAAATTGTTCCTTTTTCGTTTCTTATACTGAAATGTAGAATCCATAGTCAAACAGAATTACCGCACGTCCCGATACCATCCAATGTAAGTAACTGATTCTAGTGATATACAAATTCGTAAAATTTTCAATTTCCACATATACATTTTGAATCCATTAGAACCCTCTCGATAGTCATCCATTCTGCTCAAATCTAATTTACTCCGCCCCAAACGGGCCGAAAGACATGTGCTCCTTTAACATAGTCAACACTCAAATATGTAACTCTGCCTTAACACGACCAACCAGATTCATACTTCGTATGCACTAGATCCTTCAAAATAGCAACTTAATCATTCCAAACTTTTCATATTCCTATAAAGTGCCTTATAACCCATATTCAGGAATTTCCTTACTCGAGTCATCCTCAATCTCCATCTCTATGACTCATAACTGATCCACAAGTATGCCTCCGACGAAAACAAAAATTTAATACATAACCATGAAATCAAATTGTCAATAGCAGGCTCCCCCACTTAGGCTTAAGCTGCAATTATATAAAATTAGAACCCGCAAGGATTTCTCCTTCTCAATTACCAATATCTCGCACCGTTAACCCGCCAAACTTGTCGAAGTCTTTTGTTAAGCTTTTCATGAACATTCTGAATCACCAGCTACAGTCACACACTCGACCTCTTACCAGGTAGCAAGTAATATTCCTCGCAGAAGTTTCATCAACATCACGCCACCGCTAACCACTCACGGGAGATAACCCACCTGTGGAATTCCTTACCGACATCTTCCAACGATGCTGCACTGGGTGCAACAACTACGTAATCAGCAAATTCTCTTGGGCTAATGCTCACCCACCATTTGTATAAGTCTGCACTTTCCTTTTTGACATCAACTGAAAGTTCAATAATACCTTCCGAACTCAAGTCATATTGCGCCTGAAATGATAATCAGATCTTCACATCCCTCTTTATTTCAAACAAAATCCTTTCTGCCATATTCAATCATTCTTCGTACAGTAACTCTCACTCCAAATAAAGTCCATAGGCCAAATCACATTCTATCACGATTCCAAATCGTTCTACTCTTTCTCAAGGCACGCAACTACCCTACCACATAATTCATATGCTAATCTGCCACTCTTACTTCGGTTAAACCATCTCCTTTAAGCAACTTCTCAACCTCTACTTCTCCTACTTGACCTGCTAGTACTTCAACCACCGTGAAACACTTCCCGTCATGTCTTCCCTCACACTTTGCTGCCCAACTGTTGCATCAAATCAAAATGCATCTCTGTCGCACCTGAACCAATAAATTGTTACCGACTCTAAGCCTCTACGAAGATCATCTTTATCGAGCCATCAATATTAGAAATACCCATTCGATTCTGAACCTCTGCACACAACTATCTCTAGCAACCGCCCCGCATGCACCATTTCATAACACCCTGCCTCGAAGGCAAAATCCAAGAAGACCGTAACACCGGAGGACTATAATGCGTTCAAACAAGGACGTCGATACAACATCACAATGAAAATTCGACCATGCTCGCAAATACCAAGTCTTATAACTTTAACAACCAACTTGGACATCTATAGTCCGACTGCCTTTCCTCAGCTTGAATTAATTGTTGAACCCCTTAATCATGTACTGATAAATCCTCTCTTTGAGCCATTCACCGCCTCAACACATAACGAGCGCCTTACCATTACACCAATATTGTGCGATAACAACGCATAGCCATCGTAGCAACCCGTGCACAGTCTCGAAATCATATACTGAGCTGGAATAAAAGAACATTCAAATCGTCTTAACACATCCCGTAGTTACATCATACTCATCACAAAGCCATTCCACCGCTCATCGAGCCACAAATTCCACTCGTAAGGACATTACCGGACATATGAGTCCAAATGTACAGGTTACAACTGAAGCTACCGAGCCTAAGATGCAGTTTAAACCTGGCCTCAAGTCCTCCAGACTGGCCCATCACCAAAACATGGAATATACATCTCAAACATCGTTCGTAGAATCACACCCTGGCGATGCACAGCTGATACCAAGCGCTCATGTGCGCATACAAAATGCGTGAAAGGAATTCAAAGAGTTATGTTTCTAGTTTAATCGATTCCGCACGATAGAATACAAGAAGGGAAATTTTCCTAAGTGTTCTACAACCTCTCGAAGATTACTACACACGTCTCCGTACCGATCCGCGAGACTCTACTAAACCTGCTCATGACTCGTGAGACCTATGTAACCTAGGCTCTGATACCAACTTGTCACGACCCAATCCCTTAGAGATTTCACAACAATGATAGATAGCAACTAAGTGCAACAATAAATGGAAATCAAGTACAACTTTTTAGGACAACAATCATTCCTCGGGCAACATCTCAGAACAGTACCAGCCCCTCGGGCTCAATCTCACATCAGAATGGGTACCCGCGCTCACTGGGGGTGTACAGACTCCGGAAGGGGCCCCTTACAGCCCAAGCGCTATAATCTGCACGGACAACTCAAGTGCCATAATATAACTATCTGGATCCGCACGGCCAACTCACGTGCTATAGTATAATATAAGGATCCGCACGGCCAACTCACGTGTTGCACGGCCAACTCATGTGCTGCACGACCAATTAACGTGCAATAGTATAATATAAGAATCTGCACGGATAACTCACATGCTATAGTATCAATATCTCACAATCAGGCCCTCGGCTTCACTCAGTCATAAATCCCTCCAGTCTCTCGGGCTCTTAATAATCATGAAATCAGCCCAAACAACAATGATATGATGTATCAATAATAACAACAGAGACTGAGATAAAATGTGTAAGTAAAAGCTGAGGCTGAGTACATATAGCATTTAGCAGGCAATTCAACAAGTACGCGATCTCTGTGGGTCCCAACAGTACTATCACATAGCATAAGCATGATTTCTAACATGATTTACAGTCAAATTTTATCTAACACATAAAGAGCGTATAACTAACTACAAATTATTTCAACTTTACAGTTTCCCGGGACGGACCAAGTCACAATCCCCTCGGTGCACGCCCACACGCCCGTCACCTAACATGTGCGTCACCTCCAAAATAATCACATGATACCAAAATCTAGGGTTTAATACCCTCAGGACCAGGTTTAAAACTGTTACTTACCTCAGAGCGTGAAATTCTTTACTCTACTATGCCTTTGCCTCCCAAATTGGCCTCCGAATGCCTCGAATCTAGTCACAAATAATTCGTTTCGGTCAATAAAGTTTATTGGAATTAATTTCATAAGAAAATGCTAATTTTCTATAAAAATCCGAATTTTAGCTCAAAAATCGCCCGTGGGGCCCACGTCTCGGAACTCGACAAAAGTTATAAAATCTGAAAGTCTATTTAACCACGAGTCTACCCATACCAATTTTACCAAATTCTGACCTCAACTCGACCCTCAAATCTACAAATCTTATTTCCAAATTTCTAAGTTTCAATCTCCGATTTACACCTCAAAATCATGTAATCTAGTTGGATTATTCAATGATAATTCAATATTATGGAGTAGAAATGATCACAAGGGACTTACCTCAAGTTTTCCTTGAAAATATATCTAAAATCTCCTCTCCTCAAGCTCCAATTTTGTCAAAAATGGCGAATGTTGGCCTTTGATCGAGGTCTAGACAACCTCGGTCCTGCCTCGATGTTGGCCTTCGATCGAGGTCCTCGATCCTAGGCCTCGATCCAGGTCCTCGATCCTAGGACTCGATCCAGGTCCTCGATCCTAGGACTCGATCCTGGCCCTCGATCCTGGGCCTCGATCGTGGCTTCGACCTTGCCTTCGACCGTGGCCCTCGACCCCGGGCTCGATCTGGGCTCGATTTTGGCAGGTTCTGGGCTCGATTCTGAGAGATTTCTTGGCTCGAATCTGGCAGAAGAAATTTCCAACAGAAGGAATTTGCAGCAGCTGTTGTAGTTCAATTTTTTGACCCGTTAACCATCTGAAACTCACCCGAGGCCCTCGGGACCTCAACCAAATATACCAACAAGTCCTAAAACATCATACGAACTTAATCGAATCCTCAAATCACCTCAAACAATGCTAAAACCATGAATTACGCCCTAATTCAAGCCTATTGAACTTTGAAATTTCTAATTTCTACAAATAACGTTGAAACCTATCAAATCACGTCCGATTGATCTCAAATTTTGCACACAAGTCATAAATGACATAACATACCTATTGAAATTTTCAGAATCGGATTTCGACCCCGATATCAAAAAGTCAACCCATCAGTCAAACTTCCCAAAAATTCAACTTTCGGCATTTCAAGTCTAATTCCTCTATGGACCTCCAAAAATTCTTCCGGACACGCTTCTAAGTCCAAAATCACCATACGGAGCTATTGGAATTATCAGAATTCGAATCCGAGGTCGTTTACACATAGGTCCATATCCGATCCACTTTTCTAACTTAAATTTTCAATTATGACACTAAATGTCTCATTTCACTCCGAATTCCTTTCGGACCCTAACCAACTAACCCGGTAAGTCTTAAAACGACTGTGAAGTATAAATTGAGCAGTAAATGAGGGAACGAGGCTGTAATACTCAAAATGACCGGTCGAGTCGTTACAGTCGGCTGACAACTTGGATATTGCAGTTAAGACAAACATCTTATTAAGGTTGGCAAGCAAGCAGGCAAAGGCATGTGCCAAGGCAAGTGTGAATTGTGGGTTGTGGCATGTGCGTACAACATATGCGTGCATTGGTGTTCAGCATGTGCAGGGCATGCGCGTGGCATTATTTGAGGCAGACATGTGGCAAAGCGTTGTTGCCACTCTAGGTGTTCTCCCACAATCTAAGGAGACCCTAAAATGTGGCCAAGTAATTGGCGATGTGAGTTGCATGTGATTCTTCTAACGGTTGAATATCGTGTGTCCCTTGCCCTGAATGCATGTTATTTCTTTATATTGTTGCATGTTAGCAAAGCTGACCCGGATACCAAAGTTATCAAAAAACTACAGCCGGTCCTAATTACGGTCAATGCACCATGTTCGAGACTAAAAGAGTAAAGGAAGGAAAATAGAGAGTGCACTAAAATCGTGATCGTGAGACCAATGGACTACAATGTTGATCCTCAGTTAAATGGTCATATTAGTAGGGTTCTAGGCTACCGTCACACCCTTAAACAATGACCCTCGGACATGCTATATACAATGGCAAGGAGTGGAACGTTGTCCCTTGGTTTTGGTGTTGGTGGACTTTAAAAACAATGTGCAAAGTGTAGGCAATGCAAGTATTGTCTATATCAGAGTGTGTCAGCTGAAAACTTAGGTGTTGCGGCTACGAGAAGCATCTTTTCAAGGTTAGCAAGCAAGCAGGCAAAGACATGTGCCAAGGCAAGTGTGAGTTATGGGTCGTGGAATATGTGTGCAGCGTATGCGTGCATTGGTGTTCAGCATGTCCATGGTGTGCACGTGGCATTGTCTGAGTCTGAAATGCGGCAAAGAGTTTCTGCAACTCAAGGTGTTCTACGACGATATAAGGAGGCCCTAAAATGTGGCCAAGCAGTTGGCAATGTCAACTGTATGTGATTTTTCTAATGATTGAATATCGTGTGTCCCTTGACCCTGTTGACATGTTGTTTCTTTATATTGTTACCTGCTAGCTAAGTTGGCTCAGACTCCATAGTTATAAAAAACAAATTACACATGGTCCTGGTTGCGATCAAGTCACCACGTTCGAGACTAAAGGAGTAAAGGAAGGAAACTAGAGAGTGAACTAAAATAGCGATCATAAGACCAATGGACCACAATCCTAATCCTCAGTTAAACAGTCCTTTTAGTTAGGTTCTATCTACCGACACACCCTTAAACAATAACCGTAGGATATTCATATGCAATGACAAGCAATGTGCAAAGTGTCGACAATACAAGTGTTGTCTATCTTATATGTGTCGGCTGACAACTTGGTTATTGCAGCTAAGACAAGCATCTTATCAAGGTTGGCAAGCATGTAGGCAAAGACGTGCCAAGGCAAGTGTGAGTTGTGGGTTGTGGCATTTGTGTGCAGCATACACGTGGCATTGGTGTTCAGTATGTGCAGGGCATGTGCGACGTACATGTCAAGGCTTTGTTCGATGCGCCATGATCGATTGGATGCCAAGGCTAGCAAGTGGAATAGGCATGCCTCACACACGAGACAATAATGCAGTTATAAATCAAATGGTTATTGGCATTGTTTGAGGCCGACATTTGGCAAAGAGTTGCTGCTAGTCAAGGTGTTCTCCCACGATATAAGGAGATCCTAAAATGTGGTCAAGAAATTGGCGATGTCAACTATATGTGAATTTTTTGAAGACAGAATATCGTATGTCCCTTGCCCCTACTGGCATGTTATTTCATTATATTTGTTAAATAGTTTTATGTAAATAATCCTAGTCCCATATGAAGTAGGAGTAGAACATGCATTATATATATGACTCATTGTATCATTGTTAATAAGTCAATAATATAATTTTTCCGTGTATTATTTCTCACATGGTATCAGAGCGGCAATGAGAAAACATCCGAGAAAGAAATCCAGCCAAAACAATCGTTGTGCTTCAATTCCGGCGATCTTTTTAGGGCTGGTTTTCGTCAAAAACTTTCTGGTGGTGTTGTGCAAAAGACAACACAACCACAAGGTCCCTCACCCCTCGGCAACCAAACCCTAAAAAGAATCTCCGGCAATAGAGTCTTCACGCGCTCATTAGAGGTTTTTGTTTCCCTCCCACACGGCGTGTGGGACCTCTTCCAGCCATATTTTGGCCGACCTTCTTTGAGACAGCTTGTTCGCAAGGCTTTATCAACTCTACCCATTCAAGTTTCATCACATTTCGACAACTTTTTTATTTTCCGGCGACTATTTGCAAATTTCGGCGATAGATTCCAGTTCTCGGCGGCTGCAGTGTATTTTTTGTGCTGCTTCTTAACTGTTTCTATGACCTAACATAATTTTGGACCAACTTTGCCACCAATTTTGTGACTTCGTACATATTTGATCCAACCATGTCTCTCGGACTTGATGCTTTTGGTTCCAAAAATAGTGGAGTTGGAAATTCAGCCTTTATGATTACTTTTGAACCCCTACTTGGAAGTTCAAATTATTTATCTCGGGCTTTGTCTGTGGAGTTGTGGTGTAAAGGTCAAGGTGTTCAAGATCACTTAACCAAAAAGGGTAGTGAGGGAGATGAAAAGGCCAAAGCACAGTGGGAAAAAATCGATGCTCATTTATGTAATATTTTGTGGCGATCTATTAATTTCAAGTTGATACCTTTGTTTCGTCCATTCCAGGCATGTCATTTAGTTTGGGAAAAGGCTCGTGCTTTATACACTAAAGATATATCTCATTTCTATGTTGTGATATCGCGGATGACAAATTTGAAGAAATAGGAATTGGAATGTCGACTTACTTGGGACAAGTACAGGCAGTCATGGAGGAGTTTGAGAAGTTGATGTCAGTTTCTGCTAGTGTTGAAAAGCAACAAGAGCAACAACAAAAAATGTTTCTAGTTCTTACACTCGCTGGACTTCCTAATGACCTTGATTCAGTGCGTGACCAGTCACGATTACTTCGCTTTGCTGCAACGCCCAGTCACATAGTGATCTTATCACAGACAGCTGGCTCCTCTGTTCTCGCATCCCAGACTATGGAGAATAGACGAGGTGGAGGTCGTTTTGGAAGGTCTCGGCCTAAGTGTTCCTATTGTAATAGGCTTGGACACGCCCGTGAGTTACTCTTTGCATGGTCGACCACCTAAAAATGCTCATGTTGCTCAAACAGAGACTGCATTGCTTGAAAACATGGCATACGTTTTTGCTGGGAACCAAGTTTTGTGTGCGGGCCAATTATGTGGGTGAAGTTTTCTTTAGCACACAAAGAAAGTTGTCCCAAAATCAAGCTAGATAGAAATTATTCCTGATGCAATATGGCTTTGTGTGAGCACAAGTATAGCAAGTACAATCAAGTGGCGAACGCTCTTAGTCAATTAAGGTATTTGCTACTATCTACCCTATCGCTATAGTAGAATCTAATATGTTGGGTAACATAAAACTATTACAACCAATGATCCTAAGCATGGGAAATTCATGGAATTAGTGAACAATGGCATTGTTAGACAGTATTGAATCGAGGATGATCTACTGTATTTCAAGGGATGGAGAATTTTCTTCACTCAAATGGGTGGTCTGCAGCGTGACTTACTGAAAGAAACGCATGATACTCCATGGCCTAGGCATCCTGGTGTGGAAAATATGTTGGCATTGTTTTCTTGTTCCTAGGCCAAAAATGGAAGATGACATAGAGTCGTATGTCAAACTTGTTTTGTATGCCAACATGACAATATTAAAAGGAGAAAGGAAACTAGTTTGTGACAACCTCTACCTACGTTGGAACAGGCATGGGTGTATGTTTCCATGGACTTCATTGGTGGACTTTGCCGAAAGTTAATGGAATAGCTTCAATCTTGGTTTTAGTAAATTCTCAAAGTATGTTATATCCATCCCGAACCTTGGTATGTTGTTGCTAATTTGCACCGAAATATGTTGAAGTATTTCGGTGTGCCTCATGACATTGTGAGTGATATAGATGCTCAATTCATTTGGTCGATTTTGGATGTCCGTTTTTAACATCATGGGCACATACTTAGAGTTTTTAACTGGCAATTACCTACAGACTAATAGGCAGATCGAGAGAACAAACCACTTGTTGGAAGAATGCCTTTGGCATTATGTGACAGCAAATCAAAAAAATTGGGGAGTTATTACACACTGCCCAATTTTACTATAATCTGAACGGGTAGTCAGCAATTGAGATGAGTCTCTTAGAGATTGTGTTGGTCAACAACCTACTATCATATTGAATTTGTCAAGGATAAGACTGGTGGAAAGTTTCCCACAACATATAAGTATGCAAGACACAACCAAGAGATGCTTAAGGAGGCTCGAGACGGCTTGAGGAAAGCTTCAAATGCATAGAAAAGTATGTTGACTGAAAGCTTAGAGTTCGATGTCAGTGACAAGGTGTTGCTAAAATTGACTCCAGATTTAAAAGAAAATCAGAAGCAAAGCATTGCATAGGGGATTGATATCTAAGTATGACAGACCTTTTAACTTCACCAAAAAAAAAGTATGACGGACCTTTTGAAGTTACTCTTGATTACGCTCACACCTATAGATACACTATACGTTCCGGGGCCACTAAGATGTACTATGACATGAAGTGATTGTTATTTGTGAGAGGGGATGAAGAAAGATGTTACTAAACTTTGTTTCTAGTTGTTTAACTTGTGAGTAGGTTAAGGCCGAGCTTCAACGATTTGCAAGACTATTACAAATGGTAAAGTATTACCATGTGTGTTGCACTATGCTACATTGGGACCTTAAAGGTTATTATGTAAGTAGTTGTGAATTGGCTAACAAAGTCAGCATATTTCTTACCTGTTGAAACTATGTACACTAGATCGAGATATACACGGATATACATGAACAAAATTTTCGACTCCACAGAGGATACAATGCCCATCATCTTTCACAAAGGTCACAATTCACTTAACGCTTTTGGAAATCTTTCCAAGAAACTTTGGGTACATGAGCAGACCTCAGTACCACATTTCATCCACTGATGAATGACAATCTGAGTGTACTACACAGATCTTGGAGAAAATGTTAATAGCTTGTATCCTTGATTTTAGAGGTAGTCCGGACGAATACTTATTTGTAACTGAATTCGCTTACTATAATAGTGTTGGGGCAAGTATTTAAGATGGCTTCATACGAGTTCTTGTATGGTTGGATTCCTCGTTCCCTATCAAATGGTTTGGAGCCTGAGAGGCTAAGGTGTAGGGATTAAACCTAGCATGGGAAGCTATTGATAAGGTTCAGTTGATCAAGCAAAGATTGTTCAATATACAAAGGAAACAAAAGTCTCGTGCACATAGGTGGAGAAAGGGACATAGTGTTCCTTATCAGAGATTGAGTATTTTTACGGGTTTCACTTATGAAGGGCGTGATGCGAATTAGAAAAGAAGGAAGTTAAGTTTGAGATTTAAAGGGCCATATGAGATAGTTTCTCGAGTGGGAGTCATGCCTTATCATTTATCATTTTCACCCGAGTTGATTCTCATTCATCCAATATTTCATATGTTTATATTATGGAAATATACAACGTACCCTCTTATTTGGTTTTGGCTATCCAACTTGATTTATTTGTCTTATGAGGAAATGCTTGTGGCTATTACTGATAGGTATACTACAAGAAATAAGGTTTTTTAATGACGACGTTCTGTGACAACCTTTATAGGACAGGGGTAAGACTGCGTACACACTACCCTCCCCAGATCCCACATATGGGATTAAGCTGGGTTTGTTGTTGTCGTTGTCCTGTGACAACCTCTTTAGTCACCACAAAAAGTAAGTGTCGAGTTACCACAATAAGTGATGGTTTCAGCGGCAAACTCTACGTCATTGTTTTTAGTAGCGACCTACCTTAAATTTATTTTGTGGGGCATTTGTTTACTTTTTGTACCAAACTTAGTCGCCACAAAGCTAATAATAAAACAACTTAGATTTTGTAGCGGCGAAGCTCTCCAAAAAAGTAAATAAATGCGCCACAAAATAGATTTAAGGTAGATTGCTACTCAAAACGGTGACATATAGATCACCCCTGAAATTGTGGTGACTAGGCACTTACTTTTGGTGGCGACTTAAGAGGTCACCATAGAACGTCGTCACTCAAAATCTTATTTCTTGTAGTGGTAGTAAGGAAGTGTCATCAAAAGACATTGCATCAATAAAAGTCATATGGAAGAACCACATCTATGAAGAGGCTACATGGAAAGATGAAGAGGAAATGCGAGCCAAGTATCATTATATTTTGGTCCACGAGTTGGCACTTGTTCTTAAGTTAGATTTTCATAAAGGAGGTTTGTAATACCAGATTAATAAGGGCATTTACGCCATTAGCTAAAAAACCAAAGTGTGTGTGTGGGGGGGGGGGGGGGGGGACCTAGCATACATATCAAAATGGGCTTGCTGGAAATAAAACTGGGAAAGAAGAACATCTAGAAAAGCTTTGGTTAACGAAGAGATTTCCATTTTGATATGTGTTTTAGGTCAAACATGAAACTGAAAGGGTCGGTATAGTGAATTTGTTCTGTTTGAGTCTATATAGGGATACAATGATAATATTCCTAAACATTTTGACACTAAATCAATATCATGTGTTATAGATTGGTTAAAGAAAGTGCTTTGGATTGCTCCTGGATGATATACTTGAGCTATACATGATTCTAATGTGAGTGATGAACCTTGCTGACGAGCGTAAATTCATTGTACAAAAGATAAAGTTTGTGCTTGTCAAAAATAGTATAACTCATTGTCAATTCATGAGGATTGGGTTTCTAATTAACTAATGGATGTTTTCTAAACACGACTTGAGAAATTAGATAGGATTGTGAAGGATTCTAAAATAAAATTTAACAACTACAACAATATACCCAGTGTAATCTCACAAGTGGGGTCTGGGAGGGTAGTGAGTATGCAGCCTTACCCCTATCTATTGCAGGTAGAGATTGTTTCTAATAGACCCCCGACTCAAAGCAAACATGCATTATCACAACAGTATAGAAAAAGAAATGCATTAGTGAAAAAGTCAAAGAAGCAATAACAACAACAAGATAATAGAAAACCAAAACAAAAGCAATATCATGTAGTAATAGGAATCTAAGAATAATGGATTACGAGAATAATGTTACTGCTACTAGAATGAAAGAAAAGACGCTCAACTGCCCACTAACCTTCTACCCTAATTCTCGACCTCCACACTCTCCTATCAAGGGCCCTATCCTCGGTAAACTAAAAATGCGTCATGTCCTACCTAATCACCTCTCCCCAATACTTCTTAGGCCTACCTTTACCTCTCCTTAGACCCATCATTGTCAATCCCTCGAACCTTCTCACTGGGGCATCCGGACGTCTCATCTTTCACATGCCTGATCCATCTCAGCTTCATACCCCGCATCTTGTCCACCACGGAGGCTACGCTTACATTATCCCGAATATCTTCATTCCTAATCTTATCTTTCTTGGTATGCCCACACATCCATCTCAACATCCTCATCTCCGCTATTTTCATCTTTTGAACATGAGAGTTCTTGAGTGATCGACATTCCGCCCAATACAACATGGTCGGTCTAATCATTATTTTGTATAACTTACCTTTAAATCTTCGTGGCACGTTCTTGTCACACAAGACGCTAGGTGCTAGCCTCCATTTCGTCCACCCCGCTCCAATATGATGTGTGCCATTATCGTCGATCTTCCAATTGCCTTGGATTACTGACATAAGGTACTTGAAACTTCCTATCTTAGAGATGACTTGTGAATCCAGCCTCATTTCCACGTCAGCCTCCTGAGTTACGTCACTTAACTTGCACTCCAAGTATTCTGTTTTAGACCTGCGCAACCTGAAATCTTTAGACTTCGGGGTTTGTCTCCAAACCTCTAGCCTAGGGTTAATTTCGCCCCGCGTCTCGTCAATCAGTACTATGTCATTCGCAAATAACATGCATCATGACGCATCCCCTTGAATGTATGCGTCAATACATTCATTTCCAAGGCAAATAATCTAAAATTAAATTTAACTGGAAAAAAATTAAAGTAGTTAGTTAATTTAACAAGCTCGATATTGATATCACCTATGATTAACATATGGTCTCCATTCCTCCTTCATCTAATTACTTTCTAAGTTATGAGCGCCTCTCTTGATTACACCAAATTATTGTACCATATTCACTAAGTGTAACTCTCTCGATTATACAAATAGTAAAGGTATTACGCTCTATGTGTTGTAGATGGTTGACTAACTAACTCTAGGTCTGACGATTAGATATGGACCCTTTCGAGGTATATATGATCACAAGTAAGGGCATGACTAGTCTCTACTACCATTTAAGACGAACAAATAAATTATGATCAATCAAGAAGTAAAGGATTCAGACACTTCTTTCACTTACAAGTTTGAAATTGCTCTAAGAAACGTCAATCAAATCAACAATAGATGCAATGAAGAAATTAATCTATATAGTTAAATCATAAGATTCATCTAAATCCTACGACAAGAAAGCCACTCTATAGCAATGGTTCAATTCAAATAAAAAGTACGAAAGCCACAAAAGTTCGTGGGTGCAAAGAGAAAGCAAAATGTGAGAAGAAAGTCCTCTTAGATCTTGAACTCCATCTTTGTAACCTTGACTTTTGTGATGGATCCTTGAATCCTAGCTTTAGCCTACCAATGTGTGTCAAAAGTTCCTCAAAAAATTCAAACTTCTATACCTCTTAAAACTACCATACCTTGGGGTTCGACTCTACTGTGATAAAAATTGGCACTGCAACACCATTTGTTGTCACTGGAATATTTTTTGAAGTTTGGCCACCACCATGATGGTGAAAATTGGTGTTAATGCTATTAATATTACGGTGCAAAATAGGACCTTCATAGTTTGTTGTTTTTCTCTTTTTCAAATTATTTTGGTATTCATTTCCATAGTATCCAAGCAACAAGATGGATAAAATCTATAGATTCATAACTTGCCAAAATTTGTATTCTACAATTTACACTCATATTGTATTGGTTTGGATTTTAGAGACGAAATATCTTATCGTATAACTTAAAATATTGAGACCAAGTCTTTTAAATTATATGAAACTATTTTGTAACTATGTTGATGTTTGAAACAGGTCTGAACTATGTTGATGTTCTATACTAGAATGTTTTTTGAGATGCTTTACCGTTATTTTAAATGCTTTTGTCGTCAATGGAGATGTTTTTCCGTTGCTGAAGATGTAACTACAATTACTGAAATGAATTTACCAATATTTGAAATTTATTTATCGTGGCAAGTATTTTTGCTAAAATTTGTTATTTAGCTTGATATGATATGACCTAATAACTGAGTTGTATCAGTTTGAATATTTTTGATATGGATACTTTGTATTTTACAGTTATAACACTCGTTAGTAGAAAGTAGAACTTGTATACCACTGTCGATATTCCTTGAGTGAGGACCACTCCCATGATTTGACTCCCCTGCCAAGACGCTCCGCAACTTGTTTTGGTTATCCCTCGATGTATGAAGCATGTCCTTTACTTGGTTCGCTCTAGTAAACCTCTCAATGTACGTAGTTGATTATGACACTGTATTGTTACCTTGTACATGATTTATTCATGATACAATATATGCACATTTATCGTTATTAGGGAAACACATTTCTATTATGTTTTATGAATATACACTCTAAAAAAAAACTATGGTTTATGAATACTATGTACTGGCATGTTTCCTGGCTTGTCTTCATATAAAATGGTTGTTGGTAAGCGCTATCAACTCAATAAGCTAGCTAAATCACTTTATAATTATTATTGTTTTACAGAGACATCTACTGACATAGACGAGGACTTCCCAATCTAGAACTCGTGGAGTTGATTGTACTGGTGAGCCTCGTATTGTTTTGCACTATGGAAATTTATAGTTTATTGTCGTCCTTTCATTTAAAATCTTAGAAATGCTCATTTGGTTAGTATTATGAGTACTTTGGTTATGGTAAGACTTTTTGTTGAAGTGTGCAACTATCTCATCTAAAAGGTTAAGCTGTTAGAGAAAGCACACTTTATTTACTTAATTGTCTCTTCAACACACCCCTCACGTGTATGCTTCATTCATTTTTTTCATTGGCCAAGCGCGTAGAGATTCTTTTTTTATAATGGTGGTGGTGAGACTCGAACCTATGACGTATGCCTACTCTAACAGCTATTTCACTGATTTAAGGCATGCATGTGTGTTTATTGGATGAAGATCAGTTTAAATTATTGATTTCGCTGATTTAGCCGTTGATTTTACTGATTTCTGCCGTTGATTTCACTGGTTTACCCGGTGATTTCACTGACTTAAGACGTGCATATGTGTATCTGGGTGTGGATTAATTTAAATCACTGATTTTAGCCGTTGATTTTATTGGTTTAGCCGTTGAATTCACTGATTTTAGCCTTCGAATCCACTGGTTTAGCCGTCAATTTCATTAGTTTAGGCGTTGATTTCACTGATTTTAACGGTGAATTTTACTGATTTAGCTGCCGATTTTACTGGTTTAGTTGTTGATTTCTCTCTTTTGTTTGCTAGGGTTCATACATGCTTGGTAGTATAGTAATTTTCCCCCAATTTCCGTTTTAATGGTTTTATTTCTCCTTTCTTTTAGTTTTGGATCTAGTTTTTGTTAATTTTCCGTTTAATTGGTTTGATATTTAGATTGTACTCATATTGTATGTACTTAATTTGATATTTTTAATTGTTCTTCATTCTAATATTAACCTAAATATTATATATGGGCTTGATAGGTAGGCGAGGGATCAATTTTATATGGGCTTGATTTAGAGGACATCAATTTTGGTCTTTGCTATCTTTCTTTTTCATTCCTTCGTTATGTGAGCACATCAACTTTTGATGAATTTTCTCTCCAAATTCAGTCATATTCAGAGGAAATCGTGTTGTTAGCCTTTAGTATATGACTTGAGACTGGCCCTCAAGAGTGTGGCCTAGTGGTTGATGAAGTGGGAGAAGAACCACGAGGTCAAAGTTTCAAAATTCTAATCTAGGCAAAAAACCACTAGGTGATATCTTCTCATCTGCTTAAGTAGAGTTACATGGTACTTGTGCTTGTAGAGTAACCTGGTACTTGTGCTTGTGGGAAGTAGCATATACCTGGTGGAATTAATCAAGGCGTACGCAAGTTGGGGCGTACACCACCATCATAAAACAATAACTTGAGACCAAATAACTTAATTATTTTGGTTAAAGAAAAATTTACTTCTTGAGCAGAGGGTCTTTCGGAAACCACCTCTCTATTCCCTCGGGGTAGGGATAAGGTCTACGTACACACTGCCCTCCTCAGACCTCACTAGTGGGATTTTACCGGGTCGTTGTTGTTGTAGTATTAACAGTGGCTAGTTGTTGGTATGGGACAGCAGGACATAGGTAGATGTTGTTATGGAATTTAAAGTGCATGTCATGTTTGGTACAAAAATATTAACCAGAACTTTCTACTCAAAAAAAAAAAAATGAATGTCTTGTAATTAATGGTTTAGAATATAAACCATACAAAACTTGTCACACTGGAAAATAGAGGCTATCTTAGTTGAACATCTGGATAAATGTTTAGGAGATGGAAATATCTAGCGGAAAGCAAAAAACTTGTCACCCTGGAAAATAGAGGCTATCTTAGTTGAATATCTTCTGTACATTTGGATGTTTTCTGCTGAATATTGGATAGTTGAAAATGCAAGAGTTTCTGGTAACAATGCTTGTTTGAATCCAATTTTGCATCAGAACTTATTCTACTGTACTTTCCCTCTGCAGAATATTTGCCTAGAATTGACACGTACTGAGTACCATCAGCCCTAGTAGGAGTTTGTGCTTGATTGGCTGTGTTGTGACAGTGTTTAAAAAATTGCATAGGCTGCCATCTTTTTGTGGTTCCTTTAAAAATAGGTTTTGTGCACTTGCTACCTATACTTCCAGCCTGTATTCATTGTTATTGATTAGCAGCTAGCTGAATTTCCTGTTTTCTTCATAAAACTTTTTGGTAATAGCTATCAGAGAGGAGGAGTTCTGAAAGGACCATCAGTTTACTAGTTTTATGTGTTTTCCTCTTGATTGCTGGCAGTAGTACTTTAGGTTCTGCTTTTCTCTCTCAAGTAACACACATATCTGATCGTTGAACTAATCGAAAAAATGTAGCCCTCAAGTAAGATGTGGAATCTGTTTCCTCGTGCTGTTACTAATGTGATCAATTATCATACTCCTTTCTTCTGCTTTCTTTACTTTTAATGTCACTGTTTTACACATCTTCCTGTTTTATGAGTGAACCCAATGCCTTTACTTTGCGGAGCACATCATATTTACTTTTGATAATGAAGATTGTGGCTTTTCAACTTTGCTTGACATTTTAAGTTTTTGTCATTAAATTCACTGGGTATTTAATTTGAGTACTCTGCTGATGGCATAATGAACAGACTGTTACATCTTAAGAGTTATTGTGCCAGCATATAGAATTTGTATACTTTTTGCTCTCTGTTTTAGTACCCTTCAGCCTTCAATTCAAATAGGGCAAGGGTTCTTATATCACGCACATTTTGCATATAAGTTGTTTATCCGTGCATTTTCCACTTCTTGACAATTGAAGTTGGCTAATAGATTACATTGAAGCACGCATGATCTTAGGATATTATTAAATCATTTTTGTGTTGATAGCTAATCTTTTTTTTTTTTTTCTTTCTGCTGCACAATAGGAAAAGGTGGAGATGAACCAACATTGATTACAGATATTTTCAGCCATTAATTTTATATTGTAAGGATGAGCATCTGCCAGGAGCCCGCCCTTAATTTGTATCAATTGTACTGGTTGGTATTAGTTATGTACTTTATTGTGTACATGCAGTGGCTTGTGACCACTACATGTGTAAAATTTTACTACAACTTTACATCAGTACTTTTGCAATCTTATACTAGTACTTGGTTTTAATCACACTGTTGTATTAGATGTACATGAAAGATTGCCATTTTCTTTGATACCATTAGCTAGGGTTGGCTATTTGAATGCTCTATATTATCATTAGAAGATTTATCATAGTTATACACCGTGATACTCGCATAAAAGGTTTGTTGTTCTAAACGAAAATGAAATTAGTATAATTAAGCAGCTAAAATGTGGAAGAGTCATTACTACCGGTGTTTTAAAAGGCGTGGGTGTAAGGCGAGACGTTTTACGTATGCGAGACACGGGGCGTAAGCCCCATAGGTATTTAATTTTTAATATTTTATAAAATAATATAATTACAGTAAATATTTATAAACAGGTAAAATTGCATAAAAAATGAAGAAAACTATAAATATGTGAAATAATATATATATATATATATATATATATATATATATATATATATATATATATATATATATATATATATATATATATATATATATATATATATATATATGTCTGTGTGTGTGTTTCATCCCTACAAAAAATTAGTCAAAACAATCTATTATACGCTACTTAGAAGCTCTAGTAACTTGAGTTGAAAAGAATAAAGTTTTATACACGGAGGAACAAAAAGGATGACTAATATGCTATTTGAACTTTGAACGTGTTGTTATGAAGGAGAATGAAGTTCTCTTTGTATTTGTTAAAAAAATTGAATATTCGTTGCTTTTGAGAGATATTAGCAGATTAGCGGACAAGATAAAGAATTGGGAAAGGCCATGAATTGGGGCTTCAATCAATAAATAAGGTCTTGACTTTTAAATTTAATACATTTCAGTTCCTTTTTAAAACTTTTGAGTAATTATTAAGCTGAATTTTGAGAATTTAGATATTATATGAAGGACTTATTCAACAAATTTTGCTTTAATTTAAAAAAATCTAAAACAATGCGCCTCAAACGCCCCGAACGCCCAGGCGTACGCCCCGAATTGCTGGGCGTATGTCTCTTGAGACTTTCGCCCCACACCATTGCCCCAGAGCGTTTTTGGTGCGCCTCACCCCAGGGCTCATCCCGGGGCTCGCCCCGAAAACGCCTTGATTACTACCCGTGCTTTCAGAAATTTACTACTCGTTTCAAGTATTACACATTATGACATCGGGGGATATGGCAATTATATGACGTGAACAATCTGACGTGAGCATTTCAAATTCCCTCCACTCACTGCCTTAAACTTAGTAGTACGAGGAAAAGAAAAGCGTTGATGGGAACATGTTGACGTGTGGGTGGAAGGTAGGAGGAAGCTTCAAGACGAGATCACCTAAATGTTTATTTAGATATTAGAAAAATGTAAAAGAAGAAACTTTAAGAAAATGATTTAACTATCTAAGTACAATAATATATGTAGCAATGAGATATTGTAAGTCACCGAATTTCCTAAATTATAATCAAATAATTAAAAGAAAATTTAAAATAGAATATTTTTGTACATTCTAGGCAGACTAATCAAGGTGTAAACACGAATGAGACATTGTTGGGGTTGAAGGACAACGTAAAATATACATAGGGCTCATGTTTCACTTGCCGAATCGTTAAATTCCCTTAGATTTAACTTGCCTTAGGGCATTTAAATGCTGACTCAGCCCCGAGGCAAGTTCGAACGTGTCTCAATTTTGCCTTTAAAACATTGCTGAGAACTATATATGCGCAATCTAGCCTCCATGGGACTCTACTACTGTTATTGTGTGTGTATCCATAACCTGCATTCTCTCCTCCTCCTTTGCTGCTTCATGCCACTTCTTTGATTTAAGTTATATACATAAAAACATATACTAACTTTTTACTATCATCAAGGTAATCTAATTTGTTATATTTATTTCGTTTCAATTTATGTGAACATATTTGACTGGAAACGGGATTTAAGAAAAAAAAGAAGATTTTTGAACTTGTGGTACAAAATAAGACACATATATTTTGTATGGCTATAAAGAAATATTGAGTTATTCATTTTGGCATGAACCAAAAGGAAAATAGATTCACATAAATTAAAACGAACGGAATAATAGCTAAGTTACTTATCAATCAATGCTCTTACCTTAAAAGTATCATAATTGTGCAAATTTTTCTTTTCATCGACAGGTATTGCATTTAAACTCACCTTTTTAATGATAGACCTGATTGTCAGCTAGTAGCTAGTCTTTAGTCCTATGATACTATTCATTGGATCTGTTGAATATTCAAATGTATTAAATGATTATTCATTGAAGATTCTTGCAGTTAATTAATAAAGTATGTAGTATGATGGTGTATAAGCTGCAAAGAAAACATGGATTTCTCCGATTCATTTTAAGTGATTTTTTTGGCTCTTTTCATACATATTAAAAAATTTAACTTTTAGCATTAATTAACAATAAAATTGATCATATTAACTTTAATTTGCTCATTGGAAATATAACAAACTACTCCTGGGCTCTTTACTTCAAGGACAATTTTGGAAAGAAAAAATTAATTTTTTCTTGATATCTGAAAAAATCAAATATTGTAGACAACAAAAAAAGGCCAAAAAATTACTTAAATTGGAGCAGAGAGAGTATTCTTGAAGAGTAAATACCTGATGCCTTTGAAGCAATTGTTAATTATGTAGCTAAACTTTACCAAAAAGAAATGAGTAAGAATTGTTGATATAGAGTACTTTTTGGCTTATTTTGATATTTCGTCAAACTCAATAGGTGCTTTTAAGTTAAAATAACTCAAGAAAATCTGAAAGTTATAAGTTGGTATATCTCAACTTATTACTACATCCGTTTCAATTTAGATGAGATAATATGATTCGGTACGGACTTTAAGAAAAAAAAGAAGACTTTTGAAACTTGTGGTCTTAATATAACGACCCGACCGGCCGTTTTGAGCATTTACTCTTCGCTCTGTGGTTTGAGGGCATGATCAGCTCCGTTCAATGTATTATGACGTTTGTGTATCGTCGGTTCTGGTTTTCAGGTGTTTCGGAATTAGTATGGAAGAATGAATTTCATGATTGAAGCTTTAAATTAGAAGAGTTGACCAAGTTTGACTTTTTAGTATTTGATTTCGGATCAGAGTTTTGATTCAGTTAGGTCCAGATGGTGATTTTAGACTTGGGCGTACGCCCAGATTTGCATTTGGATATTTCTAGAAGGTTTCGGCACTTATTTGCGAAAGTTAGAATTTTAAGGTTTGGAATGTTCATGAGTTGACTGGAAGTTGACTTTGATGATACAGGGTTCGAATTGTGGTTCCGAGAATTGGAATGGCTTTGTTATGTCATTTGGGACTTGTGTGCAAAATTTGAGTCCATTCCAAGTTGATTTGATAAGATTCGACACGAGTTTTGAAAGTTGAAAGATCCAAAGTTTATTAAGTTCGATTTGAGGCGCGATTAGTGGTTTTGATATTATTATATGTGATTTGAGGCCTCAATTAGGTCTGTATTATGTTATGAGACTTGTTGGAATGTTCGGACGGGGTCCCGAGGGGCTCGAGAGTGATTCGTATTGATTTTGGACAATTTTTCTTTATTTTGGCATTGTAGGTTTTTGCTGGTGTCCGGTACACCAAACATTCTTCGCGATCACGAAGTAAGAGGTGCGATCGCGTAGGGAAATATCTGGAGATGAGTATTTCTTCTTCGCGTTAGCGAATATTCATCCGCGTTCGTGTAGGTTATTGGAGATTAAGCATCGCGTTCGCGCAAGTGTGTACGTGTTCGCAGTGTAGAGGTGAGATGGACAAGTCTTCATGACTTCTTCATTGCGTTCGCGAGCCTGGGGCTGCGTTCGTGTAGAGACTTTTCGAGGCTGAGCATTTTGTGCTTCGCGATCACGAAGCTTGTTCCGCGATCGCGTAGAGTATTTCTAGGGTAGTGCATTTTTATTCTTCACGATCGCGATGGTATTTTTGCGATCGCGATTCATTAATTCGTCAGGTTTTTATAAGTACTCTATTTTCGGGGGTTTCGGCCATTTTAGCATATTTGGAGCTATGGAGCTCGGATTGAGACGACTTTTGAAGTAATTTTCACCATATGGATTGGGGTAAGTGTTCTCTACCCAGTTTTGATTATATTTTATGAATCTATCCTAGTTTTTGGTATTTGGTTGATGATTGCAAAAGAGAAATTGGGGATTTTTGTCTAAAACTTCATAAAGTGAATTTTCGAGATTTGAGCATTGATTCGGAGTTGGATTTGAGTGAAAATAGTATGGTTGGACTCATAATTGAATGAGTTATCGTATTTTGTGAGTTTCATCGAATTCTAAAGTGCGAACTCGAGTTTGATTTTTTGGTTGACTTTGGGCTTTTGATTAAACATTCGACCTTTATCGATTGGGTTTGTTTCCTTAGGCATTATTTGATGTATTTGAGCTGCTTTTGGCTAGTTTCAAGCCGTTTGGATGTTGATACATGTGGGATGGAATTTCTAGAGTATTGTTTGGCTTGCTCGATATTGGATTCGGCTTGTTTGAGGTAAGTAACACTTCTAAACTTGGTGCTGAGGGCATGAATCCCTGAATATACGTGTTATGGGTTTGGTGTTGAGGTGACATAGATGACGAGCATGTAGGCGTGCACTGTGTGAATTGTGACTCGGTTGATTCTGTGGTACTGTGTAGCTATCTAATCTTGTTTTTATCCATGAAATTTCTACGTGTTAGAGTAATTGAGTTATGATCCATGTTAGAAACCATGTTTAGGCTATATGCTTATTCTGTTGGGACTCATTGAGGTCATTTCTGTTGATGAGTTATTTGCTTAAATTTCAATCACATACTCAGTCATATTCATTCATTTGCATATCATATCTCAGTTTCTATTATCATTTGTTTCCACATCATGTTATCATTATTTGGGTTGATTGGCATGAGATTTATGAGCCTGAGAGACTGGAGAGATTGATGACTGAGTGAGGCCGAGGGCCTGTTTGTGAGTGATATTGATGGGATCAGGCTGCACGCCGCAGCGGGTACTGTTGACTTATGATGGAATCGGGATGCACGCCGCATCAGGTATTATTCATTCATGATGGGATCGGGCTATGCGTCGCAGTAGGTTTTATTAGCGCTTAGGCAGGATCCGCCCCTCCGGAGTCCGACATACCAGCAACGAGGCACATGTTTTATTGATTCATGATGGGATCGGGCTGCACGCCGCTGCAGGTACTATACAGTGCTGAGTGACTGAGTGTGCCGAGGGATTGAGCATGATTAGTAGGAGTGCAAGACAGTGAGATTGAGTACTCTGAGAGTATGAGTACATGAGTTTATCATGGTGATGCATTGCATTGATATGTATATTTGACATACAGGCCTAGAGATGCACTTCCTCATGCTATGCAGTATTGTGATATTCATGACTTCACATGCACATTTATGTGTAGGTATAGAGATGCACTTTCCTCATGCTATTTGAGATTGGAATATCTTATATGTTGTTGAAAGTTTATGAGAAAAATTATAGATTTCTGACTTACTCATATTTTTTGGTGATTTCGGTGAAAGATTTGGGTTTTTTACTGTTATACTTGAAAAACATGCCTATTTTTCTGTAATTGTGAACGAGCTGAGCATCATATTTTTGAGTTGTTTCTTATACTACTTTTATTATATTGTTATGAGTTATTATTGGCTATTGGTGTTGGACTCTGACCGTTGTCCAAGCTCGTCACTTCTTTCAACCTACGGTTAAGTTTGTTACTTATTGAGTACATGGGGTCGGTTGTACTCATACTATACTTCTGCACCTTGCGTGTAGATTTTGGATGTTGATGTTGTTGTTTTGACGGGAGTTGGCATTGAAGACATACCTGCATTTTGGACATAGCTGCCTCTTGTTCTTGGTAGCTTTAGAATTATTAATCTGCTTATGTATATTTCAAACAGATGATGTATTTATTTCATAACTAGCTTTGTAAACTCTAAATCTTAGCAGCTAATGATTTGTACTACCAGTCCTTGGGAAGTGTATAAAAGTTCAGTTATTTCATCATTTATTTTCTTAGTAAATCTCATTTGAATTGGATTGGATTGTTGCTAATTGGCTTACCTAGCGGGTTGGGTTAGGTGTCATCACGACTAGTTGGATTTGGGACCATGACAAGTTGGTATCAGAGCTCTAGGTTCATAGGTTCTACGAGTCATGAGCAAGTGTCTAGTAGAGTCTTGCGGATCGGCATGATGACGTCCATACGTATCTTCGAGAAGGTACAACGCATTTAGGATAAACTTCCAATCTTTCTTTCCTTATCGTACAACATTGATTCAGCTTGGAGCATATCTCTTTGAATTTCCTTCCACTCTCTCGTATGCATATATGAGCGCTCGGTATCAGTTGTGCATCGACAACTTGTGATTCTATGATTGACAACTTGGAGACTGGGAGTTCTCCGAAGCAGATTGTTTCGCGGTTGCGGACTATGAAGATGTGGCCAAAGTTAACTAGATGATGGTACGTGTTATAGTTAGATCATTGTGAACTTTTGGAGGGCTATTTATCCATTTGGGGATGACCGCAATTGATTTGGGGGCCCATTGGTAGGCCCGAAGAGGATGTGTATTCCACACCGGGTCAGATTGTTTGACTCAGAACTATTAGTGTTGAGGGGTGTGTCATTCGATTAGAGTTGAGCTTGTTCGTGTTCTGATATGTTCTACGTGTTACTCTTCTATGCCACGAGGGGTTGTGATTTGTTGGTTATATGCACACATGGTGCGGTTCTGTTTGGGTCTTGTAGCAAAATTCGAGCGAGATGGTGATTGGAGTGTGGAATGGTTGATTGCGCCTCGGTTATGGTCTTTTCGGGTTATGGTATATTGTATTTGGGGGTTCTATTAGATGTTCACAGTTGTACTAAATATTGTTACTACTTCATTCTATGTCTTATTAGTACTCTGTGATTTGGTAAGAAAGGACTTTCTGTTTCTACGATATCTAGATTCATTTCCATTTATTTAATGAAATTCTGATTTTTAAAAGTTAAAAATGAATAATTAAGTTAGAGGCATACTGTTGGCTTGCCTATCAACACCGTTGGGCGTTATCATAGTCTATGGCGGGAATTGGGTCGTGACAACCATTTTGTATATTAGAGCTATTTATTCCTATTTGATACTTTCTGATTGTTATACTGTGACTTGCGGGGATGATTGATTTAGTTTTCGGAAGGTTTGAAAGTGAATTGAAGCAATTGTTTTATTTTAGAGATCTTAAGTTGTACGAGTAGACCGATGTTTAAATTTTGAGTAAATGACCTCAGATTGGTTATCTAATAGTTCCAATAGGTTGTATGGTGATTTTGGACTTAGGCGTATGTTCAAATTTGAATTTGGAGGTTCCTAGAAGGTTTTGGCCTTACTTGCCGAAAGTTGGCAATTTAAAGAATTAGAGAGTTTGTAGGTTTGACTGATAGTTACTTTGTCTCATGACCCAAAATCCCACCTTAGGCCATGATGCCGGCTAACCATACTTGCTAAGCAAGACGACTCACAATCAACAGAATATAGTCCAGATTCCTTTAATTAACAGTCATATCATAGTTAAAGACAAGAATAATCTCAAAATAACAAAATATCTGAAACAATCATAACATGGTTCGAACATGACTAAAACAGTACAACCCCCAAGGACTAGGTGGCATAAGTACACAAGCAACTACTGAATAAGTACAAGTTTGAATACATGACCAACACTGTTTGAGATAATTAAAATAGATAGGAGATAATAAAAGACAGGGATTAGGGAACTGCAAAAAAATGGCATTTAAGATGTCATGCTTCAATCAATGAAGCCGAGGCTCCCAACTAGCATATATAACTGACATGCAATAATTAGCATTTAAGTGAATGCTTCTAAATGATTCAAGGATGTCTAAGCATGCTCAAGACTCTATCACTCACCATAACTGGTACACAATCCATGTACCACGATACACAATCCATGTTACTGAAACCTGATATACAATCCATGTATCACTAAAATTCGATACACAATCCATGTATCAGTGAATCTCGATATGCAATCCATGTATCGACCTGATACATAATCCATGTATCGACCATGCTCAATGGACCCAAAGTAATATAGGTTATCACCTGACTCTAGAGGGACAGATCCTTATCCAAGCGCAACAAGAAGCTTGATAGCTCACTTATAATCAAATATCCGCTAATTATGTCCTATGTGCCATAACAATATTTCAACTGCATGGCATTATCTTTCTTGTCACAATATCAGTCCAAATCAAGTATCCATATATAAAATATATGCTATCACGATCGAAAATCCCACCAAAGGTCGTAATGGCGCATAACCCACTCACTAGGCAAGCAAACACAATAACATTCACAATTCTGAAGTACATTTATCAGATCTTTAATAAATTTCTCATTATAATAAGATACAATAATAATCCCAAACTGATAACATAGATAAAATAGTTTAGACAGGGTGTACACAATCACAATTGTCTATATAGCCCAAAACCTGGATGTCACAACCATCACAAGTATCTAACAAGAGTATGTAAGACAACGAAATCGTATTATTTTTCTGAAAAAGATAGAAAGACATGATAGATAGATAGATAGATAGATAGATAGATAGGGATGGGGACTCCATGTGTTGTGAATCGAGCAAGTAGAGCAGCTCACCACAAACTCTACTTTAAGGCACCTATTGCGCACGATGAATGCCACTAACACCGGCCTCAGAACCTGCACAATAATTTGCAAAAAGTAGCATGAGTACGAAACACGGTACTCAGTAAGTATCAAGTCTAGTGTCACGACCCAAAATCTAACTATTCGTGATGACACCTAACCCAACCTACTAGGTAAGCCAATTAACAATAAACCAATTCAAATTAGATTCATTAAGAGAAGTAATGATAATACAACTGAACGTTTATACAAAGAATTCCCAAGGACTGGTAATACAAGTCATGAGCCACTAAGACTTAGATTTTTACAAAAACAAAACTGAATTGAAATAATTACAAAATCTGTTTGGAATGTTAATGAACAGAATCCGAATCTAATGCTACCAAGGACAAGTGATAGCCGTAACTGGAATGCAGGTACATCTTCAATGTCAGCCCTCACCGTACATAACAACATCAACACAAGGATCTGCACGCAAGGTGCAGAAGTATAGTATGAGTACAACCGACCTCATGTACTCAATAAGTATCCTAACTAACCTCGGCGAGATAAAAGAAGCAAAAACTATAGATGATACTCACTAACACATGTGTAGTTCAAAATTCCAACAAGTATAGAGCACGTATATGATCAAATCAGAAAAATCTCAAGTAAAACCATTGTTTTCTTTTGATGCTCAAAATTCTTGGTTTTAAAGTATTCTGCTCAAACAACAATCTAGCATATAAGGAAGATATGCAAATAAATCAGGTAATCAGTCAAGGGATTTGCAAGTAAAGATGAAATGCAATTACAAAATATCAGCCCGTTGCGGCATGCAACCCGATCCGATAACGGTAACTAGCTCTCCCAGAGCTCACGTCAATATCAACTGCACGGACAACTCACGTGCTGCACGGACAACTCACGTGCTATAGTATCAATATCGGGATCCGCATGAACAACTTACGTGCTGCACGGACAACTCACGTGCTATAGTATCAATATTTAGATCCGCACGGAAAACTCACGTGCTGCACAGACAACTCATGTTCTATAGTCTCAATATCTGGATCCGCACAGACAACTCACGTACTACACGAACAACTCACGTGCTATAGTATCAATATCTGGATCCGCACAGCATGGTCACAAGCATATCAACACAATTCGCCTGGCATGGTCACATGCATCCAATCCAAATCGTATCACACTGAAACAAGTATACAAGAACACATGTATATGATGGATAAATATCATATTTCATGCTCCTGGACTGGTATAATAACATGCTAAAGTGTAGGCATGTGCAATGTGTGCTATCATAGCTCAATCGGTAATTTATCACAGAAATAGTAATTACCAAGTTTATTAAGGGAATTAGCCTCTTCGTAACCTCAAGTATGACTCAAATAGTTCACAACAATGGTACAAATATGAGAAATATTATAGCTTAAAGCTTAACAATCAACTTTAGGCATATCATAGCCTAAGCACTACCCCGAGCATAGATAATTACCCCGGTGCTCGCACATAGGTTTCACCCCCACACATATGCGCACCCATAGCATGTAGCTATCACAAATAATTCAGGCAACTAGTTTATCAACCAAGTTTATATAGAATTCTTACCTCAAACAAGCCAAGAAAAATACCGAGCAAGCCAAACGACACTCTAGAAATTCCATCCCGCGCGTATCTACCTCTGAACAGCTCAAAACTAGCCAAAAACAACTCAAAAACATAAACTATTGCCAAAGGAAACAAACCCTATCGATAAAGGTCGAATCTTTAATCAAAAGTCACAAGTCAACCAAAAGGTCAAACCTGGGACCGGACCTCGGAACCCAACGAAACTCACAAAATCTGACAACCCATTCAATTACGAGTCCAACAATACTAGTTTCACTCAAATCTGACTCCGAATCAATGTTTAAAACTCGAAATGTTATTTAATGAATTTATAGACAATTCCTCCGATTTCTCTTTCAAAATCAATAACCAAACGCCAAAAACGAAGATTAATTCATGAAATATAATCATAAGCGAGTCAAGAATGCTTACACCAATCCATGTGGTGAAATTCTTCTCCAAAACCGAAACCGAGCTCCAAAATCCAAAAATGTGAATATACGACCAACCCCTCGAATTATAGCTTCTGCCCAGCACTATTCGCATATGCGATCAAATGAGCTGCTTCTGCGATGTGGCGTCCGCTTCTGTGGAATCTGTAGGATAAATGTCCCTCGCACCTATGGAAAAATATCCGCTCTTGCGACATCGCAGGTGTGACACCTAAACGCGTATTTGCGCAAACGTTCGCTCCTGCGCTCATGATCTCGCTTCTGCGCTCACGCAGGTGTGCTACAAATTTCACTTCTGCGGAGGTAGCCCAACGCATCCTTTGTCATAGGTGCGACCATATTTCCGCTTCTGCGACGATCCGAATAATGTCCGACACTCTCCCGAGCCTCTCGGGATCCCGCATGAATATACCAACAAGTCCCATATCATAACACGGACTTACTCGAGGCCTCAAATCACACATAACAAAATCGAAACGATGAATCGCACCTCGAATCAAACTTAATGAACTTTGAATCTTTCAACTTCCAAAACTCGTGTCGAACCTTATCAAATCAACTCGGAATACCCTCAAATTTTGCACACATGTCCCAAATGACATAACGAAGCTATTCAAATTCCCAGAACTACACTCCGAACCCGATATCATCAAAGTCAACTCCCGGTCAAACTTATAAACTTTCCAATCCTTCAAATTTCCAACTTTCGCCAATTAGTGCCGAAACCTTCTAGAAATTTCCAAATGCAAATTCGGGCATACGCCCGAGTCTAAAATCACCATCCGGACCTAACGAAACCATCAAAACTCCGAACCGAGGTCAAATACTAAAATTCAAACTTTGTCAACTCTTCCAACTTAAAGCTTCAATCATGAAATTCATTCTTCCAAATCAATTCCGAATAACCTGAAAATCAAAACCGATGATTCACACAAGTCATAATACATCATACGATGCTGCTCAAGATTTTAAATAGATGAACGGAATGCAAATACTCAAAATGACCGACTGGGTCATTACGTTCTCCCCCACTTAAATATACGTTCGTCCTCGAACGTGCCAAGAGTCGTTCCAAAGCCATCAAATCGCCGTGTAACCTTACCATTCACATACCCAGGGGTGATCTCACGTCACCCTAATCCATATAAGCCCGATGACACAACATAACTGAAGATCCTTAATTCAACCTTAGCCCATAAACCTTGGAACCCAATTTCCAATATCCGAAATTCCTTACAAGACCAGAATCTCGCATCCCACAGACTCATAAGGGGCTTCTACAGCCCAAGCGCTAATCCGCACGGACAACTCACGTACTACACGGACAACTCAACTACTATAATATCATATCTGGATCAGCACGGACAACTCACGTGCCATAGTATAAACATAAGGATCCGCACGGATAACTCACGTTCCATATAACAATACCTCACAACCAGGCTCTCGGCCTTACTCAGTCATGAACCTCTCTAGTCTCAAAGCTCTCAATAAAGAAAGGGAAAATAGCCCAAATCAAAGCTTTACAGTATATTATCAGGGAAAACATATAACAGAGCTTGAGGTAAACATGTACAGGAATCACTATGACTGAGTATAACTACCATGAGCAGGAATATAGCCTAAGCATGATTTCTAACAGGAAAACAATCAAGTTCTAGTAGAGAGGAATGCATATAAACACAATTAAAGGCTATTAGACTTCACAGTCTCCCGGGACGGACCAAGTCTCTGTCCCTCACAGCGTACACCTACACGCCCGTCACCTGGCATGGGTGCCACCTCCAAACAGTCACATTATACCAAACTCTGGGTTTCATACCCTCAAGACCAGATTTAAAACTGTTACTTACCTCAACAACGTAGAACTCCTACTCCGAAATTTCCTTTCCTCTCGAACTGGCCTCCAAACGACCCGAATCTAGCCACAAGCAATACAATACAATCAATAAAGGCTAAAGGGTTCAATTCCACAAGAAAACTACTAAATTAGAGCCAAAATCCGAAATCGACTCAAACCCGCCCCCGAGGCCCACATCTCGAAATCTGACAATAGTCATAAAACCTGAAAGCCCATTCACTCACGAGTCTAACCGTATCAAATTTATCCAAATCCGACCTCATTTGGTTCCTCAAATCCCCAAATTACTCTCTCCAAACTCCAAACATCCTACTAATTAGGTGAGAAATTAAAGGGAAAACACCATAGCTAATGATAATAGAGCTCAAGCAACTTACCTCAGTGAATACCCTTGAATCCCCTTCAAACATCTCTCCAAAAGCTCCCAGCTCCGACTTGAAAATGGTGGAAATGAACAAAAAGTCGCGAAGTCTTCTATCTATATTCTGCCCAAGCTTTTCGCACATGCGGCTGTATTTCCGCATCTACGGACTAAGCTCCACTTCTACGGAGAATCAATTAAACGCAGTCCCCGCTCCTGCGACCAAGAAACCGCATCTGCGATCATCGCAGGTGCAGAAATATCATCGCACCTGCGGACACGACACGCACCTGCGCTCAATCCCATGCGTCTGCGGCCATCGCAGGTGCGGCAAATCCTTCGCACATGCGCACTCTACCCAACCTTCTCTCTTTCGCTTCTGCGCCCAATTACCCGCTTCTGTGGGATCGCACCTACGGTTCCCATTCCGCAGGAGCGGAAATACCAGTAGCAGCAGCTTCAGCTGCATTTTTCCAACTTCAAACAATCCGTTAACAATCCGGAATCACCCCGCGCCCCTAGGGACCTCAACCAAACATACCAACAAGTCATATATCCATATACGAACTTAGTCGAGCCTTCAAATTACTCAAAACAACATCAAAACACCAAATTACCCTCGGATTCAAGCCTAAGAATTTTTAAACTTCCAAATTCCGCAAAGGACGCTGAAACCTACCAAACCACATCCGAATGACCTCAAAATTTACATACACGTCACAAATGACACCACAAACCTACTCCAACTTCCAGAAATCCATTTCGACCCCGATATCAAATTTTTCGCTGCCGACCGAAATCGCCAATTTTTCAACTTTAGCCAATTCAAGCCTAATTCCACTACGGACCTCCAAATCAAATTCCGAATGCGCTCCTAAGTCCAAAATCACCTAACAAAGCTAACGGAACCGTCAAAATTCAAATCCGAGATCGTTTACACATAAGTGAACATTCAGTTGACTTTTCCAACTTAAGCTTCTAATAAAGAGACTAAGTGTCTCAATTCACTCCGAAACCACTCCGGACCCGAACCAACTAACCCGACATATCATAATATAGCTGAAGAACACAAAAAAAAAGCAGAAATAGGGGAAACGAGGCTATAACTCTCAAAATGACCGGCCGAGTCGTTACATCCTCCCTCTCTTAAACAAACGATCGTCCTCGAACGAGTCTAGAAACATACCTGGAGCCTCAAATAGGTGTGGATATCTGCTCCGCATCTCCCGCTCAGTTTCCCAGGTGGCCTCCTCCATAGGCTGGCCTCTCCACTACACCTTCACCGAAGCTATGTCCTTTGACCTCAACTTCCGAACCTGCCGATCCAAAATGGCCACCGGGTCCACATCATACGTCATATCACCCTCCAACTGAACCGTGCTGAATTCCAAAACATGGGACCGATCGCTAACATACTTCCGGAGCATGGAAACATGAAACACTAGATGCACACTCGATAAGCTGGGTGGCAAGGCAAGCTTATAAGCCACCTCCCCTATTCTCTAAAGCACCTCAAAAGGCCCAATGAATCGGGGGCTCAACTTGCCCCTCTTCCCAAACCTCATAACACCCTTCATGGGTGATACCTTCAGCAAAACCTTCTCCCCAACCATAAATGACACATCATGGACCTTCCTGTCCGCGTAGCTCTTCTACCTAGACTGCGCCGTGTGAAGCCACTCCTGAATGAATTTTGCCTTGTCTAATGCATCCTGGACCAAGTCTGTATTCAAGAGCCTAGCCTCACCCAACTCAAACCATCCTATCGGGGATCTACACCTCCTCCCATATAAAGCCTCGTACAGAACCATCTGAATACTCGATTATAACTGTTGTTATGTGCAAACTCCGCGAGCGGCAAAAACTGGTCCCATGAACCCCCAAAGTCAATGACACAAGCACGCAACTTGTCCTCCAATATTTGAATAGTGCGCTCGGACTGTTCGTCCGTCTGAGGGTGAAAAGCTATGCTCAACTCCACCCGAGTACCTAACTCTCGCTGCACGACCCTCCAAAACTGCGATGTAAACTGAGTGCCCCTATCTGAAATGATGAAAACTGGGACACCATATAGGCGAACAATCTCTCGGATGTAAATCTCTGCCAACCGCTCTGAAGAGTAAGTAGTACCAACTGGAATGAAGTGCGCGGACTTGGTCAGCCGATCCATAATCACCCAAATAGCATCAAACTTCCTCGAAGTCTGTGGGAGCCCAACTACGAAGTCCATGGTGATTCGCTCCCACTTCCGCTCTAGGATCTCTAACCTCTGAAGCAAGCCACCCAGTCTCTGATGTTCATACTTAACCTGCTGACAGTTGAGACACTAAGCCACAAACCCAACTATATCCTTCTTCATACGCCTCCACCAATAGTGCTGCCTCAAATCCTGGTACATCTTTGCGGCACCCGGATAGATGGAATACTGCGAGTTGTGGGCCTCTTCAAGAATCAACTCCCTGAGCCCATCCATATTAGGCACACATATCCGGCCCTGTATCCTCAACACACCATCATCACCAATGGTCACATCCATAGCATCACCTCGCTGAACTCTGTCCTGAAGAACGAGCAGGTGGCGGTCATCGTACTGATGCTCCCTGATACGGTCATAAAGAGAAGACCTGGAGACCACACAAGCCAATACCCGACTTGGCTCCAAAATATCCAATCTGACAAGCTGGCCCGCTAAGGCCTGAGCATCCAATGCCAAGGGTCTCTCTACTACTAGGAGATATGCTAAACTTCTCAAACTCTCCGCCCGGTGACTCAAAGCATCGGCCACCACATTCGGCTTCCCTGGATGGTACAAAATAGTGATATCATAGTCCTTGAGAAGCTCTAAGCATCTCCGCTGACACAAATTAAGATCCTTCTGCTTCAACAAATACTGCAAACTTCGGTGATCAGTATAGATCTCATAATGAACCCCATACAAATAATGACGCCAAATCTTCAAGGCGTGAACAATGGCTGCTAACTCAAGATCATGGACAAGATATTTATTCTTATGGGTTTTCAACTGGCGCGAGGCATAGGCAATCACCCTAACCTCCTGCCTCAGAACACATCCAATACCTACCCTCGAGGCATCACAATACACGGTGTAAGAACCAGAAGTTGATGGCAAAACTAACACTGGAGCTATGGTCAAAGCAGTCTTGAGCTTCTAAAAGCTCTCCTCACACTCATCCGACCACCTGAATTTAGCACCCTTTTGGGTTAATTGGGTCAAGGGCGATGCAATAGACGAGAAACCCTAAACGAACGGTAATAACCAGCCAAACCAAGAAAGCTCCAAATCTATGTAGCTGAGGATGGTCTGGGCCAACTCTAAACCGCCTTTATCTTCTTCGAATCCACCCGAATACCCTCACTGGACACCATGTACCCCAAGAATGCTACAGAACCGAGCCAGAACTCACACTTGGAGAACTTTGCATAAAGCTTCTCCTCCCTCAATCTCTGTAATACAATCCTCAAGTGCTCGGCATGCTCCTCCTGGCTACGAGAGTACACCAGGATATCATCAATGAATACAATAACGAACGAGTCCAGATAAGGCTGAAACACACTATTCATCAAATGCATGAACGATGCTTGGGTGTTAGTCAGCCCAAAAGACATCACAAGGAACTCATAATGGACATATCGGGTCTTGAAAGCTCTCTTAAGATCCGAATTCCGAATCTTCAACTGGTGATACCCTGACCTCAAATCAATCTTGGAGAACACCCTAGCCCCCTGAAGCTGGTCAAATAGATCATCAATACGTGGCAAAGGAAACTTGTTCTTGACTGTGACCTTGTTCAACTGCCTGTAGTCAATGCACATCCTCATAGAACCATCTTTCTTCTTTACAAATAAAACCGGCGCACCCCAAGGTGACACGCTAGGTCGAAAAAACCCCTTATCAAGGAGTTCCTAAAGTTGTTCCTTCAACTCCTTCAACTCTGCCG
Source organism: Nicotiana tabacum (assembly GCF_000715075.1). NCBI lineage: Eukaryota > Viridiplantae > Streptophyta > Magnoliopsida > Solanales > Solanaceae > Nicotiana > Nicotiana tabacum. Next base: position 35,161,611 of record NC_134102.1, on the reverse strand, counting down.
GTGCCATGCAATACGGTGGAATAGAAATGGGCTGAGTGCCCAACACCAAATCAATACCGAAGTTAATATCCCTATCAGGCGGCATGCCCGATAGGTCTGCAGGAAACACATCCGGAAAATCCCGTACCACCGGAACAGAATCAATGGTAGGAGTTTTTGCACTAACATCCCTCACAAAATCCAAATAAGATAGGCAACCCTTCTCAACCATACGTCGAGCCTTCAAATATGAAATCACCCTACTAGGTACATAATCTATAGAACCGCTCCACTCAACCCTCGGAAATCCCAGCATCGCCAACGTCACGGTCTTAGCGTGACAATCCATAACAGTATGACATGGAGATAACCAATCCATACCCAATATCGCATCTAAGTCAACCATACTGAGCAGCAAAAGGTCCACCCGGGTCTCCAAACCCCCAATAGTCACCACACATGACCGATATACGCGGTCCACAATAATAGTATCGCCCACAAGAGTAGACATATGAACAGATGAAACTAAAGATTCACGGGGCATATCCAGAAAATGAGCAAAATAGGAGGAAACATATGAATAAGTGGAACTAGGGTCAAATAATACAGAGGCATCTCTGTGCAAACTGAGACAATACCTGTAATCACGGCATCTGAAGAAATAGCATCTGGTCTGGCAGGGAGGGCATAGAAACAGGCCTGGCCACCCCCTGATCTGCCTCCCCCTCTCGGGCGACCCTTAGCTGACTAGACTCCACCCCTAGCTGGCTGAGCTCCACCCTTGGCTAGCTGGGCGGGTGGTGAAGGAATTGGTGCTGGTGCCATCGGTCGAGTACTCCGCCATGGAGTCCCACCCAATAGCCTAGGGCAATCTCTCATAATGTGACCAAAATCTTTGCACTTGAAACAACCTCTCCTCTGACGAAACTGCTGCTCCTGATGCCCAAAAGAACTACCCGAGGATACCTGAGCGGGCGGGGCATGATGAGAACTCTGCGCCGGTAGTGCACTGAATGATGACTGGCCCTGCTGATGACTGTGAGAACCATGGCCAGATGATGCACCACGGGGAAATGGCCGAGCTGATTGAGCCTGTCTGAAATGACGACCTCTACCGTGCTAGAACTGACCTGCAGAAGGAGCAACGCTGAATCCACCCTGACCATGAGGCATCTTGGACTCCCTATCAACCTTCTCCTGACTGCGAACCACCTCAATCTACCGAGCAATGTCGACAACCTCATCAAAGGTAGCACCAAACACCCTCTCTTTGGTCATAAGAAACCATAGTTGAAAAGTGAGACCATCTATAAACCTCATGATCCTCTCCCTGTCTGTAGGAACCAACCAGATAGCATAACGGGCCAACTCCGAGAATCGCATCTCATACTGCGTCACATACATATCACCCTGGCAAAGCTGCTCAAACTATCTGCACAGCTCATCTCTATGGGACTGAGGCACGAACTTCTTCAAAAATACCATGAAGAATTGCTGCCAAGTAAAGGGGTGCTGCGCCAACAGGCCTACGCCTCTCGTAAGTCTCCACCATCTGAGTGCAGCCCCGGAAAACTAAAAAGTAGTGAATGAGACCCCACAAGTCTCCAGAATACCAGCTGTACAGAGTATCCTCTAACACCTGTCCAAGAACTCCTGGGCATCCTCTCTCTCTATGCCACCGAAAGGTAGAGGCTGTAGTCTCTCCAACCTACGCTGATCATCCTCAGGCATAGCAGGAACCACATAATCATGAGCAGCTGCAACCGGCTGGGCTAGTGGTGCCTCCGGTGTCTGGAGTCCATGAATAACCTGCTCGGGTGTGCGAGCAGCGGGAGTTTGAGTGCCTCCCCCGCCTGAAAAGTGGTTGCGGATGTCAAGATAGAGACCGCCTGAGAAAGGCCGGTACACCCTGTCAGAATCTGAGATAGGGCCTCTCGGAGGCCTGGAATCACAATAGGCACAGGTGGTGCCTGAGCTGGTGCATCAACAACTGGAATCTGGTCCTAATATGGGCAACTGGTGGATTTGCAAGTACTGCCCCAGCTGCTGTGCGGGCGGCACCTCTGCCCCTACCACGGCCTCTACCTCGGCCTCAGTCTCTCGCGGCCCTGGCTGGTGGTACTGGTGGCTGGCCCTCCTGACTAGTAGCAGTCTTCACCATCTGTGAGAGAATGAAACAACAGGTGTTTAATTACCAGAACAAATAGATTCGCACGACAAGAATCCAAGAATGTGAAATTTTCCTAAGGGTTCTGCAGCCTCTCGAAGATAAGTACAGACATCTCCGTACCGATCCGCAAGACTCTACTAAACCCGCTCATGCCTCATGAGACCTATGTAACCTAGGGTCTGATACCAACTTGTCACGACCCAAAACCTAACCCGTCATGATGGCGCCTATCGTGGTACTAGGCAAGCCGAACTTTCCAAAACACTTTCAAAATTTAATAGAAGTGAATTGAGATATTGAAATTAACCGGAGTTTCTCATAAATACGGGGTAAAACCCAAATAAAACATAATTACGGAAAAATAGCCCGACATCGGGGTGCCACTAAGTCATGAGCATCTAGATAACCAAATTAATACAACCAGTGTCTAAGTATCAATACAAGACAGAAAGAAATATAGAAGGAGAGACAAGGTCCTGCGGACGCCGGCAGCTACCTTGTAGTCTCCGGTATTCGATCGCATCAAACACACCTGGATCTGCACATGAAGTGTAGGGTGTAGCATGAGTACAACCAACTCAGCAAGTAACAAAAATAAATAAGGAACTGAGAAGCAGTGACGAGCTATACAGTACAGTTCATTTTAAAAGTTTTCAGTAAAGAGTGAACATGCTTTCGAATCCTGTGGTATAAGTCAAATCAGTTTGCGCTCATGTAAAACAGATATGAATCTTCCATAAATTTCATAACAACAACAGATAACAACTGAGTACAATAATAAATAAAAGCAAGTACAACCCTCTCAAGGCAGCAGTCACTCAACCCATCTCAACAACTCACACTCTCGGCTCTCAGCCCTAAACACACACGCTCAATAGGTACCTGCGCTCACTGGGGGTGTTCAGAGTCATGAGGGGCTCCTACAGCCCAAGCGCTAATCCGCACGGACAACTCACGTGCTATAATGTCATATCTGGATCCTCACGGACAACTCACGTGCTGCACAGACAACTTATATGCCACAGTATAAACATAAGGATCCACACGGACAACTCATGTGCCATATACCAATACCTCACAACCAGGCCCTCGGTCTTACTCAGTCATGAACCTCTCTAGTCTCACAGCTCTCAATAAAGAAAGGGAAAACATCCCAAATCAAAGTGTTATAGTATATCATCAGGGAAAACAAATAACAGAGACTGAGGTAAACATGTACATGAATAACTATGACTGAGTATAACTACCATGAGCAGGAATATAGCCTAAGCAACATGAAAACAGTCAAGTTCTAGTAGAGAGGAATGCATATAAACACAATTAAAGGCTATTAGACTTCACAGTCTCCCGGGACAGACCAAGTCTCTATCCCTCACGGCGTACACCCACACGCCCGTCACCTAGCATGGGTGCCACCTCCAAACAGTCACATTATACCAAACTCCGGATTTCATACCCTCAAGACCAGATTTAAAACTGTTACTTACCTCAACAGCTTAGAACTCCTACTCCGAAATGCCCTTTCCTCTTGAACTGGCCTCCAAATGACCCGAATCTAGCCATAAGTAATATAACACAATAAATAAAGGCTAAAGGGATCAATTCCACAAGAAAACTACTAAATTAGAGCCAAAATCCGAAATCGACTCAAACCCGGCCCTCCGGGCCCATGTCTAAAAATGTGACAAAAGTCACAAAATCCGAAAGCCCATTCACTCACGAGTATAACCATACCAAATTTATCCAAATCCGACCTCATTTGGTTCCTCAAATCCCCAACAAAAGTCCTACTAATTAGGTGAGAAATTAACGGGAAAACACCATAGCTAAAGATAATAGAGCTCAAGCAACTTACCTTAGTGAATACCCTTGAATCCCCTTCAAAAATCTCTCCAAAAGCTCCAAGGTCCGACTTGAAAATGGTGGAAATGAACAAAAATTCGCGAAGTCTTCTATCTATATTCTGCCCAGGCTTTTCGCACCTATGGCTGTATTTTCGCATCTGCGGAGCCGAATCTGCGGACCAAGCTCCACTTCTATGGAGAATCACTTAAACGCAGTCCTCGCTCCTGCGACCAAAGAACCGCATCTGCGATCATCGTATGTGCAGAAATATTATTGCACCGCGAACATAACACGCACCTGCGCTCAATCCCACGCGTCTGCGGCCATCGCAGGTGCGGCAAATCCTTCGCACATGCGCACTCTGCCCAACCTTTTCTCTTTCTCTTCTGCGCCCAAGTACCCTCTTCTGCAGGATCGCACCTGCGGTTTCCATTCCGCAGGTGAGGAAATACCAGTATTAGAAGCTTCAACTGCATTTTTCCAACTTCAAACAATCCGTTAATCATCCAGAATCACCCCGAGCCCCTAGGGACCTCAACCAAACATACCAAAAAGTCATATATCCACATACGAACTTAGTCGAGCCTTCGAATCACTCAAAACAATATCAAAACACCAAATAACCCTTAGATTCAAGCCTAAGAATTTTTAGACTTCCAAATTCCGCAAACGACGCCGAAACCTACCAAACCACGTCCGATTGACATCAAATTTTACACACACGTCACAAATGACATCACGAACCTACTTCAACTTCCGGAAATCCATTCCGACCTAGATATCAAATTTTTCAATGCCGATCGAAATCGCTAAATTTCCAACTTTAGCCAATTCAAGCCTAATTCCACTACGGACCTCCAAATCACATTCCGGACGCGCTCCTAAGTCCAAAATCACCTAACAAAGCTAACGGAACCGTCAAAATTCAAATCCGATATCGTTTACACATAAGTCAACATCCGGTTAACTTTTCTAACTTAAGCTTCTAATAAAGAGACTAAGTGCCTCAATTCACTCTGAAACCACTCCGGACCCAAACCAACTAACCCGACATATCATAATATAGCTGAAGAACACAAAAAAAGCAGAAATGGGGGAAACGGGGCTATAACTCTCAAAACAACCGGCCGGATCGTTATACATAACATGATATACAATATAACTCAGATGCTCACAACAATAATCGGACCACAATAGCTGCTAAAAACAAACCTAATACAGATAATAAACCTCATCTCAAATAAAACCTTGTTCAAAACCTTCGTACATTGCTGATGATGAAAGAAACACGCAGAAACTCATAACCACTCATCAGATCAACAAGTCATGGAGTCCTCTCGCCTAACCAGAACCATAGCCCAAAATTCTAAGCAATCACCTCAAGCCCAAAGACTTCATCTCAACAAATACAAGCTACTCTATTGATATGCCACACCAATACTACCCAGAGCCACAAACCATGCAATCTGTGCACCAATACGCAACAATTCAAATGCATTCAAAAATGAAAAATGACTTAAATAAGAGAACCGTTCCGCAAGCTCAACAAGTACCACCACAACGAAATACTAAGAACCCATCACACATAGTACAACCAAAACACACGAATCTATCACAAAGGGTCATATACTATCATAACCCAATTGCAATACGTGACCCATCCAAACACCAATCTATACGAAATACCTCATGCCCCCAATGCTTAAAATCAGCAACCACTAGTAATTCGACATCAAGTACATAAGTTCATAACCATAACCAAGGCGCAATCAACCATTCAACACCCAAATAATTATCTCACTCAAATTCCGATACAAGGCCCGTACAGAACCACATCATGTGTGCATATAACCAACAAATCACAACCTCTCGTAGCATAGAAACATAACACATAGAACATATTAGAACATGAACAAGCTCACTCTAGCCGAATGACACACCTTTTTGCAATAGCGGTGCCGAGTCAATAAACTCGGTGTAGAATACGCATCCTCCTCGGGCCTACCATTGGCCCCCCAAATCAACTCCAATCATCCCTAAATGGATAAATAGCCCTCCAAAGGATGACAATGACCTAACAATAGTATGTACTACCATCTAGCTAACTTCGGCCACAGCTTCATAGTCCGCAACCCCAAACAATCTGCTTCTGAGAACTCCCAGTCTCCAAATCCATAGAACACATGAATCACCATAGTCGATCCCTACTCCACCACTCGAATGACTAAAACATCTCTCATACATAATTATCCCCACGAGAAATACTTCTACAATTTTTCCATGCCACATAGCAAAATCTGAATATCTGTAGTTGATCAACCAGGCGAGTACCACAATACCAATGAAGCATCCGTAAGTCAAAACTGAGTGCGCCTTCTGAATGTACACTCTCCTCACGCAATACCAAGTAGTAATATCATTCATCTAGTCATCTGAAACCGTCCATGTTGCCTAAGAATTCATGACCTTCCCTTAAAAACTGAACCATGACCTTGCACATGCAAATCTCAATCCCACACAACACACCGCGTCTATCATGCCATCATATGAAAAGTAGGAAAATCTCATAATCAACTCCGAGTCATCAACAGAATACATACCCGATCATTCAGAAACCTTCCATTTGATCTCATCCAGGAAAAAATCATAATACGTAACATGCCCTTCATACCTGTAGATAAATCCCTCTCAAGTTATGGCATATATCGTCGAGAACACTTTGAAACCCATTTGCACATAACCAAGCCATTAGAATTGAATCCCTCTAATTCAACCAAGCCACGTAGGTTGCCAAACTCAAGAGTATTGCCACAAAACACCTATAGAGACTCACAACATCATAAGTACCCCAAGAACCGATCATATCCATTACCGTGCTGATCCAACCTACCGCCAAGTTGTCCTATTTCTCCGAGTTCCTTTCGAATTACCCTCAAGTTGACACTTTCTCCTTGCCAGAACGTCACGATCCTTACCCAAAGCTCACCACAAGAGATCCTGTCATAAAATCGCACCGCCCTAAGGCCCATAAGCCGTTGTATTCCCTCTTAAGCACCCCAAAAGTACCACAACTAAGACACCCATTCTGAAGAGACCTTCTATGAATCTAAAGCCATTTCCTTCACCTTCCTGATACTGAAATGTAGAATCCATAATGATATAGAAATACTGCGAATCTCGACACCATCCAATTTAAATCTCAGCTTCTAACCATGTACAAATCTGTAATATTCTCAATTGCCACATATAAATCTTGAAACCATTAGAACCTTGTCAAGAGTCATCCACTCCGCTCAAATCTCAATTGCACCGCCCAAACAGGCCGAACGACCTGTGACCCATTAGCATGACAACACCCAATAAAGTAACCCCGCCTTAACACAACTGAACAAATTCCTACTCTATGCGCACCACATCCTTCAGGAATAACAACTCAATCAATCCATAAATCCCATATACCCGTAAAGTGTAATGCACTATAAATCCAAAACTTTTCTTGCTTAAGTCATCCTCAAACCAGCCTCTACAAGTCATAACTGATCCACAAGTATGCCTCAGACCGAAACCAATACAACACGTAACTATGCAATCAAATCGTCGATAGCAGACTCCCTCACTTGGCTCAAAGCCACAGATCAAAACACTCGATAACTCGCAATGCCCATACTCTATTACTGTCATAATACCGTAGTGAGATTCAACTAAATCCTTCATAAGCTCATGTAACATAAACCATATAATGCCTCAAATCACCTGCGAAGCTCGCATTCATCTTTGTCATAATCAGGTCAGCTTTCACCACTGATCAAAACTAAAACTGCAACATATATAACCCACTGGTAGAAAGAAACTCCCTACACAACATCATAAGGATTACACGTCTGTAGATCACCGCGCAAGTGATAATCCACCTGCTTAGCCCCAAACAGATATCTCTCTATGCCCTTTCACGGCTAAAACTATTGCACAATTACTTAATCTCCCTGAGTCTGAACTCATCAACAAGACATGAGAATGTACTTCGCTCCACAAGTGAACAACATTAAAGTTTCCTCAATACGATCATAACGCTAGACAATACAACACATCAGGAAAAAAATCAAGAACCCAATAGTCCTTTTTACATCCCAATCAATCTCTTCTCGTTACATTCAAACCATCCGAACATATCCCGCAGTCACATCATACTAATCATATATCCATCCAAACTCTCATCGAGCCACAAATTCCACTCATAGGGACACTACTGGACATATAAGTCCAAAAGCACGTGCTCATACAACCGAAATCCCCGTGCTCAAGCTACAGTCAAAACCCGGCCTCAAGTCCTCCAAACTGGCCCATCATCAGCACACAGAAAACATATCTCTCACTTCATCCAAATAATCACAAGTTGTTGATGCACAACTGATACCGAGTGCTCACTTACGCATACGAGTGAGTGGAAGGAATTCAAAGCGATACTCTTCAAGCTGAATCAATGTCGCACGATAAAGAAAGAAAGATGGAAAGTTTATCCTAAATGCCCTGTAGCCTCTCGAAGATAGGTATGGACATCATCTTACCGATCCGCAAGACTCTACTAGTCACTTGCTCATGACTCATAGAACTTATTAACCTAGAGCTCTAATACCAACTTATCATGACCCAAACTCCAACTAGTCGTGATGGCACCTAACCCAACTCGCTAGTTAAGCCAATTAACAAAAACCAATTCAAATGAGATTCATTAAGAGAAGTAATGATAATACAACTAAACTTTTATACAAAGAATTCCCAAGGACTGGTAGTACAAGTCATGAGCAACTAAGACTTAGATTTTTTCAAAAACAAAACTGAATCGAAATAATTACAACATCTATTTGAAATGTAAATGAACAGAATATGAATCTAATGCTACCAAGGACAAGTGATAGCCGTAACTGGAATGCAGGTACATCTTCAATGTCAGCCCTCGCCGTACACATCAACATCAACACAAGGATATGCACTCAAGGTGCAGAAGTATAGTATGAGTACAACCGACCCCATGTACTCAATAAGTATCCTAACTAATCTCGGCAAGATAAAAGAAGCAAAAACTATAGATGATACACACTAACACCTGTGCAGTTCAAAATTCCAACAAGTATAGAGCAGGTATATGGTCAAATCAGGAAAATCTCAAGTAAAACCATTTTTTTCTTTTGATGCTCAAAATTCTTGGTTTTAAAGTGTTCTGCTCAGATAACAATCCAGCATATAATGAAGATATGCAAGTAAATCAGGTAATCAGACAAGGGATTTACAAGTAAAGATGAAATGCAGTAACCAAATATCTGCCCGTTGCGGTGTGCAACCCGATCCGATAACGGTAACCAGCTCTCCTTGAGCTCACGTTAATATCAACCACACGAACAACTCATATGCTGCATTGGCAACTCACGTGCGATAGTATCAATATCTGGATCCGCACGGACAACTCACGTGCTGCACGGACAACTCACGTGCTGCACGGATAACTCACATGCTATAGTATCAATATCTGGATCCCCACAAATAACTCACGTGCTGCACGGATAACTCACGTGCTATAGTATCAATATCTGGATTCGCACAGATAACTCATGTGCTGCACAGACAACTCACATGCTATAGTATCAATATCTGGATCCGCACGGACAACTCATATGCTGCACGGACAACTCACGTGCTATAGTATTATTATCTTGATCCGCACGTACAACTCATATGCTATAGTATCAATATCTAGATCCGCACGACATGGTCATAGGCATATCGGCACAATTCGCCTGGCGTGGTCGCAGGCATCCAGTCCAAATTGTATCACACAAAAACAAGTATACAAGAGCACATGTATATGATGGAAAAATATCTGATTTTATGCTCCTGGACTGGTATAATAACATGCTAAAGTGTAGGCATATGCAATGTGTGCTATCATAGCTCAATCGGCAATTTATCAAAAAAATAGTAATTACCAAGTTTATTCAGGGAATTAGCTCTTCGTAACCTCTAGTATGGCTTAAATATTCCACAACAATGGTACAAATAAGAGAAACATTATAGCTTAAAGCTTAACAGTCAACTTTAGGCATATCATAGCCTAAGCACTACCCCCGAGCATAGATAATTACCCCGGTGCTCACACTTGGGGGCTCAAACCCCACACATATGCGCACCCATAGCATGTAGCTATCACAAATAATTTAGGCAACTAGTGCCTCAACCAAGTTTAGATAGAATTCTTACCTCAAACAAGCCAAGACAAATACCAAGCAAGCCAAATGACACTCCTGCCCGTATCCACCTCTGAACGACTCGAAACTAGCCAAAAGCAACTCAAAACATCAAATAATGCTAAAGGAAACAAACCCTATCGATAAAGGTCGAATCTTTAATCAAAAGCCAAAAGTCAACACAAAAGTCAAACCCGAGCCCGCACCTCGGCACCAGACGAAACTCACAAAATCTGACAACCCATTCAATGACGAGTACAACTATACTAGTTTCACTTAAATCCGACTCCGAATCGATGTTCAAAACTCGAAAATTCATTTTATGAAATTATAGACAATTCCTCCAATTTCTATTTCAAAATCAATAACCAAATGCCGAAAACGAATATTAATTCATGAAATATAATCACAAGCAAGTCAAGTATGCTTACCCCAATCCACTTGATGAAATTTTTCTCCAAAGTCGCCCAAATCGAGCTCCAAAATCCAAAAATATGAATAAACGATCAACCCCTCGAATTATAGCTTTTACCCAGCATTGTTCGCATCTGCGATCAAATGAGCCGCTTATGCGGCGTCGCTTCTGCGATGTGGCATCTGCTTCTACACTTAAACGCGCATCTGCGCAAACATCTGCTCATGCGCTCACAATGTCGCTTCTGCGCGCACGTAGGTGCGCTACGAATTCCGCTTCTGCGGAGGTAGCCCAACTCAGCCTTCGTCACAGGTGCAACCATAATTCTGCTTCTGCGACCAAAACACATGCGCAAAACCAGTCGCAACTGCGATTACATCCGATCCTGCTGTAAACCAGCCTTAACCAAAAATTTTAAAAATGATCTGAATCATGTCCAAAACTCTCCCAAGCCTCTGGTACGCTGTTTGAATATACCAACAAGTCCCATATCATAAAACGAACTTACTCGAGGCCTCAAATCACACATAATAACATCGAAACGATGAATATCACCTCGAATCAAAGTCAATTCCCGATCAAACTTATGAACTTTCCAAACCTTCAAATTTTTAACTTTTGCCCATTAGTGCCGAAACCTTTTAGAAATTTCTAAATGAAAATCCGGGCATATGACCGAGTCCAAAATCACCATCCGGACCTAATGGTACCATCAAAACTCCGAACCGAGGTCAAATACTAAAAATCAAACTTGGTCAATTCTTCCAACTTAAAGCTTCAATCATGAAATTCATTCTTCCAAATCAAATCCGAATAATTTGAAACTAAAACCAACGATTCACACAAGTCATAATACATCATACAATGCTGCTCAAGACTTCAAATATCTAAACGAAATGCAAATCCTCAAAATGACCGACTGGATTGTTGCATTCTCCCCTACTTAAACATAAGTTCGTCCTCTAACATGCCAAGAGTCTTTTCAAAGCCATCAAATCACTGTATTACCTTACCATGCACATACCCGAGGGTGATCCCACGTCACCCTAATCTATATAAGCCTGACAACATAACATAACTGAAGATCCTTAATTCAACCTTAGCCCATAAACCTTGGAACCCAATTTCCAATATCGAGAATTCCTTACAAGACCCGAATCTTGCATCTACACAATGTATAGGTCTGAACAAGCTGTATTATGCCATAACCAAAGCCCAAGATGCCGTCACATGATGTAATAGATAATTCAAATTCTCACAGCAATAACTTCTGACCATAATAGCTACTAAAAAAAAACCTAATACCGATAATAAACCTCATCTAAAATAAAACCTTGTTCAAAACCTTCGTACACTGCCGATGATGAAAGAAACACGTAAAAACTCATAACCACTCATCAGATTAACATGTCATGGAGTCCTCTCACCTAACTGATCTCGTCCAAGTTCACATCTCAATTCAAGTTTATGAAAACGCTCGATGCAATAATAATACCCAACAAGAGTCGGGGTCAAATTTCGCAGGGAACTATATGTGTGGGAGTTAGTAGTATATATCGTAGCGTGTGGGTTCTTATATCTAGATTTAGACTTCCACAAAATTGGGTTGTTTTAAAGTCTAATATAAACTATGATTGCAATTTAATGAATAAACTAGGAAATTATTTTTGTTATTTTTCAAATGTTGTAAAAGTCCTAGGACTATGACATTCACCTAGGTGTTTGCCTAATGAGATATAAACTTCAAAGCTTGTTTTATTGGTCGGGTTGTTTTATAGCCGTCAACACTTAATTACCCAGTCAATACCTTTCGGTCAGAGAGTGATTTTGCCCAATTTGGCTTTCTCAAGTCCAAATGGGTATTGAACAAAATGGTTGATAAAAAGCTCAAGTCGGGATGTTACTATCTCTAGGTTCAACCCTTTAATTGAGATTGTCAATCTCTCAATTGACCCAATTCTTGTTAGCCCAATTTTCCTAGATTATGTCTCACTTTCTCAAGTAGAGACCAAGTCAAATTGGCATGAACTAATGTTTGCAACCATTAATTTCACAAATAAAAGCAAGAACAAGGCTAAATAATAAACACCCAACCATAAACAAGTATTAAATCAAACACCCATTCGGTTTACACACTAGGATTGGGTCACAACCCTAGTAAAAATCTAGCTACTTATGCTTGAAATGGAAGAAATAGAAGAAGAAATGATAATTAAACTCATATTGCTAATTAAAATGATACAATCTATGTTCAAATAGCTCAAAATATGAAAAACTACTAAAAAGAGTAAAAGGAAACGACTATTGTAGCAGCTGATGTCGAAAGTTGACCTAAAAATATGAAATTTGTCTATTTATATAGGGCTAGAAATTTCGGAAAAAAAAGCCCTTTCGGAGGTTCTGCGGCCACACAATTCCATGTGCAGTCCGCACTTTTCTTCAGCTTCATAAGATTGGAAAACTGTGGCCACATAATTCTGAACCGCGACCGTAATGCATTCCTTATGTGGTCAGCAGAATTGTAATTGCCACTTTGCTCCTCTGCGGTCTGCACAATTGTATCTGCGGCCACACAATAATTGTGCGGTCCGCACTTTAGGTGGACTAAAAATGCAGGTTCTCTTAACTTTGTTCCTGACCCAGCTTCTGCGGCTGCACAATTCATGTGCGGACCACACTTTGCACCCATCTTTGATGGATCTTCCTTCACAACCTGCAGTCGCAGATGATATTCTACGGTCCGCACTTCTGAGCTTTTGTGCCTTTTTTAGTCCTTGAGTTCATATTACTCCTTCTTGAGTTGGATTTATCTCGGGAGTTCATCTTCCAATACTCCTGCAATTAAGCACATTTCATCAGTTTTCGGGAACATAATTAAATGCTTTTGGACTAAAACGAAAGCTAAAAGGCGCTAATAAGTAGTCAAAATTCCTACTTATCAACTCCCCCAAACTTAAGCTTTTGCTTGTCCTCAAGCAAATAAAGTAGTTTCCAGCTCCACAAATTAAGAGCCATTCCAACAATTCAAAGTGAGTCACTCACACATCAATTGGGACTAACAATTACCCACACCACTTATGAATTATCAACAATGCAACAATTTAAACTTTTAAGCATAAATAGTTCTAATATGACGCTTGAGTCTTAAGAGTTGACTTTCTTCATCAAGGAAGCTCGCTCTTTTATGTAGGTCATTGTGGATCCCAAACTCCTCCTCCTCTACTTTCCGTTTGCCTATCTCACTTAAGAATTTAGCACTCAATCCAAAGATTTGCGAAAGGTTCACTCATCTCTCTCAAAAGAATGTAGCAAGTATGACTTTAAGTGCCATAGACTTGCCCCTCATGTAGATTTAATGTAAGCTCACTCAGCTTGAAATCACGTAGGGATTTTTTGAAATGAAATAAAGGCTTTTGGACTAAGGTTGGATATGCTATGATAGAACATGTTCATCTTTCCTTAAGCACTCCATTTTCTTTTCTCGGATTATGCCTTGCCAACTCTTTGAGGCATTTTCTTTTTCCTTGGGGGAACTAGAGAGACTTAACATCACTCTTTCTTGATCATGACATTCATTTTCTCCCTCTTTGATTTCTCCATGCTTTGTATCATTACTTTTCTTTGAATCCCTTCAACTCTTCAACTTATTCACTTTTTTTTTTTTGCATTTTTCTTTTTGTTCTTTCTTTTTCTTGCCTTTCCTTCTCATCATTTCTTTTCTCTTTTTGTGCCTTGATACCTCTTTTGAAGTTCCTCGTCTCTCCCCTAAACTTACATTTTTAGCTAATTATTTCATAAGAGTGTTAAGGAAAGCTCGGGTGCCAAGAAATGGTCACGACAAAATGGGTAAAGGCTTGTAACATGGTTAACAAATGAGAAAGGTTTTAGGCTCAAATGGGTCGACTAGGGATAACAACATTGGTGGGCAATGGAAAACTTCAAGCGGGACAAGGAGATCCTACAACCACTTCTCAAGCCAAGCAAAACTTAAAATTTCACCTAGAAACATATTCGGGGCAAGTTCTAGACCATTAGCATGGGTACTTGGACTTGCAAAAATGACATCTCACCTCTCACGCAGCTGGATTGTTAAAAAGGATAAAGTCGAGGGTCCACAACGATCATATTCAAGATTGAAAATCACTATCATTTGATTAAACCACTCGATGATAGCCTAAGTCAACACAAGAGTCACAAGGTCACTAACTAGAGCTATTTCTTTCCAAAAACCTTATTTTTAACCATAGGCATACAGTTAAGTGTGTTGGTTCCAAGTGAAGTATGTTTGACTCTTCGAGTATGACTCAATTAGGTCTTTTTATTCATTACTACTACTATTGTCACCTAAACACCAAAAACGGACTTAATCCCTTAAGAAGGTTGTCATGCCATCCATCGTTGGAAAGAGCCACCCGGTTCACATAGAAACCACCTTTGGAAAGAACCGTGGCATTAAGAAAATCAAATGCTTATTATCCACAAAGACATAAAAAGAAGCTATTAAATAAAAAAGAAGCTACAAATTCAAAAAGAAGACAAACATAAAGATAAAAAAGCTATAAAACAAAAGAACTATTGAAAGCTAAACGAATATATATAATGAGAGATAAGAGGGAATATATACATAATGAGAAAGAGGAAGAAAATAGTAATAAGTTAATTACAGGCCAAATGTCTCATAGTTATCAAAATACAGAATCATCAGAATGTGTCAAGGAAACTCCATCCCCCGCATAAAAATAAGCATTGTCCCTAATGCTTAACAACATAAGAGTAAGAGAAGGGTGAGAGTGAAGAAAACTCCCTATGGCTCTGTGGCCATCTCTGTGTCCCCAGTAGTGGCACCGACCTCAGACTCATCCAATTGGATCTCATCATCCTCAAGTACGGGAGTGGATGGGTTGGTGAACATCTGACGGACTACCTCAGCAGTGTCAGCAGCAGTGTCTGGCTCCTTAGACTGGCCAACTGGTGTTGTAGGAGCTGGGCCTGGGTGGTGCAGGTCTATCAACATATCAAATGGAATGTCTCCGGCTTCTGCAAGCTTTGTAACCTGGCTCCGAAGCTCGTCCACTGAATTCTTAGATGCCTGCTGCTTTCTTATTTTCTTTACCTCTTTGCCCAACTCTTCGATCACTGCCCCATGATGCACTAAAGAGGCCATGATCGTCTTTTGATTTTCCAGGAGCTTCTTCAAAGTTTCATCAACTGTGGGGGGAATTTGGGGT
Source organism: Nicotiana tabacum (assembly GCF_000715075.1). Classification (NCBI taxonomy): domain Eukaryota; kingdom Viridiplantae; phylum Streptophyta; class Magnoliopsida; order Solanales; family Solanaceae; genus Nicotiana; species Nicotiana tabacum. Next base: position 35,145,735 of record NC_134102.1, on the reverse strand, counting down.
GCCGGAGATGATGACTATGCTGCAACATGACTGGATATGTCAGTAAACTTTACAGTAGTTGTCTGCATCTAGTTGTTGAGGCTCACCAGTGTCTGGAAGACTCGCAGCACAGAGAGTGGAGCATATGGCATAGGCACCGGCTTCAAAGCCGAGGTGGGAGGCACTGAGGCTGAAGGTGGAGGCATGGAACCTGCATTGGATGAAGGCTCTATTGAAGTGGATGGCATATCAACTGTCTCTCTACCCACCACCGATGGCTCATCAGACTGGCCTAGCGTGGTAGTCGGCTGACCCTTTCTCTTTGTGTTGTGTGCATCCATCGGAGAATACCAAGAGAAGGGCTTCTTCGCCCGAACCTTCATGTCATAATCTCTGGGCTCTACCCGTGCATCCGTAAGGTACTCAGTGATGGTGTTGGGATACGGGTAAGAGGTATCATCTTGCCTGGTGACCACTGACATGTTGGCCGACATCACGGCACCCACATTGATCGGATACCCAGCCATAATATAGGCGACTAGAGCTTCCCGTGGAATAGGTAGGTTGGTTTCATTCTGGCACGGGTATAGTCTGCTGCATATGAAGATCTGCCAACCCTTCGCCTCAAAATTTAGGGTGTTCCGCTGAATAGGAACCCCTGTAATGATCCATGGTGGTGGTGGCACCGGGGTTGCAAGACGCTCAGCTAGCCATGGGCGAGCTGCATCCCCCAAAGCCAGCTTCTCCAAGTACGGTACTGGCTCCATATCCTCAAACCCCAAATAGGAGTTCAGTGTGTGTTGGTCAAATCTCACCTTCAGATTCCTCACTTTCGTCACTTTGGTCCCTTTCTTTATGTGTGCTACATTGGCATAGAACTCCTGGACCAAATACTTCTTGGCGTCCATAACTGTCTGGGTGAACCACATCCACCCCTTCCTCTCTCAGAACTGTCTCAACACTGCTGGATTATACTTGTCAAGATCTTTAAGCTGGAACTGTCACCGGCTACTACCCACGGAAGCTGGTTAAGGTAGCTAGACTCACAAAACAGTCCTCCCAGACCTTTTTCTTCTTTGACCTCTCAAGGCCGGCAACTGTAGTATCACCCCTCGGCCATCATCCAGAATATCGTCCTCAGAAGTGCTATGTGAGGAGGAAGGTTTGTATCTAAGTTCGTACCTTCCCTATGGCTGATGTGGTTGTGATTGAATAGCAGGATGCTCTTACACTGAGTCGCCCTCCGATGCTTCCCAAGATGGGGCATATGAACTAGATTCGGAGGGCTCTGGATTTCTTCCTCGACTGACTTTAGCCTTCTTTGTGATTATCATTTGGAGGGCAAGGGGTAAAGTGCTTTTTCCTCGGCTTTTGGAAGGTTCACCCCTCCCTTTTGAAGTATCACCGCGGCCACGAGATCAAACCATTTTCTGTAACAAGCAACATCAACAGTAAGTTGTAATTCAAATGCACACAGACAATATCACACAGTGTAGAACATGAGTACAGGGTGAAGAAGTGCGTCCCGCACAATTATAAGTGCGGCCACAGACTGGGTTATGGGGACCGCACAATTTGAACTTGCGGCCGTAGAAAATGGAACTGCGGTCCGCACAATTATCATTGCGGCCGCACATTGGACATCCCAAAATGTCAACTCTCTAAAGACAAAGAATAGGCTATTTCCTCACACACTTTTCTACGGCCGCAGTGGGATTTCTACGGTCCACATAATTTCAAGTGCGGCCGCAATATTTACTTGACCAAAGACCCTAAATTTCAACTTTTGCAGGCCGCACAATTTCTTGTGCGGCCGCAGATTTCATACCTAAATAGATCAGACTTCCTAGGGTTTTCAATATTTGCACAAATTCAACATGGTATTAACAAGTAAGCATGCAAATCAATTTACCCAGTCCCCATAAAGAAATTAGAAATTGACCCATTACAGATTAAACCCCACATGGTAGTAAAATTGAAATCTATTAACAAATGGCCTAAACTACCTATAAGTAATTGAAGCATACAAGATATAATGTAGTGCAAATGAGTGAACACAGATGTGGATTGAGTGTGGCAGATGATTGAATAAGTGATTTCACTATTTTAGAGTTTTGAGTGCTCAGAGAGGGAAAAAATGTACATGGCCCCTAAGGTCACTATTTATACTTAACGATCAGACTGCAGGGACACGGGTTGAGTGCGGTCGCAGAATTCCTTCTACGGTCCTCACTCTGTTACCAGAAGGCTCAAATGCCTTGCTAATCTATGGTCCGCATAATTTGTGGTGCGACCGCAAATTTTTGGTGCGGACCGCAGATTTTGGTGTGCGACCGCACTTTGGCCATTTCTCTGATAGACCAAACTTCATAGAGTTTGCAATTTCCCATTTCAATTTGTGCGATTCGCACTATAATTGTGCGGCCGTAGTTCCCTTCTGCTGGAGCACCTACAATTGTGCGGTCCGCACAATACATGTGCGATCCGCACTTTTTCCACACTTAGCCAATTTATCTGAGCACAGTTCATGTAAAGCACACTCATTCTTGCAACATACTTCAAATCTAGTTACCGCAGAAACAACACCTATCTACAAAAGAAGAAAAGAAAAAGAAAAAGAAACATGGGTTGCCTCCCAAGAGGCGCCTGATTTAACGTCACAGCACGACGCAGATTACCATCACTTCAAATGAATAACTGCCACTACGTGGCCATCATCAGCTTGACCCAAATAATGCTTCACTCGGTGACCATTGACTTAGAATACCTCATTATTTTTGTTCTTCAAGTCCAATGCACCAAAAGGTGTTACACCCACAATTTCAAAGGGACCACTCCATTTAAATTTCATCTTGTCGAGAAACATCTTCAATTGTGAGTTGAACAATAACACAAAATCACCCACCTTGAACTCCTTATTTCGAAAGTATTTGTCATGAAGGTACTTTATCTTCTCTTTGTACAAGGACGAACTCGCATATGCATGGTACCGAAACTCATCCAATTCATTAAAATGTGTAACCCGTAAGTTAGCGGCTGCATCCTAATCAAGATTCAATTTTTTTAAAGCCCACATGGCTTTGTGCTCAAGTTCCACCAGAAATGACAAGCTTTGCCAAACACCAACTGGTATGGAGACATCCCGATAAGAGTTTTGAACGCAGTCCGATAAGCCCATAGTGCATTATCAAGTTTCTTTGACCAATCTGTCCGGTTAGCATTCACTGTTTTGGATAAGTTACTCTTTATCTCCCGGTTGGAGACTTCCACTTGACCGCTAGCTTGTTGATGATAGGGAGTCGTAACTTTATGAGTGACATCATACTTGCTACGCAAAGTGTCAAAAGCCTTGTTGCAAAAATGCGACCCCCCATCGCTTATGATAGCCCGCAGAGTACCAAATCCTCTAAAAATATTCTTTTTCAAGAATGCCACCACACTTCTCGCTTCATTGTTAGGTAGAGTGATGGCCTCCACCCATTTAGACACATAATGAACCGCGACCAAGATGTAGGTGTTTCCACAAGAACTCACAAAAGGACCCATGAAGTCAATACCCCACACATCAAAAATATCAATCTCCAAAATAGTAGTGAGGGGAATTTCATTCTTCTTCAAGATTCCACTAGCCCGTTGGCATTCATCACATCTTTTCATCATATCACTTGTATCTTTGTAGAGAGTGGGCTAATAGAAACCGCAACTTAGCACTTTGACCACCGTTCTTGCTCCGCCATGGTGACCACCATAAGGCGAAGAATGGCAAGCCTCAAGAATAAAATTTTGCTCTTCGTCCGGTACACATTTTCTAATTACCCCATCCGTGCAAATCCGGAAAAGGTATGCTCATCCCAATAATAATCTTGACAATCAGGTTTGAGCTTCTTCCTTTGATTTGAAGAGAGCTCATCCGGGATAATTCCACATACAAGGAAGTTTTCTAGATCCGCGAACCATGGCACCTCCTTCATTAAAATAGCCAAGAGTTGCTCGTGGGGGAAGGAGTCATTGATTTCAAGGCCATCATGCAGCTCCCCTCCTCCTCCAAATGCGACAAGTGGTCTGCCACTTGATTTTCACTCCCTTTTCGATCTTGGATATCAATATCAAACTCTTGCAATAATAACACCCATCTCATCAACATAGCTTTTGAATCTTACTTGCTCATAAGATAGCGAAGTGCCGCATGATCCGTATGAATAATAACCTTTGCACCCATCAAGTATGGGCGGAATTTCTCAATTGCAAACACAATGGCAAAGAGCTCTTTTTCAGTAACGGTGTAATTAACTTGGGAATAATTCATGGTCTTACTAGTATAGTAGACTAGATGAAAGATCTTTTTGATGCGTTGCACCAAAACTACTCCAACTGCTACATCACTAGCATCGCACATGAGCTTAAAAGGAATACTCCAATTAGGAGCGGTGATAATGGGAGTAGTTGTCAACTTGAACTTTAGCAATTCAAAGGCTCGCATGCAATCATCATTGAAGTGAAATTTAGCTTCTTTCTCTAAGACCCTGCCCAATAGGTTCACCACTTTGGAAAAATCCTTTATGAAACGCCGGTAGAACCCAACGTGACCCAAGAAACTTCTCACTCCTTTCACTGAAGTTGAAGGTGAAAGTTTAGAAATCACCTCTATCTTTGCCTTGCCGACCTCTATGCCATTCTTTGAAATTTTGTGGCCAAGGACAATGCCTTCCTCGACCATGAAATGACATTTCTCCCAATTTAACACCAAGTTCGTTTCTTCACACCTTGCCAATACTTTATCTAAATTTACCAAGCAATCATCAAAGGAATCCCCGACTACCGAAAAGTCATCCATGAAGACTTCAAGGTAGTCCTCTACCATATCCATAAAGATCGCCATCAAGCATTTGGTCAAGGAAGGAGTGGAAAATTGTCTTTTCTTGTGACTTTGTTTAGCTTCCGATAGTCCATACACACTCTCCACCAGGTCACCGTTCTTATGGTAATCAACTAGTTATTATCATTGGTGACCATAGTTATGCCCCCCATTTTTAGGGACACATTGCACCGGAGAAGTCCACGAACTGTCGGAAATATGGTAGACCACCCCGACATCCAACCATTTAATAATCTCCTTTTTGACCATGTCTTGCATGGCTTCATTGAGTCTCCTTTGATGTTCAATGGATGGTTTGGCATGTTCCTCCAAGTTAATCATGTGCATGCAAAATGTAGGGCGTATTCCCTGAATATCCGCTAAGGTCCACCCAATAGCTTTCTTCCTCTTGTAGAGCACCGCCAATGTAGAGTCAGCATGCATGTTAGTCAAACAAGAGGAAAGAATAACTGCTAATGTAGAACAAGGGCCAAGGAATTCATACCTGAGATGTGGAGGCAATGGCTTTAACTCCAAGATTGGAGGCTCTTCAATTGAAGGCTTTGTTGGAGGAGTTTTCAAATTCTCAAGATCCAAGGAAAGTTTCTGGGGTGCGTAGTTGTACGACCCCATTCCTTGCAATGCTCCATGAAGCCTTCCATCTTGTTATTATCAAAATTGAGCAAGACGGCCTCCATCATATCACCGATATTAATTGTGGCACTTGTATCATCAATAATCACACCAGTCACCAAGTCCACGAATGAACATACTTCATTGCTATTCGGTTGCCTCATAGATTTGCACACGTGGAACACTACCTTTTCATCACCCACCCGAAAAGTGAGTTTTCTGGCTTCCACAATAACAAGAGCCTTTCCTGTAGCAAGGAAAGGTCTTCCAAGAATAATCGACACCTCATAGTCCACTTTACAATCAAGAATAACATAATCCGTCGGGAGAATGAACTTATCGACACGAACCAATACATCTTCAATCACCCCAACGGTCTCTTCATTGTACAATCAGCCATTTGTAATCTCATAGATATAAGTCTTGGTTGCCCAATTCCCAAGGTCTTGAAAACCGAATAGGGCATCAAATTGATACTCGCCCCAAGATCAAAAAGAGCTTTGGAAAACTCGGCACTTCCAATGGTGCAAGGGATTGTGAAAGCACCGGGATCTTCCAACTTAGGAGCCATTGAATGCACAATTGCACTCACTTGGTGAGTAACTTTGATAGTTTCAAAATTCATTGACCGCTTCTTTGTCACCAAGTTCTTCATAAACTTTGCATATCTGGGCATTTGCTCTAAGGCTTCAACTAATGGCACATTTATCGAGAGACTCTTCATCATATCAATGAACTTTTTAAATTGATTCTTGCCATTTTTCTTGGAGAGTCTTTGAGGATACGGAGGAGGTGGCTTAGGCAATGGTGCCTTAGCCTTTTGCACTACCGGTTCCGGTATGTCAATCACATGCTCCCTAGACGGGTTCACTTCCTCTTGAGTCTCGTCCAACATGTCATCAATATCAATCCGCACTTCATCATTAGCTTGCACTACATTGGTTAGGATCTCCTCTTCTTCTACTACTTGCTCATCATCCACAAGTTGCCTTTGACTTGAGGTGGGTGCATTCCCACCTCTTCCACTTCTTGTAGTAATGGCCATAGCATGCCTCATATTGTTCTCACCCTTAGGACGAGAATTTAAAGCTTGAGAGATTTGACCCATTTGCACCTCTAGATTGCGGATTGATGTGTTGTGTGAAGCAAGTTGGGCATTGGAATCGGCATTCTTTCCATCATTTGTTTGAACATGTTCTCAATACGGCCCATTTCATTGTTGGAAGAACTAGGACCATAGGAAGGATAAAAGGGTGGGTTACTCGGTTGTTGATACATCGGGCCTTTGAAAACCCAACCCCTGATTTCCTTGATTGTTATTCCACCTGCCTTGATTATTGCCTCCCCCATTGCCTTGGTTATTGTTGTTATGCCAATTTCCTTGATTATTGCTTCCACTCCAATTGCCTTGACTGTTGTTATTCCAATTTCTTTGATTGTTTCCACCACTCCAATTACCTTGGTTGTGGGAATTCCAATTGCCTTGATTATTTTGAGGTCTCCATTGTTGTTGGATAGGGCCTTGGTAGTTGTTTCTTTTCCCTTGAAAGTTGTTCACATATTGGACCTCCTCTTCTTGGTCATTGTATGATTCATATTGATCAAATCCACTATTATCTTGCACAAAATTATTCACTCTTTATTGTACTTGTGGACTTCTTGTTCTTCGCTTGATCACCATCATATTTATTCCCTTCATTGTATTGCCTTGCCTCGGGTTTTGCACTTATTTAAGTTGAGCCTTTGCCAATTGGTTCATGGTGGTAGTCAACTTGGCTATGGCTTGTCCATGATCAGCATCTCTTTGTGAAGTGAATCACATTGGGGTCACCTTGTGGAACATTAGCCTGAGATCGCCAAGCCGAAGAAGTATCTGCCATCTCATCCAAAATATCACACGCCTCCGGATAAGGCATCGTCATGAAGTTCCCACAGACAAGTTGATTCACTACACGTTGGTTGGTGGTATTGATCCCCCGATAGAAAGTTTGTTGAATCATGTTCTCCGTCATATCGTTGTTAGGGCACTCTTTCACCATTGTTCTATACCTTTCCCATATCTCGTGTAGTGGTTCATTGGGCTCTTCCTTGAATGATAGAATTTCATCTCGAAGAATAGCCATGTGCCCGAGAGAGAAGTACTTAGAAATAAATTTCTCCGCTAGTTTATCCCAAGTATGAATGGAATGATTTGGCAAATGTTCCAACCAATCTAAAGCTTTCCCCCATAGAGAGAAGGGAAAAATCCTTAGCCTCAAAGCATCCTTGGAGACATTAGTTTGTTTACTCCCCTAACATGTATCTACGAACCCCTTCAAGTGTTTATATGCATTTTGACCCGATGCACCGGTGAAGAACCCTCGTTGCTCAAGAAAAGTGAGCATCACGCTGGTTATTTGAAAGTTGCCCGCCCTATTATGGGGAGGGACTATAGCACTTGTATACCCTTCATTCGGCAGCACCCGGTGTGGAGCCGCTCATGGTGGATGTGGGGATAGAATGGGAACATTGTCTTGAGGCGCTCGGCCTCGTCTATTGGCTTGAGGTTCAAGAGGGATCTCATCCATTTGATCATCATCAACGTCCAAATCCCCCAAAGCTATGTTTACGAGTTGGTTGTTTTCCATGATTGCACCTACAATACTCACACGTTAGTAACAAGGAAGGAAAAGAAGATATCCCAAAACACACCTAAATATATAGTTAACACTATTTTTTTAGCTCCCTGGCAACGGCGCCAAAATTTGATCTCGTCCAAGTTCACACCTCAATTCGAGGTTATGAAAACAGTCGATGCGATAATAGTACCCAACAAGAGTCGGGGTCGAATTCCGCGGGAGCTATATGTGTGGGAGTTAGTAGTATATATCGTAGCGTGTGAGTTTTTATATCTATATTTGCACTTCCACAAAATTGGGTTGTTTTAAAGTCTAATTAAACTATGATTGCAATTTAATGAATAAACTAGGAAATTATTTTTGTTGTTTTTCAAATGTTGTAAAAGGCCTAGGGCTATGACCTTCACCTAGGTGTTTGCCATATAGGATATAAACTTTAAAGCTTATTTTATTGGTCGGGGTGTATTATAGCCATCAACACTTAATTACCCACTCAATACCTCTCGGTCAAAGAGTGATTTTGGCCAATTTGGCTTTCTCAAGTCTAAATGGGTATTGAACAAAACTGTTGATAAAACGCTCAAGTCGGGTTGTTACTATCTCTAGGTTCAACCCTTTAATTGGGATTGTCAATCTCTCAATTGACCCAAATTCTTGTTAGCCAAGTTTTCCTATACTAAGTCTCTCTTTCTCAAGTAGAGACCAAGTCAAATAGGCATGAACTAATGTTTGCTACCATTATTTCCACAAATAAAAGCAAGAAAAAGGCTAAATAATAAACACCCAACTATAAACAAGCATTAAATCAAATACCCATTAAGTTTACACATTAGGGTTGGGTCACAACCCTAGTAAAAATCTAGCTACTCATGCTTGAAATGGAAGAAATAGAAGAAAAAATGATAATTAAACTCATATTGCAAATTAAAATGATAAAATCTATGTTCAAATAGCTCAAAATATGAAAAACTACAAAAATGAGTAAAAGGAAATGGCTACTGTAGCAGCTGATGTCAAAAGCTGACCTAAAAATGTGAAACTTGTCTATTTATGCAGGGCTAGAAAATTTCGGACAAAAATGCCCTTTCGGAGGTTCTGTGGCCGCACAATTCAATATGTGTTCCGCTCTTTTCTTCAACTTGACAACATTGGAAAATTGCGGCCGCATAATTCTGAACCGCGACCGCAATGCATTCCTTCTGCGATTCGCAGAATTGTAACCGTGGTCGCACCTTGCTCCTCTGCGGTCTGCATAATTGTATATGTGGCCGCACAATAATTGTGCGGTCCGCACTTTAGGTGGACTTGAAATGCAGGTTCTCTGAACTTTGCTCCTGACCCAGTTTCTGTGGCGTGCGGACCACACTTTGCACCCATCTCTGATGGATTTTCCTTCACAACCTGCGGCCGCAGATGATATTCTGCGGTCCGCACTTCTGAGCTTTTGTTCCTTTTTTGTCCTTGAGTTCAGATTACTCCTTCTTGAGTTGGATTTCATCTCGGGAGTTCATCTTCCAATATTCCTGCAATTAGCACATTTCATCAGTTTTGGGGAACACAATTAAATGCTTTTGGACTAAAACGAAAGCTAAAAGGCGCTAATAAGTTGTCAAAATCCCTACTTATCACTAACTAGAACCATAGCCCCAAATTCTAAGCTGACTTCCGATATTACTCCAAACACATCGTAATCAAATTCAATAGCAATCACCCTAGGCCCAAAGACTTCATCTCATCAAATACAAGCTACTCTACTAACATGCCACACCAATACTACCCAGATCCACAAACTGTGCAATCCATGCACCAATACGCAACAATTCAAATGCACTCAAAAATGAAAAATTACTCAAATGAGAGAAACGTTCCGCAAGCTCAACAAGTTCCACCACAACGCAATGCTAAGAACCCATTACACACAGTAGAACCAAAATACACGAATTTATCACAAAGGGTCATATCCCATCATAACCCTGCTGCAATACGTGACCCATCCAAACACAGATCCATACGAAATACCTCGTGCCCAATGCTCAAAATCAACAACCACAAGTAATTCAACATCAAGTACGCATGTGCATAACCATAACCAAAGCGCAATTAACTATTCAACACCCAAATAACCATCTCGCTCAAATTCCGGTAGAAGGCCCGTACAGAACCACATCTACATATAACCAACAAATCACAACCTCTCATAGCATAGAAGAGTAACACATAGAACATATCAGAACACGAACAAGTTCACTCTAACTGAATGACACACCTTTCTACAATAACAGTGCCGAGTCAACAAATCCAACCCAGTGTAGAATACACATCCTCCTCGGACCTACCAATGGGCCTCCAAATCAACTCCGGTCATCCCCAAATGGATAAATGGCCCTCCAAAAGTCCATAATAACCTAACTATAGTACATACTACCATCTAGCTAACTTTGGCCACAACTTCACAGTTCGCAACCCCAAAACAATCTGCTTCTGAGAACTCCCAGTCTCCAAATCCATAGAACACATGAATCACAATAGTCGATCCCAACTCCACCACTAGAATGACTAACACATCTCTCATACATAATCATCCCCATGATAAATACTTCTATAATTCTTCCATGCCACATAGCAAAATCTGAACATCAGCAGTCGATCAACCAAGCGAGTAACGAAATACCAATGAAGCATCCGTAAGTCAAAACTCAGTGCGTCTTCTGAATGTACACTCTCCTCAGACAATACCAAGTAGTAATATCATTCATCTAGTCATCTGAAAGCGTCTATGTTGCCTAAGAATCCATGATCTTACTTTCAAAACTGAACCGTGACAAAGTAGTAATATCATTCATCTAGACATCTGAAACCATCCATGTTGCCTAAGAATTCTTGATCTTCCCTTCAAAACCGAACCATGACCTTGCACATGCAAATTTCAATCCCACACAACACACCACGTCTATCATGCCATCATATGAAACGTAGGGAAATCTCATAATCAACTCTGAGTCACCAGTAGAATACATACCCGATCATTCAGAAACCTTCCATTTGATCCCATCCAGGAGAAAATCACAATATACAACATGCCCTTCATACCTGTAGATAAATCTCTCTCAAGTTATGGAAGAAATCGTCGAGAACACTTCGAAACAGATTTGCACATAATCAAGCCATTAGAATTGAATCCCTCTAATTCAACAAGCCACGCAGGACGCCAAACACAAGAGTATTGCCACAAAACAGCTATAGAGACTTACCACATCATAAGTACCCAAAGAACAGATCATATCCATTACCGTGCTGATCCAACCTACTACCAAGCTATCCTATTTCTCTGAGTTCCTTCCGAGTTACCCTCAAGTTGACACTTCTCCTTACCAGAACGATCCTATCATAAAATCACACCGCCCTAAGGCCCATAAGCCACTATATCCCCTCTTAAGCACCCCAAAAGTACCACAACCGAGACACTCGCTCTGAAGTGACCTTCTTTAATCTAAATCCATTTCCTTCACCTTCCTGATAATGAAATGTAGATTATATCATGATATAGAAATACCGCGAGTCTCGACACCATAGAATGTAAATCTCATATTCTCGCCATATACAGCTCCAAACAATTCTCAATTGCTACATATAAATCTTGAATCCATTAGAACCGTCTCAAGAGTCATCCACTCTCAAAACTAAATTGCACCGCCCAAATGGACCAAATGTCCTGTACCCCATTAGCACGACAACACCCAAAGAAATTGTCACGCCCCAAAACCGAGGAGCGCGACCGGCGCTCAACCGAGTGAACCCGACTGAGCAAGCCTGTTAGATTTCATTCTACCCAAACTCATCCATGAATAGAAATAATACATATTATCATTAATTAAACTAAAATGTGATCATGTCTACAATACCAATTCATTTCCAATAGTTTTATCATTTTTAAAGTCTCAAATGGACAGGTAATACAACCACAACATAATATAGTTTGTCTTTCCCCAGCACCAATACACAACCCACACTATGTCTACAGAGCCTCTATAGATAAAGAAGAGTACAATGATAATGCCGGCAACAAGGCCCCAGCTATACCTCAACCATAATACATAAAGATAAAAAGATAAATGACCCCGGGATGAAGTGGGGCTCACCAAGTCAGCTGGGAAGAAGGTGTACTGCTATCACTGATCTATGTTTCCTGTTGTGGAACCACCTGCATCTATTTAAAGATGCAGCGCCCCCGACAAAAGGGACGTTAGTACCGTCGAATAGTACTAGTATGAAAACTAAACACTAATTTAAGAATTTAGAAATACAAGATAATTATGATGAACCAGTGTGACAATAGAATAATATATATAACTGTCTCAACCATAGCAAGCTTATTAAAAGCTATCAACAACATTTATAGGATTTAAGATGAGATCCTATGTAACCATCTTCACACAAAGCGGCCCCGCTGCCTCACCCGATGAATGCAGGTGGAGGTATACGTACAATACCACAACTCTAATCAAGCGGCCCTGACGCCTCACCCCAATGTATGTGGGTGGATATATAACCACAGTACTAAGAACTTACACAAAGCGGCTATGCCGCCTCACCCCAATGTATGCGGGTGGTGGTGCCACAACAATACCAAAACTATACACAAAGCGGTCGTACCGCCTCACCCCAATGTAAGCAGGAGGAGGTGCAGTCCCACAATATCATAATTCTTACACAAAGCGGTCATGCCGCCTCACCCCAATATATATGCGGGTGAAGGTGTATCACAATCACGATCTCTCTACCATAATATATATATATATGTATATGCGGGTGGAGGTGTATCACAATCACAATCTCTATACCACAATCTCCACATAAAGCGGTCATGCCGCCTCACCCCAATATATGCAGGTGGAGGTCTATCACAATCACAATCTCTACACAACTTGGCATAATAACTTTCACATAAATCACGACTAGAAATTATAACATGTGGATACATAATCCATAGTTTGGGACACATTCTCAATTTATAATACAATATGATAAGAGCATTTGAAACATGGATTGAACATATATCTTCATCACAGAACTTATCGGGATACTCGATTTATAATCAACATCTCGGAACTTACAAGGATAATGAGAATTCCAACTCTTAAAGAAGAGTTTAGCCAACATACCTCACTTGAGCTTCCTTACACTCTAAATATTCCGAAATTTTTAGCAACTTCAATCTATTATAGAAATATACAAATTAAACCAAAATTAGGAAGATGATCATGGTTCTAGCTCATTTGAGCATTTTATCAAATACTAGATGCGCATTAAGGTTTTAAGATCCTTTTATGGAGGATTCCATTATCCCACAACCCAACCTTTACATTTTTAGCTCAACAATCTTTCTACACCCTTTGATAACACATGATATAAAATAACCTACCCTCTTTCCCAGAAATTATCTTGCTTATTATCCATTTCTACACAAAATTCAAAATTGAGGGTTAGGGTGTAGAATCTTACCTCTAGGATGAAGACCTAGTGAGTTTCCCTTCTCAATCTTCCAAAACTTGGGCAAGAATTAAAGAACAATTATTGGAGAACACCTTCTCACTCTAGGGCACCCTCTCTCACTCTAAAATGTCAGATAATAGCTCAAAAATGACCCAAAGCGTGTATTTAACAAAATAGGGTCGGGTTTTAAAAACCCAAAAATGAAGCTCCGGAACAGGTTCTGCGGTCGCATATGCGACCGCATATCATTGCATATTGGTGTCCAAAGTTGGCCAAAATCTGTCTGTGTATGCGGTCACTATGCGCTCCGCATAACTGTTATGCGATCGCATATGCACCGCAAAATAGTTATGCGGTCGCATAATTGACCGCATAATTTCCCCGGACTGGCCCTTCTCCTGCTCACTTATGCGGCCATTATGCGGCCCGCAGAGTGATTCTGCGGTCGCATAATGGACCGCATAATTATATTTTTCTGCCAAAAATTTTCCTTTTCATTCTCGTGCATTGTTCAACCCAAAAAGTCCAGGCTGCAGCTCGCAAGCTCGCCGCGAAGAATTTCTATAACCCTCAAATACGTAAGCCTAGTCCGGCACCATAAAACATTATTTTCTTTGCAAATTTCACCAGGCCTTATACCTAAGTCTTTGAAATTTTTTTCGGGGTGTTACAGAAGTAACCCCGCCTTAATGCAACTGAGCAAATTCCTAGTCCATGCGCACTACGTCCTTTATGAATAACAACTCAATCATTCCATGACTCTCATATACCCATAAAGTGTAATACACCATGCATCAAGAAATTTCCTTGCTTAAGTCATCTTCAAACCAGTCTCTGCAAATCATAATCGATCTACAAGTATGCCTCAGATCGAAACCAATACAACACGTAACCATGCAATCAAATCGTCAATAGCAGACTCCCCCACTTGGCTCAAAGCTAAAGATCAAAACACTCGATAACTTGCAATGCCCATACTCTATTACTGTCATAATACCACAGTGAGATTCAACTAAATCCTTCATAATCTCATGTAACACAAACCATATAATGCCTCAAATTATCTGCTAAGCTCGCATTCATCTTTGTCACAATCAGGTCATCTTTCACCACCGATCGAAACTAAAACTGCAACACATATAACCCACTGGTAGAAAGAAACTCCCCACACAACATCATAAGGATCACACATCTGTTGATCACCCCTCAAGTGAAAACCAATCTACATAGCCCCAAACTGACACCTCTATATGCCCTTTCATGACCACAACTGCTGCATAATTACTTATTCTCCCTAAGTCCGAACTCATAAAAAAAACATGAGAATCTACTTAGCTCCACAAATGAAGAACATGAAAGATTCCTCAATACGATCATAACTCGAGACTATACAACATATCAGGACAGAAATCAAGCACCCAATAGTCATTTTTACATCCCAAGTAAACTCTTCTCATCATATTCAAACCATCTGAACATATCCCGAAGTCACATCATACTCATCATATAGCCACCCAGCCTATCGTCGAGCCATAAATTCCACTCATAGGGACACTACCAGATATATAAGTCCAAAAGTACGTGCTCACACAACCGAAATCCCCGTGCTCAAGCTACAGTCAAAACCCGACCTCACGTCCTCCAGACTGGCCCATCATTAGCACATAGAAAACACATCTCGCACCTTATCCATGGAATCAATCTAGCCTCGAATATGTAGTGGTGAGGGTCTATATCGACTCTAATAGTCAAATAATTAGATAAATGTGTAAATCAAATATATAACTGAGCATGCTATCTTCAAACGAATATGAAAGATCAAACATAGTTTAAACAAAATTTAGGCATTCTTTCACGGATATCAGAGATCAATAAGATATCAACAGCTCAATCCTCGAATAAGACCTAATACATATGAACCAAACTGGAATACATCCACTGGATGGGCCATGTATGTATGAATATGCATGCTCAAGGTCCCATTCTCAATATCTCACAACACAAATCCATGTGCATGACACATGCCAGATGTCCAACAAGCAATAAAAGAATCACAGGTGCCTATGCTAATAGGGCCCAAGGTAATATGGGTAATCACCTGACTCAGAAGGGACAAATCCATATCTAAACGTTGTTCATTAAATGGACATTAATCAATCATTGCAGCATGCAACTCGTTTCATTCATAATACCATCAACAATCAATAACTAATATCCACACAAGTGCTCGTAGTGCCAATATCATCAATTTTCCTCAATACAACTCTCCACTCATCCATATGGAAATGAAACAATATAATAAAAGAGCACTAGATATAATAATTACAAGAATGTGGATAAAAGCTCATATGGCTAAAGGATGGCATGGCTAACTATCACAACGGTGCAATAGCTGTTTAAGCATGCATAAGTTCAATAATAATATTTAACATGAGTCATTTACGCCATAGAAATCATTAATCATGGAGAAAATAAGATAAGTATATGACTACAGATTTATAATAAAGCTCAATATGGCAAAAACAATCATTTATGCCAAACCAACAAGTCATAACCTTAGACATGATCCTATTTAAGTAATATAAATTACATGAAGCCATAGAATCAATTTGAATATGTATATTAACTTCACATGATCCAAACAAAGCATAATTCAAGTTATCAATATCGAATATGGTCCAAAACCTAGCTACACATATACGCTCATCACCTCGTATATATGTGGATCCTAAATCATAAATCTAGTACCAATCACGTCACCTATGGGGATAATTCCCTCTTACACGGATAGATAAAAGTCTTACCCTCCGCCCGGCAATCTCAAATCAAGCAAAAATCACCTAAACATCCAAACTCAACTCCAAATGGCCTTAATTTAGTCAAAAACAAATAAATAACAGCAAATAAAACCATAGGATACAACCCCAATTTTTCAATAAAGCTTCGATCTTTATCCAAATCTCCAAAACTCAATAAAATCACCCCTGGGCCCACACAGTTAAAACTCAAGTCAAAGGGTAGATACCGAATACCCATAACTACATGAGTCCAAATGTGTGATTAGATTTTAAAACTAAGCTCAAATCGACCTTCATATCTTCAAATTACCATCTCTTAAGTGGTAGACAAGTAACCCAAATTTTTCTTTAAAATCCAAGTTTTAGGTGTAAAAATCCATGAGGATTCAAGATATAAAGCCAAATCCAAGTGAAAATTGTTTATCTCTAATGTAATAGTAAATTTGCTCTTCAAAATCTTCACCTCTCGAAATCTAAGATTCAAAATATGAGAGAATGTGCAAATTCGTAAATTATAACACCTAATGTTCTGCCTAGTGATACCCTTCACGAACGCGGTCACTGTCTCGCATGCGCGAAGCACAAAATGCCTCAGCCCAGAAATCATCCTTTGTGAACTCGATAGGAGTCCCACAAATGCGAAGGCTAGTAGCCTTTCCTTTTCGCAAATGCAACCCACTCCCTCACGAACGCGAAGCTTTACTCCCAATTTAGCTCTTTCCTTGCGAATGAGGCTATGTTTTGGTGAACACGAAGCACAACGACCCCCAGCCCCTAAATTCTTCATTGAGAACATGGTACCAGCCCCGTGGATTCAATGAACATTAAACGCCAACAAAAATCTGATGCCTCAAACTCATGAAAATGGTCTGAAATCACCCTGAAACACACTTGAGCCCCTCGAGACCCCATCCAATCATGCTAACAAGTCCCAATACCTTATCCAAATTTCCAAATTCTCAAAATATCACGATTAACATTAAAACCATGAACCGATAACCAAAATACATCTCATAGTTTCTAAACTTTCCAACTTCACCAAGCTCGCCTGAAACGTGCCAAATCATTCCAGATTTCAACAAAATATTGCACAAAAGTTCCAAATCAAACAACTAATCTATCCGAAGTCTTGGAACACCAACGGTACCCGATAAATTCAAATTCAACTCCCGGTCAACTCTATGAAGTCTCCATACCTCCAAATTTCCAACTTTCGGCAAAAAGAGAGAATCACTTAGGAACCTCTGATTCTAAATATGTAACAATCCAACCGGTCTTTTGTGTAATTGTACCCTGTTTCCCCTTTTGATGCTTTACAAATGCGTGTTTATAATTTCAGAACATACGGGGTTGATTAGTTTCATTCCGGGAAGATTTCGGATTGATTTGGATCCTAAGTTGTTTATGTTGACCAATGGTTGACTTTTGTGAAAATGACACCGGAACGGTATTTTGATGGCTCTGATAGCTTTTTATCATAATTTTGGACTTGGAATTATGCCCGGAATTGAATTCAAAAGTTCGTTTGTTGATTTATATCGTTTTGCCGAAATTTGGCAATTTGAATTCGAAACGTTTGACCATAGGTTGGCTTTTAGCTATTGAGATCGGAATTTGATTTTGGGACTTGGAATAGGTCCGTTATGCTATTTAGAACTTGTTTGAAAAAATTGTTATCATTTGGAGTTGAATTGATAGGATTCAGACGCTTAGTTGCAATTCTAGAGGTTCTTGAAGTTTACTTTGAAATTCATGCATTTTGATGTTTGATTCGCAGTTCTAGATGTTATTTTTGTGTTTTGATCGTGTGAGCGAGTTTGTATGATATTTTTAAACTTGTGTGGATATTTGATTTGGAGTCCTGAGGGCTCGGATGAGTTTCAGACATGTTTCGAAAGGTTTTGGATTGAAAAATAGAATCTGGTTGCAACTCAGTGTGCTCTTGAGTGATCTTCGCATTTGCGAAGGAATTGTCCGCATTTGCGAAGGTGGGTCTGTTCGCAATTGCGAACCTTTTGTCGCAATTTCAACTTCTGAGCTTCTGTGACAGGGTTCGTATTTGCGACCCTTGTCTCGCATTTGCGATGTTCGCAATTTAGAACAAGACTTCGCAATTGCGACATCTGCAGCTGGGTAAAAGAGTGGAAAATCTGGACTTAGCTTATTTTACACCATTTCTCAATCCTAAACACTCTAGAGGCAATTTTCAAGAGACCTTTCTTCCCAAATTCATTAGTAAGTGACTCTAATCCATTTCCTTTCAATTACCCATTACTTTTTATGAGATTTCAACACCAAATTTAGGATTTCCATGGACAAAGTTAGAGATTTGGATAGAATTGGGGATTTTTATAAAATTGAGTTTTAGACCTCAAATTGAGGTCGGATTTTGAAACAAATCACATCACCAGGCTCGATGGTGAATGGGTAATCGGGTTTTGGTCCCATCCTCGGATTTTGACCAATCAGGCTCGGGGTTGAGTTTTGTTGACTTTTTGAAGAATCATCAAAATTGCCTCTTTCATTAATAGGAAGTTTCTAAAGCTTATTTTGAATCGTTTAATCGATAATTTTCTAGATTTGGTTGGATTGGAGGCTTGTTCGAAAGGCAAGGCCGTGGTTGATTGATTGCTTGATTTGCAAAGTGAGGTAAGTGTCACGACCCAAGTTTCCTACCGTAGGATGTCGTGATAGAACCTACTCTCTAAGACTAGGTAAGTGTAACATTCCTAGAGAAATAGCGGAAATAATACTAAAACTTCAAATTAAACTTCTACATTATTATAATAACTCAACAGTACAAGAACCAACACTTACCCAAAACCTAATGGAATGGACTCATAAGCTCTACAAGAAAGTACTAATAGTCTCGATATATAATACTATTTGTAACAAGAAGTAAACAGTAAAATGTCTAAAACAGAAGGTGACTCCAAGGCCTGCGGATGTCGAGCAGGCATACCTTGAAGTCTCCAGAAGCATCTACTCAATAAACCTCTAATGTTCGGCACGGGCAGACGTACCTGGATCTGTACAAAAATATGTACAATCGTAGTATGAGTACACCATAATGGTACCCAGTAAGTATCATGCCTAACCTCAGTAGAGTAGTGGCGAGGCTAGGTCAAGACACCTACTAGGACATAATGAACAGAACAGAATATAATAACGAAAAGTAATGGAAAATGGAGAAATAAGTAATATGAAACAAGTTAATAACATAGGCTAATGACAAGATTGTAAGCATAGAGATATAATAAGAGAAGCAATTAAAGAGAATCACAATGATCATATACAGACAACGCTGATAAAGCAAGGAAGAACAAAACAACAAAAGTGTTTCCACCAATAACTATTTGCAACATGAGATAAACAACAAGAATCACAAACGAGGTACCGCCTCATGTAAAATAAGGATCACGGACGAGGTATCGCCTCATATATAATAAGAATCATAACCGAGGTACCGCCTCATATTCATATTTCTTATTTTCAGTCACATACTTTCCTTATATCGCCGCATGAGCCTTACATTTAAATAGTTTTGAAAATATTTTTCCGAAATAGCTACATGCACTTTAGCCCACCTTATGACGCCGCGTGGCTTCAAGAATTTCCTTACAAGCAACACGCACATTAGTCGCACCTTATGCCGCTGCATGCACATTAACCCCTATCCTTATACCTCCGCATGCGCATCAATATCACATCACAATAACAAATCACACCACAAGTGCCCATATGCCACAACTTGCTAATAATCAACAATATCAATATTTCCATAACAAAAGCTCATGGTTCAACCACAATGTGTACAAGAATATCAACAATAACAATGAATGTAAATTTTTCAACAAGAAAGATATCTCAACAATTAATACTTCGCCTCAATGTGATAGCGGCTCTCACAATTTTAACACCAATAATTCAACAATGAAAGAGATAATGTGTAATCACGATATTTTAAATAAGAATAACTCACAATGGAAGAGATAACATGTAATGATGACTTCAAATAAGGGAAATCAATAATGAAAGAGATAACATGTACCAATGACTTCAAACAATGATAAACCAATAGTGGAAGAGATAACATGCAACAATGACTTCAAATAAGGATAAGTCAACAATGAAAGAGATAATATGTAATGATGAAAGAGGAAACAACGTCAACTAAAGCATAAGAGCAAAATATCAAGTACGATGTAGAACAAATGTTAACAAAGTCATTCAAGGCATATAAGGATAGACTAACACAAGTAGATTCACTATGAGAATTTAGAACATGATATGACAATTCGATTAAAGCATGGAAAGAGTTAAGTAGCTTAAACAGGTCAAATACCACATATAATCTGTGTACCCACTCGTCACCTTGCGTACACAGCTTCCACATAGCACAAATGACACAATCAATCCCAAATCTTAAGGGGTAATTCCCCCATACAAAGTTAGGCAAGATACTTACCTCAACTAAGCCAATTCAACCCTGGGAAATAGTTCCCCCCCCCCAAATTTTGCCTCCACACGGCTCAAATCTAACCAAAATCGACTTAATATCATCAAACAATGCAAGGAAAATCGATTACAATAGATAAAGCTATGATCTTTATACTTTACCCAAAAAGGCAACAAAAGTCAACTCAGGGCGTGGTCGGTTAAACCCCGGGTCCAAGGGTATACTCTGACTACCCATAATTTCATGAGTTCATATATGTGATTAGTTTTAAAATTTGAGTCCATATCGACTCTCAAAACTCAAATTCTTATTTTTCAAAAATTTGACAAAGTTTCACAAATTTTCACTTTGATTCACATGATTTTGATGTTAAATCGAAGATATATTGATGAAATATAGTTAAAATGGATTAGAATCACTTACCCAAAGTTTGTAGATGAAAATCTGATCTCCAAATCGCTTCCTACCGAGTCTAGAGTTCTAAAATGAGAGAATATGAGATGAAATCCCAACTCCCAGCCCTTTTGATCAGTTGCAGCTGTCGCAATTGCGACACGGGTTTGCAATTGCGAACCATTGCAATTGCGAAGGATTCCTCGCAAATGCAACCACTGATCAGCCTATAGGGACTTCACATATGTGACAAATGGGTTCGCAAATGCGAACCATGTCCCTTCGCAAATGCGAGAATTTAGTAGCAAATGCGGACTACCCAAAATCCTGAGCTACTTCGAAATTGTGATCCAAGTACCTGAGGCACCCCTGCTAAGCTTGCAATTGCGAACCTGGTATTTGCAAATGCGACCCAGAGGCTGATGCACACCAGATCCTGTTTTTCAGTCCAAAACATTCTGTAACCTTTCCGAAACTCATCCGAGACCTCGGGGCTCCAAACCAAACATCCACACAAGTCTAAAAATACCATACGAACTCACTCGCGCGATCAAAAAGAAAAAAAAATCTAAAACTACGAATCGAACACTAAAACGCATAAGTTTCAAAGTAAATTTCAGGAACTACTAGAATTGCAACTAAGCGTCCGAAAATTATCAATTCAACTCCAAATTATACCAAATTTTGCAGACAAGTTCTAAATAGTATAATGGACCCATTCTAAGTACCAAAATTAAATTCCGAACTCGATAGCTAAAAGTCAATCTACGGTCAAACTTTTCAACTTCAAATTGCCAAATTTCGGTAAAACACCACAAGTCAACCTACGGACTTCCAAATTCAATTATGGGCATACGACCAAGTCCAAAATTACCACGAAGCTATCAGAACCATCAAAATACAGTTCTGGGGTCGTTTTCACAAAATTTAAAGTTTGGCCAATATTTCTAACTCAAGCTTCTAAGTCAAGAATCGAAGGGTCTAAATCAACCCACAATCTTCCCGGAACGAAACTAATCAACCCCGTAAGTCATACAACCATAAGCACACATGTGTGAAGCATCAAAAGAAAAAACAAGGTGCAATTATACAAAACAACTGGTCGGGTCGTTACAGTAAATGTTGGGTCTAACCTTGACTTATGTGTTATGTGAATTATGTGAATTGTGTGAATTGGGTCGTTACAGTTTGAACTATGTATTATGTGAATTATGAGAGAATAACGGTGGATATGCGAGGTGGCGAGTGTATATGCGCTGTCGTGATATTGTTTTCCATAATTTTGTTTATTTCATTATATATCTTGCTTCATGCCTTAATTGTTACATGCTTTAATTGTTACATATTTTATTTGACTTCTATGCCATAATTATTATTTTTCATTTAATTATCATTGTATTAAATTGTACCTTTCATGACCCCATGCTTATTTTCTACTTGTCTTTACTTGCTTTGCTTGCATATCTAAACTGTCACATGCTTTACTTGTCTTATTGTTTGTAACATTTGTTGTCTTCTATAATGTGGGTTCACTTGCATGAGTTATTTAATTGATAGATACTGATGAATTGGTGAAGTTGAGACTTCGAGTTGTTAGAGATTCTTTAATTATTATGTGGTTCTTTATTGCCTTGAACATTTATATAAATTCTTGTACATTTGGTTATTGAATTGTTTATGATGATTGAAATTGTTTGGGGAGCAGGTTATACACCGCAATAGAAATGGAAAGGCAATGAATTTAAATGGTGGAATAATAACGGATTATGATATTGATAGATGATTATATGGTGGGATCGGGTTGCGCGCCGCAACAGAATTGTATATGTGGTACTTGTTTTTGAATGTTGGATTTGCCTCGGTATTATGACATGAGATTATGAGATTTATTATTCTGGGCTCTCTGGTAATTGGATTTCGAGTTCGATTTCATGAGTTAACTGCTTTACTTCCATTTCTTATTTTCTTTTTATTATTATTACTGCGTACAAGTTATTGTAATTGGCCCTCCTTAGCCTGGTCACCATATCGTCGAGGTTAGGCTCGGCACTTATAGAGTAAATGGGGTTGGTTGTACTCATACTACACTCTGCACTTCTTGTGCAAATACTAGAGTTGGTCCCAGTAGTGTTGAGTGAGATTGGCCGGATCTAGCTACCTGTGGAGAATTGAGGTATAGCTATACCTGTTAATCAGGTCGGGATGACCCGTTTACAACCCGGTTCAGCCCGGGTCATCCCGGTACTGTAGCGTGGGGGGAGGGTTGGGACGGGTTGGGCGGGGAACGGGTTTCAAACGAACCGTTTTTTGATACCGGTGCACCAGAACCCGCTAAGCCCGTTAACCCGTTAATGGGTTTTTAACGGGCTACAGCTCGGTTCAACCCGGTATCCGTTACAGCCCGATTCAGCCCGGTTTAACGGGCTCAATTTTACTTGCAAAAGTTAGCAGAACCCCGCACAAAGGAATTTCTACCACTGGGTTGGTGGAGGAGCAACTCAAATCAATTTCCTGTTCTTTCGGCCATAGCTCGAGACGTGCTAAATGTGCCGATTTCAACAGTCGCAACAGAGAGCGCATTTAGCCAAGCAAGGCAGCAACTAGGAGATACTTGTCATTCATTGGGCAGCAACGCTTTGGAAATTCTAGTGTGCTTCAGAGATTGGATAAGATCAGAATGGCGAAATCAAGGGCGTGACGAGGTAGAAGAAGCGGAGGACCAAGAAATTAGAGATATAATGGTTTATGGTTCTGATTCAACCAATGTCGGAAACCAAGAATCTCATGTTGACATGGATGAAGTTAAAAAAATGATGCAAAGCATGTGATGTACTATTTTTTTTTTTTATAATTGTTGTAAACTTTTAATTTGCAAGTTCAAAAATAACAAAATCAAAAAAGAACTTGCAACTTAATTTGAAGTATTATATAGTATTCAATAAAAATATCAAATGTAAGCCTTCGGAGCTTGATCCTTACATATTGCCTATTGGTCTTACTAAATAATATTTTGTAGCCACTTACTTTCAAATTTTAATTTTAAAATTGTAAAATTCAAATTTTAAATTTAAAACTTTAAACTTCAAAGTTTAATTCTAATCCTTAAAAGTTTGCAAACATTTAAATATCAATTATATTGAATAAGAAAAACACAATTTACTTTAAAAAAAAAATAGCACGGCCCGGTCCAGCCCGCTAAGCCCGAACCCGGACGGACTAAAAAAAATCCGAAAAAGTACAGCCCGCTAAAGCCCGATAATTCAGCCCGCTAACAGCCCGAAACGTTAAACGGACGGGCTATTTTTTTTGTGTATAGCTCGTCCCAGCCCGCCCGTTAAACACCCATAGATATAGCTGCATGGCTTCCGCAACCCTGAAATCCCCTACTATGTCATATAGCTATTTTTTTTTATTCAACAGTTGTGTTCTATTCAGACTATTATCCGTAGTACTCTAGACGCTCATGTATTCGTGACTCCAGTTTCTGAGATTGTATTTGGATTACATCGTTAATTAGTTTATCACTTTATTTCAGACTATTCGATTTTATTGTTACCATTTTATTTGAATTGTTAAAACTGGTTAATAAATATAGCTAACGTTATATAACACCCCAAAAAATTTTGAAGTACTTAAGTGTAAAGCATAGAAAAAATTTTGCAAAAGAAAATAATGTTTCGTGGTGCCGAATTGGATTTTACGTGTTTAAGGATTTTAGGAAATCTTCGCTGCTAACTTGCGAGCCGCGGCTCGAACCTTTTGGGTTGAACAATGCACCGGAAAGTAAAGAAAAAATTTTTGGCAGAAAAGTGCATTTTGCGGTCCATTATACGACCACAGAAACACTCTGCGGACCGCATAATGGCCGCAAAAGTGAGGCAGGAAAGGGTCAGTCTGGAAGCAATTATGCGGTCGACTATGCAACCGCATAACTATTCTACGGTGCATTATGTGACCGCAGAATAGTTATGCGGACCGCATAGTGACTGCATACACACACAGATTTTTGGTCATTTTGGTCAATAATTATGCGACCGATATGAGGTTCGCATATTGATTATGCGATCGCAGACCTTGTTCCGGAGCTCCATTTTTGGATTTTTAAATCCCGACCCTACTTCGTTAAATACACGCTTTGGGACATTTTTAGGCAAAAAATCTGATGTTTTAGAGAGAAGGAAGAGTGTTTTAGATATAGAGGAAACCTTAGGCTAATTATTCATCAAGATCTTGCCCAAGCTTTGTAGTCCAATAAGAAAATTTCACAAGATCTTCATCTAAGAGATTGGGATTGCTAGAATTTTCGGAAAGTTGTAGTAATTTAAGGAAACCTCAAAGCAAGGTATGCTGGCTAAACTACTCTCTTAGAATTGAATTCAATGATGTTCTCATAAGTTTCAAGTATGGTTATGTCAAGTTTCTTATTCTATGTTCCTAGTTGTTCCCAATAAATTCGATTGTTCCGAGTAAGCAAAGTGTCATGAATTAAGTATTCAAAACGTGTTCCAAATACTCCTAACACATTATGTTATCCTTTAGGAATATGTTCAAGAATGATATGTGTATTAAAATAATAAGTTTTTGAATTGTGTTTCAATTGAAGGTTATGATTCCAAATTGTGTGAGAAAACTCAATATGTTTAAGACTCTTAATTGCTCATATGTGTACCTAAAGCCTTGATTGGAAATGCCTTAATATTGATAACCTATAAAGATGTGAAAGAAGTATGAAATGCGATAATTGATATAAGTGAAAGTTATACTTATGGCCAGTGGTGCCAATGAAATTGAAAGATGTGAAAGAAGTATAAAATGCGATGACTGATATAACTGAAAGTTATACTTGTGGCCAATGGAACCAATGAAATAAAATAATGTGAGAAAGGTTATGAAATGAGACTTGATTCAACTATTCCGAATTGACTTCGAAAATAGAATTTTCTAAAAGCCTATAAACTCAAGTCATGCTCATATGTGGCTGTTTTAACAGATGTTATGATTTGCGAGTATTTTCAATGTGTTTTACGTTCTTTGCATATTCGTGAGTGAAAATTGTGTATTGCCCTTTGTGGGGAAAATATGTCAAGAGTAAATGGTGTGTTATATGTATGTTGATATTTATGATGATGATACATGAGAGGGAAGAAATAAAAGTGTGAAATAACAAATATGGCCAATGTGCCTTGAGTAAAGAATCTTGTGAATGGCCAAAAGAGCCAAGGAAATATTATTGTTGTTATTGGCTGAAAATACTAGTGGAGATTTATACAATGTGGAAGATGATGAGGTAAATACATTTGCACCTATGTTATTTTTGTGAATTATTCCCCTCATTTGGGATGATATTGATGTGATAAAATTATTCCTCTTTATTGGGATAAGATTGATTGATATAAAAGGGTTGATGTCTCGAATAAGACAACCTAGCCGATCGGGTCGTGATCGAACACCATGTGAAATCGTGGTGGTGATTGTGCTGGAAATTATAATTGAAATTGAGATTTTGGTTGATGTCTTCAAATAAGACAGCCTAGCCGATCGGGTCGTGATCGGACTCCGTGCTAAAATTACGGTGGTATTGGTATTGATAGTAATTGTAATTGATTCTCTAATGAGATAGCCTAGTCGAATGGGTCGTGATCGGACTTCGTGCTAAAATTATGGTGGTATTGGTATTGACAGTAATTGTGGTTGATTCTCTAATGAGATAGCCTAGCCGATTGGGTCGTGATCGGACTCCGTGCTAAAATTACGGTGGTATTAGTATTGATAATTGTGGTTGATTCTCTAATGAAATAGCCTAGCCGATCGGGTCGTGATCGGACTCCGTGCTAAAATTATGGTAGTATTGGTATTAATAATAATTGTGGTTGATTCTCTAATGAGATAGCCTAGCCGATCGGGTCGTGATCGGACTCCATACTAAAAGTACAGTGGCATTGGTATTGTGAACATCGGTATTGTGAACATTGGTATTGTGACCATCGGTATTGTGAACACTAGTATTGTGAATAGTGATATTGTGAACATTGGTATTGTGAACAGTGGTATATCAGTGCTAAAGATCTCCCAACCAAAAATAATATTATCATCATAATTTGATTATCACTTCATAGTGTTATCTTCATATTTTGGAAATGATTATGTTTTAACTTGGCATTTGAATATCATTGATTGTGGTTTGTTGTTTCTATGGATTTCCCTTTCTTATATTGGCATTCTATTTTGAAAGAAGACAGTTAGCTTTACATACTAGTACTATTCCATATGTACTAACGTCCCTTTTGCCGGGGGCGCTGCATCTTCAATGGATGTAGGTGATTCATCAGCGGTGCAACTTTGGTCCTCGTTAGCAGTTACTCCCTGTTCAGCAGGTTTTGGTGAGCCCTACTCTATTCAGTTGCAAAAGCTCCATAATCCAGCTGCATATTATGCTGGAACTTTTCGTGTTTCATCAAAACAGTGGCTATTTTTTAATAATTTCATAAACACTGACTATTTTTCAATTACCAATCCGAAATCTAGATAGCTCTCGCTATACTTACGGTTTTTTCATTGACAAGATTACAATTTGTAATTCAACACTTATTAAGGATTTGGTTTTACCAAACTTGATTCACATGCTATATCTTTTTTCTACTCCAAAGTCAAGGAGTGGGCTTGAAAACTTAACCTTAAAGAGTGTTAATTTAGGAATTTACTGTCAAGACTTTCCATGTGCAATTTTTTAAAATTAATGCGTGAAGACTAATTGAACTGTTCATGAATTCAATGGGAAGACTACTTTTATACTAAGATATATTCATTACATGTTCAAAAAAATGGAATGTTTCCAAGAATTTACAATGAGAATTTCACAAACCATGCATGAAGACAATTTGAACTGTTCTTGAATTCAATTGGAAGACTAATTTTATACTAAGATTCATTACATGTTCAAAGAAATGGAATGATTCCAAGAATTTACAATGAAAAATTCACTAACCCTAGAGCGATTTCAATGAGCTTGTGTTGGTGTTATATGGGGTAAACATCATAGGTTCTGTTGCATATAAGACCAGCAATATTTTACTTGTTTTTGTGCAATCAAGTAAATAACCACATTGCTTTATTGTGAACAAAAAACACAATGTCATACCCTCCTATTCCTCAATATTCCTTTTATCTATTTATCATTCTTGCTATGTTTAGTTTATCATTGAAAACCTGTTCTAGTGTGCCTTCTAAGTTAGTAAACATCTCCATGGCTGAAACAGATCCATTCTTACCCGCCGTCGCAACGTGGTACGGCGATCCTGACGGAGCTGGCAGTGGTAATATGCACACCCATGCATGAAGATTCATGAAAATTAAGAATATATGAAAATAACGTGCATCATTGCATATAGATGTATAATATATTTTGACTGATTTTATGCGATATAATTACTATTTTAAGATTCAAATAAATTTTTTATCATGGAATTTGTTATTACTTCCTTCATTATTTCTAACTTAAATTTTCTTATTTAATACTCATTACTTTTATTTTGTCTAACACAATTTATGTGACAACATGTAGCTGTTCCCAAACTCATATAGAGAAAAAGGTCGATATTTAGTGCTTCAGGAGCAAAGTAGCTGAAGCATGATAGATCCTCTAAATAATATGAACTTAAATAGAGCGAAATGAATTTAAAGAATTTATCCGATTCCAACTAATTGAGAGTAACGTGTATTCGTTTATTATTGATTGATTGAATAGTTTTATACGGTCGATATGATAATTATACATTCTCACGAAAAAATGAATAATATAAGAATTCAAGCCAAATGTAACCCGTAAGTTTGGCCCTTGCTGATTGGTCGCTAAATTACTCTGACCCCTTTACAATATTATTCCTCCATCCTAGCCCCTTTTTTTATTTTTTACATTTACTGAATGTTTTTTTTATTACATGGAAAAGGAAAAAGAGAGGGGAAGGGGTAATGAGAGTGTGGAAGAATCCTAGTATCCTACCATTATATTTTAAGTTTTGGTGGTTCCATCCTAACCTCAATCTGGACTTTAGGATTAATTAAAATTTCTTTTTCCTTAACTTCTTAGTGGCCATATTTAATATATTATCG
The DNA here is from genome assembly GCF_000715075.1 of Nicotiana tabacum. Taxonomy (NCBI): domain Eukaryota; kingdom Viridiplantae; phylum Streptophyta; class Magnoliopsida; order Solanales; family Solanaceae; genus Nicotiana; species Nicotiana tabacum. The sequence goes on along the minus strand of NC_134102.1, from coordinate 35,116,398 downwards.
CTCACCAAAAAAAGATTACTTATAAAGAATAACCTAATCTTTATGTAGATGGTGGAGCCTGTGGATATGGAAACGACGTAAGGAATCCTCCATTTTCTGCAATGGTATCAGCTGGAAATAGCAATCTTTTTAAAGGGGGAAAAGGTTGTGGAGCTTGCTATCAGGTATATATTCTTTGTATTTGATATTTACATTTGAGTTTTAACTTCTACAAGAAATTTTACACAATCAGATCACTTAAAAATATAACTACAAGAAACTGCCCATTATAAGTGGAGTTAAATATCTGAATAACATGAAAATCAACATGCTACAACATGAGGTTAAAATTTAAATACACGGATTCGTAAAACTTATTTATATCGTGTATACAAGTTAAATCATTCACATTTTCCACGCACGGAAGAAAAAAGAACGACCAACTAGTTCTCCATGTACTGAACAATTCATGCATGGCTGTTAGATGAAAGAATTCTTTTTTTCCTTTTGTAGGTAATATGCAAAGAGAAAGTAGATTGTTCTGAGATTCCAATTACAGTGACAATCACAGATGAGTGCCCAGCCACTTGCGGCGACGGTGCTCCTTTTCATTTTGATTTAAGTGGAACTGCTTTTGGTGCCTTAGCTAAGCCTGGCCAAGCTGATTTATTTCGTGGAGCTGGAATTCTCAATATTACATATAAAAGGTGAAGCTTTCATTCTTAAACACTTTTTTAATATATGAATTGTGTCTTCTCTTCCTCTCCAGGTGTTATGGTATTGTAGGCTAAAAACCTATAATATAAAATTATCAAATCTTATGTCATCCAAATAAAATTGTAGTACACAAAGAATCTGTATTTTAGCTATGGAGTAATATGCCTATCGTATACTACATACTTTTTTATTCAAGGATTTAAGTTATTTACACTTGACATTAAATATTGTAAAGATTTTTTAAATGATCATTGGAAATGTATTACAGGAGGTTAGTTATCACTTTTAAGTAGTATAATTTTCACGCGAAAAATTTTAACTGAAAAATATTTTAACATCTTGTCGTGTTTATAATGAATCACTTACAGAGTTGCCTGCAATTATCCACAAACAACAGTGACATTCAAGATCGACCTTGGCTCTAATCCTAGCTATTTTAGCTGTGTGATTGAGTTTGAAAATGGAGACGGAGATCTTGATATAGTAGAGCTTCAAACATCTGGCTCAGATCAATGGCTTCCAATGAAACAATTGTGGGGAGCAAATTGGAATATTGACTTGGTACCCCCACAAGCAACTGCTCCATTTTCCATTAGGTTGACTACTTTGGATTCCAAGAAGACTCTGGTTGCAGAAAATGTGATTCCAGTGGATTGGGCCCCTGGCAAATCCTATCGTTCAATCGTCAACTTTTAACAAAATCACTACCAAAGCCTATAGTTTAGTAGTATTGGTGAACGTTTATTACGTATACAATAAGTGCTGGTACAAGTCTTACTCTCTTTTCCATTCCCTGCCCCAATGTAACTTAAAATTAAAAAGAGACAAACTCTTTTTTCATTTTTATTTATGTACAGTATTTATGAATAAAAGCTTCAAATTTGTCAGTGAACAAACAATTTTAACATGTATTTGTATATATGTAATTTTAATATGCTATAAGTAATTTAACATGCAGTTGAGACCCACTCATAGTTATTTGCAATTATCAAAGATATAATTAAGTTGATAAATAATTCACTACTAAAAAATCTGGTTTTAGCGATGGACAAATTCTGTAGCTAAACAAAAAAATCCGTCGCTAATCTCATTTAGCTACGGATTAGCGACAGATTATCAAGAAATTCTGCTAGTTACGGACAATTTAGCGACAGATTAGCGACGACAGTTGTAGCTAATTCTAATTTTTTTTTAGTGATTGTACATTCTCTAGCACTTAATTAAATTAATTTAAATGATCATCATAAAATTCACTATGGTATTATAGCAGACATAGGTCCCGCGTTGAAGACTCATCACTCAACGAATTTCCAAGTACATGTGCTTCCATACTAAAATGACCAGGTCCGTATTTAAGGGGCCATATTGAAATATATTTCTCTCACAAATTAAATTTTTAGATGAGATAATTTTTCACATGTTTGGCCATTAATGTTGGGCATACTTGTGTATGTTTTAATATTAATTTACTTGCATTTTTGTTGCTTTTTTGTTGTATTTTATGATAAATATGACCAGGCTAAAGATCTTGATTTTACATTAACGGGATGTTAATATGATTTTTCAGGAGAAGTAAAATTGATTTAAAGGTGAAATAGAGTTATTCGTGAAATTTAAGCACTCTAGCAGCATAGGCGTATCTATGTGGAGGAGCATGGGGCACGTGAACCCCTGCTCTTCTCCCTATACTATGTATAATGATGTTAGTATTGTATGAGATAAAATTGGTTAGCGACAGGTGGATGAATGGCGAGATGACACGTGTAACTAGAGACAGGTAAGATATACAACAACAACAACCCAGTATAATCCCACTTGTGGGGTCTGGAGAGGGTAATGTGTACACAAACCTTACCCCTACCCTTGGGTAGAGAGGCTGTTTCCGATAGATCCTCGGCTCTCTCCCTCCAAGAACTCCCCACCTTGCTCTTGGGGTGGCTCGAACTCACAACCTCTTGGTTGGAAGTGGAGGGTGCTTACCACTAGTTAGCAAAATAGTTAGCATCGGATACAGATATGTGACCGGTACAAAATAAGTTTCGAGGGCATTGGAACCAGGAACGAAGATTTAAAAGTAAGACGTCGGTTGGAAAAGATAGCATCCAATGAGCACCCGTTACAAAGAATCTTTGTATTAATGTTCAATCGTTATGCAGCCATCAATATGGGTTTTATTCTCATTAAAGAAAAATTTAATTTGGGGATCTTGTCTCCCTGAATATAGCTATAAACAGGAGAATTTATATCCATAGTTGGATGAAAAAATCATCTGTACTCAAAGGCTAAAATTTGCTCTTAATTTATGAAATCATTCTCTTTCTTTCATTCTTAACTCTATTCTTGTCACTGCTTCTGGAGAAGTTAGATCCACATCGAGGCTTGTATTCTCTTCAAGTTATTTAATAATCTTATTTCTGTTCTTATTATTTTCATATTCTTGGATCAAATTAATTCACGTGTTTATATACCATGTTATAAATTCAACTGTATTATTTTTCGGGTAAATATTTTGGCGCTCACTGTGGGGCATAGACAATTGTGTAATTACTTTGATCCATTTATCTCTTACTAACACAGTTTGATTCTTTTCTCTATTGAAAGAAAAAATAGATATGTTAGCTAATGATGTGAGAACCTCTTACAATGATGGAACAAACAACGAGGATGTGTTCCAGCGTGATGTTTCAACCAGTGAAACTTGCACCGAAGGGGATAAATCAACTCCGGTTAATGGAGGACGAAATCCTTAGCATGTGAGAAGCCCAACTCCTGACGATGTGGATGATGAACGAGTTGTTGAGACGGTTAAAATTTTGAGGGAGCAACAAAGGAAAATTATGAATCACCTCTCAAGACAAGATCGGGTAATGAAGGAACTGAAGCAGACACTATCGGTTTCTTCCAATAACTCCAATGGAGGAGTTCGGATTCCTCCCAACGTCCCTTCAAATCAAATAGTTCAAAAGACCAGCAACGATGCACCAAGGGAGGAGTTCGGTTTTGATGAGGCAGGTAGTACAGGTAGTGGATCCGGGAACGACAACAATGCTAATGATCCTTTCAAAATGCGAGGTCGAGAAATTCTTAAGGGAGATGAAAAAACAAATGGAGCAAAATGCTAAGGAATTTCATGCTCGGAGGCACCATCTCGGGGGCACCATCGGTGTTAAAGGGATCAGATTGAAAGAAGTATACACAGTTGCCATTCAAACCAAGTGTGGCCCCGGAATTAATTCCGAAAAGATTTAAGATGCCTGACATCCAGAAGTATGATGGGACGTTGGATCTATAGGAGCATATCACAACTTATACTACCATAGTAAAGGGAAAAACTTGGCCCCACACGAGATCGAATATGGTTTGTTGAAAACAAATGGCGAAACCCTAACGAAGGGTGCTTTAACTTGGTATTATCTTTTACTTGAACATTCTGTTGATTCTTTTAAAATGCTTGCAGATTCTTTCATTAATGCTCATGATGGGGCAAGAAAGGTCCAAGCTAGAAAGGCAGATATATTTAGAATCATCCAAGGAGAATCCGAACTATAGCGAGAGTTCATAATCCAATTTCGGAAGGAAAGGATGTTGTTACTGGTAGTACCGGATGAGTGGGCAGCTGAAGCATTTACCAAGTGTCTCAATCCATTGAGCTCTGATACCTCCCACAAGTTGAAGGAAAGCTTGTTAGCATTTTAGGCAACCACATGGGCAGATGTCCACAATCGCTATGAATCAAAGATTAGAATAGAAGTTGATAAACTGAGTTTTTCGATGTCTTCCAGAGAACTTAATCATGATCGGAATCAAGAAAAGTTCAAAACTAATTTCAATGCACATTGGAGACCTTCCAGGAGTTGTTTTTAGCCTTACAAAATAGTCGATGGGCATGGGAGTAAAGGATTTCAATCATCAGACAGGTTTGCTTCTGATAGAAGGACTGATCGTGGTCGGAATAGTAGAACTTTACAGGAGAAGGAATCATCGAGGTCCCTAGATTCAGCATACCCCCGGTTATCTGACTACAACTTCAACATCAATTTAGTAAAGCTGGTTTCGGCTATGAGAAGTATTAAGGAGGCAAGATTTCCAAAACCAATTCGATCGGATACTAGTCAATGGGATCTTAAACTATGGTGTGATTTCATGGAACACATGGACGTAGAACTGGGGACTGCTGGCACCTTCGTGAAGAGGTTGCAGCGCTACCGAAAAATGGTCATCTTAGAAAATTTCTAAGTGATTGGGCAAAGAATAATTATGGGAAAAATCGAGAAGTTGCATAACCATCAAAACTAACTACATGATCATCTCGCTTGACAATAAACATGATCTTTGGTGGTGACGAAGTCAATGGGGTGATATTTTTATTATAAAAGAAGATAAAGATATCGGTAACTCATGGAAAAGGGATCTGAGAAGCTTCAGAAGATGATGAAATCACTTTCACGAAAGAAGATGCTAATGGCCTTCTTTTACCACACAATGATGCTCTGATAATATCGCTTGATATTTTAGATTTTAAAATTAAACATGTGTTGGCTGATCCAGGTAGTTCAGTCAATATCATTCAATAGAGAGTTTTGGAACAAGCAAAGTTAACCAGAAATATAGTTCCGGCAACAAAGTGTTCTAGATGGGTTTAACCTAACAAGTGTAACGACCCGTAGAGAGATTTTGCTGCACACGCATGCTGAAGGCGTAACGAAGACCACTTTGTTCAAAGTGGTAGATGGCAACATGGGATAAAATGTGATCCTTGGAAGGCCATGGATACATGAAATGAAGGATGTGCTGTCAACTTATCATCAACTGCTGAAGTTTCCCATACAGGAAGGGTAAAATAGATTAGTGGAGATTAACCAGCTACAAAAGAAATGAATGAAGTTACCTTGTCCAGTAAAAAGGCAAAAAATAATCAAATAGCAACTACAAGAGTCGGTGCCCTCTTCCAACCTGATTGAAGATAATGGAGAAGAGGAGTCATTATATTTATATCAAGTACCGAGGTCTTTTTAGGTGTCGTAGGAAACAAAACCAAATCAACCACTGAGGAGCTCGAACAAACTTCCTTGTTCACGGAGTTCCTAGAAAGGAAGTTCAACCTGTGAACGGGAAGCCCCGATCTAAGACTTAAAATTATTGATTTTCTTAAAGCTAACATCGATTATTTTTGCATGGTCACATTCAGATATGACAGGTATTCCATTAGAATTGGCTTTCAACAAGATAAGTTTGGATCCTAACTTTTCTTCGGTAAGGCAGAAGAAACTACCGCTAATAGAGGTTAGAAACAAGTTTGTCAAAGAAGAGGTAACCCGGCTACTAAATATAGGTTCAATTTGAGAGGTAAATTATCTCGATTGGTTAGATAACTTAGCGATTATACCTAAAAAGAATAATAAATTTAGAATGTGTGTAGATTATAAAGATTTGAATAAGACATGCCCTAAGGACTCTTTCCCGTTGCCAAACATTGATCAAATGATCGATGCTATGGCTGGGCATGAGTTAATGAACTTTCTTTACGCATATTTCAGGTATAATCAAATTAGGATGCACCCGTAAGGTAAAGAACAAACCTCGTTTATCACAAATTTTGGCACATACTGCTCTAATATGATCCCTTTCGAGCTTAAGAATGCTGGAGACACTTACCAGAGGCTCGTCAACAAAATTTTTAAACAACAAATTGGTAAACTATGGAAGTTTATATTGATTATATGTTGGTTAAGTCACTTAATGCAGGAGATCATTTGGTTCATCTACAAGAGATATTTGATATTCTGAGAAAGTACAACATGAAGCTCAATCCTGAAAAATGCGCTTTCGGAGTTGATTCTGGAAAGTTCCTGGGGGTTTTAATCTCTCAGAGAGGAATTGAATAAACCCCGATAATATAAAATCCATCAAGGATATCCCGAATCAATCGACAAGTGTGAAGGAAATGCAAAGATTGACCGGAAGGTTGGCTGCCCTAAGCAGGTTTATATCAAGATCCTTGGAGAAATGTCATGATTTCTTCTCGCTCTTAAAAATGAAGAATGCGTTCATGTGGATTCCGGAATGTCAAAAAGCATTGAAAGACTTGAAAAGGTACCTGTCTGGTCCTCCACTATTGTCAAAACTGATGGAAGGTGAGCAGTTGTTAATTTATTTAGCGGTTTCGGAAGTAGCGATAAGTGCTATTCTGATCCGAGAGGAGGAAGGTATGCAATTTCTTGTTTATTATGTTAGTAAAATTTTATCGGGAGCGTAGACACAGTATGCGCACCTAGAAAAATTGGCTCTAGCTCTCATAGTCGCCTCTCAAAAGTTGAGGCCTTATTTTTAGTTCCACTCAATAGCCGTTGTGACGACTTTTCCCTTGAGGAATCTCCTTCATAAACCTAAATTGTGGGGTTGTTTGGCTAAATGGGTGGTAGAAATTAGTGAATTTTATATAAAATAGAAACCTCGGACAACTATCAAGTCAAAAGTTTTGGCCGACTTCGTAGGTGACATTAGTCCCTGACTGATGCCTTAGCTGCTAAAGAAGCACTACTGGTGTCGGGAACCGTATCGGGTGTTTGGACCTTGTTTACAGATGGAGCTTCCAATGTAAATGGGTTCGGTCTTGGGATAATGTTAATTACTCCTTCGGGAGAAAATCTGAGACGAGCCATTTGAACTGTACCATTTACTAACAATGAGGCTGAGTACAAGGCTTTTGTTGTAGGTCTTTGAGTTAGCTCGGGGACTAGGCTCCGAGGTAATTGAAATAAAGTGCAACTTCCAACTAGTAGTGAATCAGGTATATAGAATTTTCGACACCAAGGAGGAGCACATGCAACAATATTTGAATAAGGTTCAAGTATTACTCTCCTGGTTAGGGGATGGTCGATCATCCACATTCTAAGGGAAGAAAACGTGGAGGCAAATGCATTGGCCAATTTGGGGTCGTCAACAAAAATGAAGGGATCTGATTCCGGTGCAGTAGTTTAATTATTGCATTCGGTATTGGATGTGGACGAATATTGTGAAATTAACTCAACCAACCTAATTTGGGATTGGAGAAATGAGTTTATAGAGTATTTAAGGCATGGAAAATTGCTTGAAGATATAAAAGCATCCCGGGCGCTACGGACTAAAACTGCTCGTTATTGCCTTATTGATGGTCAATTATACAGAAGGTCTTTTCAAGGACCATTGGTTAGATGTTTAGGGACATCGGAGGCTGATAACGTGATGAGAGAAGTTCACGAAGGAGTATGCGATAATCACTTCAGTGCAGATTCATTGGTTCTAAAATTAATAAGGGTTGGCTATTATTGGCCACAGATGGAACAAGACGTGAAGGCATTTGTACAAAAATATGATAAGTGTCAGTGTAATACACAGTTAGTGCATAAACGGCAGAACTTTTGCACTCTGTGGTGTCAACATGGCCGTTCATGAAATATGGGACATATATAGTTGGTTCCTTACCACAAGAGCCCGGGCAGGTAAAATTGTTTTTGGTTCTGACTAACTATTTTACTAAATGTGTTAAAGCAAGTGCTTACATAAAGATCGAGGAGCGAGAAGTGATCAATTTCATATGGGATAACAACATCTGTTGGTTTGGAGTACCAAAAGAAATTACTTGTGACAATGGGCGACAATTTATAGGTTTCAAAGTCATAAAGATTTTGGAAAGGTTAAAGATCAGTCAGATTACATCTTCTCCATACCATGCAAGTGTTAACGGACAAGTGGAGTAAACCAACAAGGTAATAATTCAAAATCTCAAAAAGAAGATAGAATATGCTAAAGGTAATTGGCCAGATGAGCTACCATGTGTTTTATGGGCACATCGAACAACGGCGAAATCGAGCACGGGTGAAACTCCATTTTCACTTGTATACGGTGTGGAAGGTTTGATCCCCGTGGAGATTGGAGATTTGACGATAAGGTTTTCCCGGGCAAACGAATAGGCAAATAATGAAGCATTGTTGATTAGGCTGAATATCCTTGAAGAGCATCGAAACTTAGCATATGTAAGGATGGTATCACAAAAATAAAGGATGCAAAGATATTATAACCGCAGAGCAAACCTTTGTTATTTCAAAGTCGGAGATTTGGTTTTGATAAAAGTAACTCAAAATACCCAAGAATTTAGTGTCGGGAGCCATACTCATCTACTAGAAATCCCTAAAACCCGGTATCACAAAGTACATTAGTATCTAGTAGAATATACAAAACTACTATAACTATTGTCTCGAATAAAATAGATAGAATAAAACAAACATAGGGGAAAGGAGACTCCATGTGTTGCAGGTCGAAGCATGGAAAGCAGCTCACCACAAGGTCTCCAGCAAATGGGGTAACGCGCCCGAGTGACCATGTGAAGTACCTGTCTCAGTACCTACACATTAGTATGAGTACATAAATCAGCTTGTATACAGTAAGTATCTAGTCTAACCTCCAAGTTGTAGTGACAATGGGTCTACATCAACACTTACTAGTAGTCCAATAATAGTGTACATAAAGTAGACATGTATGAAACACAACAAGTAGCAACGAAACATATCAATATAAATAATAAGGTTCTCAAGTAAGAGTGATTACGAAATCATCAAATACCATAAAACTACTACCAAGGAAACCAGGACAACCAATCAAATACAATGCCAAATCTCAAGCCAGGAAAACTAATATGTATGCTGACTCCCTATCGAGTATTACGCACGAGTATGCCGAGGCGACCAACCCGATCCCATAAGAATAGTGTTACACAATATCGCCGAGGCTAATGGCCCGATCTCATAAGAATAATTCACAATACTGCCAAGGCGAACAGACATATCCTATAATGATATTTCATAACAGTGCCGAGGAGAATGGCCCAATCGCATAAGAATAGAGAAAATTTCTCACCTACGAAGATACGTGCGAGTCGAGAAGACACGGAACTACCGATCACATAAACTCAACAAGTGGATAGGAATGCAAGAGAAAATATAATTGTTACCGATCATTAAATGTCCCACAAAAGTTTAAAGTAAAAAGGCTCGGTCAATACATAAATTCTAGTCTCAATCTCAGTTATAAATTCAAGCAAATCAACAAACAAGTTTAATTCAAATAGTACAGTTAAGGCATGGTGTAGGTCTAAGTCTACCCGGATATAAACATAAATCTAATTGCGCACGGACTCTCATTACCTCGTACGTACGTAGCACCCATAACAAATAGGACACAACAATTAAAATAACTATGGGGATAATTTCCTCTTATATGATTAGGAAGGAGACTTACCTTACTTCCAAGCCCACTACTATGCGCCCATACCTCACTATGCACCTCAAATCGATGACGAGCAACCCAAAACTTATGATACTTGATGAAAATCCCCCTTCAAGAAGCTCCCAAATTGCCCAATCCATGAGATAAATCGGTGAAATGAGCCTAAGTCCCGTATTAAAACTTGTATTCTACCCATGTATCCTTTATCGCGATCGCGGAAAGAGACTTGCGATCGCGAATGCCAAGCTGCCCTCTGCTCAGAAATACTCATCACGTTCGCGATGACAAGGCTACGTGCGTAGCACACCAGCACCGGCAAAATTTGCCAACTTCTACCTTGCTCCAGGTGGTCCGAAACACAGCAATGCCACCCGAGACCCCGTGCAAGTATACCAACAAGTCCATAAACAGAATTCGGATCTACTCGAAGGCTCAGAACACATAAAATAACATCAAAATCAAGAATCACACCTCAAAACAAAATTAACCAACTTCTAAACCTCAAACGACTTCCAACTAACTCCAAATGCGACAAATCATACTTAGACAACTCGGAATGACGCCAAATTTCACACACAAGTCCAATATGACAGAACGAACCTACTATGGGGATTGAAATTCCAAATGCGATATGCTAAGACCAAATTTTACTTCAAATCAAACTTAGAAAACTCTAAAACCTTCAAGATGCCAACTTCCAACAATAAGCGTTGAAATTCTCACAGTCCACGCGAAACTCAATCCGAACATATGCCCAAGTCTAAAATTATCACATGAACCTATTGGAACCTTCAAATCCCGATTCTGAGGCCGTTTACTCAAAGTGTTGACTCAAGTAAAACTTGGTCACTTTAGGCCACTATTATGGAATTAAGTTCTTCGAATTCAACACGAACCCTTCCAAAACCAAACCAGCCATACCCACATATCATAAAATTGGAAAAGTATATACGGGAAATCATAAATAGGGAAACGGGGATCTAGAAAGAAAAATGACCGATCGGTTCATACATTCTCCACCTCCTAAAGAAACGTTTGTCCTCGAATAGGTTTAGAATCATACGTGAATTGCCGAATAAATATGGATATCTACTCCGCATGTCCTCCTCAATCTCCCAAGTCACCTACTCAACTGGTTGACCCCTCCACTGGACCTTCACCGCTGCAATCTTCTTGGACCTCAACTTGCAAACCTGCCTATCAACAATGGCAACTAGCTCCTCCTCGTAACCCAAGCTCTCATCCAACTGAATTGTGCTGTAATCCAACACATGTGACCTGTTGTCATGGTACCACCGGATCATAGACACAAGAAATACCGGATGAACTCTCGATAGGCTAGGAGGCAAAGGAAGCATGCATGCAACCTCACCAACTCTTTCCAAAACCTTGAATGGACCGATGAACCTCAAACTCAACTTTCCCTTCCTTTAAAACCTCATGATACCCTTCATCATTCAGGCTTTCAAAAACACCTTCTCGCCCACCATATATGACAAATCATGCGCCTTCTGATCCGCATAACCCTTCTAAGTGGATTGTGCTGTGCGAAGCTGCTCCTGAATCAACTTTACCTTATCCAAGGCATCCATTACCAAATCAATACCATATAACCTAGCCTCGCCGAGCTCAAACCAACCAATAGGGGAACAACATCATCGGTTATACAAGGCCTCAAAAGGAGCCATCTTGATACTGGACTGATAACTGTTGTTAGCAAACTCGGCCAACGGTAAGAATCGGTCCCACTGCCCCCCAAAGTCAATCACGCATGCTTTGAGCATATCCTCTATAATCTGAACTGTCCGCTTTAACTTTCCATCGATATACGGATGAAAATTCGTGTCAAGCTCTATATGGGTACCCAACTAACTCCGTACTGCTCTCCAGAAATGCAAAGTGAACTGAGTGCCTCGATCTGAAATAATGGAAATAGCTACGCCATGAAACCAGACGATCTCCTATATACAAATTTGGGCCAACTTCTCTGAAGTATATGTAGTCATCACCGGAATAAAGTACACAGACTTAGTTAGTCTATCAATAATGACCCAAACGACATCAAATTTCTTTAACGTCCGCGGGTAAACCAACCACGAAATCTATAGTTATGCTCTCTCACTTCCACTCCGATATAGCCATTTACTGAAGTCAGCCACCTGGCCTCTGGTGGTCGTACTTAACCTGCTGGAAATCCAAACACCTCCCCATATACTCAACTATGTACTTATTCATCCATCGTCAACAGTAATGCTGCCTCAGGTTACGATACATCTTCATGGCACCTGGATGAATGGAATAATGTGAACTGTGTGCCTCCTCTAAAATCGTCTCCCTCAGGCCATCAACATTATGAACACATAAGCGACCCTGGGGTTGTAGAACACCATCATCTTTGATAGTAACCTCCTTGGAATCACCTTGTAGTACCGTCTCTCTAAGAACCAGCAAGTGCAGATCATCAAACTAACGAGCCTTAATCCGCTCGAATAAAGAAGACTAAGCCACAACACATGCAAGAACTCGACTGGGCTCAGAAATATCCAATCTCACAAGTTGGTTAGCAAAAGACTAAATGTCCAAAGCCAATGGCATCTCCTCTACTAAAATGGATACCAAACTAGCCATACTCTCGGTCTTTCTACCCAAGGCATCCGCGACCATATTTGCCTTGCCCGGATGATATAGAATGGTAATATCATAGTCCTTCAGTAACTCAAGCCACTTGTGCTGCTCAGATACGATCCCTCTACTTTAATTTAGGTTGCAAACTGTGGTGATCGATGTAAACCTCACACGACACTCCGTAAAGATAATGTCACCAGATCTTAAGAGCATGAACTATCGCAGCCAACTCCAAATTGTGCACAAGGTAATTCTTCTCGTGGGTCTTTAGCTGACGTGAAGCATATGCAATAACTCACCCCTCCTACATCAATACACAACCCAACCCAACGCGCGAAGAGTCACAATACACAGTATACATACCTAAATCGGTGGGCAAAACCAACACTGGTACTGTAATAAATGTGGTCTTGAGCTTCTGAAAGCTAGCCTCGTAATCATTGGACCATTTTAACTGAGCACCCTTCTAATTCAATCCAGTTAAAGGAGTTGCAATATACGAGAAGCCTTCCACATACCAATGATAATAACCCGCTAGCCCCAAGAAACTCTTGATCTTGATCGCTGTGGTAGGACGAGGCCAACTCTAGACTGCCTCGATCTTCCTGGGATCCACCTTAATACCCTCACTTAACACAATATGCCTCAATAAATCCACATATTCTAACCAGAACTCGTACTTGGAGAACTTAGCATATAGCTTTTATTCCCTAAAAGTCTGAAGCACTATCTTCAAATGCTTCTCATACTCCTCCATGCTATGCGAGTAAATCAATATGTGATAAATGTAGATAATGACAAATGTCAAGAAATGGCCTGAACACTCGACTCATCAAATCCATAAATGATGCCGGAGTATTAGTCAAGCAGAAGAACATCACTAAAAACTCGTAGTGCCCATAGCTAGTCCGAAAAGCCGTCTTAGGAATATACGAATCATGAATACTCAGCTAATGATACCCAGATCTCAAGTCGATCTTCGAGAATACTCTAGAACCCTGAAGCTGATCAAATAAGTAATCAATGTGCGACAAAAGATACTTATTCTTAATGGTGACCTTATTTAGCTGGCAGTAATCAATGCACATCCGCATACTCTCATCCTTCTTCTTCATGAATAATACCGGTGCACCCTAAGGCGACACATTCGGCCTGAAGAATCCCTTCTCGAGAAACACCTGAAGCTACTCCTTCAACTCTCTCAACTCCGCTGGAGCCATACGATAAGACAGAATAGAGATAGGTTGGGTGTCTTGTGCCAAATCAATGCTGAAATTGATATCACGATCGGGTGGAATGCCTGGTAAATCAGTAGGAAATACATCAGAAAACTCCCGCACCACAGGCACATTCCTATAGTGGAGTCTCGAACACAGGCCAGATACTCCAAATAACCCTTCCCGGCTATATGTCGAGCCTTCAAGAAAGAAATAATCTAACTAAATGTATCAATAGATAAACCTCTCCACTCCAATCTAGGCAACTCTGGCATCACCAAGGTAACAGACTTGGAATGGAAATCGAGAATGGTATGGTACAGAGACAACTAGTCCATGCCTAGTATGACCTCGAAGTCAATCATATCGAGAAATAGAAGATCCGCTCTAGTCTCGTACCCACAAAAAGTCACTACACATGACCGGTAAACCTGATCCAGAATAATAGAATCACCCACTGGCGTGAACATATATACAAAAACACCAAGGACACACAAGATACATCTAGATGAGGAGCAAAGATTGAAGAAACATAGGAATAGGTAGAACCTAGATCAAATAGTATCGAAGCATCTCTACGACAGACAGATTTAATACCTATGATCAATGCGTCGGAGGCTACTACCTCTTGTCTGGTTGGGAAGGCATAGAATCTAGCTGGAGCGCCACCTGACTGGCCTCCACCTCTAGGGAAAATCCTACCCACCTTCCCTCCGCCTCTAGCTGGCCGGACGGGTGGTGCGGTAGTTGGTGCACTAATCATGGGCTGATGGTCCTGCTATACTACCTTGCCCTGAAGTCTGGGACAAAACCTCTTCATGTGGTCCAACTTCCCGCACTCCAAACAACCTCTCAGAGTGGAAAACTGCTAACTCTGGGTTTGACTCTGATAACCTGGATACCCACTAGAGGAACTCTGAATAGCTGATGGATGGTAAGTGCTCTATGGAATGGCACTGAAGTAGGGAAACACTGGAGTACCCCGAATAGGTTGTGGTGCTAAATGCATGTCCCTACTAGGATGGCCCCTCATAAACTGACCTATGCCCCCAGATGGGGCACCACTAAACCCACCGGAAGGCCATGACCGTTTATCCCTTGACATGAATTATCTACTCTAGTTGTGGATACGCTTAATCCTTCGAGCTCTCTCTACAACCTAGAAGTACGGAGTCCTCATATCTGCCTCTCGATCCATAGAAACCTGAATCTCATGGTGCAAGCTCGCAATAAACCTCTATACTCTCTCTACATCTGTGGGGAGTATGATAGTTTCATGATAAGACAAGTCAGTAAATCTTGTCTCATAGTCAATCATAGACATCTGACCCTACCAATGCTGCTTGAACTAAACCCCATAACTCCTCCCTCTAAGAAGCTGGGATATACTTCTCCAAGAAGAGGTTAGTGAACTGATCCTAAGTAAAGGAAGGTGACCTATTGGCCTGCTTAGGAGATAAGACTTCCACCATCTATGAGCCCTCCCCTTTAGTTGAAATGTGGTGAAGTCTACCCCATTGGACTTCACTAGTCCCAACTTATGTAGCCTCTCGTTGGAATGGTCAATGAAATCCTATGGGTCCTCTAGCTGCTCACCGCTAAATACATGAGGATAAAGCTTAGTAAATATGTCCAGCTGCTTCTGCTCCTCAACAGTCATGCCGGTCTGGTCTCTGCTCTAGCTGCTGCAACTGGCTGAACCCCGCCCACAGGTAGTGCACCTAGGGTATAATAAACAACAGTAGAGTGCCCTAACGAATGAGCGGTAGGGGTTTGTGCTCCCCCTCCTGCCTGAGATGTGGTCGAGTCCACTGAAACTAGTCTGGACTAAGTCATAGAGTCCATAAACTGCAGTACACAGACCATGACCTCCTGAAAACCTAGTGCGGTCATAAAATCTATCGGGCTTTCTCAGTTGTAGGTACCTCATCCTCCTCCAAAACAACAGGATCCTCCACTAAATCTACTAGGGGTACTACTGGGGTAACTCTAGGATGCTCTTGTTCTTTAACAAGTGCTCTGGTCCTCCCTCGGCCTGAACCTCTACCTCTAACCACCGGAGGAGCAACCCCTCTGCCATCGGGTAATGCCGTCACACGCGTTCTCACCATCGGTGAAAGAATAAGAGAAAGATACTTAGCACAACATCGACTGCACGATAGGAGATGAAGAAAGAGACGTTTCCTAACACCCTATAGCCTCTTGAATATAAGTACGGACATCTCCACACCGATCTACAAGACTCAAGTATGTCTTCTCATGACTCGTGAAACTTATATGAACCTGGAGCTCTGATACTATATTCTCATGACCCAGTTCCCACCATAGGTCATGATGGCACCCAACACTGCCATTAGGCAAGCAAACGGTGAACCGCCAACATTATTATCCGTTCACAAAACCATTAAAATCAATAATTTCATTAAGCGAGTGGAATTAAGTCTACAAATTATATTAAAATACTTTCATTCTTACTAAATCAAAAGTATGAAATAAACATTAAGTGGAATGATGATAATATTAGGTACAACCAAAATCATCTACAAGAAATCCCTAAAACCTAGTGTCATAAAGTACATGAGTGTCAAATAGAATATACAAAATCACTATAACTACGGTCTGGAGTAAAATAGACAAAATACAGTAAACATAGGAGAAAGGAGACTTCGGGTGCTGCGGGTCGAAGCATGGAAAGCAAGTAACCACAAGGTCTCTAGCAAATGCGGCTACGTGCCCGAGTGACCATGTGAAGTACCTGTCTCAGTACCTGCACATTAGTGCAGAAGTGTAGTATGAGTAAGTAAATCAATCCGTACGCGGTAAGTATCTAGTCTAACCTCCAAGAAGTAGAGATAATGAGTCTACATTGACACTTACTAGTAGTCCAATAATAATGTACATAAAGTAGACATGTATGAAACGCAATAAGTAGCAACAAAACAGATCAAACTTCAAATCAAATAGGATCCGATAACACAATGTCTTAAACCTTTCAAAGTCTACTTCAAATCAAAGTTAGAAAACTCTAAAATCTTCAAGATGCCAACTTCTAACAATAATAATTGAAATGCTCTCGGTCCACCCGAAACTCAATCCAAACATACGCCCAAGTACAAAATCAACACACGAACCTATTAGAACCTTTAAATCCCAATTCTGAGGTTCATTTACTCAAAGTATTGACTCACGTCAAACTTAGCCACCATAGTCCACTATTATGAAACTAAGTATTTCGAATTCAACCCGAACCCTTCCAAAATCAAAACAACCATCCTCGAAAGTCATAAAATAGGAAACACACATACGGGAAGTCTTAAATAGGGAAATGGGGATCTAGAAAGCAAAATGACCGATCGGGGCATTACACTGTATCTATACAGGTTGGAGATTCTATAGTAGTTGATCGAGTGTATAGATCTTTTATTGTTGCTTTAGTTGTTATGATACCATAGTTTATCTTCTATTGTTGGATAAGGTAGTTTGAGGTTATTCTTGGTATGGATTGATTGTCCCCATATCACTCTATATTGGATTGTCATGGCAAGACTGTGACTTTAGCCATGTTGGGGTTTCCTAAATTGGAGTGGAAAGGGACTCTTGGTCACTTCACTAGCAGGGTGATTTCATATTTGATGGCTTGGCATATGGTCGAGAAGACATGTTTGACGTATTTGGCTTATATACATGATTTTAGTGTGGAGGTTCCTTCTATGGATTCAGTTCCGCTTGTGAGTGAGTTCCCTGAGGTGTTTCCTATAGATTTGCTAGGTATGCCACCCAACAGGGATATCAACTTTTGCATCGATTTGGTTTCGGGCACTCAGCCTATTTCTATTCCACCAGACTGTATGGCTCCAAGCTGAGTTAAAGGATTAGTTGTAGGATTTGATTGACAAGGAATTCATTAGACAAAGTGTTTCACATTAGGGTGCATCATTGTTGTTTGTTAAGAAACAAGATGGATCGACGAGGATGTGCATAGATTATAGGCATTTGAATAAAGTCACTATCAAGAACAAGTATCCGTTGCCGAGGATTGATGACTTTTTTCACTAGCTTCAGGGTGCCTAGGTGTTTTCAAAGATTGATTTAAGATCTGACTACCACCAGGTGAATATTAGGGCATCAGATGTCCCTAAGATAGCTTTTCGGACTTGTTATGGTCATTATGAGTTCTTGGTGATGTTATTTGGCTTGACTAATGCTTCAATTGCCTTTGTGGATTGGATGAATTGAATGTTCAAGACTTACTTGGATTCCTTCATGATTGTATTCATTGACGATATTCTAGCTTACTCTCACAGTAGAGAGGAGCATGAGCAGCACCTATGGATAGTACTTTAGACCTTGAAGGATTATCAATTATATGCCAAGTTTTAAAATTATGAGTCTTGGTTAGACTCGATTGCTCTTTCTGGGTCATATTGTGTCTTCCGAGAGTATTAAGGTGGATCCTAAGAAAATTGAGATAGTTCGGAATTGGCCTAGACCTACTTTAGCTACAGAGATTCAGATATTCTTGGGTTTGGTGGGTTATTATCGCCGGTTCGTGGAGAGGTTTTCATCTATTTCAGCCCCATTGACTAAGCTGACCTAGAAGGATGCTCTTTTCAGATGGTCTGACGAGTGTGAGGCGAGCTTTTAGAAGCTCAAGACTGCATTGACTATAGCCCTAGTATTGGTGTTGCCTACAGTTTCGGGATCTTACATTGTGTAGTGTGATACATCGTGTATTAGACTTGGTGTAGTATTTATGAAGTGATTGCCTACAGATCTCATTAGTTGAAGGTTCATGAGAAGAATTACCATGTGCATGATTTATAGTTAGCATCCATTGTTCACGCGCTCATGATTTGGAGGCACTATCTATACAGTGTTCTGTGTGATGTCTTTACCGACCATTGGAGTCTCCAACATTTGTTCAAATAGAAGGACCTTAATTTGTGGCAGCGGAGATAGTTAGAGTTACTAAAGGACTATAATATCACCATATTATATCATCCGATGAAGGCTAATGTAGTGGCCGATACGTTGAGCAGGAAGGTATAGAGCATGGACAGTTTGGCATTTTTACTGATAGTGGGGAGGCCATTAGCCATGGATGTTCAGCGTTTGGCCAACTGGTTCGTGAGGTTCGATGTTTTAGAGCCTAGCAGTGTTCTAGCTTGTGTTTTGGCACAGTCATCATTGTTGGAGCGTATCAAGTCTCGCCAATTTGATGATCCTAACTTGTTGGTTTTGAAAGACACGGTGCAACAAGATTGTGCTAAGCAGGTTGTGATTGTTGATGATGGTGTTATGTGGCTTCAGGACCGGATTTGTGTTCCAAATATTGATGAGTTGAGAGAGTTGATCCTTGAGGAAGCTCACAGTTTGCGCTATTCCATTCACCCGGGTCTTACATAGATGTACTTTGACTTGAAACAATACTATTAGTGGCGGAAGATGAAAAAAGATATTGTTGGTCATGTTTGAATTGTCAACATGTGAAGTATGAGCATCCGAAACCGGGTGGGTTGACTCAGAGATTGGAGATACCGAAGGAAGTGGGAGTGCATCACTATGGACTTTGTGGTAGGCTTAACACGAACCTTGAGAAAATATGACGCGGATCAGAAGGCGCATGATTTGTCATTCCGGTGATGACATCATATTTTTCAGAGTTGCTGGCTCAGATTTACATCCGAGATATTATCCGCCTGCATGGCATACCCATTTCTATCATTTAGACATGGGCACATAGTCCACATCATATTTTTGAAGAGTCGTGCAGCGTGAGTTTGACATGTGGGTTGATCAGAGTACCGCATTTCATTCTCAGACGGACGGACAGTCTGAGCATATTTTTCAAATTTTGGAGAACACATTGTGAGAATGTTCAATAGATCTCGGGGGCCAGTGGGACCAATTCTTACCTCTAGCAGAGTTCGCCTACAACAACAAGTATCAGTCGAGCATTCAGATGGCTCCGTACGAGGCCTTATATGGGAGGCGATGTCATTTGTCGGTTAGTTATGTTTGAGCCCGATGAGGCTAGATTGTTGGACACTGATTTGGTTTGTGATGCTTTGGAGAAGGTTAAGGTGATTCAGAAGTGACTTCATACAGCTTAATCTAGGCAAAAGAGTTATGCAAATCTGAAGGTTTGAGATGTGGCTTACATGGAAGGTGATAAGGTTCTTCTCTGAGTGTCGCCTATGAAGGGAGTGATGCAGTTTGGGAAGAAGGGCTAGTTGATTCCGAGGTTTATTGTCCCATTTGAGATTTTGGAGAGAGTTGGGGAGGTTGCTTATAGGCTTGCATTGGAGAGGCCAGCCGATTAAGGAGGCTACGTGACAGTCCGAGTATGATATGAGGAGTAGATACCCGCACCTTTTTACCAGTCCAGGTACATTTTTATGTCTGTTCGAGGACGAACATTTTTTTTATGTTTTGAGTACTGCGTAGTCCCTGTCGTTTTCCAAAAATTTTATATGTGAAATTTTGAAGAAAATATCATTTTTGACTTTAAAAACGACTTGAGTTGACCACGGTCGACGTTTATGGTAAATGAATTCGGATCGGTATCTTGACGATTTGGGTAGATTTGTATGATGTTTTTCAACTTGTACGCATGTTTGGTTTGTGTAATGACCCGGCCGGTCGTTTTGAGAGTAATAGCCCCGATCCCCTATTAACTGTCTCCCCCAAATCGTTTTCTGCTATTGTGACTTGTCGGGATGATTGGTTTTGAGTTTCGGAGTGTTTTGGGACATTTAGTCCCTAAATGAGTGCTTAAGTCTTAGGATTTGGACCGTAGTCAGAACTATGTGAAGACGACTCCGGAATGGAATTTCGTCGACTCTGTTAGCTCAGTTGAGTGATTTTGGGGTTAGGAGCGCATCCGGAATGTGTTTAGGGGGTCTGTAGTAGATTTAGGCTTGAATTGGCGGAAGCTAGTTTTTCGGCGATTTCGGCCGATAGTGAAAATTTTGATATCGAGCTCGGAATAGAATTACGAAAGTGGCTGTAGGTTCGTAATGTCATTTGTGACCTGTGTGTAAAATTTGAGGTTATTCGAACTAGATTTGATGTGGTTCGGCGCCGTTTGTAGAATTTGGAAAAAACTTCAAATTCTTAGGTTTGAATCCGTGATTAATTCATGATTTTGGTGTTGTTCGACGTGGTTTAAAGGCTCGACTAAGTTCGTAAGGTGTTTTAGGATTGGTTGGTATATTTGGTTAAGGTCCCGGGGGCCTCGGGTGTGTTTCAGATGCTTAACGGGTGAAAACTTGGACTTAGAGGAATTTCTGAACTTTGCTGGTTCTGGTGTTTTCGCACCTGCGGAAAAGATACAGCAGGTGTGCGATCCGCACATGAGGAGATGGAAGCGCAGATGCGATAAATCGAGAGTTAGCCTGGGGTCGCAGTTGCAAGGAAGTTTCTGCATCTGCGATGCCCGCAAATGCGCAAGGATGTTCGCACATGCGCAAGATGCGCAGAAGCGGAAGGGACTCCGCAGGCGCGAGGGCGCAGTTATGGCTCTTTCGTCACAGGCGTGAAGGAAGGGGGGGCAAGTGAGTTGCGCAGATGCGCAAGTTTTCCTCACAAGCGTACCCGCAGGTGCGAGCCCAGGTTCCGCAGGTGCGGTAATACCTGGGCAGTGATTAAAACTGAAAGGCATCGCGATTTTTATCATTTTTCGCTTTGCAAACTCGGGTTGGGGCGATTTTTGAGAGCATTTTTGAGGTATTTCTTGAGGTAAGTTCCTTGTGCTTATTTTTGGTCAATAATCTTGCCTTGCCATGTATTTTCTCACCTAGTTAATGTATATTTAAAGTGGAAATTGGAAGTTGTAGACTAGGGATTTGGGAGTTTGAATTGTGGATTGGAGGACCATTTGGTGTCGGATTTTAGTAAATTTGATATGGTTAGACTCGTGAGTGAATGAGCTTTCTAGTTTCGAGAATTTTGTCGGGTTTTGAGACGTGGGCTCCGGGGACCGGGTTTGAGCCAATATCGGGTTTTGGCCAAATTTTGTAGTTTTTCTTGTGGGATTCATTCCATTAGCATGTATTGATGGTATTGTACTGTTTTAAATAGATTCGGGCCATTTATAGTCGGACATCCATGGCAAGAACGTGATATCAAGTTGATTTGAGCAGTTCGAGGTAAGTGGCTTGCCTAACCTTGTGTTGGGGTCTTTCCCCTTAGGATATCTTGATATTATTTGGTGTGTGGGCGCCGTGTACGTGAGGTGACGAGTACGTACACGGGCTATTATTGCAAAAAACATGTTTAACCTTTTTAAATCATAAATTGCCTCTCTTATTAATTGTACTAATATGTTTAATTGTGTAGTTTAGACTACAAAAGCATGCTTACGTGTTTTAACTGCCTAATTGACAATTCTATGCATCATGTTCAGTTAAGTCCTTATTTGCCTTATCTGTGTCCAGTATAAACTGTATAACTCGATGTCATACCTGTCATTTCATCTTGTGTTGCGTATTTAAATTGGGACTACGGACGTATTCCGGGAGATCCCCATGTACTGCATATTTACTTTGGGACTACGGACGTATTCTGGGAGATCCCCCTGTACTGCATATTTACTTTGGGACTACGGACGTATTCCGGGAGATCCCCCAGCACTGCATATTTACTTTCGGACTACGGACGTATTCCGAGAGATCCCCCTATACTGCGTATTTACTTTGGGATTGCGGACGTATTCCGGGAGATCCCCCTGTACTGCATATTTATTTGAAACTACGGGACGGTATCCGAGAGATTTCCCACTGTGTTTACCTTATTTTGAGCCGAGGGCTCCCTTAACTGTTAAATTTTTGAGAAATTCTTTAACTGTGTTACCGTAAATTCTACTTATATCTTTTACTGTTTAATTTATTATATTTACTCTGGTAGGGCCTTGACCTGACCTCGTCACTACTCGACCGAGGTTAGGCTTGGCACTTACTGGGTACCATTGTGGTGTACTCATGCCCTTCCCTGCACATATTTTCGTGTGCAGATCCAGGTGCGAGATATCAGCCTCGGGGTTAGTACGTGCTGATGATTCTAGAAGACTTCAAGGTACCTCTGCTTGCATCCGCAGATCTTCGGAGTCCCCTTCTACTCCCTCGCCTAGATGCTTTCTTTATTATCCTCAGACTTTTGTATAGAGCTACATAGATTATAGCAACTTGTGACTTAGTGATATTCCGGGTCTTGGGAAATTATTTTGTATATGCCGAGTGGTACTACTCTTGGCTATTTATAATATGCTATTTATCCTTAAAATGTTGTGTTTTCTTTATATTTTTCGCAATAGTAGGCTTACCTAGTCGTAAAGACTAGGTGCCATCACGACACCTTACGGAGGGTTAATTTGGGGTCGTGACAAGTTGGTATCAGAGCACTAGGTTCGTAGGAGTCGCGAGTCACAAGCCGGTTTATTAGAGTCTTGCGGATCGGTGCAGAGATGTCCATACTTATCTTCGGGAGGCTATGTAACTGTTAAGAACAATCATATTTCTTTGATTTCCTTGTCATGCGAGTTAAATTCTAAGATTCTATTCTATTCTTTATCACAGATGGTGAGGACCCGCAATGGGAGGACCGACGATCAGGCACCCGAGCCCCCTGCCAGAGCCACCAGAGGCCGGGGTTGGGGTAGAGGATGACCATGCGGTGCAGCCCGAGCACCTGCGAGAGCTGCGTCAGAGGAGCCCCCGGCAGCTCCAGCTGGAGGGCCAGCGCCGGAGATCCCTATTGCTACTCCAGCCCTCCAGGAGACTTTAGCTCAGTTCTCGAGCATGTTCAGCACTCTGGCTCAGGCTGGATTTTTTTCGATAGCTCCCGCTACATCTCAGGCCGGGGGAGGGGCACAGAGTCCTGCAGACCGCACCCCTAGGCAGAGGGTCCAGGTTGATTAGGCCCTAGAGTATATTCCTATACCCCCAGTGGCTCCGGTTCAGCATGAGATCAGGGTAGCTACTTCTGAGGCAGAGAAGCTCAGACTTGAGAGGTACAAGAAGTTCCACCCACCTACTTTTAGCGGACTAGCTTCAGATTATGCTCTAGGTTTTCTTGAGGCGTGTCATCGTATTCTCCGCACTATGGGCATTGTGGAGACAAGTGGGGTTTCTTTCAACGCTTTCCAGCTGAGAGGAGCAGCATATCAGTGGTGGTGTGCCTATGAGCTGAGTAGTCCAGATGAGGCAGCCTCACTCACTTGGACTCACTTTTTAGAGATGTTCTTGCATGAGTATGTTCCTCAGAGCCTCAGGGATGCTTGGCGTGCAGAGTTCGAGCAGTTGCGTTAGGGTTCTATGACTGTGTCGGAGTATGCAGTCTATTTCAGTGGGTTAGCTCGCCATGCACCGGCTCTTGTTGCTACAGTCAGAGAGAGGGTTCGTCGCTTCATTGAGGGACTACACCCCAGTATTCGGACCAGTATGGCCAGGGAGTTGGAGATGGACATCACTTATCAGCAGGCAGTGAGCATTGCCAGGAGAGTGGAGGGCATGTTCGCCCGGGATCGAGAAGAGAGAGAGGCCAAGAGGTCTTGAGAGACTGGTCATTATTCAGGAGCTCGTGCACTAGCAGCACGCTATGGTAGGGGTTTTGTGAGTCGCCCTTTTCATTCAGCTCTTCCAGCAGCCAGCGGTGTCCCAGCTCCTCCTAGACCTCACGAGCCCTATTAAGCACTGCTAGTATCCAGTATGCCTCCTACTCGAGGTGCTACTATCGGCCAGTCCAGCAGGCCAGGTCCGAG
This sequence comes from Nicotiana tabacum, assembly GCF_000715075.1. NCBI lineage: Eukaryota > Viridiplantae > Streptophyta > Magnoliopsida > Solanales > Solanaceae > Nicotiana > Nicotiana tabacum. The sequence goes on along the minus strand of NC_134102.1, from coordinate 35,091,837 downwards.
TCAGTCTCAGCCGTCGCGTCCTCCGAGATGTTGTTTTGAGTGTGGTGACACTCGTCACCTGGTTAGAGATTGCCCTAGAGCCAGGAGGGGTGCACGTCCACAGACTTGTCAGCCTCCACGTGCTCCACCGGGTCCTCCGGCCATTCTTCCAGAACTAGCTGCTACTCAACCTCCTTAGCCAGCTCGAGGTGGAGGTCGGGGAGGTCGAGGTCGCCCTAGAGGGGGAGGCCAGGCCAGGTACTATGCCCTTCCAACCCATTCAGATGTCGTTGCTTCATATTCAGTTATCACAGGTGTCGTCCCTGTTTGTCATAGGGATGCATCAGTATTATTTGACCCAGGCTCTATGTATTCATATGTGTCTTCTTATTTTGCTCCACATTTGGGGATATCTCGGGATTCATTGAGTTCCCCTGTTTATGTATCTACTCTAGTGGGAGATTCTCTCGTTGTGGACCGCATATATCGGTCGTGTTTGATTGCTCTTAATGGTTTTGAGACCAGAGTCGATTTGTTATTTCTTAGTATGGTAGTTTTTGATGTTATCTTGGGCATGGACTGGTTGTCGCCCCATTATGCTATTCTTGATTGTCACTCTAAGACTATGACGCTGGCTATGCCAGGTTTGCCGAGATTAGAGTGGAGAGGTACCTTAGAGTATACTCCCCGCAGGGTCATTTCATTTATTAAGGCTCAGCGAATGGTTGATAAGGGGTGTGATGCGTATTTGGCCTATGTGAGAGAGGTCAGTATTGATACCCTATAGTCGAGTCAGTTCCAGTAGTGAGGGACTTTCCAGATGTGTTTCCAGCTGATCTTCTGGGTATGCCACACGATAGAATATTGATTTTGGCATTGATTTGTTGCCGGGCACTCAGCCCATCTCTATTCCTCCATACCGTATGGCTCCTCTTGAGTTGAAGGAGTTGAAGGAGCAGTTGCAGGAGTTTCTTGATAAGGGTTTCATCAGGCCCAGTGTATCACCTTGGGATGCTCCGGTCTTATTTGTAAAGAAGAAGGATGGTTCTATGCATATGTGTATTGATTATTGGCAGTTGAACAAGGTTACAATGAAGAACAAGTATCCTTTGCCTCGCATTGATGATTTATTTGATCAGTTATATGGTGCCAGGGTGTTTTCCAAGATTGACTTGCATTCTGGCTATCATCAGCTGAAGATTCGGGAGCCGGATATCCCGAAGACTGCTTTTAGGACCAGATATGGTCACTATGAGTTTCTTGTCATGTCATTTGGGCTAACCAATGCCCCAGCAGCCTTTATGCATTTGATGCATAATATATTCCGGCCTTATCTCGATTCCTTCGTCATTGTGTTTATTGATGACATCCTGGTATATTCCCGGTCTCGAGAAGATCATGAGCAGCACTTGAGGATCGTGCTTCAGACATTGAGGGAGAAGAGGTTGTATGCAAAATTTTCTAAGTGTGAATTCTGGCGTGATTCAGTGGCATTCTTGGGCCACATAGTGTCTTGTGATGGGATCAAGGTAGATCCGAAGAAGGTGGAGGCAGTGCAGAGTTGGCCTAGACCGTCATCAACTACGGAGATCCACAGTTTCCTTGGTTTAGCGGGGTATTACTGTCGCTTTGTGGAGGGATTTTCATCCATTGCTGCACCTATGACCAGGCTGACCCAGAAGGGTGCTCCGTTCAGGTGGACCGAGGAGTGTGAGCAGAGCTTTCAGAAGCTCAAGATAGCTTTGACTACAGCCCTAGTATTAGTATTGCCTACACTGTCTATTGTGATGCCTCGAGGATTGGCCTTGGAGCGGTATTGATGCAGGACGGTAGGGTGATTTCCTACGCGTCTAAACAGTTGAAGGTGCATGAGAAGAATTATCCAATTCAAGATCTCGAATTAGCAGCTATTGTTCACGCCCTGAAGATCTGGCGTCATTATTTGTACGGTGTTCACGGTGAGATTTACACTGATCACCGGAGTTTGCAGTACTTGTCCAGGCAGAAGGACCTTAATTTGCGTCAGCGGAGGTGGTTGGAGCTACTTAAAGACTATGATATCACTATATTATACCACCCGGGGAAGGCCAATGTAGTGGCCGATGCCTTGAGTCACCGGGCAGAGAATTTGGGGAGCTTGGCATAGCTTCTGGTAGCTGAGAGGCCCTTAGCCTTGGATGTTCAGGCCTTAGCCAACCAGTTCGTGAGATTGGATATTTCAGAGCCTAGCCGGGTATTAGCTTGTGTGGTTGCACGGTCTTCTCTTTATGACCGGGTCAGGGAGCGCCAGTATGATGATCCTCATCTTCTAGTTCTTCAGGACAGGGTTCGGCGAGGTGATGCCAGAGATGTGACTATTGGTGATGACGGTGTGATGAGGATGCAGGGCCGGATCTGTGTGCCCAATGTAAATGGGCTTCGGGAGTTGATTCTTGAGGAGGCCCATAGCTCGTGGTACTCCATTCATCCGGTGCCGCGACGATGTACCAGGACTTGAGGCAGCACTATTGGTGGAGAAGAATGAAAAAGGACATAGTTGGGTTTGTGGCCAAGTGTCTCAACTGTTAGCAGGTTAAATATGAGCATCAGAGATCGGGTGGATTACTTCAGAGGTTAGAGATCCCAGAGTGGAAGTGGGAGCGGATCACCATGGACTTTGTGGTTGGACTTCCTCGGACTTTGAGGAAGTTCGATGCTATTTGGGTGATCATGGATCGGCTGACCAAGTTAGCCCATTTCATTCCGGTGCTGACTACATACTCTTCGGAGAGGTTGGCTGAGATTTATATCAGAGAGATTGTACGCCTTCATGGTATTCCAGTATCCATCATTTCAGACAGAGGTACACAGTTCACATCACGGTTTTGGAGAGCCGTACAGCAGGAGTTGGGTACTAGGGTGGAGTTGAGCATAACCTTTCACCCTCAGACGGACGGGCAGTCCGAGCGCACAATTCAGATTCTTAAGGATATGCTCCATGCTTGTGTGATGGAGTTTGGAGGGTCATGGGACCGATACTTGCCATGTGCAGAGTTCGCTTACAATAACAGTTACCAGTCCAGCATTCAGATGGCACCGTATAAAGCCTTGTATGGTAGGCGGTGTCGGTCCCCAGTGGGATGGTTTGAGTCGGGCGAGGCCCGATTGTTTGGTATAGATTTGGTCCAGGATGCCCTGGATAAGGTGAAGGTGATTCAGGAGAGACTTCGCACAGCCCAGTCTAGGCAGAAAAGTTATGCAGACCGTAAGGTTCATGATTTGGCGTTTATGGTTGGTGAGCGGGTCTTGCTTCGGGTATCGCCTATGAAGGGTGTCATGAGGTTCGGGAAGAAGGGCAAGCTGAGACCGAGGTTCATTGGTCCTTTTGAGATGTTGCGGCGAGCTGGGGAGGTTACTTATGAGCTTGCCTTGCCTCCCAGCCTAGCAGGAGTTCACTCGGTATTCCATGTGTCTATGCTCCGGAAGTATCACGGTGATCCGACTCATGTATTGGATTTCAGCTCTGTCCAGTTGGACAAAGATCTATCTTATGTTGAGGAGCCAGTAGACATTTTGGACAGGCAGGTCAGAAAGCTCAGGTCAAAGAATATTGCTTCAGTAAAGGTTCAATGGAGGGTTCAGTCGGTCAAGGAGGCGACTTGGGAGACCGAGCTGGATATGCGCAGCCAGTACCCTCATCTTTTCACAGTTTCAGGTATGTCTTTATACTCGTTCGAGGACGAACGATTATTTTAAAAGGGGGAGGATGTAATGACCCGGCCGGTAATTTTGAGAGTAATAGCCCCGATCCCTTACTAACTGTCTCCCCCAAATCTTTTTCTGCTATTGTGACTTGCCGGGATGATTGGTTTTGAGTTTCGGAGTGTTTTGGGACACTTAGTCCCTAAATAAGAGCTTAAGTCTTAGGATTTGGACCGTAGTCGGAACTGTGTGAACACGACTCCGAAATGGAATTTTGTCGACTCTGTTAGCTCCATTGAGTGATTTTGGGGTTAGGAGCACGTCCGGAATGTGTTTTGGGGGTCTGTAGTAGATTTAGGCTTGAATTGGCAGAAGCTAGTTTTTTGGCGATTTCGTCCGATAGTGAAAATTTTGATATCGAGCTCGAAATAGAATTACGAAAGTGGCTGTAGGTTCGTAATGTCATTTGTGACCTGTGTGTAAAATTTGAGGTTATTCGAACTAGATTTGATGTGGTTCGGCGCCGTTTGTAGAATTTGGAAAAAACTTCAAATTCTTAGGTTTGAATCCGTGATTAATTCATGATTTTGGTGTTGTTCGACGTGGTTTAAAGGCTCGACTATGTTCGTAAGGTGTTTTAGGATTGGTTGGTATGTCTGGTTGAGGTCCTAGGGGCCTTGGGTGTGTTTCGGATGCTTAACGGGTGAAAACATGGGCTTAGAGGAATTTCTGAACTTTGCAGGTTCTGGTGTTTTCGCACCTGCGGAAAAGAGACCGCGCGCACATGCGGAGATGGAAGTGTAGATGCGATAAATTGAGAGTTGGCCTGGGGTCGCAGGTGTGAGGAAGTTTTCGCATCTGCGATGCCCGCAAATGCGCAAGGATGTTCGCACATGCGCAAGATGCGCAGAAGCGGAAGGGACTCCGCAGGCGCGAGGGCGCAGATGCGGCCCTTTCGTCGCAGGTGCGAAGGCAGAGGGGGCAAGTGAGTTGCGTAGATGCGTAAGTTTTCCGCACAAGCGCACCCGAAGGTGCGAGCTCAGGTTCCGCAGGTGCGGAAATACCTGGGCAGTGATTAAAACCTAAGGGCTTCGCGATTTTTATCATTTTTGGCTTTGCAAACTCGGGTTGGGCGATTTTTGAGAGCATTTTCGAGGCATTTCTTGAGGTAAGTTCCTTGTGCTTATTTTTGGTCAATACTCTTGCCTTGCCATGTATTTTCCCACCTAGTTAATGTGTATTTAAGGTGGAAATTAGAAGTTGGAGACTAGGGATTTGGGTGTTTGAATTGTGGATTGGAGGACCATTTGGTGTCGGATTTTAGTAAATTTGATATGGTTAGACTCATGAGTGAATGAGCTTTCTATTTTCGAGAATCTTATCGGGTTTCGAGACGTGGGCATCGGGGGCCGGGTTTGAGCCAATTTTGGGTTTTGGCCTAATTTTTTAGTTTTTCTTGTGGGATTCATTTCATTAGCGCGTATTGATGGTATTCTACTGTTTTGAATAGATTCGGGCCATTTGGAGTCGGACACTCGTGGCAAAAACGTGATATCAAGTTGATTTGAGCGGTTCGAGGTAAGTGGCTTGCCTAACCTTGTGTTGGGGACTTTCCCCTTAGGATATCTTGATGTTATTTGGTGTGTGGGTGCCGTGTACGTGAGGTGACGAGTACGTACACGGGCTATTATTGAAAAAATCATGTTTAACCTTTTTAAATCATAAATTGCTTCTCTTATTAATTGTACTAATATGTTTAATTGTATAGTTTAGACTAGAAAAGCATGCTTACGTGTTTTAACTGCCTAATTGACAATTCTGTGCGTCATGTTCAGTTAAGTCCTTATTTGCCTTATCTGTGTCCAGTATAAACTATATAACTCGATGTCATACCTACCATTTCATCTTGCGTTGCATATTTAAGTTGGGACTACGGACGTATTCCGGGAGATCCCCCTGTACTGCATATTTACTTTGGGAATACGGACGTATTCAGGGAGATCCCCTACTACTGCATATTTACTTTGGGACTACGGGCGTATTCCGGGAGATCCCCATGTACTGCATACTTACTTTGGGACTACAGACATATTCCGGGAGATCCCCCTGTACTGCATATTTACTTTGGGACTACGGACGTATTCCGGGAGATTCCCTTGTACTGCATATTTATTTGAAACTACGAGATGCTATCCCGAGAGATTTCCCACTGTGTTTACCTTGTTTTGAGCCGAGAGCTCCCTTAACTGTTAAATTTTTGAGAAATTCTTTAACTATGTTACCGTAAATTCTACTTATATCTTTTACTGTTTAATTTATTATATTTACTCTGGTAGGGCCTTGACCTGACCTCGTCACTACTCGACCGAGGTTAGGCTTGGCACTTACTGGGTACCATTGTGGTGTACTCATGCCCTTCCCTGCACATATTTTCGTGTGCAGGTCCCGGTGCGAGCTATCAGCCTCGGGGTTAGTACGTGCTGCTGATTCTAGGAGACTTCAAGGTACCTCTGCTTGCGTCCGCAGATCTTCGGAGTTCCCTTCTACTTCCTCGCCTAGATGCTTTCTTTATTATCCTCAGACGTTTGTATAGAGTTACATAGATTATAGCAGCTTGTGACTTAGTGATATTCTGGGTCTTGGAAAATTATTTTGTATATGCCAAGTGGTACTACTCTTGGCTATTTATAATATGTTATTTATCCTTAAAATATTGTGTTTTCTTTATCTTTTTCGCAATAGTAGGCTTACCTAGTCGTAATTACTAGGTGCCATCACGACACCTTACGGAGGGTTAATTTGGGGTCGTGACAAGTTTGGGTCCGTGGTGACCCGAGGGCGTTTTGACGCATTCTGTAATAAATTGGAAAATTAAGTTTCAAAGTTGAAAATCTTGAGTTTTGATGATAAATTCATGATATTTGATATTAATTTGATGATTTTAGTTAGCGAGCGAGTTTTTATAATGTTATTACACTTGGGTGAATGTCTGTATTGGAGCCCGCGGGAATCGGGTGAGTTTCGGATGTGTTTTAGTTGATTTTAGAACTACTTATGCATAGTTGTTGCTGGTGTGAAGTTGTAGGTGTCACATTTGCGAAGACCTAATCGTAATTATGATGTCGGGCTCGCAAATGCGAGGTTGGGCTAGGGACGAGACTTTGCTTTTGCGAAGAAAGGGTCGCATTTGCGGACTGGGTAGTGGTCACATTTGCGATCCAAGCGTCACATTTGTGACAATGGAAGCATGGGCTTTGCTTCGCTTTTGTGAAGCCTTGTCTACATTATCGAGCTGGAAGGCCTTCGCAAATGTGAAGGGAATGTCGCATTTGCGACTACTGTGCAACTGGGACACTGATCGCATTTGCGATCAGCAGTTTGCTTTTGCGATAGTCACAATTGCGAACAAGAATTCGCAATTGTGATATCTACGGTTGGGTAAAAGTGGCAGCGATTTTATACTAGTTTTAACCTTAAACTCCATAGAGGCGATTTTTGAAGAGGAATTGTATTCCCAAATTCATTAGAAAGCAACTTTAACTTATTTTCAATCAACTTTAATTAATTTTTCATGAATTTTATCATCAAATCTATGAATTTCAAAGTAGAAATTTGGGAGTTTGGGTAGAATTTAGGAGTTTTGTAAAATTGAGATTTACACCTCGAATTGACGTCGGAATTCAAAATAAATTATGCATCTGGACTCGAAGGTGAATGGATAATAGGAGTTTTATCCGAATCTCAGATTTCGACCACGTGGGCTCGGTTTGACTTTTTGTTGACTTTTTAAATTATGATCAAATTGAATCTTTTTCGTTTGTGGGTAGTTTCTAAAGCTTATTTTGAATTGCTTAAACAATATTTGTCTAGATTCGATTGGTTTGGAGGCTTTTTCTAAAGGAAAAGTCGTGGTTGATTATTGATTGTGTTCAAGAAAGAGGTAAGTATCATGGTTAACTTTGACTTCAGGAATTAGGACTTGTTTGGTCAATTTACTACGTGAATTATGTGTGGGGCAGACGTATATACAAGGTGACGACTGTATATGGTTTAAGCATGCGGGGTGGACTATTTAATTACATGTTTTCAATTATATTATGCCTTCTTTTATTCCAAGTTATTACTTGTTTAATGCTTTACTTGCTACATGTCTTTACTTGTCACATGCCTCTATTTGTTACATGATCCATGTATCGATGCCTTTATATATTTTCTGCCTTTATTTGCTTTATACTTTTACATGTTATTAGATAAATGTTTTACTTATGTTATGTTGTTACTTGTTTATTCGCTTTACTTGTGTCTACTTCACTTTACTTTGTTATATTGGATTTTCTTAGAGAATTTATATGTTTAGTTTCATTCTTATGTTATGTTGTGAGTTATACCATAGTTGATTGTAGTATCATTGTACATGTATGGATCGGGTTGTATGCCACAATTATATTATTACATATACGTAGATTAAGTTGCACGCCGCAACAGTATTAACATTGAGATGGGATCGGGTTGCAAGCCGCAACAGTATTAATATTGAAATGAGGTCAGAACGGTATTAGTATTATGTGGATAGGGTTGCAACCCGCAACATAGGAGATATATTATGGTTTTTCTTGGACGTTGGTTTCCATTACCTTATTGTGTTATGAAACGAAATAGTGATGATATTCTGGGGCCCTCTCTTTCCATTCTTATCTCATATTCATATTAATTATCTATGTTGTTGCCGCATTATTGTTTTTCTACTATATCTGTACATGTTTATATTAAGTGTCTTATCATAGCCTCGTCACTACTTCATCGCGGTTAGGCTCATCACTTACAGAGTATATGGGGTCGGTTGTACTTATACTACACTTCTGTACTTCTTGTGCAAATCACAATGTTGGTCCCAGTGGTGCGTAGCGGAGATTGCTCGGACCCGTCATTTTTAGGAGACTTGAGATAGAGCTGCACAGTGTTCGCAGACCCTAAAGTCCCCTTCCTATCTATTTTACTGTTTATTTCATTTAAGACAGTTGTATCTTTATTTCATACCATGTTTGTAGTATTTTTAGCAACTCATGTACTTGTGACGCCAGTTTTTGGGATTAGACTAGACAATGTGTGTGAATTTTATTATGTATTTCAAAGCATTTCAATCTTATTTCTTAATAATATGCTTTTAAATTTGTTAAATTGAATAACTGTTTAGCTAATGTTGGCCTGTCTAGCAAGCGGATACTACGCGCCATCACAGCCTCGTGGTTGAAATTTTGGGTCGTGACAAGGGGCGACTAAATATGACGTCCCTTGAAATTTTTACAATTTCCTGGATTCGCCATTGTTTGCCCTATTAGACTGCCCAACTAACACGCAAAAGTACTACAAAAGTACTACTTTTGCGGAGAAAGTGCATGCTAGGAGTTCCTGCCTTGGGCTAACTTTTAATGTTTTGTTGCCAAATGTTTTACTCGTTTTGAGTTTAGAATGGAACTTTTCTTATTCTAAACTTTAGCATAAACTAGTTGAACTTTGTAACGACTCGATCTGTTATTTTGAGAATTACCATTATGTTTGGTGGTTTAAGGTCTCGAGCAGTTTTGTATCATGTATATGACTTGCGTGAGTGGCCGGGTTCAGTTTTCGGATGATTCGGGATTGATTTGGAAGGATGATTCTTGTTTTAGAAGCTTAAGCGGTAAGAGTTGACCGGAGGTTGAATTTTGTGTAGATGACTCCAGAATGGTATTTTGATGATTTCAATAGCTTCATATGGTGATTTTGGACTTAGCGTATGTCCGAAATTAGATTTGGAGGTTCGTAGTCTGATTTAATGCATTTTGTCAAAAATTGGAAAGTTAAAGGTTTGCAAGGTTTACAGGTTTGACCAGGAGTTGACTTTGTAGATATCGGGCTTGGATTGTAATTTCATGACTTGGAATAGCTCCGTTATGTCATTTGGGACTTGCATGCAAAATTTGACGTCATTCTGGGTTGATTTGATATAATTCGGCGCGAGTTGTAGAAGTTAAAAGTTCATAAGTTTATTAAGTTCGATTTGAGGTGAGATTCGTAGTTTTGGTATTTTTTGATGTTATTTGAAGCCTCGATCAGGTCCGCGTTATGTTATAGGACTTTTTGGTATGTTCGGACGGTGTCCCGGGGGCCTCGGGTGTGTTTCGGATGGGCTTCGGGCCATTTCATCATGTTTTAGAGTTGTTGGTTTTACTGATGCTTGAGGTACTCTATGCGATCGCGGGTATGATGTCGCGATCGCAATGTGTTCTGCAGTTTTTCTTCGCGTTCACACAGTTGTTTCAGCGTTCGCGATGCTTGAGTTGCTTGTAAGTCGCATTCGCATCATGAAAATCGCGGTCGCGTAGTGCTGTGGAAGGAGGCAGGCTCGTTGGCTTACGCGTTCGCGGAAGGTGTTGCGCCTTCGTGATCTCACTGTGGTGTACGAGATCGCGTAGGGCATTTTCTGGGAAGTTATTATTTCTTCTTTGCGATCTCACATATATTTATGCGATCGCGATGTACAAATGTCTAGGCAGAATATAAAGTACTCTATTTCGAGGGCTTTTGATATTTTATCACTTTTTGAGTTAGAGAGCACAGATTTGGGTGATTTTAGAGGGAAGTTTCACACTTTGGATTGGGGTAAGTGTTCTTTAGCCGGATTTGATTATATTTCATGATTCCATCTTTATTTTTATCATTAAATTAGTGATTTGAATGAGAGAAAATGGAAATTTTTGTAAAACTTTCAAAAAATATAAAATGATAATTTGAAGGCCGATTTGATGTCGGAATTTGATAATTTTTATATGGTTGGACTCGTATCGAAATGGGTGTTCGGATTTTATAAATTTTATCGGATTTTGAGGTGCGGGCCAGGGGTTGACTTTTTAGTTTTTATTAAAGATCAAAACTTTATTATCCGGATTTGTTTTTTATGGTTTTTTACTTATGATATTAAGTTATTTTGGCTAGATTTGAGCTGTCCGGAGGTTGTTTCACTCGAGAAGGTCATTTTAGAGTATCAGTTTAGCTTCTTTGAGGTAAGTATATGGCCTTACTTTGTGTGGAAAAAACTACTCCTTAGGATTTGAGTCGTTTGTGCTAATTGTGTTATGTAAAAGCCGTGTACGGAAGGTGACGAGTACGTACTCAGACTTATTTATAGAAATTGACCGGTCTAGACTATTAGACTTTTTTCATGTATTTATTTGGGATTGTTAGCACATGTTATATCTTTAATCGCCATGTCTACTATCACATGTTTTATTTGAAGTTGTCGTTATATGTCACATCCTCTACTTGTTATGTTGGCTCTTATATGCTTTATTTGAAGTTGTTGCCACTTTTATCATTATGTAATCTTTTTTATTATTGAGTTACTCTTAGTTGGGAATTTGTTATACATGATACCCTTTTGTTTTCGGGTTATTCTCATGCATTTAGACGTAGTACTAGTTCGTGCCATCTTTTTCATTGTTAGCCTAATTCATACACTAGAACCCAAAGTTTTCCATCTCATGGAGATACTTTCACTATTGAGTTTATCCTTAAACAATTAATTGGAATTGAGGTTATCGAAAGTCATTAATCTATTTTAAATTGAAGTTGTGTTTAAATGGGGTGTTGTTCCTTGTGAGTTACTTTTCCATTCGTTTAGTTGTTATTGAGATTGTATACACATTGTGTTTGAGCCATGGGCTATTTTTTGTGAAAATATTGATATTGTTGTATCTTTGGAAAGGTTGTAGCCTATGGGCACTTGTGTTACGAGTGATACGTCGTGTTGTTGTGATGTTAGCATTTATGAATTATTATGTGGTTTGGTTGTTGCTATGCAGAGTATAAGGGTGGCATCTCACCGTTGTTGTTATGCGGGGCATAAGGGTGGCATCTCGCTATTGTTGAATGTACAGAGTTATACGGGTGGCTATTCTGTAATTGTCCGGGCAGAGTAATAAGGATGGCTATTATACGGAGTGATACGGGTGACTATCGGAGAGATAAGAGTGGCAAATATTATTGTCTCGGCGGAGTGATAAGGGTGGCTATTATACGGAGTGATACGGGTGGCTATCGGAGAGATAAGGGTGGCTAACGATATTCTCAGGGCGGAGTGATACGGGTAGCTATCGGAGAGATACGAGTTTCTATCGGAGAGATAAGGGTGGCGATGTCAGGGATAGTGTGTGATGGCTTGGGGGCATTGTGTTGGTGATTTTTGTGTGATGGTGTATTTTTCCTTGTGTATGTCATACACCTTACGTGATTTGTTTGTTGCTTCGATGACCTACTCGATGTCTTTAATATTACTTGTTTACTTGGGCTACAATAATACACTCGCACAAGCATACACCGTAGCATGCCACTTATACTAGCTCAGGAGTATGAAACTTGACATTTATTAATCATGCCCATATGTTCTTGTATTATCTATTTTCATGTTGCTATATTGTGATTGTGAGCTTATGATCATGCCGGATAGATTGTAATATTGAGCCTGTGACCACGTCGGACGGATTGTGATATTGAGCCAATGACCACGCCGGGCGAATTGTGATTGTGAGCCTATGATCATGCAGAACGGATTGTGATATTGAGCATGTGACCATGCCGGGCAGATTGTGATTGTAAGCTTGTGATCACACCGCATGATTGAGATAGAGTTGTCCGTGCGATTGTGATTCAAGATATGGGCACAAGGTACCGTGAGTATATGATGGTGGGTTGAGACCCGTAACTTATGACTATGAGATGAAGTATCACTGAGTGATTTCGTCGTGAAACTTGTGTTAGAACGACTTGATTCACATGTTGATTCTTGTTGCCATTTACTGATTCATGCTTTTCATTATTAGTTTTATACTTCTATATTGCATAGGTTATTTTGTCTAGTGAGTGTCTTGACTTGTACCTTGTCACTACTCTACCAAGGTTAGTCTTGATACTTACTAGGTACCGACCATGGTGTACTCATACTATACTTCTATATATTTTTGTACAGAGCCAGGTATTAGAGATATCGGGCACGGGCAGAGTTAGCTTGTTGATCGCAAGGATTCATTGTAGAGCTGCTTGGTCGTCGCAGTCACTTGGAGTCCTTTCCTTATATTGTATTGTCAGTTTGTTATTGAAACAATATTGTATTTCGATTTTTGAGATCATTCCATGTACTTAGCTAGAGTTCGTGAGTCTGTATTACCAAATCTTGGGAGGTTGTTATGATTATTGTCGCGTAGGCTTATTCCACTTTCGTTTCAGTTTTTATATTAAACTATGTTTCAAATTATCATTGTTAAAACTGACTTAATCGTTGTTAGTAATCGGCTTACCTAGTCTTAGAGACTAGGTGTTATCACGATGCCTGTGGTGGGTTTTTGGGCCGTGACAAACTTGCTACTATATAAAGGGCTATTATAGATTTTAACTAAGTCGTTGTAATGGTGTTTCACAAACTTTATTTTTCTGTCAATGAATGTAAACTAGTACTATTTATGAACTATATATCAAATCCTAGGGAGTTTAATTAGTTAAAGTTATATAATATGAGAGTTGCATCATGTCAAAGTAAATTAATGAGCATTGAGTAGTTAGCAAATCAGAAAGAAAAAAAATATTCACTTATTTGTCCTCTTTTGATCTTCTCAATATGGAGAAATCAAAACTAAGACAAATTGATATTTAATTTCAGTTTACTATTTTCATGTAGTTGAAAATTTTGGTTCTTCCAATCTGTCGTTGGAGTAAGGTTAGAACCGTCTAAAGGGAGGGTTCTAGGTACTTAAGGTAACTGGGTTAGGGGACTGTACCGATAAGGGAAGGGTTCCTTAAGGGAATTGAGGCTAAAGGAAATTAAGGGTACGAGGTAAGGGAAATTTTAGGGATACCGTACAAGTATCACTACCAGTCCTAGGGAGATGGTACTTAAGGGAGTCGATAAGGGTACTTAGGGGTATTTTAAAATCAAAATCTAAAAATGATTATATTTAAATACATACATATTTAGGGGTTAAAAAAATAAATTAGAGGGTAGAGGGTAGGGCTGTTCAAAACCGAACCGAAATCATTAATCGAACCGAACCGATGTCTAATTGGCTTATTGGTATCGGATTATCGGGGTAATGGATGGTGAACAGATTGAGATTTTATAATTAACGGCTTAACGGTTTGGGGGCGGACTACTCAGTTTTCTTATCGGGCAAACCGTTAATCCGTTAAAAGTTTTTATATTTATACTTTTACCCATATGTATATAAAGTACTATTAAAACCCTAAATGGCTAAATCCTTAATTTCTATTTTTTGATTCTCAATTGTCTGCAACCACTAAAGGAAGAGAAGTAGTTAGTCTTGTCTCTCTCTTGAATTGAGAAATGAGAAGTCGAAAAATCGAAATCTTAATGATTAACATGTGTATGTCTGTATGAGTAGTCTTGATGGTATTAAGAATTTGGTTAATACGTGTATGACAATATGAGTTGTCTTGAAAACTCTTCAATTAAAAAATACTGTTTGGTTAGATCTTAGATGGTATTAAAAATTTGGTATTGATTTGAAACTGTTTGGTATTGATTGAATGATTGTTCAAAATATTTCTATTTGGTTTAGCCGATAAGCCGCCTGATAACCGCCCGATAATTATTAATCTGATACCAATCCCCGTTGTCTTATTCGATGACTAGCGGATTCCCGCTGTTTTATTGGATGACTAGCGAATTACTATATTTATAATTCGATAACCGTTAAGTTGAACCGTTAAGCGTAATTATCCGCTTGATAAGCACCCCTAGTAGAGGAGGTGTTAGGCAGGTAGGGAGGCAAAAATAGTTATTTTTTGTTGTTGCCAACAACTATTTTTTAATGTAAAAAAAACTGCTAAATTTAATAAATAATTAAAAAAACTAAGTGTACCGGTTTTGTACTGGACCGGTACCGGTTCGGTACCTTAAGGGTACCAACCGGACCAATTTTAAGGGTATTTTTTCGGTCCCCTTCCCCTTAGCATCAATCCCTTACCCCTACCACTAATCGGACCAAGATGGACCGGTACCGGTACCGATACGCACAGGACCAATTTCGGGTAATACCCTCCCCATATACCGCCCTAAGTGAGACGGCCACTTTCAAGCAAAGTCCACTTAAGCCTTTTGCTTGGAAGAAATATAAAGTACTCTTATCAAACAAAGTAAACATATAAAGAAGTGGGCAAGGATTAAAAGGAGACCACAAAAGCAAAAGTAATAAACAAAGAAAACATACAAATGCATAAACAGGATACGGAAAAGTAAGCGTGTGGAAATGGCGATCTAAAAATGCATAATGCAAGACTAGGTCCTGTCTTTTGCCCAAACAAAACACCATTTACTTTCCAAAGGAATAGGAAGAAGTAAGTTAGAGGGCATGATATTTTTCTTCCTTCACTATTAAAGAGGAAAGAGTTTAAAAGTTTTATAAAGATACAATAAGAAGAAGAATTTTTGAACTAACATGTCATTTAACAATAATTATAACTGTTTATAATAAGTGAATAAGTAACATAAAAAACAAAACGGACAACTAAATATAACAAATTAAATTACAGTGATAATATGAAGATATTGACCATCACTCAGTGGCGGATGTAGTCTTACTGCCAGGGGTTCAATTGCACCCATTATTTTTGATAGGACATACAAATATAAAAAGAATAAAATTTTCACCAAATAGAAGATTCTAAAACTACAAGTTTAATAGTATAATAAGTTCGATGCTAAGAATTTTAAAGATCATACCCATCAAATTAAAATTTTGGATTTGCTCTTCTATACCATATACAAGTTTATTTTTATTTTTTTTTGGATTCTAAGGAAGAACGTAAGATGTTTGAAATTTCACCCAGTAGATTAAATAAGATGTACAATTTTAGGGCTGGTCCAGCCAGCACCATGCTATAATAACGACCCCTATAATAACCTCCCTATCTGCATTCTTTAGATTGCTTCTTCCAAATTGTTAGACTTTTGATATATTTGACGAGGACACGTGGAATATGAAATAGGCCTGGAAAATAGGCCTACAATAATTTTATCAACTCGTTCTACAATAATTTTATCAATCTCAACAAAGAAAGGAAAAAAGATGTAAAATGAACATGAAATTGGAAAAAATCAATAATATATGATAATTGACATAATAATCAAAAGCAAGAAGTTTTCTTAATTAGCCTATCAAGCTCATTTATTTACAATTAAGACTAATTAGAGCTTCTCCAAGCATAAAGGGCTGGTTTTGGTCGACATCAAATTTATTCTAGTCAGTCTTTTCAACCAATCCCAGCAGTTGTGTCGACAGATTATGAAAGTTTACTTCAATGGTAATAATGGATATTTAGCAGAGCATGTAGTATTTTATGTGAAATTTTCATTTAAGAAGAAGGAAATAAAATATCTAAAGGACTAAGTTAAAAATAAAATAGGAGAGAAAACTCAACTAAATTACTGCCTTTACACTCCTAATATTAAAATAAAAAGAGTTTAACATCTATAAAAGAGCTTCACTCTATCAGATACCTAGCTAGAGTGGAACTATATGCAATTATTCATAAAGAATGAGATTAATAACTTAATAAATTAAAAGTGTTACTTACTGCAAGTTATTAATTTACATAAGATAGTATATAAGTTATTTACCCTATTAGTATATATAAATTTAATTGATATTAATTTGTAACATCTTAAACATTCAACTATTGCACAAGACATGTGAAAGGTTATTTGGGGAAAGGTTAAATTAAATACATAAGTGGATCTTTAAAGTTGACTTCAATTTCATTTTGACAGTTGAACTAAATCTTATTCTTATTAAATTCTCCAATCCTACTCAAGATGTACCTATTGAATACCTCGCGACTAGTAGTAAAAATGATAAAGTGCTTGAGCTTCGTATGTGATGACTTAGCAAAACTAACAAATGAAAAAAAAAAAGGATGGAACTCCTCTCTATTTCTCATTTTCTTCATTTCCGCAAGTTCCTATTTGGATGAGAGCCACATGTCATAGTTAAGAATTAAAAGTTGATTTAATTACCCAAAGCAAGCTCATAACTATGGTTAGGATAATAACATAGGTTTTGATCAAGCGGTCTGAATGAAAATAAATCAAGTAGAAGGATCGAGATGTCAAATCGAAATAAGTGTTGAGATTTTATTTTTAAGATGTAATATTCTTAAAATGAGGGTGAATGGGAAATGGAGGGAAAATGAAATTTTGAGTAAAATTTTAAGTTTCCCCCTCTTAATAATGAGACATTGTCCCATATTGGAAGTGGAAGACATTTTTGGTGGGTATATATATAATTGCTCTTCTTGTAACTCTTAAAGAGTTAAGAAGAAAGCAAGCCTCGCGCCGTCGTCGTCGCTCGCTCGCTCGGCTACGGCTACGGCTACGGCTTCGGCTTCGGCTTCGGCTTCGGATTTGGATTTTTGGACCAAATTTATTTGTTAATAGTAAATATTAACGTAAGATTATCCGTATTTGTAACGGATATTTTCCAATCCGTGTATTGATAATTTGGCAGCCGGATAATGGTCTTCCCACCATGAAGTGCTTGCTCCACAAACATGTAATGCTTGCTCCACCATGAAGGGTGGACGTTTGGTCTTGCACTCCTTCTTGGCTGCTATATATATGAGCAGCAAATGTTAAAGAAAGATACTCAACTCAACATACAATTCGCTCAACAAATTGGCTATACATTGCATTCCTTCCTCTCAGAACTTCCATACGTTTTTCTGAGTATATACTCCTTCGTTCTGCATTGTTTTTAACTTCAAACAAAGCAACTGTAAGTGTGATTTGCTACCGAACTTTGTGTTCGCCGAAACACTGGGGTTTGAAGTACCGCTACACCAGTGTGTTATTCGTTCTATCCTGGGAGGAAATAATCCATTACCTTGGGTACTAGGAGGGAATTAAATTCCTTAAGGAAACACTGTGAATTCAGTGGGCTCGAATTTATTATTATTGTTTCATTACGTTAACTTATATTTTGCAGAATTAATATTTACAAATACAGCAATATTGACCGGGAATAACAATCTTAAGAAATTTAATATTTATTTCTGTACTTGTGTTATTCTTATTATTCTGCAAACTAAAACCTTTGTGGTTTGTGTACTCCCGTTTTGGAGAGTTAAGCCTTCGTGGCGTTTTGTTGGATATTAAAATCTACGTGATTTTTACTCCAGTTTGAAAACGTGTATTAAACGTTTGTTTGTGTCATTCTTTTACATAAAAGATGATGACTGAAAACGAAAACCAAGCTGTTCCGATGGCGACTGCCAACGCAACGACAAGCCGAACACCGGCGTTGGCACCGGCAGAAAAACCCGGAAAATTTTCCGGGATTGATTTCAAACGCTGGCAGCAGAAGATGTTCTTCTACTTAACTACGTTATATCTACAGAAGTTCATCAAGGAAGATGTTCCTGATCTGCCGGATAAAACTCCAGATAATGAACGCTTTCTCGTGATTGAAGCGTGGAAGCATTCTGATTTTTTATGCAAGAATTATATTCTTAGCGGACTGGATGATAATCTGTATAATGTATACCGTAGCATGGAGACATCCAAAGAATTGTGGAATGCGCTTGAAAAGAAATATAAGACTGAAGATGCCGGGATGAAGAAATTCGTTGCCGCAAAATTTCTGGACTACAAAATGATAGATAGCAAGTCTGTTATTACTCAAGTCCAGGAATTGCAAGTGATTATTCATGATCTACTTGCTGAAGGTCTTGTAATCAACGAAGCATTCCAAGTAGCAGCAATGATTGAGAAGTTGCCTCCGTTGTGGAAGGACTTCAAAAATTATTTGAAACACAAACGAAAGGAAATGTCCCTTGAAGATGTCATTGTTCGGTTGAGAATCGAAGAGGACAATAAAGCTGCTGAAAGGAGAGGCCGTGGAAATTCAACAATAATGGGAGCAAATATTGTTGAAGCTAACAAAAAGAGGAAGAAGGCTTCTGGTCCGAAATACAACCCAAGCAAGAAGCGGTTCAGTGGAAACTGCTACAACTGTGGGAAAACCGGACACAAATCTACGGAGTGTCGTGCTTCGAAGAAAGACAAGAAAAGGGGTCAAGCAAACATGGTAGTAAACCATGATGATGTTGATAACTTGTGTGCCATGCTCTCTGAATGTAACTTGGTGGGAAATCCTAAACTGTGGTGGTTTGATTCAGGAGCCACTCGCCATGTTTGTGCAGTTAGAGAGGCTTTTGCTACCTATGCTCTTGCTGAACCCGGAGAGACAGTTTATATGGGAAATGCTTCAACAGCAAAAGTTGAAGGATATGGGAAGGTATTTCTAAAAATGACTTCTGGCAAGGTCATGACTTTGAACAATGTCCTTCATGTTCCCGAAATGAGAAAGAATTTAGTCTCTACTGGACTTCTTGTTAAGCACGGTTTTAAGTGCGTTTTTGTATCCAACAAGGTTGTAATTAGTAAGAATGGAATATTTGTGGGAAAAGGTTACCTCACCGAGGGCCTTTTCAATCTAAATGTAATGGTTGTTGAAAATAATAATAATATTTCAGCTTCTTCTTACTTACTTGAGTCAAATGATTTATGGCATGTACGTTTGGGTCATGTCAATTATAAAACCTTGCGAAAAATGATTAACTTGGAAGTACTGCCCAAGTTTGAATGCGAAAAATCAAAATGTCAAATATGTGTGGAATCTAAGTATGTTAAACATCCTTATAAGTCAGTTGAAAGGAATTCAAATCCTTTAGACTTAATTCACACAGATATTTGTGACATGAAGTCAATACCATCTCGCGGTGGAAAGAAGTATTTCATAACTTTTATTGACGATGGTACTCGATATTGCTATGTTTACTTACTGAATAGTAAAGATGAAGCAATAGACGCATTCAGAGCAATACAAAAATGAAGTTGAAACGCAACTTAACAAGAAAGTAAAAATGATAAGAAGTGATAGGGGTGGTGAATATGAATCTCCTTTTGAAGAAATATATTTAGAATATGGAATTATTCATCAAACAACAGCCCCTTACACGCCCCAATCTAATGGGATTGCGGAAAGAAAGAATCGCACATTAAAGGAGATGATGAATGCGTTGTTGATAAGTTCTGGTTTGCCACAGAACTTGTGGGGGAAGCCATTCTTACGGCTAATCGAATATTAAATCGAGTGCCCCATAGCAAAACACAATCCATTCCTTATGAACAATGGAAAGGAAGGAAGCCCAACTTGAATTATTTTAAAGTGTGGGGGTGTTTGGCAAAAGTGCAAGTTCCTAAACCCAAAAGGGTAAAGATAGGACCGAAAACCGTTGATTGTGTTTTCATAGGATATGCGACAAATAGTAAAGCATATCGATTTCTGGTTCATAAATCAGAAAATCCCGACATTCATAATAATACGGTTATAGAATCAGATAATGCTGAGTTTTTTGAAAATATATATCCGTATAAAAAGGAATGTGAGTCGTTTGGTGAAGGATCTAAACGACCTCGGGAAGAAACAAAAGAAAGTACATGTAATCAGGAGAATCCAAGACGTAGTAAACGTCAAAGAACGTCTACTTCATTTGGACCAGATTTTGTGACTTTCTTATTGGAGAATGAGCCTCAAATATTTAAAGAAGCTATGACTTCTTCGGAATCATTGTTTTGGAAAGAGGCAGTCAATAGTGAAATAGAATCCATATTGAACAACCATACATTGGAATTGGTTGATCTTCCTCCTGAAAATAAACCTTTGGGTTCTAAATGGATTTTTAAGAGAAAAATCAAAGATGATGGCACTATTGATAAATTCAAGGCAAGGCTCGTAGTCAAAGGGTATAGACAACGAGAAGGTCTAGACTACTTTGATACATACTCTCCAGTTACAAGAATTACGTCCATACGGATGTTAGTAGCATTAGCTGCAGTGTATGGTCTTGAAATTCATCAAATGGATGTTAAGACGGCCTTCTTAAATGGAGAGTTGGAGGACGAAATTTACATGGAACAACCTGAAGGGTTTGTGGTTCCAGGTAAAGAAAAGAAGGTATGTAGACTTGTTAAGTCTCTTTACGGACTAAAACAAGCACCCAAACAATGGCATGCGAAATTTGACCAAACAATGTTGTCAAATGGTTTTAAGATAAATGAATGTGATAAATGCGTGTACATTAAAAATGTTCCAAATCACATAGTCATTGTTTGCCTATATGTGGATGATATGTTGATAATGAGTAATGACATTGCCAACATAAATGCTACTAAGCGTATGCTCAATAGCAAGTTTGATATGAAAGACTTGGGAGTTGCTGATTTAATTCTGGGAATTAAGATCAATAAGACTCCTCAAGGTCTGGCATTGTCACAATCTCATTATATTAAGACAGTACTTGAAAAATTCAAGCACTTGGGCTTTAAAGTTGCAAAGACTCCAATTGACGTGAATCTTGCATTAGCAAAGAACAAAGGCCAAAGCATATCACAATTGGATTATACTCGTGTATTGGGATGCTTAATGTATATCATGAATTGTACACGACCAGACATAGCTTGTGCTATAAGTAAACTGAGTCGATATACGAGCAATCCAGGCCAATCTCATTGGATGGCAATGAAACGAGTTTTGGGATATTTAGAACATACCCAGAACTTTGAATTGCACTACAGTAATTTCCCTGCGGTGATTGAGGGATACTGTGATGCAAATTGGATCACCGGTTTAACTGATTCTAAGTCCACGAGTGGATATGTATTCACTATTGGTGGAGGAGCGGTATCTTGGAAGTCGTCCAAACAAACATGTATTGCC
This sequence comes from Nicotiana tabacum, assembly GCF_000715075.1. Lineage (NCBI taxonomy): Eukaryota > Viridiplantae > Streptophyta > Magnoliopsida > Solanales > Solanaceae > Nicotiana > Nicotiana tabacum. The sequence goes on along the minus strand of NC_134102.1, from coordinate 35,070,352 downwards.
CGCTCTACAATGGAGGCTGAATTCATAGCCTTAGATAAAGCCGGTGAAGAAGCTGAATGGCTCCGGAATTTCTTGGAAGACATTCCATTTTGGCCCAAACCGTTGGCACCAATATGCATACATTGTGATAGTCAAGCGGCAATTGGAAGGGCTGGGAGCGTCATGTATAACGGTAAATCTCGTCATATACGACGAAGACATAAAATCGTTAGGCAATTACTCTCTAGAGGAATTATCACAATTGACTATGTAAAGTCAAGTGATAATGTGTCGGATCCACTTACAAAAGGCCTAACTAGAGAGGTAGTTGAGAAATCATCAAGGGAAATGGGGCTATGGCCGAGAACAAGTCATTGTGGCGGTAACTCTACCTAGAAGACTGGAGATCCCAAGATCTAGGTTCAAAGAGATCAAACAAAGTCATTAATGACGGTTCAACATTGTCAAATAAAATTTTAGTCCATTCTCGTGATGAGACAATGTTCAGTACCAAGGATAAAGCATTAAGGCTTTTTAATGATTTCTAAATTTGATACGGGGTATATCAAATAGTGTATCTACAGGATGACACGTTTAGGAATCACCTATTTAAGTGTGAAGTGTGAGCCGCTTCAAGGAGAACTTTGTAAGGCCAGTTCTCTACGCACTTATGAAACCAGGCGGTGTTCATGGCTGAAACGAACACAACAATGAGAACTAAAGACGGTTAAGGGTTGATTGTGTGACTTATGGTTGTCTAGGTATACACCAAAGATCTACGGTTCAAAGATATCAAATCTACCGATTGACCGAGTATATCCGACATAAGTTTACTACGGAAAGTTCAAAGGGAAACCTACTTATCCAGATGCAATTAATCCTTGCTTGTAAATCACACAGTTTTTCATGCATACTTCCGTGATATAACCATTCCCCATTCATGTGGGGGATTGTTGAGGTTTTATTTTTAAGATGTAATATTCATAAAATGAGGGTGAATGGGAAATGGAGGAAAAATAAAATTTTGAGTAAAATTTTAAGTTTCCCCCTCTTAACAATGAGACATTGTCCTATATTGGAAGTGGAAGACATTTTTGGTGGGTATATATATAATTGCTCTTCTTATAGCTCTTAAAGAGTTAAGAAGAAAGCAAGCCTCGCGCCGTCGTCGTCGCTCGCTCGCTCGGCTCGGCTTCGGCTACGGCTACGGCTACGGCTACGGCTACGGATTCGGATTCGGATTCGGATTCGGATTCGGATTTGGATTTGGATTTGGATTTGGATTTGGTCAAATGATCGATTGATTGATTAATTTTTTGGACCAAATTTATTTGTTAATAGTAAATATTAACGTAAGATTATCCGTATTTGTAACGGATATTTTCCAATCCGTGTATTGATAATTTGGCAGCCGGATAATGGTCTTCCCACCATGAAGTGCTTGCTCCACAAACATGTAATGCTTGCTCCACCATGAAGGGTGGACGTTTGGTCTTGCACTCCTTCTTGGCTGCTATATATATGAGCAGCAAATGTTGAAGAAAGATACTCAACTCAACATACAATTCGCTCAACAAATTGGCTATACATTGCATTCCTTCCTCTCAGAACTTCCATACGTTTTTCTGAGTATATACTCCTTCGTTCTGCATTGTTTTTAACTTCAAACAAAGCAACTGTAAGTGTGATTTGCTACCGAACTTTGTGTTCGCCGAAACACTGGGGTTTGAAGTACCGCTACACCAGTGTGTTATTCGTTCTATCCTGGGAGGAAATAATCCATTACCTTGGGTACTAGGAGGGGATTAAATTCCTTAAGGAAACACTGTGAATTCAGTGGGCTCGAATTTATTATTATTGTTTCATTACGTTAACTTATATTTTGCAGAATTAATATTTACAAATACAGCAATATTGACCGGGAATAACAATAAGTACAAGAGTCTACTCGATTATTTGACCAAAAAGAAATAAATGAAAAACTATGTAAAAGAAAAAAATATTTTTTTAAAAAAAAGAAAGGAAAAGAAGGTAACACCATGATTCACACATGAAAATCACTTTCTTGTGCCACCTCAGCATAGGTGTTCATACTTTGAATGAGATTGGAGTATTTAATAGGAACAATTCTTAGTTTAGGTGTCAAAAGAAAAATGGAAGCTAACTTTAAGACCGCTTATGAATTTGGCCTTTAGGAAATGTAAATATGAGATTTGAAATATATGCGAAGCTCGGATGTTACATGTCATTCACTTTCACTCTTTTTTTCCCCTTCTATCTCTGCCTTCATACATGATACATACGCTTTAATTGAGTTCTTCTTATTAATTGCCTATTGCCGTTTCAAAGAAATTATTTTTAAATAAATCCAAAATCTAATTTTCTGTCAAATGTCCCTTTCTCAAGCAAAATTACATTCCTACTTTGTGTCCACCAAGAGATCACATGGTATTACTTCAACAAAAATAATATTATCAAGAAATGAGTTTTCTGCAGCTTCTGATGCTAAATTTGTCAACCCCATCAAGCCACTGAAAGTGAAAGTATTGTAATTTTAAAGGAACTCATGAATTAGAGGTAAAGTTTTGTTCGTTTTTCCTTTTTAATATTTTAGCTGTGGATCTAAGGAAATTGATCAGTACGTTTTCATGGAAAAATTTGCCACTTTCCATAGCTTTTACCCAATTAAATATTTTCACTGTAATTTAATTTTCCAATTCTGTTCTCTTTATTTTTACAACATCTATTAATAGGGAAGACTACATGATTCAACTTCACTTTTGTAAATCAATATTTATATTCACGATGTTTTATTAGATTACATATAACATGTTATTCTATACATGATAGTGCGGAAATAGTAAACCGAGAACTTACAGGTTCTTAATTTGTGTAACATAAGCGGAAGGCTGAAACGAACCGCGAGTGAAATTACTGGTCGGTGATGGTTATCATCATATATTGGAACAACTTCTAAGTCACAGTCTAAAACCTAATTAAATTTGAAAGAGAAAATTAAACTTGATAGAGAAGAGATAGTGAAAAGTCTGAGAGACTAAGAACTCTTTCTTGTATACCCAAGTGGGCTTTTAGAGCCAGGGACGGATCTAGAGGTATGGGTATGGATTCCTGGAACTCAGTAACTTTTGCCAATCAATAACAAATATAATAAATATAGGGATAACGGGAAAAGAAGACGGATAAACTAGACTATTAGTTGGGCCAACATTAGGTCAGGGCCAATTTAGCTCTACAAAAAGGGGTATTATCACTTTTAGCCCGCGCCAGAAACTATTTACATCTTGTAACCAAAAAAGTATATAAAACTTGTATAATTTTTGTATATAACATACAAAATGTATATGTATACAAAAAATATATAAATTTTAGATATTTTTTCGGCTATTATTTTTACAGTGGCTATATATTGTCATTTTTCCCTACAAAACTAGCGAAGGCAACGGAGTCGACAATAGCAGTGCCCAATTCATTTGTATAGGGCCAGAGTTCAACACGAACCTAGCAAGCCCAAGGAGAACATTCATGCAAAAGAGTGTCACGGCCCAAATCCTACTATACGGGTCGTGATGGCATCTAGTCTCTAAAACTAGGTAAGCCGATCACTTAACAATATCTAAATCAGCAAAACATGATATAATAATGCATAATTTAATATGAAAGCAGAAATAGAGTTAACATCAACCCAAAATGGCAATACCCAAACATCTCCCCAGAACTAAGTAGTAGAAAGTCATGAACTCTAATTGAATACATAAGAATGTCCCAAATACAATACTGCTCGGATATGAAAATGGCAGTATAAGTATAGGGATGAGACTCCAAGGGATTGCGGCGGTCATGAAGCTCTACCTTGAATTTTCGCGGTCAATATAAGTTCTCACTGCCTAGGTACGCTTCCTCCAACACCTAGATCTGCATAAAAATATACAGAAGTGTAGAATAAGTATACCAGTATCGGTACCCAGTAAGTATCAAAACTAACCTCGGTGAATTATTGATGAGGTTCAAGTCATGTGATACGCACTAGTCAAATAACTTGCACAATATATCAAAGACTAGCATCAGAATGTATAATAGAAAATAATATCAACAATCTCTTTAGAACATGTGATAACAACTCAATGCAAGTAAACGTTCAACTTGACAACAAGTCATCAAAAAGAAACAAAATCATATGACACCTCGTATCACAATAACAATATCCATTCGTATCGCTCCGTCCTGACACAATAACAATATCTATCCATATCGCTCCGCCCTGACACAGTCACAATATCCAATCGTATTACTCCGCCTTGACACAATGACAATATCCATCTGTATCGCTCTTCCCTGACACAATCACAATATCCGTTCGTATCGCTCCGCCCTAACACAAACGCAAGGTAGAAACCTCGTGCCAACACCCAAACAGTTTGCCCAACATGTCCACACGTACCACAATTGATAGGTTATAAGTGCACTTGTTTTATGTTTTGATGATCTAACAAACTTATTGTCAAGAACAAGATAAAGAACCTGATCCACATCTGGTCCACATTCTCAAGTGCATGGAAATAACCAGACTTAAGCTGGAGATGTTCCTCAGAATTTCAGAAGTTAAAGAATAAACAAGGGGAACAGATGGACTTCAGATGGACTTCAGTTCCCCTGGTGATTGTACCAAGCCAACTCTCCAACAACTGGAAAGTGACTGACTGCACACGCAACAGTACAACACAGTGCAGCAGTCAGGGACCTTGTACCCAAGTTGCTTACATCATTCAAGTGATGTTATCAATGTTATATTAACATTAAACCAATGACAAAACATCACTTGAACACTTAGAGAATTTACTCAAGCACTTCAATAGTGATTCATTTTCCAGTTAACGATTCTCAAGTGCTTCAAGAACAAAGAACTACACTGCTACAGACCAGTTCCCCATATCAAGTGATTGTATGTCCTTAGTTGAGTTGTAACTTTGTTAATGTTCTTTACTTGTAATTCCTACTTAGCTTAGTTAGCAGCATTGTGTAGGAAATCTTTGTAAATCATATACCCTTGTGTTTGTGTCTTGGCTAGAGTTAGTCGAGTTGTAAAGTCTTTGTAATAGAGTTATTACAAAGTGGCTTGTAATAGATTTGTTACAAGTTAGTGAGGGATTAAGAGGTTAATTCCTAGGTTACAATAGGTTGTAATCTAAAGTTTTCTTACTAGTGAAGTTGAAATCCTACAAGGGTAGGTCGTGGTTTTTAATCCCGTGAGCTGGGAGTTTTCCATGTAAAAACTCTCTGTGTTATTTACTTTCTGCTGTGTTTGCATAATCTGTGGAAACCGATAGAGAACCTGATTCTCTATATAGTTTAGTGGACCCTTAAATTCTATCAATTGGTATCAGAGCAGGTTCTTTCTATCAGGCTAACACCTAGAAAAGATCCTCATGGTTGCTCCACCAAACTTTGAAGAAGGTCAGTCTACCTACATGCCACCAAGGTTCAATGGCCAGTACTATGGATGGTGGAAGACTAGGATGCACGACTTTATCATGGCTAAAGATTCAGAGCTATGAGATGTTTTCTGTGACGGACCTTTTGTTCCCACCAAGAATCTTGGCGACCCAGCTATAGCCATTCCCAAGACGAGGAAGGAATTCAATGACATTGATCAAAAGGCCATAGAAAAGAACTTTCGTGCAAAGAAAATTCTTGTTTGTGGCATTGGTCCTGATGAATATAACAGGATATCAGCATGCCAATCAACAAAAGAAATTTGGGAGGCTCTTCAGACAACTCACGAAGGAACAACACAGGTTAAGCAATCCAAGATCGACATGCTCACAACTGAATACGAGCTATTCAGGATAAAAGATGATGAATCCATCTAAGATATGCATACTCGCTTCACCTCCATCATTAATGAGCTTCACTCTCTTGGTGAAACTATTCCAAGAAATAAGCTTGTCAGGAAAATCCTTAGTGTATTGCCCAGTTCTTGGGAAAGCAAAGTGAACGCCATTACAGAGGCGAAGGACTTGCAGACACTGACCATAGATGAACTTGTTGGCAATTTGAAAATATATGAAATAAAGAAGAAGAAGGACAATGAAAGAAGAGAACCCAAAAGGGAGAAGAACCTAGTTCTCAAGACAGACATCAATGATTCAAGTGGTGAGGATAGTGATATGGCTTACTTGACAAGAAGATTCCAGAAGATGGTTCGTAGGATGGAGGCATTCCAAAAAGGGAAAGTTCTAGCAAGCCAAACAATTATGACCTGGAGGCATTCCAAAAAGGGAAAGTTCTAGCAAGCCAAACAATTATGACCTGGAGGCATTCCAAAAAGGGAAAGTTCTAGCAAGCCAAACAATTATGACCTCTGTCATAAATGTGGCAAGCCAGGACACTTCATCAAGGAGTGCTCTCTCCAAAAGCAAGATCAGTACAAAAACAACTTTGACAAAGTAGCCAAGAGGAACCCGGTTCCTGATAAACGCTTCAAGAGAAAGAATGCCGCTGACAATGTTATAAAGCAAGCTCTTGCTGCATGGGGAGAATCCTCCAGCGAATCTGAAGAAGAAAATGATCACAGTGATAGTTCAATGATGGCAGTGAAAAGTGAAGCAACTGAGTATGACTTAATCTTTGCCTTGATGGCTGAGTTTGATAATGATGAATATGACGACGATGATAAGGTAAATTTTTTGGATGTTCAGAGAAATCTGAAATCTTATTCTCCTAAAAAACTTATGTCTTTGGAAAATGTGTTAATTGATGCTTATCACACTCTTATAAATGATAAATATGCTTTAACTGTGGAGTTAGGAGAAGCAGAACAAACCAGAGATGACTTAGTAATCGTTGTTGTTGATTTAAAGCAAACAATTGAGAACCTGAAGAAAGAGAAGGATGCCTAAGATGAAAACATTGCACATATAAAACATGAAAGAGATGATCTAATGGTCATTGCGGTAGACCTAAGAGAGACCTTTGAGTGTGTACGAAAGGAAAAAGAAGTCTTAGCTGAGAGAGTTTCTAACATTGAGCATGAGAGAGATGACCTATTAGTGATGGTAGTGGACTTGAAGGAAACAATTGGGGAACTTAAAATGGAGAGTAGGCCTGAAAATTCTCAAAAGGGAAAGGAAGTTGCAAGTGAGGCACACATTAAGCTTCAAAGTGAGTTAAATTTAGTGAAGTCTAGTATGTGTGCTGAGCTTGAGAAAAACAAACAACTTCAGGAAAAAGCTACCTTATTACCCATCTTCACTTGGATCTTTTTGACAAAAGCAACGAACACTTCAAAAGTTTCATCCTTGGTTCTGAGAAACAAGGTCTAGGTGAATCTGGAGTAGTCATCAACTATCACAAAGATGTATTTCCTTCCTCCTCTGCTTGGCACCCTCATAGGTCCACATAGATCTATGTGAAGAAGATCAAGTGGCCTTGAGGTACTGACTTCCTTTTTGGGCTTGAATGAGGATCTGACTTGCTTACGTTTTACACATACATCATACACTTTGTGATCCTTAAAGCTTGACTTGGGCAGACCATGAACAAGGTCCTTCCTGACCAATTTTTTTAGCAACGTGAAGCTTGCATGACCCAGCCTCATATGCCATAATTCAGCATTATTATCAACAATACTTAGACAACTGAGTTCACCATTCTGCACGGACTCAAAATCAGCAACATAGATATTTTTGTATCTTCTTGCCACTAGCACCACCTCACCAGTCACTAGGTTTGTGACTGTACATATTTTTGACACAAATTCCACCTTGTTTCCCTTGTCACAGATCTGGGAAACACTTAGCAAGCTATACTTTAACTCGTTCACGTAGTACATATTTTCGATTGAGTGTGAGAGAGACTTCCCAATCCTTCCAGCTCCCAGAATGTATCCTTTCTTGCCATTTCCAAAGGATATACTCCCTCCTTGCAGGGCCTTAAGTGAAAGGAAGTCATTTGTATTTCCAGTCATATGCTTTGAGCAGCCACTATCCATGTACCATTGTAGGCTGCTTCCTTTTACTGTTTCCTGCACAAGAAAATCAAGAGTTAAACTTAGGAACCCAAACGAGTTTGGGTTCCTTGTAATGAGGAAAGGAGTGAATGAGGGATCTTCTGGTCCAAGAAGGCATTATGCGTTTTTTATATGAGGGACCAGGTTCTCTACTAGTAGTTACTTTTTCAGAAAAAACTTTATTTTTCTACTGTGGCTGAAATCTGGTCATACAGTTTTCTTTAAATTTCCTGGTGTTACCGTAGTGAGTGCAAAGCCAATTATCAGGTACAGTAACGTACTTTCTATGAGGGTTGTATGGAATCTTTTCCCTTTGGAACCCAATCCCCTGCCTGTTTCCCCCTCTGGTGCATCTTCAAGTTGGGTTGTAGTTTCGGTTGAGTTTCTTATCATCCCAATTGCTTCATCATCTTGTTCATGCCTCACATAAGGAATGTTAGTTTCATTAAAAAACAACATATACACTTTCTTATACACACATAGTTCTTTTGTTATATATCTTATAAGCTTTAATATGTGAGGAATATCCCAAGAATACTCTCTCATCTCTTCTGGGATCAAATTTACCTAGGGAGTCTTTTTCATTATTGTGCACAAAGCACTTGCATCCAAATGCCCTAAGGTGGGATATATTTGACTTTATCCCTTTAAGTAACTAATATGGAGTCATCTCAATAAGAGGTCTAGTCATGCACCTATTTATGATGTATGCAGTGTTCACAGCTTCTGCTTAGAAGTTGTGGGAAAATTTACTAGCAAGTAGCATAGTCCTAGCCATTTCCTCCAATGTCCTATTCTTTCTTTCAACTACTCCATTTTGTTGTGGAGTTATAGGAGCAAAAAAGTTATGATCTATGCCATGCTCATCACAAAATTTAACAAATTTAGCATTCTCAAATTCAGTACCATGATCAGACCTAATTGATGCAAGTTGATTACCTAGCTGTTTCTTAATTTTTCTAACAAATAAAGTGAACATGTCAAATGCTTCATCTTTAGATGTTAAAAATAGTGTCCAAGTAAACCTAGAGTAATCATCAACAAATACCGTAACATATCTCTTACCACCTCTGCTCAATGTTCTCATTGGTCCACATAGATCCATATGGACCAGTTTCATCGTCCTGGTAGTACTTACCATTTTCTTGCTTTTAAAAGAGGATCTTACCTGCTTTCCCCTAGCACAAGCCTCACAAACTTTATCTTTCTTGAACTTAATGTTAGGCAACCCTATCACCAAGTCCTTGGAGACTAGTTTGTTGAGTTGGCTTAGACTGGCATGTCCAAGTCTCTTGTGCCAAAGGAGGGGATTATTGTCCAACACACTTAAGAAAGTGAGTTCATTATTCTGAAAGCGTGGACAGATCAACCACATATATGTTATTCACTCTTTTTCCCTGCAAAACTATTTTGTTAGTGGTAAGATTAATCACAAATCATTTGTAGAGGTGAAGGCTACTATGTTACCTCTATCACACAATTATGATACCCTTATTAGATTATACTTCAGTCCATCTATCAAGTAGACATTCTCAATAGAGTGAGAATTAGTCTTACCTACCTTTCCAACCCCAATGATCTCACCTTTCATTCCGTATCCAAAGGAGACATTACCTCCTTTAAGGTCCTCAAGTGAAAGGAATTGGTTCTTGCTTCCTGTCATGTGCTTAGAACAACCACTATCCATGTACCATATTTGGCTGCTTTCCTTCACTTGGACCTGCAAAAAGAAATCAGGGGTTAGTCTTAGGAACCCAAACTAGTTTGGGTCCCTTTCTATAGGCAAAAGGATAAATCAAGTTCTTTTTAGCCCAACTTGGCAACCTATTTTTCCCTAGAACAAATTTTTTGTTCTTTTGATCTGCCTTTCTTTTGCAGTGAAATCACTCTTGTAGTGACTTGTATTTCCACAGTGTGTGTAAATCTTATTCTTAGGGAGTGTGAGGTACTTGCTTTTAGGATCCCACTTAGTTGCAGAGTTCCCAAAGCCAAGTCCTCTTCTGTTGCTACTATGATGTTCTTGTAGCCATGAAAGTGCATTAGAGGACTTGTTCCATTTACAAGTTATGTCCAGCTCATGCTTGACCTTGTTCAGATCCTCCTTTAAGACTCTTACCAGTTCATCCCTTTTATACAACTAATCTTTCATTTTTCCTACATTTTCCTCTAAAGTGAGTTGTGTGTGACTAGTTGTCTTTTTACCTGTTCCTAATTTCAATTTTAGATTTTCGGATCTAAGTTCTAGGACAGTTGTATCAAGTGTATGAACTTGGTTCTTTAACACAATATTTTAACTTTCAATGTCACAAGCCTTAAGTTCCAGGTTTTTGCACTTATCTTTCAAAATTACACATTCTTTTGACTGCTATTCTTTTTCATTATTCACATTCTCAGATTCATCAACCAGCTCTAGTAATAATTCAGATAATATTTCTTTAGACAAAAATTTAATCTTGTCTTTGAGATGAAAGACAATTACCTTAGTTTCTTCATCAGATTCTCCAATAGCCATTAGTGCTCGTTCATCATCATGATCATGATCATCTAAGCTTTCATCTGAGTTTTCTCCCCAAGAATCGACCATAGCCTTGGTTAATCCTTTGTTGTTGCCTTTATTAGGATGAACTTGTTCCTTCATTAAGCTCTTTCCTTATTGCATTCAATTTTCCACAAAGGATAGTTTTTGATCATGTGATCAGTCTTTCCACACTTGTAGCAGCCATCATTGGGTACTTCCACTTCTTGAAGAACTCTTTCCTCTCCTTAGGTACTTCTTGAAGTCTTTGGTGATCATTTCCATTTCATCATCTTCAAGATCAGAACCTTCAGTGATTCTGAGTGCCAAGCTCCTTTCCTTCTTAGGTACATACATTTTCATGGTTTGTCTCCAAAGTTCATAGGCAGTGAGATTCCCAATCAATTAATCCTGTGGGAGAGTGGCAATATTCTTTGATTCCTAGATGGTAGTGATCTGGCTTTCCCAAGTAATTGGCAAGACCCTAGTAAGTATCTTCTCAACTCTTTCTTCTTAGCAAAGTTCTCATACTGAGAGTACAATAGAGTTCCTCTAGATCTCTTCACCTGAGTTGTTCCTTCATGGGACACTTGCAGTGTGTCCCAGATTTGCTTAGCAGTAGAACAACCTTGGATTCTACTATACTCATCCGGACTAAGTACACAAACAAGCCACTTCTTGGCTTTGGCATTCTTTTCCCCGTTCTTCAGATCCTCAATATTGCAATCAGCTCTTGTCTTTGGAACATCTACTCCTTCAAAATTTTTCTACAAAGTAGCCAGTGGACCATTTACAAAATACTCTTGTAAGCCTAAGGATACATCTAACCCTTTGTGGCAACCAGTCTCAGGCTGTTGCGATAATTTCAAGTTAACTCTAACTTGAACAATACACTCAGAGTACCTAGTACAAATGCTTCTAGCGAAAGCTGAAAGGTACAACTCAAAAGCCCTACTACAATGACACTAGAATAAAAGACAGTCACTCAGAACTGGTTCTTCTATTTGGTTAATGTAGCTTCAGGTTCGCACACTTAAAACAGACAGGAATCGCTTGCAAAATGCCTTGCTATTTTTCTCTCAACTCTTGTTTAACTTCAGCGTTTGTGCGTACCTATAAAAGAGAACAAATTAATATTTATAGAGTTAGTAGAATAGGGATTAACTAGTATTCTAATGCTTTACTCTTCTTTGGTGGAAGAGTTCTAGTTATCTTCAACTTCTAATTCGTCCCTTATCTAGGATAGAGTTCTCTACAAGTAAGGAGTCCTGCTCCTTATCAATTATGCAACCTTTTCGTTCAGGAGATACCAGATATAACCACTTGTGCTTATCCCCTTCACGTGCATGCCCTGTGCTGGAATCTGCATGTACCCTGTGTATATTGTGTATGGACCTAGTTCATCCATGTGTTTCTTTGTCAATCATCAAAACAAACTTACTCAAGCCAATATTTACAAATATTTAAGATAATGAATAACAAGTACCAAGAGGCTTGGAAGGCTTAGAAGCTAAACGAATTGAAGAAAATAAGTTTCATCGAAAGTCGACAAGTTGGGAACATTATAACATGTACTTTTGAGGTGAGACTAGGGTGCTTAACATGATAAGGAGGTTATTTTATGAGTTATTTTAGTTGTATGATAGTCGCGTGTTATGTTTTGAAATCAAGCGAATTGTGGAACAAAAGTTGGCAAAGGTCATCACAAGTTACATTCATAATATGCTGAAAATTATGTCAAATACATCTGAGATTTACTCCCAATATACTTAGAATTATGTGATGATCAATCTATAAAATTGAATATCTACGAGTCTAGTTTCTAACGCATAAAAACTTTTATCGATACGATATTGGAGTAGAGAGATATTCGCAATTTTGCGAGACTGCGCAAGCAGCTCCCAATGGGACCCACTTAGGCGGTTGATGATTCTCCAACCTTTAAAGATTGGGGCAAGGCTCATTTGGATTCATTTTTCAACCCAACCAGACCCTATTCTCTTCCAAAACACTCTCAAAGTAGCCTTCATCATTTTAGAGTGAAAACCAAAGATAAAAACATGAATCCAACGCTAGAAATCCCGTGGTGCTTGCTAGATCGTAGTTTTTCATCTTATGACTATTTTGAAGGATTCTTAAAAGTGAAGTAACCTCGGGTTTCATGTTGTTCTTGTTGATTAAGGTGAAAATCAATCCTTTCTTCATATATATGGGAGTTTCAAGGTGAACTACAAGTGTTTACACACTAACTTGAACACCGAATATTGATTCGAGAAGAGAATACAACACCTATAGTGTTGTGGTGTCATTGAGGATACATGTGGAATGTGTTTGGCTGAAATTTTGTGTTTTTGCTATTGGTTAAGGTGAGTATAATAGACTACTAAATGTGCTTGAAGTTGTTTGTATGTTGGTTGCATTATTTGAGCAAAATACTACAAGATAAGACTTGAAATCGTTTGAGATGTTATTGTTCTTATAGAACTATTTTGGAAAGGTTGTTTCCATGAACTTTAAATGGTTGGATACCTTGGAAAATGGCATTCTTATGATGTTGTTATTATAAATATATTGTCTATATGTCGAACTTTCTATTGGTACGGTGAATATGTAGAGAAAGGACAACATAACAATGGAAAGTTGTACTTGTTGTTGTTGGATTGTTTGAGGGTGAATTAGGAGATGAATAGGAGGTTCGAAGTCCTCCCATTGTACTTAATATTATGCTGGATATGTTTTTAAGTTAATGAATGAATAACTATGGGGTTAAAGGGTTCAAAAGGTATTCAATCCGAGCTTTCTATTTGTCGTGTTAAATAGTAGTTTCGTTGGTGATGTTTATGCACTTGTTATGTAGCTTGATTTGTGTTGTGGTGCTGAAAGTATATAGGTGAAGGTTGTATGGGTTCTTTTTGGTTTATGGACTTGGGAAACCAAGAAAACAGGGGAGATGCTGCCCGTTTTAATATAAAATAAACTTGTCATTTGTTGTATGATAGTTGCATCTTTCGTAGCTTAACGATAGTATTATTATCGTTACTATAGATTGAAATACGACGAGACGAGTTCAACATGGTTATTAGACAGATTATGATAAGGTATGTTACGGCTAAACCTTTCCTTCATTTTGGCATGATCTTGTAGCTACATGTATTTGATAACGAGATAAAAAAAGAAGTTCGTATTCCTGAATTTATGTACATTATCCTAGTCTCATAAGTTATCGTATTCTCCCTTATCGGGACTTTATATTCAGTTAAGTATTGTCTTCTTCCAGTCAAGAGGATTATGCAGAATATATATATATATATATATATATATATATATATATATATATATATATATATATATATATATATATATATATATATATATATATATATATATATGTGTGTGTGTGTGTGTGTGTGTGTGTGTGTGTGTGTGTGTGTGTGTGTGTGTGTGTGTGTGTGTGTGTGTGTGTGTGTGTGTATAGTATTTTCACCACCATCGAGCTATAATCGGTGGACATGCCCCGATTGCGCAGTATTACAGTGTTTTCACCACCATCGAGCTATAATCGATGGGTAGGACCCTATTGGGCAACCTCTGATTAGATGGTAAGATCTGATCAGAAGTTGCCCAATAGAGGCAGGCCCCTATTGGGCAGTACTATAGTATTTTCACCACCATCAAGTTATAATCGGTGGGCAGGCCCGTATTGGGCAACCTCTAATCAGACGGTAAGTTCTATAATCAGCGGGCTGGATCCTATTGGGAAACCTCTGATTATATGGTAAGTTATATACTGAGTCTATTGCGGACAAGCACCTATGAGTGAGCCCAGAATGGATGAGATATAGATCCTAGTATGGTCGAGCGCCTATGAGCGAGCATACTACGGCAGAGCAGTTACACGTACCGAGACTTATAGGGCTGGACATATATTTTACTTACTATATTGAGAGAGTTGAGTCAGTATCAGCAGGTAAGCATATCTTCAGATTATCTTTGACTCCCAGTTACTTTTAGTTATTATATTATATTATCAGTTCAGTTTAAGCTTTCAGTTATCCTATTACCTTACATACTCGGTACATTATTTCGTACTGACGTACCTTTTGCTGGGGATGCTGCATTTCATGCCTGCATGTCCTGATAGAAAGCTGGATAGACCTTTCCAGTAGATAGAGTCAAACATCAGCTTGGTTGGTAAGCTCCACTTCCTCAGAGTTACCAGGTCTAGACCTTGGAGTCCATTTTATATATACAGGTTTGATGGGTAGGTCAAGGCCCTGTTCTGACCACAGTACATCTATCAGTATAGGCTTGTAGACATATCCTGTCAGTCAGTGCAGTATATTGTCCTTGTAGGCCTTGCATGTATATATGTTTTTGGTTTGTCAGTTGTAGTAGTTAGGACGGCCTTGCCGACCCAGCTTTATTCTGATGTTCAGTTGGAGCTAGTCTTCATTTAGTTTTATATTTTGTTTCACAAATTTTCCTACAATGTGGTCCTATGGCCAAAGTATCACATTGTATGTTCAGAGTCCCTCAGTCTTAGGTTAGTATGCTCGGGCCGAGTATGGCACCAGGTGCCGACCACACCTCCCCAGGTTTGGGGAGTGACAATTTTGCTTGATCGAAAGTGATTTCAAAATCTTCGGGCCAGGTATTTTTGAATAGCATTGAAAATCCAGAGCACTTACATTGGAAGATGGAACCAAAAGAGGCACAATCCAGAACAATACGCTTACTAAGAACTAAAGATTCTAGTTTATCAGGCTTTGGGGAGCGGAGATTTGAATAAAACATTCGAAAAAGGGCTTCATAAACTTTTGGAGGAGGCAGAGAAAGAAAGTATTTCCAACCTTGAAAATCGAAGAGTTCCTTTACCTTACAATTTAGGCTCTCCATTTTGTTCAGATCCACGACCCTGCAATGAGAAATTGGTTTCTCCTTGAATAAGATGAAATCATCCCTGTTTGGGGTGTCCTAGAAGTTGATGTTTGATTCAAGAGAACTTGTAAGGTCTGCTTTGGGCTTTTTTGGGGTGAGAGACTCAAGATATTCCTTCATAGTACGCTTACCTAAGGCTCTGGCATTCATGCTACAAGTAGTCTGAAAGTTCTACATGTGAAGAGGCAAACTCTTCTGAGTGGTTTGAACCTATATTGACTAGTTCTGGTGGTTGGGAGGATAATTTTGCTTTGGAGCGAGTACTCTTTCCAGTGGAGGCGGTAGGGTTTTTGGAACTTTTCAACTTTGATGAGATGAATAGGAAGGGTCAGAAGCGATAAGAACAATGTAAGAGAGTGAGGTTGTAAGATGAGGCTTTAAAAAAGAGATGAATTTGACGGTTGAGTGCAGAAATGGAAGGGGTGTCAGGGAAGAAACGTGATGATTTGATTCCCTTTCTAGAGAATTGTGAAAAAGTATGAAAAAGGGAAAAAATGGAGGCGCGTAATAAATGATAGTGACTCAAACAAGAGAATAAAAAAATAGTATAGCAGTGAAACAATAATTACCAACACAAAGATCCTAATTTTTGGGAATAAGTGAAATAATACTAAGAAGATCTCGTAATGCACAAAATTTATCTTCAACCAAGGGTTCTGTAAAGATGTCCGCTAATTGGTCATTATTACTAACAAACATTATTTTTTATATCATTTTTAAGCACATAATCTCTAATAAAATAATGCTTGATGTCTCCATGCTTAACCCTAGAATGATGCACGAGATTTTTTGAAAGACATATAGCTATAGAATTATCAAAAAATATTTGAATAGGTTTAAAAAATAATTCATAGTCACCCAGCTGATGATAAATCCAAGTAATTGAGCATAACATTGTCCAATCAGTTGTGGATAGAGCCACTGATCCTTGTTTTTTGCTATTCCTGTAAATTAACGATTTTTCCAACAATTGGCATGTCCCACTAGTGCTTTTCATGTCATATTTATCACATGCAAGGTTATAGTCTGAAAATCCTTCAAGTTTAAAATTGTTAGAATGAGGATACCATAATCCATAAGAAGTAGTTCCAATGAGATAAAGAATTATTCGCTTTACTACAGTTAAATGGGACTCCTTAGTAGCTGATTGAAATCTAACACATTTGCACATGTTGAACATGATATTTGGTCGACTAGCGGTTAAATACAGCATTAATATAATTATTCCTCGATACTTAGTTTCATCCACTAGTTTTTCTTTTTCATCTTTGTCAAGGGTGATTGATGGACTTATTGGAGTTCCAAGCGTTTTGTCATTACTCATACCAAATTTTTAAATCAATTCCTTAATGTACTTTGTCTGACATATGAATGCTCCCTTTTCTGATTGATGAATTTGTAGTCCAAGGAAGAATGTAAGTTTTCCCATCATAATCATTTCGAACTCACTTTGCATGAGATTTGAAAAATCCTTACAGAAAACAAGATTAGTACTGCCAAATATAATATCAACGGCATAGATCTGAATAGAAAGATTTCCTGTAGAGGATCTCTTGATAAATAATGTAGTATCTATCTTACCTCTTGTGAACCCATGATCAGTTATAAAGGAGCTCAGCCTCTCATACTAGGATCGAGGGGCTTGCTTGAGTCCATAAAGGGATTTAGTCAACTTAAGGACATGGTAAAGAAATTGTGAATTTTCAAATCCAGGAGGTTGTATTACATAAACCTCCACACCAATAAAGCAGTTCAAAAAGCACTTTTTACATCCATTTGAAATAATTTGAAACCTTTAAAAGATACATAGGCTAGAAATATATGAATTGATTCTAACCGAGCTACCGGGGCAAATATTTTGTCAAAGTTGACTCCTTCTTGTTGTGAGTATCCTTGTGTGACTAGTCTGGCTTTTTTTTTCTAACCATTTTGCCATTTTGATTCAATTTGTTTTTGGATAACCATTTGGTTCCAATTATTGCAACATCTACTGGTGTAGATACCAATTTTTATACTTGATTTTTATCAAACTGATCAAGTTCTTCTTGCATAGCATGTACCCAACTGGAGTCCTTCAAAGCTTAGTCAATTTTCTTTGTTTCTAGTTGGGATATGAGAGCAATGTTTGCTTTTTTCTTAAAAACTCCCCTGTGTATTTACGATGATAAACTTTTGTGGATATTCAAGTGCACTTCTCCATTCATTTGGGATTGTTTCAGCTTGTTGAGTAGTCGACTCATTTTAAGTTTAACGTGTTGGATGACAGGTTCATTAGTCAACTTTGAAGCTTCATTGCAGCTATCGGTTGATTCCTTTGATTTCTGAGATTCACTAATTTTTGGTGGATCTTGATTAATATCTTCACCACCTGTAATGATTCCTTTCTCGGCCATATGGTTAATATCATCAAAGATAACATGAACTGATTCTTCTACACACATGGTAAATTTGTTATAAACTCTGAATTATCTATTGTTATTTGAATTGTTAAGAAATATACCTTAATCACTTCTTGGATTGAACTTACCAAGATTGTCCTTACCATTGTTATGAACAAAGTATTTACTTCTAAAGGGGTTGAAATAGCTGATGTTTGATCTTTTTTCTTTCCATAGTTCATATGGAGTTTTCTTCAAGATAGGTCGAATGAGACATCTGTTAAGGGTATGACATACTATGTTGACTGCCTCTACCCAAAAGTGATTTGGCAAAGAATGCTCCAATATCATTGTTCTGGCCATGTCTTGCAGGGTTCAATTTTTACGTTCAACTATCATATTTTGTTGAGGTGATCTAGGGGCTGAGAAGTTATGAATATCACCTTGTTCATTGCAAAATCTTCAAATGTTCTGCTTTTAAATTCTCCTCCATGATCGCTTTGTATGGTTGAAATGAGATACCCTTTTTCTCTATCAACCCTTTTGCAAAGGATCTCAAAATTCTTTAAAGCTTTATCTCTATGAGACAGAAATATTACCCATGTAACACATGAGTAATCATCAACAATAACAAATATCATTTTCCTCCAATGCTAGCACTTCTAGTAGGGCCAAATAAGTCCATATGCAATAATTGTAAAAGCTTGGCTGTGATGTGGAGACAATGTCTAGACAGTTTTTTATGTAAGACTAGGTAGTATAGTTGTTATGGATAAAAAGGAGTTCATTGAGACAGCTTGGGGATTGTTCAATAGTAACCAACCATTCTTGTAGGTAGTTAGGTCAAGTTCTACGGATGGTTCAACGTCGATTGAACATGACTTACCTAATGTCTACTTGGAAGAAGTTGGAGATCAAGGTCTTATAGTAAAATGGGCACCACAAAAAGAAGTTTTGGAACATCCTGCAGTTGGAGGATTTTGGAGCCATTGTGGTTGGCATTCGACATTAAAAAGTATTGTTGAAGGGGTTCCCATGATTTGCAAGCCATGTTTTGGTGATCAGAATGTGAATGCAAGATACATAACGCATGTATGGAAAGTAGGCCTTGAAATAGGGCCTGATGATTTGACTAGATGTGTCATAGAAAGTACAATAAGAAAACTTATGGTGGAAGAAGAAGGAAAATAATTTAGGCAAAGAGTACTAGAAATGAAACAACAACTCCAGATGTCTTTTCAAGATGGTGGCTCATCACATAACTCCTTGAATAGTTTAATAGAATTTATGGAATCTCTGATCAAGATCTAAGTTGAAAAAGATCGTGTATTCTTGCGATGCGATTGTTCAAAATAACAGTGGAACTACTTCCTGAGCAGCAAAGAATGACATAAGTGATCTTAGAAGAGGCAAGAACTACTTTCCACTTGAATTTTGTAGAACTGTTTTCTTACTGTGTTATCTACGGCTTAAATAACATTGTTGGACTCGTAATCGTTCTATAAAAAATGCATTTTGTTTAACCAAAATATATAACTTTCGGCTAAAACAGTTGAGTTTATATAATATTGGGTTAAACTTGGTTAAAAATAATATCTCTAGATATTAGTTCCGAAAAAGTGAATAACGTTAGACAGATCTGGTAGTGGGTTGGCTACAACATACATTAATTATTCTAAAAAGTATGAGCGATAATGGAAGAAGAACTAACAATAAATGGCATTTAAGTAAATAGGAGAAGTGGTTCACCCAATAAAGGATGAACAAGATGATTGTCTCTCCTGACAATGATGAGTGATACACAAATCTTAGAATATTCGAATTATTCTTGGATCTGATGGAAAGGTGTGGAATAATATGAACAAGAATCTTGATGGAAAGATAATGTTTGTACCTTTCTATAAGAGAGAGAATCTTTTCTCAAAAAGTTTGTTCTTATCAAAATGAATGTCACATACCTCTTTTTTTATATATATGAGATATAACCCTAACACACCCAAATAGTACAAGTGCAGAGAATATCCATTAGAATATTCTCTTTAATATCTCATTTTTAAAACTAACCGTTACGAATCTGCTAATGGTGTTCGATCTCGCCCGTTATTGACATCTCGACCACAAACATCGCTGCTTCCTGGTCGACCTCGACTGACCCATTCCTAGTGCTATATTGCCCTAAATATTTTAGGGCAGATTTTGACCTATATAGTTAGTCCCTCCACTTATTGAGGCCGACCTCAGACGTCCTTGATGAGCGGATTCTGTTTGTCGTGGTCGAGAAGATGGGACGAGATGGCGACGTGGCCTTTCATGAGCCGCAACTTTTGGGGTTGCATCGTTTCTAGATCGAAGTGATGTCATGACATCATGCATGATATCATTACGGTGCATTTTCCCGATGCTTTGTGTCGTTCCGCGTGCGTCTGTTGATTGGATCTGTTGCTTCGATATTTGTTCTAGGTAGTGATGGCATAATTTATTTGTTTCGATGCCTGAATTCTTATAAATAGGGATGTGAGGGAAAACACTCGTGTTTTACAGATTTCCCATATCGAAACCTAGCGCTTCTTTCTTCCTATTCCATAATTGTGTATCCTCTTTCCCTGCTCTAGAGATCCTCTTTGCGTTTAACTTTTCGTTATTCGAATACGCTCTATTTTTCAGAACTATGGTTAATGTATCTTCTTGTTCTACTAAGGAAAATGACTCGGTTCCCTTAGCGATGGTGGCCGCAGAGGATGAGAACTTTCCCACGGTGGAGGAGATAATTCCTCTGATAGAGTCATGTCAGACTTTACAAAGGCACCAGAAGCCGAGGCCGAGATCTCTGTGTCGGCGATTAAAGAGGTCAATTTTTCAGAGCTTAGGGCTAAATATGATATTCCCGCTCACGTCGAGTTGGTCCCTGCAGGGCAGAACGTGGTACAAGTTCACCGCCCTGGGTATTGTGCATTCTACGCCTACCCTTTTCATGTTGTCTACACTTTTCCCCTTTTCCCCCTTTGGCGGAGGAATTTTGCCGTTTCTACGATGTTTGTCCACGATTTTGGCTTGAATGTAGAAGTTGAAAGTTCTTAGTTTCACATGATTTCGCAATCTCGAGCTAATGTTCCACAAGGTGACCCCAATATGATTCACCTTCACAAAGAGTTGCATGATCATAGACAAGCCATAGCCGAGTTGACTACCACCATGAACCAATTGGCAAAGGCTCAGATTTGGGCTGTGGACCGCAGCTCATCAAGGGCATTTGAGCCCCAGGTAACAGAGTACGGACCGCAGAAGGAATTCTGCGGCTACACTCCTCGTTTGTTCCTCAAGCGAGCCCGTTAGTATAAATAGTAGCCTTAGGTCTACTAGACATTTTTCCCTCTCTAAGTACTCTAAACTCTAGCACTTTGAAATCATATGTTCAATCATCTGCCACACTCTATTCACCTTTGTGATCACTTAGTTTCACTTATTCATATCTGGTATGCTTCAATTACACATCAAATTTCTCAATTTTTTTAAGTTTAGTTTACAATTCTTTTAGGTAGTTTAGGCTATTTGTTAATAGATTTCAGTTTTACTACCATATGGGGTTTAATCTGTAATGGGTCAATTGCTAATTGCTTTATGGGGACTGGGTAAATTGAATTGCATGCTTACATATTAATACCATGATGAATTTGTGCAAAAATTGAAAATGCTAGGAAGTATGATCGATTTAGGTATGAAATCTGCGGCCGTACAAGAAATTGTGTGGCCCGCAGAAGTTGAGATTTAGGGTCTTTGGTTAAATAAATTTTGCGGCCGTACTTGAAATTGTGTGGACCGCAGAAATCCCACCGCGGCAGTAGAAAAGTGTGTGCGGCCGCAAAACAGCCTATTCTCTGTCTTCAGAGATTTGACATTTTGGGATGTCCAATGTGCGGCCGCAATGATAATTGTGCGGACCGCACTTCAAATACGCGGTTGTACTCAAAATTATGCGGACCGCAGATTCATTGCTGCAGCCGCAGGTTCAAATTGTGCGGTCCGCATAGCCCAGCCTGCGGCCGCACTTCCCCACCCTACAAATATGCTTTACACTGTGTGTTCACTGTCTGTTGCAGTTGATATAAAACTGACTCCTTCTGTTGCTTATTACAGAAAATAGTGAGATCTCGAACCGTGGAGATACGTCAAAGGGGAGGGGTGAACCTTACAGAGGCCGAGGCAAAGGTACTTACCCCCTCGCCCTCCAAAATATAATCTCAAAGAATGTTACAGTCGGCCGAGGAAGAAATCCAGAGCCCTCCTAATCTAGTTCATATGCCCCATATCGGGAAGCATCGGAGGGCGAATCAGTGAAAGAGTAGCTGCTGTCCAATCATAACCACATAGAAGGTATCAAATTCGGGACGAGCCTTCCTCCTCACATAGAACCTACGAGGGTTCGGAGAGTGCCAGTCAGGCCTCAGTGCCCTCTTCTACACCTGTCCCTGAAGCACCAACGACTACTGTTGACGATAGTCCGGATGATGGCCGAGGGGGGTGATACGACAGTTGCCAACCTTGAGAGGTCAAAAAATAAAGAGGTCTGGGAGGACCATTTTGTAAGTCTAGCTGCCTTCACCAGCTTCCGCGGGTGGTGTCCTGTGAGATCGCTCACTCTTGAGCGAAAAATTCCAATTTAAAGATGTTGACAAGTATAATCCAGCAGTATTGAGACAGTTCCGAGAGCGGAAGGGGTGGATGTGGTTCACCCAGACTGTTGTGGATGCCAAATAATATCTGGTCCGGGTGTTCTACACCAATATGTCACATATAAAAACGGGACCAAAGTGACAAAAGTGAGGAATATGAAGGTGAGATTTGACCAACACACACTGAACACCTATTTGGGGTTTGAGGATGTTGATCTGGCACCGTACTTGGAGAAGCTGGCGATGGGTGATGTAGCTAGCCCATGGCAAGCTGAGATTCTTGCAGCCCCAGGGCCATCTCCACCATGGATCACAACAGGGGTTCCTATTTAGCAGAACATCCTAAACTTCAAGGCGAAGGGATGGCAGACCTTCGTATGCAGCAGACTAGACCCGTGCCAGAATGAAACTAACATACCTATTCTACGTGCAGTTCTAGTAGCCTTTATTATGGCCGGGTACCCGATCAATGTGGGTGCCGTGATATCGGCCAACATGTCAGTGGTCACCAGGCAAGCTGATACCTCCTACCCGTATCCCAACACAATCACTGAGTACCTTACGGATGCACGGGTAGAGCCCAGAGATTTTGACACAAAGGTTAGGGCAAAGAAGCCTTTCTCTTGGTATTCTCTGATGGATGCGCACAACCCGAAGAGAAAGGGTCAACCGACTACTACCGTAGGCCAGTCTGATGAGCCATCAGTGGTAGCTGTAGAGTCAGTAGATATGCCTTCCACTTCAGCAGAGCCTTCAGCCAGTGCAGCTGCCATGCCTCCACCTTTATTCTCAGTGCCTTCCACATCGGCTTTGAAGCCGGTGCTGATTCCCACTGCTTCACTGACTACGCTGCGAGTCTCCCAGACACTGGCGAGCATCAACAACTGGATGTAGACAGCTACTACAAAGCTTTCTAACATATCTGGTCATATTGCAGCACAGTCATCTATGCTGACACCCCATATTCACCCCACAGTTGAAGAAACTTTAAAGAAGTCCTGAATAATAAAAACACTATTATGGCCACTCTGGTACAACATGGGTCCGTGATTGAGGAGCTGGGAAAGGAAGTGAAGAAGATGCGGAAGTCCTAGGCTCCAAGAAGTCAGTGGACAAGCTCCGGCGACAGGTTACCATGATTGCAGCAGCCAAAGACATTCTATTTGACATGCTGATAGACCCGCACCACCCAAGCCCAGATCCTATAGCACCAGTTAGCCAGTTTGAGGAGACAAACACTGCTGCTGACACTGCTGAGGTAGTCCATCAGATATTCACCAACCCAGTCACTCCCGGACTTGAGGATAATGAGATCCAATTGGATGAGGCTGAGGTCGGTACCACTGCTGGCGACATAGAGATGGCCACAGAGCCATAGGGAGTTTCTTCACTCTCACCCTTCTTTTACTCTCATGTTGTTAAACATTGGGGATAATGCTTATTTTTATTCAGGGGGTGGGGGTGGGGGTGGAGTTTCTTTGACATATTCTGATGATTCTGTATTTTCATAACTATGAGACATTTGGCCTGTAATTTACTTATCACTATTTTCATCCTCTTTCTCATTATGTATATATTCCCTCTTATCTCTCATTATGTATTTTCGTTTAGCTTTCAATAGTTCTTTTGTTTATAGCTTCTTTATCTTTATGTTTGTCTTCTTTTTGAATTAGTAGCTTCTTTTGATTTAATAGCTTCTTTTTATGTCTTAGTGGATAATAAGCCTTTGGTTTTCTTAATGCCATAATTCTTTCCAAAGGTGGTTTCTGTGTGAACCGGGTGGCTCTTCCCAACGATGGATGGCGTGAGAACCTTCTTAAGGGATTGAGTCCGTTTTTGGTGTTTAGGTAATAATAGTAGTAGTAATGAATAAAACATACCTAATTGAGTCATACTCGAAGAGTCAAACATGCTTCACTTGGTACCAACACACTTAACTGCATGCCTATGGTTAAAAACAAGTTTTTTGGAAAGAAATAGCTCTAGTTAGTGACCTTGTGACTCTTGTGTTGATTTAAGCTAGCATCGAGTGGTTTAACCGAACCATAATATGGTCGTTGTGGGCCCTTGACTCTATCTTTTTTAACAATCCAATTGCGTGAGAGGTGAGATATTGTTGTTGCAAGTCCAAGTACCCATGCGAATGGTCTAGAACTTGCCCCGAATGTGTTTCTAGGAAAAATTTTAAGTTTTTCTTGGCTTGAGAAGTGATTGTAAGCTCTCCTTTACCCGCTTGAAGTTTTCCATGGCCCACGAATGTTGTTATCCCTAGTCAACCCACTTGAGCCTAAAACCTTTCTTATTTGATAACCATGTTACAAGCCTTTACCCATTTTGTCATGACCCTCTCTTGGCACCTGAGCTTTTCTTAACACTCTTGTGAAATAATTGGCTAAAAATGTAAGTTTGGGGGAGAGACAAGGAACTTGAAAGAGGTATCAAGGCACAAAAAGAGAAGAAACGATGAGAAGAAAAGGCAAGAAAAAGGAAGAACAAAAAGAAAAATGCATAAAGAAAGTGAATAAGGTGAAGAGTTGAAGGGATTCAAAGAAAAGTAATGAGGAAAAGCATGGAGAAATAAAAGAAGGAGAAAATGAATATCGTGATCAAGAAAGAGTGATGTTATGACTCTTTAGTTCCCCCTAAGGAAAAGAAAATGCCTCAAATAATTGGCAAAGCATGATCCAAGAAAAGAAAATGGAGCGCTTAAGGAAAGATGAACTCGTTCTATCATAGCATATCCAACATTAGTCCAAAAGCCTTCATTGTATTCTGAAAATGTCCTACGTGATTTCAATCCGAGTGAGCTTACATTAGTGGTGATCTACATGAGGGGCAAGCCTATGGTACTTAAAGCCGTATTTGCGACATTCTTTTGAGAGATATGAGTGAACCTTTCGCAAATCTTTGGATTGAGTGCTAAATTCTTAAGTGAGATAGGCAAACAGAGAGTAGAGGAGGAGGAGTTTGGGATCCACAATGAACTACATAAAAGAGTGAGCTTCCTTGATGAATAAAGTTAACTCTTGATGCTCAAGTGTCGCATTAGAACTATTTGTGCTAAAAGGTTTAACTTGTTGCCTTATTGATAATTCATTAGTGGTGTGGATAATTGTTGGTCCTAATTAATGTGTGAGTGACTCACTTTGAATTACTGGAATGGCTCTTAACTTGTGGAGGTGGAAACCACTTTATTTGCTTGAGGACAAGCAAAAGCTTAAGTTTGGGGGAGTTGATAAGTGGGGATTTTGACTACTTATTAGCGCCTTTTAGCTTTCGTTTTAGTCCAAAAGTGTTTAATTGTGTTCTCGAAGACTAATGAAATGTGCTTAATTGTAGGAATATTGGAAGATGAACTCTCGAGATTAAATCCAACTCAAGAAGGAGTAATATGAACTTAAAGACATAAAAGGCACATAAACGCAGAAGTGCGGACCGAAGAATTCCATCTGCGACCGCAGGTTATAAAGAAAATCCCATCAGAGATTGGTGCAAAGTGCGGTCCGCACGTGAATTGTGCGACCGCAAAAGCTGAGCCAGAAGCAAAGTTCCAACCCTAGTGTGTAAAATTAATGGGTATTTAATTTAATGCTTGTTTATGGTTGAGTAATTATTATTTAGCCTTGTTCTTGATTTTATTTATGGAATTAACGGTTGCAAATATTAGTTCATGCCTATTTGACTTGGTCTCCACTTGAGAAAGTGAGACTTGGTCTAGGAAAACTTGGCTAACAAGAAATTGGGTCAATCGAGAGATTGACAATCCCAATTAAAGGGTTGAACCTAGAGATAGTAACAACCCGACTTGAGATTTTTGTCAACCGTTTTGTTCAATATCCATTTGGACTTGAGAAAGCCAAATTGGACAAAATCACTCTCTGACCGAGAGGTATTGAGTGGGTAATTGAGTGTTGATAGTTATAATACACCCCGATCAATAAAACAAGCATTAAGGTTTATATCTTATTAGGCAAACACCTAGGTGAAGGCCATAGCCCTAGGCTTTTTATAACATTTGAAAAACAACAAAAATAATTTCCTACTTTTATTTCTTAAATTGCAATCATAGTTTAAACTTTAAAACAACCCAATTTTGTGGAAGTGTAATTATAGATATACAAACACATGCGCTACGATATATACTACTAACTCTCATACATATAGCTCCCTACGAAATTCGACCCCGACTCTTGTTGGGTATTATTATTGCAACGATGGTTTTCATAATCTCTAATTGAGGTGTGAACTTGGACGAGATCTGATACCTGCGCCTGAACATAAGGGTTGGAAGTCGTGATTTCAGTCTCATTTTCATATCTTTGAACCCTAGACTCGGTAGAAGATGATTTGGAGAGGGAAGTTTCACCTACTGTAATGAACCGACCGATTGTTTTAATATTTAAGATTTCATTCAGTAGTTCGAGGTCTTGAGCGGTATCATATTTTATATTATGACTTGTTTGCATGGTCGGATTTGATTTTCGGATGTTTCGAGATGAACTTGGATGAGTGATTCTCACTTTAGAAGCTAAAGCTGAATATGTTAACTGAGGTTTGACTTTTGTGAAAATGATACCTGAACGATGTTTGATGTCTTCGATAGGTTCGTATCATAATTTTGGACTTGGGCTTATGCCTGAAATTGAATTCGGAGGTTTGTAGGTGGATTTTTATTATTTTGCCAAAAATTGGCAATTTAAAGGCTTAAAATTTTAATAAGTTTGATTGTAGGTTGACTTCATAGCTATCATGTTTCGATTATTATTTCGGGGCTTGGAATCGGTCCGTTATGTTATTTGGAACTTGTCCGCAAAGTTTGGCATCATTCCGAGTGGATTTGATTAGAATCGGACACGCGATTGTTGTTTTTAGAAATTCTTAAGTTTCATATGAATTCCATGTGTTTTGGAGGTCCGATTCATGGTTTCGGTTATTATTTTTATGATTTAATCTCGCGAGCGAGTTCATGTTATATTTTAAACTTGTTTTGATGTTTGGTTTAGAGCCCCGAGGGCTCAAGTGAGTTTCAGGTATCAGAGTGTTTGAA
Source organism: Nicotiana tabacum (assembly GCF_000715075.1). Lineage (NCBI taxonomy): Eukaryota > Viridiplantae > Streptophyta > Magnoliopsida > Solanales > Solanaceae > Nicotiana > Nicotiana tabacum. Next base: position 35,042,799 of record NC_134102.1, on the reverse strand, counting down.
GAATTCTAGCATTGCTGGTTTTTGCACAGATGCCTCAGGTCTCGCATTTGCGAGACTATGATTGCGTTTACGTCATCGCAATTGTGAGGGGGGATATCGCATATGCGATATTAGCCGGACTCTGTAATGTTCGCATTTACGAAGGGGCATGGGCTAGAAGTTCCGCATTTGTGATCAAATGGTCACTTTTGTGATTAGTCCATTCTTCGCATTTGCGATCTTTATGTCGCATTTGCGATGACAGGAGTTGTCTGAGAGTCTTCTCTTTTGCCATCATTTCCTTGCATTTAGGAACCCCAGGTCACATTTGCCACATCTGCTCCTGGACATAAAAGTTGAGCGACGGACTTTTAGTCGCATTTTCATATCTTTGAACTCTAGACTCGGTAGGAGGTGAATTTCAAGAAGTATTTTCATCTACAATCATTAGGTAAGTGATTTTGATCATTTTTTAATTATTTTACATGTTTATATATGAGATTTAACATCGAAATTATGAGAATTAAAGTGAAAATTTGAGAAACTTTGTCTATATTTTAAAAAATGAGAATTTGAGTTTTGAGAGTCTATTTGGAATCGAATTTTTAAATAAAACACATATATTGACTTATGGGATTATGGGTAGTCGGAATCTACCCTTAGACTCGAGTTTTGATCGGGCAAGCCCGATGTTGACTTTTGTTGACTTTTGAGGAATTTTACAAAGATCATAGCTTTATTTATTGAAATTGATTTCTCTTGCATTATTTGATGTTATTAAGTTGATTTTGGTTAGATTTTAGCGAAGCGGAGATGAATTGTAAAGGAAAAGATATTTTTGAGTATTGATTGATGGCTTTTGAGATAAGTATCTTGCCTAACTTTGTGTGGGGGAACTACCTCATAGTGATTGATTTTTTTGAGCTAATTAACTACGTGAAAGACACGTACACGAGGTGACGAGTGTGTACACAGACTTATATGTAAAAATTTGACCAGTTTAGACTCTTAGGTTTCTTATATCCATTAAATTGAAGTTGTTCCATCGTGTTATATCCTCAATTGTTAAATTTACTCTTATATGCTACATTTGAAGTTGGTTCATGTTCTATCTTCTATTGCCAAATTTACTCATACATGCTTTAATTGTAATTATTGCCTCTTTATTGTCACGTTATCTCTTTCTTAGTTTATTATCCTTATTTGAAGTTATTGTTACACGTTATCCCTTCCGTAGTTGATTATCCTTATTTTAAGTTATCGTTACATGTTATCTCTTCAGTAGTTGGTTATCCTTATTTGAAGTCGATGTTACATGCTATCTCTCTTATTGTTGAACTACTCTTACTTGAAGTCATTATTACTTGTTATGTATTTCATTGTTGAGCTTATTCTTTCGTTTTATTGTATTGTTGTAATCCGTGTGTTGATTTACTTGTCGTACACTCGTGTTATTGTTATTCTTGTTGTACTCGATGTTGTTGAGCCATGGGCTATGTGTGGTTGTGGTACTAGAATTGTGGTTGTGGTATATGGGCACATGTGGTGCGGGTTGTTATATTATGTTGTTATGTTTTTGGCACATGTGGTATTGTTGAGAGGATTGTCGAGGTGTTCGCACGTGAGTTGTCTGTGTTATTATTATTATTGATATTTACACATGCGGTGTGGCAAGGCGGGCTATATATATTGGGTTTGCGCATGTAGAGAGACAAGGTGGGAATATTATTATGCGCCTGTGGCGAGACAAGGCAGACATTTACTTTATTGTTGCGCACATGGCGGGACAAGGGGGCTATGTCAGGGATGATTTCTGATGGCCTGGGGGAAATGTTACTGATGATAATTGTGTGGTGGTGTGACCTTCTTGTATGTGTCAAGCATATTACACGTTTTGTTGTGTTGTTTACAATGTGCCATTCGGTGTCTCTAATCTTACTTCTTGACTCGAGCTGTGATAGTACACTTGCACAAGCATACACCATAAAATGTCACTTATATCAATCCAAGAATATGAACCTTGATGTTTGTTGATCATTTACATGTATTCTTGTATACCTGCCTTCTGTATGTGAGTTGTACTATTGGCACGTGAGTTATCCGTACAGATATGAGATATTGTTACTATTGACACGTGAGTTGTCCGTAAGGATATGAGATATTATTACTGTTAGCACGTGAGTTGTCCGTGCAGATATAAGGTATTAATGCTATTGGCACGTGAGTCATCGGTGCAGCACATGAGTTGTCCGTGCGGTTGTGATTGGTAACGTGGGCACAAGATTCCAAGTGATTAGGGTTCGTGAATTGGGACCCGTGATTTGTGATTATGAGGTGTGGTACCTCGAGAAAATTCTTGTATAAACTTGGTGTGAGAGCGGTCGATTATTGGGTTGTTACCTGTTCTTCCTTACTTGGTTTCACTGGACTTTAACTGCATTCTGCTTACTTTACGGCGTTATTACTTGTTTCCTCCTTGTTGATAATTGTTGCTTCTTGTTTCCATTTGCAAGTATTGTAGTGTTACTCTTACCATGTTTCGCTTTATGTTGATATTGTTCTATGTTAGTTTTATATTCATATTTGTACAGGTTATAATGTCTGGTAGGTATCTTGAATGTACCTTGTCACTGCTCCACCGAGGTTAGTCTTGATACTTACTGGGTACCGATGTGGTGTACTCTGATCATGGGACAGAGTTTGACAATGCCAAATTTGATGAGTTCTGTAATGAAAATGGTATCACTCACAATTTCTCATCTCCAAGAATATCTCAACAAAATTGTGTTATGGAAAGGAAGTATAGAACTCTTGAAGACATGGCAAGGACAATGTTGATTGACAGTGGGATTGCAAAGAATTTCTGGGCAGAAGATGTCAACACTGCTTGCTACTTGGTGAACAGGTGCATGATCAGGTTCCTTCTGAACAAGACTCTATATGAACTGGTGAATGGAAGGAAGCCCAAGCTAACATATCTAAGGACTTTTGGGTGTAAATGCTTTGTTCTCAACAATGGAAAGGAAGACCTTGGAAAATTTGATGCCAAAAGTGATGAAGGAATCTTTCTGGGATACTCATCTCAAAGCAAAGCTCACAAGGTATACAACAAAATGACTTAATGTGTTGATGAAAGTATACATGTGATCTTTGATGAATCTTACCTCTCCTGTGAGAAACACAGACATGCTAATCAAGATGGAGAACCTTTATCTGTTCTGGGAGAAGTTATTGACATGGAAAATAGAAAAGCAGACATGGTGAGTCATGTAAAGGAATCCAGTAAAGATGATGCGAGTACACCTCCATCTATTGGAGAGGAACCTGGTCCCCTGATCACACCAACTTAAGCTAAAAATAGAGTTGTTGATGCAGTCCAAGGTACTTCACTTGTTGAAGTAAGAAGCTCCCAAGAAGCTCAGTCAGACATACCTGAGTCCGCTGCCAATGAGATTCAGGCACCAAATTGGAAGCACAAAAGCTCACATCCTCTTGACAACATAATCACCTCTCTTGACTTAGGAATTCAAACCAGATCAAAATCAAGAAACTCACTTGGAAAAGGCATTGTATGGGCTATAGCAGGCTCCCGGACTTGGTATAAAAGGTTATCAAAGTTTCTTTTAGAAAATGGCATTACTAGAGGGAAAATTAACAACACTATATTTCTGAAGAAACGAGGGAGGAACCTGCTCATTGTTCAGGTATATGTTGATGATATCATTTCTGGAGCCACAACTGACTCTCTTTGCGAAAAGTTTGCAAAACTCATGGGGAGTGAGTTTGAGATGAGTATGATGGGAGAATTAAATTTCTTCTTGGGACTTCAAGTGAAGCAATCTCAAAAGGGAACAATGATAAATCAGCAGAAGTACATCAAGGAGCTGCCAAAAAGGTTTGACATGAAACTTCAAAAGTTATTGACACTCCTATTTCCACAGCTACTCATCTAGACATGAATGAACCTGGTTCTCCTGTAAATCAGACCATGTATAGAGGGATCATAGGGTCACTCTTGTATCTCACTGCAAGCAGACCATATATTGTGTTCAGCGTGGGCCTTTGTGCAAGGTTTCAATCCAATCCAAAGGAATCTCATCTGAAGGTTGCCAAGAGAATATTGAGATATCTCAAAGGAACACAGGACCTGGTTCTCTACTATCCATCATGTGACAGCTTTAATCTTATTGGGTATGCTGATGCTGATTATGCAAGATATCTGGTGGACAGGAAAAGCACGTCTGGAATGGCACATTTCCTGGGTTCTTCCCAAAAAACTGCCACCGTTTCATAATCCTCACATCAAACTTCAAAATGTTCACCTCTCCTTTTCTCTTCTCAAACCACTAATCTCTCTAGTAAAGTCCACCATGACCGAGAATCAAGAAAACCCTAGTGTTCTCAGTGACACATCCATCGAGTCCACACCAATTGAAACACCAATAATAGACTCCTCACTCAACACAACCACCAGTCTAAACCCTAAGGTCGAGTCTCCCCCATACTCAGTCTCCCCACCTACCCACTCAAGTTCTGGTTCTCATCGAAGTTGCAAAACCTCGACTCCGAAAAAAGTTTGTGGCTACCAGCTCTCCTCCAGTCTCGCCAAAAAAGCAAGGTGAACAGGGTAACATAGTCGAAGAGGGAAATAAGGAAATCCCCAATCTCGCTATGGAAGAGAATTCAAGTAAAGACCAAGCGGTTGGTCCTGACAATGCTGATACAACCACGATAGGTCTTGAGTCTACAGATAACACTCCTCCTTCTCTTGAGATTTCCATGGAACCACAAGAAAAAGAGGCAATAGAAAACATGCTCTCCATAGCTGCTGAAGGGGCATTTGTTGAGGAAGGTATAGAGGGGTCTGAACCTTAGAGGGAAGAGCCTCAGGCCACAGTAGATGGGAGAAAGCTTGTGCCAGTTGAAAAAGTAGCACAGGATGATACTACTGGGGTCCCTAATGATGGACATGATCCCTCCACGGAGGATCCAACTCAGGGGTCATCTACCCAGGTCAGTATTGATCCTGCGCCCTCTCCCCATTTTTATGCTGAGCCCCTGTATATGATGATTCCTGAGATGTGGTCTAATAGTGAAGAAGATTTAGACGATTTGGTGATTGCTAGCTTTATCAGGGCTAGGAGTAAGCCAGTTTCAACTCCTTATCCAACTCCTAAGCGACCCACTACAAGGTTGCAAAAGAAGGAGGCTCTCGAGTCTGCTCTTAAGAAATGTCAGAGTCAAAGAAGGAGAAAGTTGGTAAAGGATGGCAAAATAGTACTTGAAAAGGTTTTTCCTGTTGTCAATATGGATGAGGAAGTAGAAAAGGAACCTAGTTCCTTGACTCATAAGCCCTCAAAGAAGAAGCACTCTCTCTCCAAATCCAAAAAGAACATTTCTGTAAGTGTTGAGAGTCCATCCAAGAGTGCTGATGCTATTTCCAGTTAAACGTTTGTGAAAACATCTGGTGAAAATATAGTGAAAGAGAGTGGAGGAAAATTTGATGATGAAGTGGTGGAAGATTCTGGTGAACATGTGTCTGAAAAGTCAGTAGAGAAGGGAAAGTGTACTCACAAGTCAGTGAAGAGAAAAATGGATGTTGATGAGGTTCCTCCAACAAAGCAAAGGTTGACGAATCCCAAAGTTCTGGGAAAGGAAAGTTGAGAAATCAGAAGGTACTGTGGGGCCGCACTTTTGCCCCTAACATTGTGGAGCTTGCCGGGATGCGACAGTTAGTGGAATTTTTTGATTTTCAACAATGGACTCATTTGTTTAAAAATGATGTTCCAAAAGTGTATGAGGAGGAAGTGCGGAGTTTCTATGTCGACTTCTTCAGAGTTGAAGATGATCACATCTGTGTGTTGGTGAATGGGGTTGACATAGTGACGCACTCTGACCTTGTTGGTGTCAATTCTGGGTGTTCCTGCTAAAGGGTTGTCATCTTTTCAAGGCGCCTTCTCTTCCAATTTCAAAAATGCCATAGTTAAGGACAAGGCAATCCAGCAGAGGGAACGGGTGCATAAGAAGGCACTCCTTCCAGTATATTAGTTGCTCTTTGAGATGGTTAACAAAGTGTTGCTTGCCCGCACTGAGAGGAGATCTATTACGTCCAAAGCCGACCTGATCCTTATGGAAGCCTTGGATGGCTTCACCACCATCAATCTGCCTGGGATAATGATTGAGCATATGCAAAAAGTGGCAGACTTTAAGGATGGCAACCATGGACTACCTTATGGGTTTATTCTCACAAAGGTCTTCGAGTTCTTTAAAGTACCTCTGGGATAGGCCAAAGTGGGCATTAAAAAGCAAACTTTCTCCAAGACCACTCTTGAGGAGTGTGAGTGTATTGACAAGGTCGGAGAAGTTGGAAGCACCTCTACTATCTCTCAACTGATACATGCTCAGAATAGTGCTACAGAGGAGATCAAGAAGTTAAAGGCAATGAACGCAATTCTTGAGAGTCAGCTCAGTCAGCTACAAGAGGCACCTGGTTCCGGTAGTTCTCACAGCTCAGAGGTTGCCCGCCGGACTAAGGAGAATGCTGAGCTCAGGAAACCAGTAGAGGACCTGAAAGAAAGACTTCTCAATGAGAACATGTCCGCGAATTCTCGCATGGATCTTGTCCTTAAATCCCTTGTCCCTTCCTCTAAGCCCTCTTCCTCCAGTGTCCCCTAAGCAGTGTCCAGTTTTCCAGGGTCCGTCTCTTATGAATGTTTATGATGGTGTCTTTGTTGTTGGTACTTGTTTTTGTTTTGTTTTTGAATTGTGGATGGTAACATTGAATCTGCTTTCGCTGTAAAATCCAAACTGGTTTATGCAAGCTTTTCCCCTTTTATCGTGTATACAGTTGTTCTTTTGTCTCTGTTTTCTATCATGTTATGTGCACACAAGTGGCATGAGTTAACTACGCTGGACTTTTTTCTACTTTTACTTGGTTTTTTTCTTTTTATGATGCCAAAAAAGGGAAGAATTTATGCATAATTGAATGATGTGCACTGATTAAGGGGGAATACAACCTTCCTGGTTCACTGTCTGGTTATTTGTGGTTCCGTATCTGGCCGTCTATAGCACTGATCGGTAGAGTATAATAGATACTTATGTATAAGTACAATGCATGGTTATATTCAAGAGATACTAAGGTTTCATTAAAACGTAATAGAATCATACTTTCCAACCTCAAGACACCATCTGGGAATATTTTAGACTTTAAAAGACAGATACCGGTAAAACTATACAAGAACAAGAAAACGTTATTAAGAAGGGCTTAAAGAAAACCAATTTGCAACACTATATCCTTTAGATGGAGAGATAAACTTACACCAAATCATGCCAAGAAGGAAATTTGTCATATATGCCTTGTTGAAGAACTAGCTACATTTCCCTGAATTCCTATGCCTTCTTGGTGATTAACTCAGCCTCCAACGAGTCTTCAAAAATCAAGATAACATATGTTACAGTGATGATCCAAAGCTTCTTCACGCTAAATCCTATTAGATTCACCTTCTACTTAGCCTTGGACTATTTGGGGAAATCTATAGGGGGTTTGAGAGCATTTTGGGAGAACTAATGTTGGTGATGTCTTCTCGAATGAGAGAGATAAAGGGCTATCCAGCCTTTTTATAATATAGCATGCCTAGGAAATACTGTCGCCCTCATATGAAAAATGGGTCTCCCCGCCCTACCCCGGCTACTGCACTCGGTGGGATAGCTGGCGCACTCTGGTCAACTGAATCTACCTCTCTGTCCGGTAACGTACTGCTAGATGATTGGTTGAATCAAACCCTTGTTAATCCTTAACTCCATATATAGGGGAGTAGTGTGAGGTGTAACATCATCCCCTCCTTCGGAACATTCATCCTCGAATGTTGAATCGTAGTCACTTCTTGCAAATTTCTTTAGTCATTTAGGGTTGTACCCACCAGAGTGGTCTAATTGTTGCCTCCTGTAGCATGGAACAAATGGGGGTACCTAGTTTTCTTGTCTTCCTCAGCTTTCCAGGTTATTTCTTCTACATTATTGTTCCTCCAAATTACTTTAACTGAAGTAACGTCTTTGGTTCGCAGTTTACGCACTTGACGATCTAGGATAGCTACTAAGACTTCTTCGTAAGATAAGTCCTTCGTAACTTGAATATCTTCAATAAGGGTAATACGAGATGAATCACTCAACCATTTTTGGAGAATAAACATGTGGAATACCAGATGCTTTACTTCTAATTCCTGGGGCAACTCAAGCTTATAAGCCACTTGACCGACTTTCTAAATAATTTGATATAGCCCAATATACCGGGGACTGAGTTTGCCCTTCTTATCAAACCTCATCACGCCTTTCATAGAAGACACCCTTAGGAATACCCAGTCTCCCACGGCAAACTCCAAATCTCATCATCGGGTATCGGAGTAAGACTTTTGCCTGCTTTGAATGGTCAATAAATGACCTCAAATCATTTTCACCTTTTCTATAGTCTGTTGCACCAACTCAGGACCCAATAACATTGTTTCACCAACTTCAAACTAGCTGACAGGAGATCTACACTTTTGTTTGTATAGGGCCTCATACGGTGCCATCTGAATGCTAGCATGGTAGCTGTTGTTATAAGAAAATTTGATGAGCGGTAGATGATCCTCCCAATTTCCTTTGAAGTCCAAAACACACGCACGTAGCATGCCTCGAGTGTTTGAGTAGTACGTTCGACCTGACCATCCATTTGTGGATGAAAAGTTGTGCTAAGGTTGATTCTCGTGCCCAATCCCCTTTGAAATGATCTCTCAAAGTTGGTCGTAAACTGGGCACCTCTGTGTATTAGGATTAAGATCAGAGCTCCATGAATCCGAACTATTTTCTTGATATATAACTTAGCATAATCTTCAGCTAAGAAGGTAGTCTTAATTGGTAGGAAGTGAGCTGACTTGGTGAGTTGATCTACGATAACCCATATGGAATCGAATCTTCGGCGTGATTGCGGTAATCCGATAACAAAATCCATGTATCATCTCCCATTTCCAGGTTGGAATTTCCATATTTTGAAGCAATCTTCATAGTTTCTGGTATTCAACCTTAACCTATTGGAAATTTGGACATTGGGCGACACATTCAGCAATGTTCCTCTTCATGTCGTTCCACCAGTATAACTTTCGAAGATCGTGGTACATCTTGGTTGACCCTGGATGAATAGAATATCGGGACCGATGACTCTCTGCCATGATCTACTCTAGGAGTTCCCCGACATCGGGCACGCATAACCGGTCGTGGTATCTAAGGTCTCCATCCTCGGATAGCTCGAACACTTGCTTCTTTTGAAAGGGAATGCTTTCTCTAATTTTTACCAAGACTGGATCATTAAATTGTCTTGCATTTACTTCCGCCACTAGCAAAGATTCGGCAGCGTTTCAAACTGTGGCTCCTCCTTTACTGGTATCGATCAATCGTATACTTAAGTTAACCAACTATATAAGTCTTTGGTCATCTCTAATTTAGGCTTTTTCACATGTCGTAGACTGCCCGTGGATTTTTGGCTTAGCATATCAGCCACGATGTTTGCCTTCCCGGGGTGGTACATAATATCAACACCATAATCGTTTAATAAATCAAGCTACCTCTACTGCCTCCGATTTAATTCCTTTTGCTTGAATATGTACTGCAAGCTCTTGTGAATAGTGAATATGTCAACACAAACTCCATACATATAGTGACACCATATTTTCAAAGAAAATATAACAACTAATAGCTCAAAGTCGTGAGTGGGTAAGTTCTGCTCGTGTTTTCTTTGTTATCTCGAAGCATAAGAGACAACTATCCCATGTTGCATTATAACACTGCCCAATTCCACTCCAGAGGCATCATACTATATAACGTACCCCTGGGGCCGTTCAGGAAGAGTTAGAACTGGCACAAAGGTTAACCTATCCTTTAACTCGTGGAAGCTCTTCTCATAAATATCGGTCCACCAGAATTTTTCCGCCTTATGCATCAACTTCATTAGCGGAGCAGCTATAGATGATAAAGTTTCCACAAACCTTCAGTAATAACCAGCTAACCCAAGAAGCGGCATACCTCGATAGGAGTTAGGGGCCTTGGTACCCTCATTTGGAAAATAGGCCTAAAATAGGCCACCGAGTTTAACCAGAACTCGCATTTGGAAAATTTGGTGTACAACTAGTGAAACCGGAGTGTGCGTAAAACCATTCGCAAATGCTCTGCATGCTCTGCTTCTGATCAAGAATATACCTAGATATTATTTATGAACACGATCACAAAGATATCCAAGAATAACCTGAATACCTTATTCATCAAATCCATAAAAGCTGTTGGTGTATTGGTTAGGCCAAAGGACATAACATGAAGCTCGTAATGGCCATATCTGGCCTGAAAGGCTATCTTCAGAACATCTTCTTCCCTGATTCTCAACTGATGATACTCAGATCTGAGATTGATCTTGGAAATTTTTTTAGCGCCATGTAACTGATCAAACAAATCATCAATTCTTGGGAGCGGAAGCTTGTTCTTAATGGTCACCTTATTCAGCTGTCGATAATCAATTTACATCCTTAATGAACCATCTTTCTTTCGAACAAATAGAATTGGGGCTCCCCACGGGGAAGTACTGGGTCAGATAAAGCTGTTATCAAGAAGGTCCTTTAACTGATATTTTAGTTCCTTCAACTCGGCAGGAGCCATCCCGTACAGGGGAATACATATATCAGATGGCAGATCGATGGAAAACTCGATCTCTCTCTCTCTCGGGTGGAATACCCAGGAACTCATCGGGGAGCACATCAGGAAATTCACTAACAACTGGAACCGATTGAAGGGTTGGGGACTTCGCACCCGCATCTAGCACCCGTACCAAATAATAGAACCATCCTTTCATGATCATCTTTCGAGCCTTCAGGTAAGAAATTAACTTCCCTCTTGGTGCTGCCACATTTCCCTTCATTTCGATAACGGGATCTCCCGGAAAGTTAAAGCGAACAACTTTCTTCCAACAATCCATCGTAGCATAATAAGAATCCAGCAAATCCATACCCATAATAACATCATATTCTACCATTTATAATTCATTTAAATTAGATATGGTATGGTGATCATTAATCATCACATCAATCCTCGATATACCCTCCTAACTACTACGGACTCTCCCACAAGCATGGACACTTCAAACGGTTGTCGTAACAATTCAGGTTCTTTACCATATTTACCAGTGACAAATGGAGAAATGTACGACAAAGTGGAACCTAGATCTATCAATGCATACATATTACTGGAGAATACAGATAGTATACCTGTGACTACATCTGCTGATGACTATAGGCAGCTCCCGTTGGCAGTATCACGCCACCCACATTTCTCACTAGGAAAAAATGCATGATATGACCCGGCTAACCAGAAGAATAACACATATTTTGAACCCTAATGGAAATGCCCAAAAGGATTTCTACCACATCGGCCACAATGCGGCATTGAGGGTCTCGATCTACTAGAATCCCCACTATTCTGTGAGCTCTATCCTCGGGAATTCTAGCCTTGACCAAAATAAGTGGCCCATTCTCGACGCTAGCCATGGGACTGTGATGGCTCTTTAGCCACTGAATTAGGTTAATTCCAAGAAAGCATAGGTCTAAACCCGCCTCGATACTCTCTTGTATCACTCATGGACCGGGCTATCTTAGATTAGCCCTGATTGTGTTCTTGAGCAGATCGTTGTAGCCTTTTGTGATCCTCCAAGTTCAGCGCATAAGCTTGAATACGAGAAATATCCATAATCAGATTCAAAGAAGTTGTGGTACATTTATTTATCAGATGTGATCCCAATCCACTCACAAATCTACGTACCCGGTCACTTATCTTAGCCACCGGAAAAGGAGCATACCTAGCCCAGTAGATAAATTGCATACTATACTCTTATAAACTCATATAACCTTGCTCTAACCATAAGAATATATCTTGTCTCACTTGGTGGAGCTCAATAGGCAAATACTGCTGCAATAATGTCTTAGAAAATTCCCTCCATCCTACTACTGGGGCAAGAGTTTCCCTAGAGTGTTCCCACATCTCATACCAAATCATGGCTATATATCGTAATCAGAGGAAAGTTCTACAGACTCAGTGTCAGTGGCATGCAGGTCCGCTGCATTTGATCTAGAAAATTCAGGGGATCTTCGGTTGGATTTGTTCCTGTGAATACCGGGGAATCCAAATTTATGAAATCCTGAACTCTCATACTAACTGATCTTTCTGAGGTGGAAAGGGCTTGACGTTAGGCCTGAGAGTCCACTAATCGAGTCAGCAGCTGTACCACACTTCTCATATCTAAATCTTAGTCAGAACCAACCGGGGAGGAACAGCAAGTACACTAGTTCCTCTTTGTTGTTCTGAGGGTAGTGGTGTTGTCCCCAAAACCTGAGTACCACTCTCATTAGGAGTTTCATGTTGATTCATTGGGGCAAGTGGAACCTGATTAGTACCCTCCCCTAATTTATCATTCAATCCCTGAACAATTTCCTTACGTCTCATGGTAGGCATCGCAATAAACACAAATAAGATTAGGATTAGAAATGAATACCTATGACTCAGCTCTATCGCATGATCTAGATCAGAAAGAAAGGCATCCACACTAAATATCCCGTAGTCTCCTATTTATAACTATGGTGCATGAAATACCCATAAACAAGACTATACTAGATATGGCTTGCAGACTCCCTAGAACACGACCTACTCTGATAACAAGTTTGTCACACCCCAACCTCAGGAGGTGCGACTAGCACATGATGCCCGAAGGCTCGTGCGAACCGACGTTCATGCTTACACCAATTTAACCATAAGATCTGGGCCAACAAGGCTCCAAGTAACAATACCAGATATTTTAAAATTGTACATAACTGATTGAGAAGGAATCATTTACCAACATGGTCATAACCAACCATTAAATATAACTAAACATTAGTCTGCAAGCCTCTAAGAGTGCTAAAACATAGTACATGACTTGGTCAGGACAGGGCCCCGCCGTACCCAAAGTAACTTAAATATACACTTCGGTACCTATTGACTTTTGAACTGCTACTCAGATGAAGTGGAGTGCAACAAACAACAACTGGGACAAAAACCCAACTAGGGAGGGATGTCACCGGGTCTATCTGCACCTATGGTAATGAACACAGTGCCCAAAAGAAAAGGGCGTCAGTACGGAAAATATACTATGTAAGACTCAAAAGATATGTAAATCCATGACATAACATAAGAGATATGGATACACATTTTCAACCTGGATACCGAAGACAAGCCAACGAGGGCGTAAACTGTGGAAACCATAAAACTTAAAGTGTGCAAGTTTTATAAACCACTCATAGAGATTATGCACTAAACATATTAAAATATTACCCATCCACTATTTGGGGCATGTCATTCATATCATACCTAGCGTTGTAGAGGACTCGGTAAAGTTTATTTTCTCCATCACATCGTACCCAGCCTCAGGAGATCTCGATTGCACCTGACCTCAAGAGATCTTAATCGTACCTGGTCACTCAAGGGCTCAATAATGTATCATAGCACATCATTCCGTACCCGGCCTCATAAAGAGCTCGGTCATACCCGACCACACAAGGGCTCGATTGTACCCGGCCACTCAAGGGCTTGGTGATATTTCACATTTTGTCTCATCATACCCAACTGATATGTGGTTGCACAATAGGTGTCGTACCCAACCGTCTATAGTGCGGCTCGGTAGAGTAAAATAGATACATATGTATAAGTGCAATGCATGGTCATTTTCAAGAGACACTAAGGTTTCACTCAAACGTATCATATTCATACTTTCCAACCTCAAGACGTTGTTTGGAAACTTCTCAGACTTTAAAAGAAAGATAAACAAGAACAAGAACAACATTATTGAGAAGGGTTTAGAGCAAAAAAATTTCCAATATAGAAATCCTTTAGAGGGATAGAGAGACTTACACCAAATCTTGTGAAGAAGAAAAGTTGCCTTACATACCTTGTTGACGAACTATCTACATTTTCCTGAATTCCTACACCTTTGCAGTGATTAACTCAGCCTCTAATGAGTCTCCAAAAATCAAGATAACGGGTTTTACAGTGATGATCCAAAGATTATTTATGCTAAATCCTACTAGATTCACTTTCGACTTAGCCTTGGACTGTTTGGGAATTCTAGAGTGGGTTTGAGAGCATTTTAGAAGAACTAATGTTGGTGATGTCTTTTAGAATGAGAGAGAGAAAGGGCTACACTGCCTTCTTATATTATACCTTCATAGGAAATTATGTCATCCTCACATGCAAAATGGGTCGTCCTGCCCTAGCTGATGCACCTGATGGGACATCTGGTGCACTCTGGTAAATTGAATCTACCTTTATGTCCGATAATATGCTGCCAGCTGATTAGTAGAACCAAAACCTTGTTAATCCTTAACTCCATATATAGGGTAGTAGTGTGAGTTGTAATAGATATATCCATGACTTGAAATAAAACTAGAAATTCAATAGGTCCAATTTGTAATGTCAGATATATTTCTCCAATAACATATTTATGTGAACCGTCACATTGCTCTCCTAAATTTCTCCCATGACGATACTCAATTCTCATAGAGTGGATAAAGGGCAAATGTTGACCCCAAATCCTCCGTTGATGAGTACTTTGGATACAATCTTATCTCCACACTTAACAGTAACATGGAGAGCTTTGTTATGATCCAATCCTTCTGAGTGGAATTCATCCATCTGATAGGACACCTTATTCGCTTCCACCATCTACCATATGATTGCAGTTAATACTTCACTGGTAGCATTAGTTGGCACACTCACTCCACTCAACACTTTTACCAAAACATCCCTATGAACGTCAAAGCTTAAAAGTAGATCCAAATAGATATTTGTGTCGGGGTTTTCTTCAACTGCTCTTCAGTGGAGTATCTTTTGCTGGCATCTTCTTCCAAAATTTTGATGCCTCTGTATTAGTGACATTCTTCTCTGATTTTTCTTCCTTCCAAGGTTTTTGCTACTCTGGTCCTCAGGAACATAATATCTACTTGACCTGATCATTCTATGGGTGGCTACGATTTCTGTCATTTTACCTTTCCTTTTTGGCTGATAAGCCCATGGAACTGCTTTGCAATCACAACTTGATTCTCCTTTGATTGTAATGGCTATCATAGGTTTATTTTGGTAAATTTGGGCTGTCACATGTGACTTCAATTGCACTGTGATTACTGAAGCTGTACTAGAGATCACGACAGTCACTTATGTGTTTCCAATTGTTACAATGGTGCCCTTCAAATCATAGTCCTCCTCCAAGGTTATCATGTTTGCCCCCCCTGTTTGTGTGATTTGGCAATAGATTATGGTTCACATTAGGGGGTTATGAGGTACATTGAATTGACCTACTCTTAATCAATATTTCAATCTCCTACCTCAAACTACAATAGTTATTTGTGTCATGCCCATGCACTCCTGAGTCAAAATCACAACATTTGTTTTCATTGAAGTTCATTGAGAATGAATCATGAATCCTACCTACAATTGGACACAGTTGTCCTTCTCTTTATAATAAGAAGTCAAGTCAATAATAATAGAACTGGAGGAGTGAAAGCCATTTGACTGTAAGGAAAGGAGCGAAAAGACAGGATGGCTTGGTAAGCAAGCAATCCGTTATGTGGGCGTCAACTCCAAGTTCCTTCTATTCTTTCTTTTTTCAAGTCATGATCAGAATGATGACATTCTTTTTTTATTTAGAAAGGATAAGGGAAAAAGCCAATTTGCACCACCATCCTTCCCCAAAGATTCGGTTAGTGTGCATAGACTTCTACTTTCCTTAGGCGATGGTGTCAGGAAACAATGTGAAGTCACCCCTATTTTGCCGTCCAGGGAGCACAACCAACCCTTCACGCACGAGATAGCAATGATAGAAGATTGACCAGTTGTGTTTAAGTGCTTCTCCTACCGCGACTACCTCTCTATTTTCAAAAGTATATAGAAATAATAGGCACTAGGAGAGAGTGAACTACCCTGGGAGAAAGGGGCAACCTGTCTTCCTACTCAGCATAGGACTTACCCGGGAAGAGACTTTATTCTTCTCCCCCTGTCGATCTGGGAGAAGCCTTATCATTTCCTTTGTACTATTTGTAGTTTATAAAGAATAAGCTCTAGAAGCGGATATGCCACCACTTCTCCCAGGACCGGAATGATTATCCTTTCCCCATGGGTCTACATCCATGCCTGAATATCATTAGGTACTGTTAACTTCCCTGACATTCTTATAACGGTTACCTGTAATTCACGTAGGTGTGTCCGCACCCCCCGAGTGGACGAGGTCGTGATTGGTTGGACACTCTATTCATCTAAATTCTTAGCTTGGTCACTCTATTAAGCTTTCCCAGCAAGTTTATTGAATGGGGTACCAAATATTGCTGTTCAAAGCATCATTAAGAGTTCTGTCTTCTAGGTAGTAGTCAAGATAAGATGACTCTGATCTTTCCTTCTATGGAGGGTCGGGCCAATGAGGCTCTTCTAGTTTTACGTACACGGTAAGGGAAAAATTGAATGTCAGGTGCGAAATTCCCCACACGAACTATCAGATCATGTTTTCTTTTTCCTATCACAGGCAGCTGTCAATATTCAATCAGAAGAGAGATTTCAAGAAATGATAGATCTATTCACTCTATTAATAACCGATCCGAATCTGGTGTATCATAAGGGATTTATCTTTTTTATTGATTCCTGCGGATTGGGTCTTTATGTGCATTCCTTTTATTTAAGACAGCCTTCCAGCCGAGGGAAGGATCTCAAGTCCGAGTGGAAGGCTATCCTATAATCCTTCATGAAAACCCTCTTTAAAGCCTATATCGCATCGTTTAAGGCACAATAACCATCTTTTATGTAAGATTCATTGTTGGACCTTGTTACTGTGCCGAAAAAGACGTTATCGCGACCATCCTAGGACTTCCATGATTATTGACCCATCTAGGACCAGGGAAGACAAACTTATAGTACATACAGTACAAATATGTCTCTCTTACCATTCGGAGCAAGAATCATCATGGTACCACTATAAAACAATCCATAGAACGCGGAGCAACCCTTACACATTGACCATTCGCCATCTTTGGCGAGTCTAGGTTTTTGTGCTATGTTATTCTTAGATCTAGTGAAATTATTGGTATTGGTTTCAGAGTCCATTGGTTGTCTCCCTTCGGACCTGGAGAATGTGTGACGCTAGATCAGGTTTATTATAAAGGAAAAGCCTTCTTAGTATTACAATTCTTTACTACGAATATTCCTACCCTTGCAGTGCTAATATATTCATTAGTCTGAGTCTTAGTCTATTAAGAGCATAGGAAAGGAGGAGTCAACTCTTGTATTGCAAGGTTCTACCCCAACCAAGTAATTAGCACTAAACTGAACTCTATACGGATATACGGGGTCATTTCTCATTACAAAGAAAAATATGATCATTTTGTCTCAATCAATCAAGAACTCTATTGGATAAATACACTTATTTCACATAATTCTTCTGGTCATGCCTTTTCCTCTTTACTTTCTATATTCCTATATACAGTGATGGAGATGGAGTACTTGGGATAAGCAGAATTCTAAAACTACGGAACCAACCGGTTTCACACCGGAAGAACAAGATCCGGAGCAATGACCCCAACAGTTTGGAAGATATCTTGTGAAAAGGTTTTAGCACCGGTGTATCCTATACGTACTCAAGTTTATCCGAAGTATTCCAATGGGGTAACACCGTCGACTTCTTGGGAAAACGTCTCTTTGGCAGTAGCTTATCTGAATTTGTAACCCGCCATCTTTGGGTAGGAGTCGTCAGATCTTGCCCAGGTAATGGAGCGATCGACACTCACTCCCAAGTTTTAGGAAGTGGTAAGCGCAAGGACAAGTTGATATAGAAAGGGAAAGAGGAGTAGCCTAGTCTGGGTCGATCAAATCATCTGCGGGTACATAAATTACATGAATATAGGTTATGGAACCTTCTTTGGTAGAAGTAATTCTTTCTTGTAAAGAACCCATTTCAGTATTTTATGACTAAACACTACCCGGAACGAAGCCCAATCGATTCGAATCGGTCAGTCGAACAAACAAAGACTATAGTTCGCGATCAAGTCGTTCGCTTCTATAGCGGTTCGGAATTCCATTTTGATCTGTAAAGTTCTTCAATTGATCCATCAAGGATAGAAGGGAGCAGGGGTATAAGTAGGGGCTTCTTGAATGGGATGGCTTTTCTGGATGTCCCATAAATAAGGCCTCCAACTCTATGTTATAGCCTTCATGCCCTCGATCCGACGGTCCTCATTCTCCCACTTGGCAAGCTGCTACTGTGAACAACAAGGACCAGATTTTTGAACAAAACTTCCATAGACGAGAGGTGTAAGCACCACGAGGTGTGAGGCGATCTCGTACTAAATGAAACGAATTTCACTTTACATAACAAAAATGAAAGAAAGCCAATAATTCTTGAAATTATGGTCAGTCTCGCTACCTCTTTAGTCGCCACCCCCTATTTGCTCGTTTGCAATTACTACCACAAGAAATTCGCCCCTATCTCTAAAGGAGCTCATGCACTCCACAACTTTCTTATGTTATGGGATCTCCAAGACTGAATTTAGCGGCCAACCCTTGTCAGCAAACTGAAAATTAAACTAATAATCTACGAAGAAAGGAGTGGAAATGGCGGATCAATCAAAGATCCTACTCCTCTTAGAAAGGTGAATGAATCATTTTTCCAATTTTTCATTTTGTTTTAAGGTCCAATCGACGTGTGGCTGAGAGAAAATGAGCAGCACCTTGTGTAGGTTGGGCGGAGCTTAAATGAATGCGGAAAGTATGGAAAAATATCTCGTAATGTATTTAACCAGAAAATAAATTATGCATTTTCAGTCTAAGGTGAAGGAGAGAAGGGCGAAGCTGTCTTGCATTCATTGGTTTGATGTACACACCAGATGTGGCATAGGATGTGGGTAATAGCCTATTTGGCCAAGCTTCTAAAATCAGCTTATTTTGAGAAATGCTTTTCTCAAAAGTATTTTTCAAAAAAGTACTTTTGGTGAGAAGCAGTTTGTGTATGACTAATTAATTTGAAAAACACCTTTGAGCAGTAATTAGTGTTTGGCCAAGCTTTTGAAAACTCTTTCTAAGTGTATTTTTCTCAAAAGTGCTTCTCAAAAAAGTTCTTTTGGAGAGAAGCTACTTTTTTTTGCTTCTCAAAAACTGCTTTTGGTTCTCGTCAAAAGCACTTTTTCCATCTAAAAGCTTGGCCAAATACCTCAATTTTTTGCCAAAAAAGCACTTTTGGCCCAAAAAAGCTTGGCCAAATAGGCTATAAGTTTCATTTAAGTTATACATTGCTGTTTTCAGTCACAAGTTGAAGGTCCTAAGGTTCTGTTGAAGTATCCTTAATAGTATCTCTTTCTCTAGAATCCTAGCTTGTAAATCTTTGGCGAATCAAGAAGGTTTCTTTCGTAATTAGGTTGTTCTCCGAACCTTATTTGTTACTGCACTGGGTAACTCTAATGTTATTCCCTTCCTTGCTTAATAGTATATAGATGTAGAAACAATAAACATATAAAGCAACTGAGCCATCACAGTATTTTTTAACTCCTCCGAAAGGAAATATGGCAATTTAATCATTTACCCCTATGAGTCTGATAGATTCTATTTTTCTCTTTCTTCGATAGAAAGGAGAGGAGGTCAATTTTCTTAATGGCTATTGATCCTGGCCCGAAGAGAAAAGGGTTGAACTCATACTTTCCCTAACCTAATCTACTTGGATCCCATATTGCTCTCTTTCTCTTATAGCGAAATTTCCCTTCACTCGTCAAACCTTCTTCTTCCTGGTTTTATCAAACCAAACACTTTATCCCTTCTGGCTATGGTATGGGGAAGGGGAGGTGAGATATACCCATTGATTTTATATTAGACAAGTAGCCATACTTTGATCATTTGGGAGAATAGATACACACTTTGGAATCCAAATTTGGTGGGAAGAACT
Organism: Nicotiana tabacum; assembly: GCF_000715075.1. NCBI lineage: Eukaryota > Viridiplantae > Streptophyta > Magnoliopsida > Solanales > Solanaceae > Nicotiana > Nicotiana tabacum. The sequence goes on along the minus strand of NC_134102.1, from coordinate 35,022,809 downwards.
ATCTCATATCTAATAGGAATAATCAAATTGTTATGTTTACTATGGGAGATGGGGGTCCTAAGACCACCTATTCGATGATATAGACAGGGGGTCCCTTCAACCAACCAACCCCGGACTCTACCAACCCATGATTGGTGCTGATCACACTAGGTGCTACCGTGGTAGTAAGAGAGGCCAGGCGGTGACAATTGAGAAGATGCGCAAGCTAGTCTATCAGAAGGAGAAAGCGAGGGAGTGAGATCTTAGGTTTCATTAGGGTAGACTGAAGACCAAGCTAATCTCGATTAAAAAAAAGTCACCAGTCAACTAATATTGATAGTCGTCCTCCTACCGGTAGTTTTATAGGAACTATAGTCATTTCATTCCTATTCGTTGTTATGATGTACCATTTTCAAAAATAAAATCACCTAATTGTTCCAAAGCTACTAGAAAGTGGGCCGGCTAATTCAGGAAAAAAAATTCACATGAGTATAGGAAGACTAGAACATGTTTAATAAGCCTTAGTCGACCTCCGATTTCCATTGGCAGACGATCATGTTTTTCACAGGATTTTTCGTTACTCATGTCAGCATTCTCACTTCTAATATCTCTAGCTCTTGTCACCAAAAACCTTCCCCAATTGACAGAACAAGGAGAGTGAAAGATAACGAAAGGGAGACAAGCTCCTAACTAAATAGAACACAAACTTCCAGATGACCTAAAAAGGTGCCATTTTCAATAAGGCTCGCACTATGCGCTCACTCTTTAGGGTCTCTGAGTCAGCCCGCGCATTTTGGAAGAATCCTACACCCATGGGTATACGGCCTGGCAGGCCTTCCCTTTCCATCAGAGCTTCATGGGCGTTAGAGAGATAGGTGGGGGCCTTTCTGATAGGCAACGAAGAAAGGCCTCACCAAACACATCATGCCCAAAGGAAGAAGAAAATGAGCAATCGATCCACGAGGAAACGAATAGTGATGCAAGTTTTCATCAAATCTCACACGCTCAGTCCATATGAAAGATTTGACCCAATATCAAATAGGCCAAAGGCTAAAAATGAGACGAGTCAGCGATCCATAATGACTTCATTGACTGATGTCCATTGTGAATATCTTTATTTCTTGTACACATAATTGCATAGAGAGGCTGATAAAGATCGAAGGAATCGCTAACTTCTCGCTTCGGAATAAGTGTGATAAACGTAGAATTTCTCATTTTGAGGATCTGACCTGCTTTTAATAGATTTCAATAGTTTTATTAATGTGTGATGCCACATCCTTTGGCAGAAGGCAGCCGGTAAGTCATCAAGACCTGGGGCTTTATTATTCAAATTCTCTTTCTTCAAAGATTCTTCAAATGTGATCTCTCGTCTAAGCCACGAATTGTCCTCTGCGTCCATTTTTTGAAGTTATTCAATTAGAGGAGGATGCCCCAAGCCATTGGTGACCAAAAATTATCCTTTTTGGGGGTTCTATTAAAGACTTATAGTGCATTTATTAAGTACATCTATAAGGGGTGCTGGAACTAGCAGCTGGCCAAAAGCAAAGGCCATGTTTTTTGGCCTTAAATGGTGCATTGAAAGAAGGTACAAGTTGGTGATATGGGATACTGATTCCTTATTACTGTAAAGCTGCACTTCACGAATGTGCATTATGCTATTGAAAACCTAGATCAACCTCATCCATCCTATTTAGCAGTTCCAACTTCGTATCAAAGCCACTATCATCAATATCGATCTCATCAAGAAGAAAACTCTTAGGCTTCTTATCCAGGAACTTGTCTGACATCAAGTTGTTAGGACCTTAGTTGTTATGTGAACACTTAAGACAAGACTGAAAGAGTTTTTGGTTTATGAATCAGTTATCAAGGATCTTAGCCAAACGGTGACCAGCTACCTAAATACTTTGGGCGTAGGTTTACTTGACTAATTGTCATAAAGACATTACTCTACCATATATATAGAAAAATTGGATTCTAAAAAGTGTAAGAGAAATTCAAATGTGAAACAATACATCAGCTCGTCTACTTGAAATATCCTTCAATTATTGAAGAAATATAATTTTTTATACTCATATTTCCCTTCCCGTCCTGCTCCGCCGATTGTTGTGCTCGTGTCAACCAATCCCTCAAGTGCCGTAATATACCTTGGGAACATTGGATTTGTTGGCATTATAGGAAGCTTTGTTGGCCAAGCGGTTAATAATAATTTCGACCATCTCACTTGGTGATGGAAGTTCATCCAAGTTGCGGTGCCACAATCGTCTAACTAGTCATGCCTTCTATGATTTAATCAGAGGGCTAATTTGTTCTGTTTAACCTTTCGAACAATTAGGCTAGGGTTAAACAATAGGGGTGTACTTTTGGGTATTTATGTCTTCAAAATTCAAGCTTGGTCTAGATCCATATGTCAGTCTATTCTAATGGTCTGGTGCTTGGACATGAACATAAGGACCTGGGGGGGGGTTGATAGGCGGTGGTTCGTAGTGGATTATAGTGAGGATGGAAATGTTAACCTGGAGTGTAGGTAGTCAATCAAAAGAATCTAGTTAATCAAGCTCTAGCGTCCAGCATGGACAGATGTACCTGGATCTGCACAAAAGATGTGCAGAAACGTAGTTTGAGCACACGACAATGATACCCAGTAAGTATCAATCCTAACCTCGGTATAGTAGTGACGAGGCCAGGTCAAGACACTTACTAGGACAAGATAAACGGAACTAAAATATAAGAACGAGAAATAATGAAAAGTAGAGAAATGTATGATAACAAAGCAGTTTAATAACGTAAACTAATGATAGAATTGTAAGCATAAATACAATAAGAAGGAATCAAATAATGAGAACCACAATTAATCAAATACATGCAAACTGGTAAAATAGGGAAGAATAAAAGCAACAAGAACTATTCAACCAATAACTCTTTTCAATATGAAAAGTACAACAAGAATCACAACCGAGGTACTGCCTCGTATTCACATTTTCATAATTTAAATCTCAATCTTTCCTTATATCACCGTGGGAGCCTTGCATTTAGTTTTGAAAATTATTTTTTCCAAAATAGCTACCCACGTTTTAGCCCACATTATCACACTGCATGGCTTCAAGTAGTTCTCCTACTAGCAACACGCGCATCAAGCCCACCTTATCTCACCGCATGCGTATCAACCCCTAGCCTTATACCATCGCATGCATATCAATATCACAACATAATCACAACCCGCACCACAATTGCCCATATTTCACAACATGCCAAACGAATCAACATTATCAATATTTCCACAATAAATAGCCCATGGATCAACCACAATGTGTACAAGAATCTCAAAAATAACAAAAATGAATATGAATTGCTCAACAATTAACAACTTCACTACAATGTGATAACGACTTTGAAAACTTCTACACTAATAACTCAACAAGGAGATAATACACGAAATAATAGCCTCAAGTAACTAACTTCAACAATTAAAGATGTAACAAGGCAATAAGGGAGGCAATAACTTCAACTAAAGCATATAAGAGCAAGACAATAAGTAAGGGGTAGAAAAAGTATTAACAATGTCAAATAAGCATGTGAGGGTAGATGAACAGATGTAAGAGTAGATTAACAATGAGAAATATAACATGTTATGGCAATCCAATTAAAGGCATGGAAAGAGTCTAAATAGCCTAAATTGGTCAAATACCACATATAACCCGTATACCCACTCGTCACCTTGTGTACACGATTTTCACATAACACAACTAGCACAATCAATCCCAAATCCTAAGGGGTATTCCCCCCCCCCCCACCACAAAGTTAGGCAAGATACTTACGTCAACTTGACCAACTCAACCCTCAGAAATAGCTTTTCCCCTAAAATTAGTCTCCATACGGTTCAAATCTACCCAAAAGTGACTTAATATCATCAACAGAATGCAAGGGAAAATAATTACAATTGATAAAGCTTTGATATTTACAAAATTCCCAAAAGGTCAACAAAATTCAACTCCGGGCCAGCCAGGTCAAAACCCGGGTCCAAGGCTAGATTCTGACTACCCATAAGCACACAAGTCCATATATGTGTTTTATTTTCAAATCCGAGTCCGAATCGACTCCCAAAACTCAATTCTTCATTTTTCAAAAACTTGACAAAATTTCCCTATTTTCCTCTTTGATTCTCATAAATTTCATGTTAAATCTAAGATATATTCATGAAATATAGTTGAAAATTGATTATAATCACTTACCCAATGTTTGTAGATGAAAATCCCCTCTCCAAATCGCTTCCTACTGGCCTAGGGTTCTAAAATATGAGAAATGACACCTAAATCCCGACTTTTCTATTTTTTGTTCAGTTGTAGACGTTGCAATTGCAACACTAGGTTCGCAATTGAAAACCCTCGCAATTGTGAAGAATATCTTGCAATTGCGGCACTGACAGACTCAAGGGAACCTCACAAATGCGATTGTGGGTTCGCAAAATGCGGACTGTGTTCCTTTCGCAAATGCGATAGTTTCATCGCAAATGTGAAGTTTCCTAACCAGAACCAAACCTCGCAAATGCGAACTAGGCATCACATTTGTGATACCTGACCCTCCCCTTCCATGTTCGCAATTGTAAAGCTGGTGCTCGCAATTGCGACATCATAGCACCAGCACACCAGTTTTATGTTTTCAGTCTAAAACATTCCGAGTCACGTCCGAAACTCATTCGAGCCCTTGGGGATCCAAAACAAACATTCACACAAGTCTAAATACATTATACAAACTTGCTCGAACGATCAAAACACAAGAATAACATATGGAACTACGACTCGGATACCAAAACGCATGAATTTCAAAGTAAAGTTCCAGAACTTCTAGAATTGCAACTAAGCGTCCGAATCCTATCAAATCAACTCCAATTGATACCAAATTTTGCAAACAAGTTCTAAATAGCATAACGGACTTGTTCAAAGTCCCACAACCAAATTGTGAACCCGATAGACAAAAGTCAACCTACGGTCAAACTTCTGAACCTCAAATTGTCAATCTTAGGCATAACAACACAAATCAACATACGGGGAAACAATGCAATCTTGTAGGCCACCTCCCCCACTCTCTCAAATATCTCAAAATGACTGATATACCTAGGGCTCAACTTGCCCTTCTTCTCGAACCGAATCACACCCTTCATGGGTGAAACCTGGAGAAAAACCCGCTCTCTAACCATAAATTCTACATCACGAACCTTCCAATCAACATAACTCTTCTACCTAGACTGTGTTGTACGAAGCTGATCTTGAATCATCTTAACTTTATCTAAGGCATCTCGAACCAAATTGGGGCCCAACAATCCATCCTCTTCCGTCTCAAACGAACCAACTGGAGAACGACACCGTCTCCCTTATAGGACCTCACAAGGATCCATCAGAGTACTCGATTGGTAGCTGTTGTTGTAGGCGAACTCTGTAAGCGGCAAAACCTGATCCCATGAACCCCCCAAATCCATACACAGGCATGAAACATATCCTCTAATATCTAAATGGTGTAGTCGGACTACCTATCTGTCTGGGGGTGGAATGTTGTACTTAACTCAACCTGTGTGCCTAACTCACACTACACAGCTCTCCAAAAATGCGCTGTAAAATACATGGCTCGATCAGAGATAATGGACACTTGCACACTGTGGAGACAAATAATCTCACAGATATAGATCTGAGCTAGCTTCTCTGAAGAATAGGTAGTCACCACTAAAATGAAATGAGCCGACTTGTTCAACCTGTCTACAATCAGCCATACTATATCAAGTTTCTTCAAAGTTCGCGGGAGCCCAAAAATGAAATCATGGTAACACGCTCCCATTTATACTCCGGAATGGGACCGAGCGACATACTTAACTATATCTTTCTTCATTCTCCTCCACCAATAGTGCTGCCTCAAATCCTGATACATCTTAGCGGCACCCGAATTAATAGAGTACCGCAAACTCTGGGACTCCTTGAGGATCAACTCACGTAACCCATCTACATTGGGAACACATAACCAGCCATGCATCCGCAATACCCGATCATCTCCAATAGAAACCTCCTTGGCATCACCGTGCTGTATCGTATCCTTAATGACGAACAAATGGGGGTCATCATACTAACGCTCTCTGATGTGCTCATATAAGGAAGAGCGAGAAACCACACAAGCAAGCACCTGACTGGGCTTTGAAACATCCAATCTAACAAACTGATTATCCAAGACCTGAACATCCAAGGCTTGTGGTCTCTCTATTGCCGGTAGATATGCTAAACTACGCAAACTCTACGCCTTTCTACTGAAGGCATCGACCACCACGTTGGAATTCCTCGGATAATATAGAATAGTGATATCATAGTCTTTAAGAACCTCTAAGCATCTCTGCTGCCTCAAATTAAAATTTTTCTGCTTGAGCAGATGATGGAGACTCCGGTGGTCGGTATAGACCTCACAAGAGACACCGTACAGATAATGCCTCCAAATCTTCAATGCATGAACAATAGCCGCTAATTCCTAGTCGTGAACCAGATAACTCTTGTCATGAACCTTTATTTCCCGAGATGCGTAGGCAATCACCCTACCATCTTGCATCAACACCGTGCCAAGACTAATGCGTGATGCATCACAATGCATAGTGTAAGACCCCAAACCCATATGTAACACCAACACTGGGGCTGTAGTTAAATCAGTCTTGAGCTTTTCAAAGCTCGCCTCACACTCCTTAGACCATCTGAAAGGAGAAACCTTCTGGGTCAACCTAGTCATAGGTGCAACAATAAATGGGAAACCCTCTACAAAACAATAATAATACCTGGCCAAACCAAGAAAACTCTGAATCCCAGTAGTTGAAGACGGTCTGGGCCAACTCTAAACTGTTTCAATCTTCTTCGGATCTACCTTGATCCCCTTACTCGACACCATATGTCATAGCAATGCCACCGAATTGAGCAAGAATTCACACTTTGAGAATTTTGCATACAACTTCTTCTCTCTCAAGGTCTGAAGCACAATCCTTAGATACTGCTCATGATCCTCTTGACTGCGGGAGTACACCAACATGTCATCAATAAATACAATGATGAATGAATTAAGATATGGCTAGAATACATTGTTCATCAGGTGCATAAATATTGTTGGGCCATTGGTCAACCCAAATGACATCACAAGAAACTCATAGAGAACATACCGAGTTCTAAAATTAGTTTTTGGAATATCCGAATCCCAAATTTTTAGATGATGATACATTGACCTCAAATCAATCTTTAAGAACACTCTGGCACCGTGAAGCTAGTACAATAAGTCATTAATGCGCGGTAAAGGGTACCTGTTCTTTACTGTAACCTTATTCAACTGCCGATAATCAATACACATACGCATAGAGCCATCATTCTTCTTCACAAATAAAACTGGAGCACCCCAAGGAGACACACTAGGCTGAATGAAGCCCTTATCGAGCAACTCTTGCAACTGCTCCTTCAGCTCCTTCAACTACGCTTGTGCCATACAATATGGTGGAATGAAAATGGGCTGAGTGCCCGGCAACAAGTCAATACCAAAAATGATATCTTTATCGGGTGGCATGCCCAGAAGGTCTGCTGGAAACACATTAGGGAAATCTCTTATTACCAGGACTGACTTAACTGTAGGAGCATCGGCACTCGTATCCCTCAAAAAGGCTAAATATGCATCACACCCTTTCTCAACTATTTTTTGCTTTTAGAAAGGACACAATTTTCTAGGAATATAATCCAAGGTACCCCTACACTCTAATCGTGGAAAACATGGCCTAGCCAATATCACAGCCTTCGAGTGACAATCTAGAATAGCATGATAGGGCAACAACCAGTCCATGCCCAAGATCACATTGAAGTCTACCATATTGAGTAATAACAGATCAACTTTGGTCTCAAAACCACCAATAACAACTAAACATGACTGATACACATGGTCCACAACAATATAATCTTCCACAGGCATGGACACATAGATAGGAGAACTTAAAGAATCACGAGATATAACCAAATACAGAGCAAAGTAAGATGACACATGAATAAGTGGATCCCGAATCAAATAAGACTGATGCACCCCTATGAAAAATCGAAACCATACCAGTGATGACTGCATCTAATGCGACTGCCTTCGCCCTATCCAAAATATCATAGAATCTGGCCTGGACTGCCCCTCTAGGGCGACCTCTGCCCGCCTGACCCCCACCCCTAGCTGGCTATGCGAGTGGAGTGACAACCATGGCATGCGAAGTCTGTGGGCTAGATGGAATTCGGTGAGCCTGAGTAGTATTTGGAGGTGCACCCCTCCTGAGTCTGGGCAGTCCTTCACCATATGTCGAGTATCACCACACTCATAGCAAGCTCTCGGTGGGCTTGGAAATTAAAACTGGCTCTGGCCTGGTCGGCTAGACTGAGCGCTGAAGGCACCCCGTGTAGGAGGTGCACTAGATAATGGATGAGCAAAATGGGCAATCTAGGACCTCAAAATAGTCGACGTACCACTAGAAGCTGGAAGTGCTGAATGAACTGGACGACTCACAAAACCTCTACAATGATGGGTTGCAACTGGGGCACGGGTACCACTATATCCTCTAGAATCTCGAGGCCTCTTGGCCTCCCTATCCTCTCTCTCACGGCCCCGCATACCTCCAACCTCCGTGCAATCTCTACCACCTAATGATACCGGGTATTTATCTCAAACACTCTAGCCATGCTAAATCTAATACCATAGTTGAGCCCCTCGATAAATCGACGGACTTGCACTCTAACTGTAGAATCCAAGGAAGGTGCATGTTTGGACAACTCACTGAATTTGATTGCATACTCTAACACTATCATATTACCCTGGCGCAGCTGCTCAAACTCCGTGTGCCATGCATCTCGAAGGGTCTGGGGAACAAACTCTCTCAAGAACATCTCTGAAAACTGAGTCCATGTGAGTGAGGCTGCATTGGTTGGGCTACCCTACCCTCCTCGTAAGCACGCCACCACTGATACGTTGCTCCTGATAGATGGAATGTACTTGTTCCACACCATATTTTCGTATATAAAAGTACGTCATAAGTCAATTGATGTAAGCTCAAAAAGGATGAAATCCTTCTAAAAGGCTAAGGACGGTTATCGAAGTGTTAAGTAAGTTAGGATGAATTAGACTTGGTAGTAATGATTTAAATGAGTTTAAATTCATAATATGACTATATATGATGTTTGGATATAAAATATAAAGTTTGAAAAAAATAGGATTTAACTTACGAAAAAATCGAGTTAAGAATTGCCTTGTAACAAGCCGTTTTGAGAAATTAAATTCGTAAGCTTTATGATATAATTTTGGGACATAGATCATACCAAAATGAAGGTATTTGAACCTAGTTTCTAATGGTCCAAACCATTTATTCATACGATATAGGGGTAGAGAAATATGGATTTTTAAGTAGACCCGCCAAGTCACGTCGCCGCACTTCGGAGAAACTGGCAGGTTTATAGGCCAGGTTGCAACGCCATTTTCTACCAATATATTGAGATTTACAAGAATATATTTATGTGAAATTTAATTTCCATGTGTTTTGTTTCTAACGCTGAAGACCGTTTGTCAATACGATATCGGAGTAGAGAGATACAAGTATCCGAAGTTGCACTACTCAATCTGCCAAGCAGGTAGCTTACCCACCTGCTTGGAGAATTGAGGCGGTGGGCATATAAGTGGTCTTATCCCCTTATATATCATCAAAATACAGAGAATACTTACCAAAACACTCTCAAGCTCTCCAATAACTAGTCCAAGAATTACCAAGCAAGATCAACATCCCTTTCACGAAATCAAGAAGCGATAATATTAGAACGATCCCTACGACGTAAGTATCATTATATCGCTTCTTTTTTTTTTTTTATATTTTGAGTTTTTGAAGGTACTTAATGTTTTGTAAAACACCTACTTTCTGTATTTAAGCTTTTACATATCAAGGAAGGTTGATAAATTCGTTTCCTAATAGTTAGAACTCACGGGACGATGATCGAAAGCCGTGAGTACGATTTATTTAACTTTTAGTAGACTGTTTTGTAGTCCACTCGTGTTGGCCTATTGTGATGCTGAGATATGGAGTTTGTAAGGATAAAAGGACATGGAGAAATGCCACATGTGGTAGGGTAGTGGGCTGGTCGCTCGTCGTTGAAATTTCAAGCTAATTGATAACTTGTTGATTGGGTGTGTTATGGTATATTAGGGTTTTTTGTTGGATTAAAGGTCCCGAATTGTAGTAGGTTTTTTTTGAGTAGTGGGTTGTATTGTGTTTTTGTCTCGCATATAGTAGGCTTGAGGGTGCAGTAAAATCAGGGGAAATGCTGCCCGATTTATTTTAGAATCAAGTTATCGTTTGAGTTACATGATATACTAGCGCCATCTAAGTTGTACATGTATTTATTTTTTATAGGGTTGGCACGCTAGTTGTCGTAAGCTTTTTTCGATTTGCATTGACGACTTTAGGTATGTTAAGGCTATCCCTTCTTTCATTTTGGCATGATCCATATGATACAAACGAAACGAGCAAACACACAACTTTCATAAATGCTTTTATTCATAGAAGCACTAGGGGTGCCTATGTTGTTTGATTCCCCATGTGTCTTATTATTATATCGTCTGTTCATGGGTTTTAGAAAATACGTAAGTTGATAAAGTTATTCGTGATATTACCTGAAGGCATTTTGATCGTATGACATCCGGAGATATCTTATTGACTTACTTCATTATGCATTGCATTCATTTATACATGTATATTGACCCATGACCAGACGGCGTTATATACGCGTATACATATATATATATATATATATATATATATATATATATATATATATATATATATATATATATATATATATATATATATATATATATGTGTGTGTGTGTGTGTGTGTGAAAGGTTACAGCGTTATATACGCACCACCACCTGATCAGTTGGTATACGTTGATGATTTCGCCCACAGTGGCTGAGATGATATGATGGGATGCCCTCAAAGGCTTGATGATGTTATGTACGCATATACCTATGCATGGTATGGCATTTATACACATATCCATGACATTATAAATGTTTCATGATTCACAGAGCTATTCAGACTTGCAGGTTGAATCTTTTACTCCATGTTTCTTTCATGTCTATTATATACTGCTTGTCATGCCTTACATACTTGGTACTTTATTTGTACTGACATCCCTTTTTTCCTGGGGATGCTGCGTTTCATGCCCACATGTCCCGATAGACAGATTGAGAGTCCTTCTAGTAGGCTATCCTCTAAGCGGAAGGTATTGGTACACTCCACTTACTCCACAGTTACATATTTGGTCAGTATGCTTTGGACATATATTTATTGGTATGGCGGGGCCCTGTCCCGGGCTTTATGACATTTATGTACTCTTAGATTCTTGTCGACAAATGTCATGTATATGAAATATTGTATGGCCTTGTCGGCCTATGTTCAGTGTACGAGCGATCATTTTGGTCTTATAGGACCGTATGTCATATGTATAAGTTTGTATTACATGTTGGGTCGTCCTATATCGAGTATTCCCTTTTGATTTATTCTGGTTATCTTATGACGCCACTTCTGGACCATTTACCCATAATGATATGATAAGAAAGATATGTTACGTTGGTACTCAGTTGAGTAAGGCACCAGGTGCCCGTCGCGGCCCTGCGGTTTGAGTCGTGACAAAAGTGGTATCAGAGCAGTTCTATCCTAGGGAGTCTACAAGCCGTGTCTAGTAGAGTCTTGTTTATGGGCGTGTTGTGTACCATACTTATAAGCAGGAGGCTACAGGGCTTTTAGGATTGTCACTCTTTCTTCTTACTCTAAATCGTGTGGTAGAGCTCAATTGTAAGAATTAAAACTCCTAAATTCTACTTTATTCGTAATACCACGATACCTACATCCACAAAGACAGTTGGTAAGAGATTGAATATGGCTGTGGAAGAGTTTAGTCAGAGGAACTCGATTTTGCATCATGCTTATGATGAGTAAATATGAGGTCTTCAGCAGATCATGTATGTACTAAGACGTGTAAGCTTCTTGATAAGGATTCCTAAGGCATGAAAATATATCCAACCATTTGGTAAAAAGCAATAAGAGTATCAGAAGGAAGATACAAGTTGCAACAAGTAAAAGAAGCAAGGTAAAGAAGGGTACGAGGTACCCAGTTAGTGAAGATTATCAATATTTATAATTCAGGAAGAGAAATATAAGCATTTTGAGTTACTTTCAACAGTAACAAAGATATATACAATTGGCCACACCCATCTCAGTTATGCCCTATGAGAGCTAACAGATATAGTTTAAGAGAAGGATGGGATATCAAGATCCAGCTGGAGTTAGAGTAACCTAAAATTATGGATGGATTGTTATCATTAGCTAACATTTTCGAATATAGTGCAAATGTGGTAATAGATCTTCTTGTGAGACACCCAGATGGTGAACTCTAGAATAGTACAGTCAGATATGAATACTAGAATATTCAGAAATTTCAGAAGATAGGTAGTGGGATCCTATATACCTTAGTATGACTCCAACTCTAGTAATGTTAGGCGTCCCGAAGAGCATGTGAGATAAAGCAAGGGGAGCTAAATGTGAAAGAACATTTTGTTGAAGTTTTCAGAATAAAGTGATAGACAAAAATATTAGTCGGAGAATAAGAAGAGAGTAAATGAAGAATTATGAGTAAGAGGTGATAAATGAGTGATAATGGTAAATCAAAATATGACATGACAGAGTCTATAGTCAAGTGAAGAAAAAGACAAGAGGTGACATGCCTTGAGACAATAAAACTGTATAAGCCATAAAGTCATACCCTCACTTCAAGAAATGAGTTGGTGACTCGAATGTGATTACCGAAAGGAAAAGTTAGACCCCCTGAGTAATAGAAATCAGCATGGGCTAGTGAAAAGGATAAGCTGAACATGAATTAGGGACTGAAGGGTTTGATAATAATCAGCATCGTGAGAATTTTAGAGATTGCGTTCCAGCAATAATAGAATATACAACAGAAGAATGGCCTTTAAAGTTCATTCAGGAAGATGCTTCCCTAAAGCAAGCATTGTGAGCAGAGTTAAGCTTAAACGACTAAATGTTCCAGTTACAATAGGTGTCACCATTGTGCATAAGGAATTCAGGTATCCCTGATACAGAAGGGTTACCGTAAGGCGATTAAGGTTCATTGATGATGTGAAAAGACGCCAAAGATGAAGAGGTTAAATATCTACGGGTAGATCGTCGTAGCACTAAATCTTAGTACTCCCTTAAAGAGGGGAATATGGTGTGATATGGTATTAAGCCAGAGTTAAGTGGTTCAGGTAACTATGGAACGGTAAAGGAAGAATGTGGTAAAAAGCTGAAAGGGATGAGGTTGCATTTATTCTGTTCATACAGATATATCATGACTCCAGAATATTATGAAAGCACGACGTCGGGGAGAGGCACTAAGAGTTCCCGGCCAGGATGTTATTGATAAATAAGTGCGAATGGACACTTGATATATCAAGAGCTAGTGCAAGAGGTATGTGAAGACAAAGGACATATCCCAAGAGAGATTACATGGAAGATACATATGAGAATGGACCAACGAGTAGTTAGTAGTTGACTCAGGAAAAGCCTAGTTATGGCTAGATAAAAGGATACAGACAAAATTAGTATATCATGCAAGATAAACGTAGTGAACCCTAACATAGTGAATTCAGTCTCACAGATATAACATAATGATCCTTGAGAAATATTCAGATAGGAGTTGGGGTAGATAAAGGCACCGTATAAGTGTTACGGAAATAAAAGAGAGTGCCACTAGGGAGATAGTTTAAATTTCAGTTTAGAAGCTACCCTACGAGCACAATGGTGCAGAGGTAAGTAACTAAGGATAATTATAGGCGAGTAAGAACATCAAAAATTCCGTCGAGTATACGATGTAATAAGCTCATAGCTTTACAAGAGTCAGAGGGTCTCCCCTATGTACTACAACAAAAGACTAGCTGAGGAAATAAGGAAAAAGTCTTCAACCTAAGCACAGTGTCTTAAAGAGTAAATGATCTTATAACAACAGTCTTACTACAACATTGTATACACTCCATAAAAATAAAGTGTCACCTATCATGGCTAATGAACGGGAAGTAAAAACCAAAATTGATATTTGAGATCATATGAGTTATAAGAAATTCCAGTATTCGGGGGGCACTAAGATAAGCCAATCATTCATGCAGCAAGTGGCAGAACGACCAGGAAAATTAATTGCTTATATTTAAAGGCAACTGAGAAGGAACGAAAGGAAATCTATGGTGCTAGCAAGTTAATGGAGGATTGCGAGTAGTATAAATTGATATGTGTAGGTCGCAAGCTGAAATATGGTAGAGTGACAAGGTGTTATGCAGATAGGAGTAAGGATAAGAAAAGGTGGGTGAGAAGGCGATAAGAATAGGTAAGGCCTCGGGAGTAAGCCCATCAAAACAAGAGAGCTAATGGTTTCCGTAAATTATAGAAAGCTCGGTACAACCTGAACAACAATTACGAGATTGGTAGAATTCTGATCATAATACGTAGTGTGAGAAAGAAGCCTAGAGGGGGAATTCCCTAGCCTTTGGATTTATTAACAGAATAGTTGCCTAGATAGTAATGAGAGTAATAACTTACTTGTAAGAGCTATAAGTTATCAGAATGATAAGCGCATCGGTCAACATTTGAGGACGAATGTTCCAAAGGGGGGAATGATATTACACCCATATTTTTGTATGTGAAAGTAAGTCGTAAGTCAATTGATGTAAGCTTAAAAATGATGAAATCCTTCTACAAGGCTAAGGAAGGTTTATCGAAGTGTTAAGTAAGTTAGGATGAATGAGACTTGGTAATCATGATTTAAAAGAGTTTAAGTCATAATATGAATATATATGATGTTTGGATATAAAATATAAAGTTTGGGAAAAATGGGATTTAACTTACGGAAAAATCGAGTTAAGAATTGCCTTGTAACGAGCCATTTTGATAAATTAAATTCGTAAGCTTTATGCTATATTTTTGGGACATAGCTCATACCATAATGAAGGTCTTGGAACCTAGTTTCCAATGGTCTAAACCATTTATTCATACGATATTGGGGTAGAGAAATATGGATTTTTAAAGTAGGATCGCCAAGTCACGTCGCCACACTACGGAGAAACTGGCAGGTTTATAGGCCAAGTTGCGAGGCAGTTTTCTCCAAATCTATAGAGAGTTACAGGGATATATTTATATGGAATTAAATTTTCATGTGTCTAGTTTCTAATGCTGAAAACCGTTTGTCAATACGATATCGGAGTAGAGAGATATAAGTGTCCGAAGTTGCACTACTCAAGCTGCCAAGCAGGAAGCTTAACCATCTGCTTGGAGAATTAAGGCGGTGGGCTTATAAGTGGTCTTATCCCCTTATATCTCGTCAAAATATAGATAATACTTACCAAAACACACTCAATCTCTCCAAGAACTATTCCACGAATTTCCAAGCAAGATCAACATCCCTTTCACAAAATCAAGAAGTGATAATATTAGAACGATCCCTACGACGTAAGTATCATTATACTGCCTCTCTTTTTCTTTGTAGTTTGAGTTTTGGAAGGTACGTCATAGTTACAAAAACACATAATTTCGATATTTAAGCTTTTAAATATCAAGTAAGGTTGATAAATTCATTTTCTAATAGTTAGAACTCACGGGAAGGTGATCGGAAGTCGTGAGTTCGATTTATTTCACTTTTAGTGGACTGTTTTGTAGTCCACTTGTGTTGGCCTATTGTACTACTGAGTTATGGAGTTTGGAAGGATGAAAGGAGATGAAGAAATGCCACATGTGGTGGGGTATTGGGCTGGTCGCTCGTCGTTGAAATTTCAAGCTAATTGATAACTTATTGTTTGGGTGTATTATGGTATATTGGGGGTTTTTGTTGGATTAAAGGTCCTGAATTGTAGTAGGTTGTTTTTAATTTGTGGGTTGTATTGTGTTTTTGTCTCTCCTATAGTAGGCTTGAGGGAGTAGTAAAATCAGTAGAAATGCTGTCCGTTTTAGTTTAGAATCGAGTTATCGTTTGAGATACGTGATATACTAGCGCCATCTAAGTTGTACATGTATTTCTTTGTTATAGGGTTGTCGCGCTAGTTGTCGAAAGCTTTAGTCACGTTGCATTGACGACTTGAGGTATGTTAAGGCTATCCCTTCTTTTATGTTGTCATGATCTATGTGATACAAATGAAATGAGCAAACGCACAACTTTCATAAATGTGTGTATTCATAGAAGCACCAGGGGTGCCTATGTTGTTGATTCCCCATGTGTCTTATTATTATATCGTCTGTTCATGGGTTTTAGAAAATACTTAAGTTGATAAAGTTATTTCGTGATATTACCCGAAGGCATATTGATCGTATGACATCCCGAGAGTTCTTATTAACTTATTCATTATGCATTGCATTCATTTATACATATACATTGACCCATGACGAGATGGTATTATATACGCGTATATATATGTATATGGGGTATGGAGAAAGGTTACAACGTTATATATGCACCACCACCTGATCAGTTGATGATTTCGCCCACAGTGGCCGAGATGATATAATGGGATTCCCTCAAAGGCTTGATAACGTTATGTACTCATATACCTATGCATGGTATGACATTTATACACATATTCATGACATTATAAATGTATCATGATTCACGGAGCTATTCAAACTTACAAGTTGACTCTTTTAATCCATGTTTCTTTCATGTCTATTATATACTACTTTTCATGCCTTACATACTCGGTACTTTATTTGTACTGATGTCCCTTTTTGAATGGGGACGCTGCATTTCATGCTCCTAGGTCTCGATAGACAGATTAAGAGTCCTCCTAGTAGGCTATCAGCTCAGCGGAAGGTGTTGGTACACTCCACTTGCTTTGGAGTTACTTATTTGGTCAATATGCTTTGGACATGTATTTATTAGTATGGCGAGGCCCTATTCCGGCCTTTATGACGTTTATGTACTCTTAGAGGCTTGTGACAGATGTCATGTATATGAAAGATTGTATGGCCTTGTCGGCCTATCTTCAGTGTACGAGTGATCATTTTTGTCTTATTGGCCAATATGTCATATGTATAAGTTTGTATTACATGTTGGGTCGTCCTATATTGAGTATTCTCTTTTGTTTTATTCTGGTTATCTTATGACGCCCCTTCTGTACCATTTACCCATAATGGTATGATAAGAATGATATGTTACGTTGGTAATCGGTTGAGTAAGGCACCGGGTGCCCGTCGCGGCCTTACGGTTTGGGTCATGACAGTAGTAAAAGTAACTCCGCTCATCTCCATAATACATATGGTGCAGAGAATACAGTGGCAATTCTCTAGAAAATCCTGTGCGTCCTTTCTAGCTAGGCCGTTGTACATAGGAGGGTGATACTTCTTGAACCTCTCAAGTCTAAGCTGCTCCTCCTCAAATGCCACTTCCCTAACCTCGGGTTGAACCGGAACAATACGCTGCACTAGCAAAACATTTGGGACCTGATCAACATGGACCCGCTGCTCTGGAGTTACTGGCGGCTCCTCAGTCGCTACTCGGGCAGGTTCACTAATTGCACCATGTGCCCCTCCTTGGCCTCTACCTCGACCCCGTCCTCTTGCGGCTCTAGCTGGGACCGTGGGTGTCTGATCGTCGGATCCAGCAGTGCGTGTTTTCATTATCTGTGCAAGAATAGAAAGTCAAAGATTTAGATTTCAAAGTCAACAACTTCTCAAGATAAAGAATCAAAGAAGTGGAATTTTCCTAAGAATTCTGTAGCCTCTCGAAGATAAGTATAGACGTCTCTATACCGATCCGCGAGACTCTACTAAACCTGGTTTAATTCGTAATACATATGAACCTAGGGCTCTGATACCAACTTGTCATGACCCTGATTTCCCACCTTAAGATGTCGTGGTGGTACCTAGTCTCTAAGACTAGGCAAGTCTAACATGTATAGAGAAATAGCGGAAATAAAAATAAAGCATCAAATTTAAATCATGTAAACCATCAAAATAGATCTCAACAGTTTAGTTGACAACAAATCCCCAAAACCTGGTGGAACAGTGTTATATGCTCTACAAGAACGTGGTAATAGTGTCGTAATAAAATACTGTTTTGGAACAAGAAATAAACAATAGAATATCTAAAATTCAGAAGGTGACTCCGAGGCTCGCGGACGTCAAGCAAGTATACCTTGAAGTCTCGAAACACAACTAGTCAATCGAGCTCTAGTGTCCAACACAGGCAAACGTACCTGGATTTGTACAAATTATGTGTAAAAGCGTAGTATGAGTACGCCACTATGGTACCTAATAAGTATCAAGTCTAACCTCGGTAGAGTAGAGATGAGGCCGGGTCAAGACACCTACTAGGACAAGATAAACGGAACAAAAATATATAACGAGAAATAATGGAAAGCAAAGAAATGTATGATAACAAAGCAGTTTAATAATGTAAACTAATAACAGAATTGTAAGCATAAAGACAACAAGAAGGAATCAAATAACGAGAACCACAATTAATCAAATACGGGCAAACTGGTAAGGCAGGGAAGAATAAAAGCAACAAGAACTTTTCAACCAATAACTCTTTTCAATATGAAATGCACAACAAGCATCACAACCGAGGTACTGCCTCATATTCACATTTTTACATTTTAAATCAAAATCTTTCCTTATTGGGGGAACCTTGCATTTAGTTTTGAAAATTATTTTTTCCGAAATAGATACACGCGTTTTAGCCCACCTTATCACACCGCGTGGCTTCAAGTAGTTCCCCTACTAGTAACATGCGTATCAAGCTCACCTTATCTCACCGCATGCGTATCAACCCCTAGCTTGATACCACCACATGCGTATCAAAATCACAACATAATCAAAACCCTCACCACAAGTGCCCATATACTATAACTTGCCAAAAGAATCAACAATATTAGTGTTTCCATAATAAATAGCCTATGGCTCATCCACAATGTGTACAAGAATCTCAACAATAATAAAAATGAATGTGAATTGCTCAACAAGAAAGATATATCAACAATTAATAACTTCACCTCAATGTGATAACTACTTTGACAACTTCTACACCAATAACTCAATAAGGAGACATTTCACGAAATAACAGCTTCAAGTAATGAATTTCAACAATTAAAGATGTAACAAGGCAATAAGGGAGGAAATAACTTCAACTAAAGCATATAAGAGCAAGATAACAATTAAGGGGTAGAACAAGTATTAACAATGTCAAAGAATACTTCACGGTTGCGGCATCGACAGACTCAAGGGAACCTCGCAAATGTGATTGTGGGTTCGCAAATGCGGACCCTGTTCCCTTCGCAAATGCGATAGTTTCATCGCAAATGCAAAGTTTCCTACCCATATCCATACCCCGAAAATGTGAACTAGGCATCGCATTTGCGATACATGACCCTCCCCTACCATGTTCGCAATTGCGAAGCTGGTGCTAGCAACTGCGATATCAGAGCACCAGATTTTCTATTTTCAGTCCAGAATATTCTAAGTCACGTCTGAAATGTATCCTAGCCCTTGGGTTTCCAAACCAAATATCCATACAAGTCTAAAACTATCATACAAACTTGCTCGCTCTATCAAAATACAAAAATAATATCTAGAACTATAAATCGGACACCAAAACTAATGAATTTCAAAGTAAAGTTCAAGAACTTCTAGAATTGCAACTAAGCATCTGAATCCTATCAAATCAACTCCAATTTATACATAATTTTGCAGACAAGTTCTAAATATCATAACAAACCTATTTAAAATCCCAAAACCAAATTTCGAACTCATTAGATAAAATTCAACCTACATTCAAACTTCTAAACCTCAAATTGCCAATCTTCGGCAAAACAACACAAATCAACCTACAGACCTCCAAATTCAATTTTGAGCATACACCTAAGTCCTAAATCACGATACAAGACTATTGGAGCCATCAAAAATACCATTTCAGGGTTGTTTTTCCCAAAGTCAAACATTGGTCAACATACTCAACTTATACTTCTAAGACATTAGCCAAAGTGTCTAATTTAACCCGAAATCTTTTCGGAATGAAATTAATCAACCCCGCAAGTCATAAAATATAAATTACACATGTGTGAAACATAAAAAATGAAATGAGGCATAAATACATAAAATAATCGGTCGAGTCGTTACAAAACAATAACATTAGCTTCTTCTTATCTCTTTTTTATCCTACTGATGGAATCAGACTGAATGGCTTTGCTAGTAGCTTGCAGTGCGGTCATGGATTGTCCTTTCCCCAATTTGATGCTTTCTTCCGGAAAGTCATCCATCTTTACCAATTCATAAAACTTTTGTCCTATCATACCCATTATCTTCTCAAAGTAGATACATTTCTAGGCACGAATAAATTATTTTGTCCATTCACTATCATCTAATGGTGATTGTGCTCTAGCTTCTTTAGTCCTCCAGTGATATACATATGCTTGGAATGATTTAGATGACTACTTTTGCATGTTTACCAGGGCGAACCAATCATGGGTTATCTCACTATTGAATCTAAAATGATTCATGAAATCGTCTTCCATATCTCGCCACCGACCCTCTCCAACTTCGAGGATCCTGCCTAGTATACCAAGTGAGCTCCTTAATAGTCAAGCTTCTGATGAGAAATTTCATTCTCAACTTCTTGTTCTTTCCAACACCTACAAGCTTATCGCAGTAGGCTCTCAAATGGGAGCGGGGACTGCCTGTCTTGTCGAACACATCAAATTTAGGTGGTTTGTATCCCATGAGCTTGTCAACATCTAGATGAATAGACAAGTCTTATAATGAAGGCTCTCACTTCTTCGAACAACCTGTAGACTCTTCATTTACTTCCTCAAACTGCAATTGATTAGCCATTGAGTCAACCCCCTTAATGTTTGCATCATTTCCAATCTCGGCATATTGACCCATTTCAAATGGCACTCTGACCGTGTCGGGTGCTGTGATGGTTGGTTCCCCAGTTGCATATACCGGTGGAACATATCACTCATGAGTGGTGACATGTGCCACTGGTATGTGTTGCACTAAGGAGAACTTTATATACAGTGATAGGTTAATTTTTATATGGTTGGTCAAAGCTTCATGACTTACGTAAATTACTACCAACATAGTGTGAAATCAAAAGATAATGCAAGATAGAATTAATTTATGATCATATATTGATTCAATTATCATTATTGGAGGATTATATTGATATGTTATCCAAACCTACTTTTTACATTAAATAGAAAGGATAATATTTTCAAATGAGAACTATGATGTGGGATCCAAGTTTTGATCCTAGAGAAGAGACTTCTAATTGCGATAGTCTGGATGTCTTTTCCGTCTTTACCACCAAATTATTTCATAAAGGAGGCAATCTTTTCATTGGCTAGTGCAGTTGAAAAGCCCTTACATTTTGACTTGTCCACCAAGAATCAAAACACGCCTAGTTGTGTGAAGGTTAAGATTGAGGTTGATTTACTTCGAGAATATCCTCAATGTATTCAAATTGGTGATCGCAAATCCTTGACTAATTAATTAGTTTTAAAGTGGATTAAAATTAAGTACGATTATGTACCTAAATATTGCAAGAACTTCAAGCTTCAAGGTCACGATGATAAGGAGTGTCGTGTTATACATCCTGATTTAATCCCAATTGTGCAAGGAGAAGGAGAAGATGTTTCGGGGAAGAACATAGAGAAGGATTTAAATATGAATAAGAATCCTCTCCTGCGAGTGCTTTCTAGTGGTAAAGTAGTAGGAAACCAAAAACAATCTGCCGATTGGAATGTGGTGAAAGAGAATCGCAAGTTCAAGCATAACATAATCGAATCTGGAGATAATCGTGTTAATATGGGCAAGGAGTTGCTTGTTTCTACCAAGAATAATGATCAAGGTAATGTTAACACGTCAAATGCTTTTGCAATACGACAGGGAGAAATTTATCAAGAAAATCGAGAAGTTGAGATATTGAGCGGGAAAGAAAATTCAAACCTTAATCTTAATCAAAACCTTAAGCTTAGCTCAAAGAAAACAATTGAATATGCTAAGAACTGGGTACTCCAGTCTTTTGGTAAAGTTTTGAATGCTCACGGGAATAAGGTAAAGGATGTTGTTCAAGTGATTGGTGGGATAAAATATTTGGAACCTCTACAGGGCATGGAGAATAGACCATGAAACTAGGTTTCCTCTCAAACATACGATGATTTTGTGACTTTGTCTCAAAATAATAACGGTGATAAGGATTTGGATCAACAAGATAGGAAGTCATATTAAGCGTGTTCTAATCCTACTGGTGGTGATGACTCTGTGAACAAGAAGGCACAAGGCGAAAGCAAGATTGATGGTTCACACGATGGGGAATTGCATGGAGATATTGTATGATCAAGTGAGAATGATGTTACACGTGATAAGGAAACTAACTCAGTTGACAATACATTGGAGGAGAACAATGATGCATTGGTGATTGGTGACACTTTTATAAAGGAAACTCTATTACCAATAGAAGATCTCAACCAACGAGTAAATAAAGTCACATTGTTGCATCCAAATTTGATGAACCTGGAATCTTAACTGGGAAGGCATTCATGGTGGCTAGTGTTATATTGGCAAAGGGTATTCTTCTCAAATAGAAGGTCAAAATCTCTAGCTCTTTAAGTTGTTGACACTAGATAGAATCAAGAGGAGAATTTGGGTGAAGATATTGATGAAGAATCCAGAGCTACAAATTTCAACAAGTGGCTAAAGATGAAGATTTGTCACAAGAGAGTGTTGAAAAGAAGATATTAGGCATTAAACAACCAAATAAGTCGAGAAAGAAGTGTACCCCCTAGGGTACAACAAAATAGTCTCTATAGATAATGCTTTATTTTGGATTGTGAGGTCTGTAGACACTCAAAAAGCTTTCTAGCAGTTGTCTAATCTTCATAGAAAGCATAATTTCTATTTAATAGGGTTGATAGAACCTTCCAAGATCCAAACAAATTAGAGGAGTATAAAAGAAAGATGGGGATTCATTCTTCATTTGTCAATGTTTGTGGGAAGATACGGGCATTTAAGGATGAATATATTGATGTTGATGTACTCATTAACATGGAGCAACATCTTAATCTTAAGTTGTTTCATAAGGTATTGAGGAACGGTTCACCTACTATTCACACTTGTTTATGCAAAGTGTGATGCACTTGAGAGGATTGAATTGTGGGATTCATTGTACTATTTTGTTTCAGATATGGTGTTGCCTTATCTTGTAGGAGGGTATTTCAATATTATTTTATCCAAGGAGGAGAAGTATCGTGGATTGCATATTTATACCAATGAGGTAGATGACTTTGCATATTGTATAGACATTTGTTCGCTTTATGATCTTGGCTTAAGGGGAGTTTGTATACTTGGTGGGAATGGGAAGTCTAATGATGCTTGTATCTTCAAGAGGTTAGATATGTGTTTGGCCAATCAACAATTCCTGAACATCTCATAAAGTTTGGTTCAGATCATGCACTTATCTTATTGTCTTGCAATGTAAATGTTGTCCAGGTGAAGAAACTATTTATGTTCCTAAATTTCTAGGTAAAGAATGAAACGTTTAAGGATGTGCTGAAGGAGAATTGGAGGACAAAAGTTATGGGACATCCATTCATTTTATACTAGCATAAGCTGAAAAATGTGAAGAAAGCAACAACTTTGAGTTGGGAAGCCTTTTGGAGACATTTTCAAGTATAGTTATACTTGACGATGTTATCAAGGTCCATGAGATTGAATTTGCAATTTAGCCTACTGTACAGAATAGGGAAAAGCTTCATAAGGTACATGCTAATCTCACTAGATACTTATATTAGGAAGAGGAATTTTGGAGATAAAAGGCTGAGATATAGTGGTTCCAGGATGGAGATAGAAACACTACATTCTTTTGTGATTAGGTGAGAGGTAAAAACAAGAGATTGTATGTGTCCAAAATCCTTGACAATGCTAGCAACTTGATAGACAATCAGGAGAATATGAAAAAAAAAAAAAGCAGTTGATTTCTTTCAGGCTTAATTTACAGAAAAAAATATACCACCATATTTTGCTATTCTGGATCATATTCTTAGGATGTTGACTGAAGATCGGAATGAGAAGTTGTAGGCAGAACCTACTATGGAGAAGGTCAGGGTTACTGTGTTTTATTTGAATGGTGATAGTGCTAGTGGACCTGATGGTTTCACCATCCAGTTTTATCAGTCTTGCTGGGATATCATTGGTGATGATATATTTAATATGGTAAAGGCTTTATTATGGTTATGAACTACCTAAGTTTATAACACAAACTAATCTTGTTTTTACGTCAAAGAAGAAGAATGCGGGAACATTCTCTGACATGAGACCAATAGGTTTGAGCAACTTCTCTAATAAGATCTTCTCCAGAGTTCATGAAATATTAGTGGACCTACTGCCTACTTTAATCTCTCCTAACCAGGCAGGTTTGTGAAGGGGAAGAGCATTGTTGAAAATATTTTTCTTACTCAGGATATTGTCACTAATATAAGGATGAGTGGAAAGTCATACAATGTGGTAATAAAATTAGATATGCAAAAGGCATATAATAGAGTCTTATTGTTGTTCTTGACAAGGTGTTGAGGAAGATGGGGTTTGGAAAGGTCAACATTAACACAGTGTACAGGCTGGTCTCCAACAATTGATTCTTCATATTATTAAATGACCAAGCTAATGGTTTCTTCAAGTTTTCAAGGGGTGTTAAGCAAGGGGATTCTTTTGTCTTCAACATTATTTATACTTGCAGCTAAGGTTTTGGGTAAAGCTTTGGATGCACTGTTTGATAATCTAGGCATTATTGGATTTGGGATGTCAAAGTGAAGTAAAAATATGAATTATCTCTCTTATGCTGATGGTATAATCATCTTCAGTTCCTCAAAGTATGGAGGTATAAATTTGATTATGAATATATTTGAAGAGTATGAAACTACTTCTGGACAGAAAGTGTACAAGGAGAAGTCTTTATTCTATATGCATAATAATGTAGTTCATCTTATCACTGACTTTCAGAGGCAGTCCTTTCCTTTCACTTATCTTGGATGTACTATATTTTATAGTAGAAGACAAAATGATTTCTATGGACATCATTTTCATGGTGCATGAAAAACTTCAATCATGTAAGGGCAAGTTATTATCTATTGGTGGAAAGGAAATCTTGATTGCTCATGTACTATAGAGCATGCCAATCCATCTTCTTTCAACTGTTAATCCACCTCTATATATGATTGCTCAATCGCACAAAATATTTTTGTCACGCCCCAAAATCAAGGAGCGTGACCGGCGCTCAACCGAGTGAACCCGACCGAGCAAGCCTGTTAGATTTCCTTCTACTCAAACTCATCCACGAATGCAAATAATATATATTTTCCTTAATTAGACAAAAACGTGATCATGTCTACAATACCAATTCATTACCAATAGTTTTCATCATTCTTAAAGTCTCAAATGGGACAAGTAATACAACTACAACATAACATAGTTTGTCTTTCCCAGTACCAATACACAACCCACACTATATCTACGGAGCCTCTATATATAAAGAAAAGTAGACTAATAATGTCGGCAACAAGGTCCCGGCTATACCTCAAACAGAATACACAAAGTACAAAAGATTCATGACCCCGGGATGAAGTGGGGCTCACCAAGTCAACTGGGAAGAAGGTGTACTGCTATCACTGATCAATACCTCATGATGTGGAACCACCTGCATCCATTTAAAGATGCAGCGCCCTCGGCAAAAGGGACATTTGTACCGTCCAATAATACTAGTATGAAAACCAAACACCAATTTAAGAATTTAGAAATACAATGTGAACATGATGAATTAGAGCGATAATAGAAAGATATAGCTAACCATTTAAACCAGAGCAAGCGTATTAAGAGCTATCAATAACATTTATAGGATTTAAGATGAGATCCTCTGTAACTATCTTCACACAAAGCGGCCCCGCCGTCTCATTCGATGTATGCAGGTGGAGGTGTAAGTACAATACCACAACTCTACTCAAACAGTCCCGCCGGCTCACCCCAATGTATGCGGGTGGATGTATAACCATAGTACCAAGAACCTACACAAAGCGGCTATGCCGCCTCACCCTAATATATGCGGGTGGAAATGCATCCACGATACCAATACCAATACAAAGCTGCTATGCCGCCTCACCCTAATGTATGCGGGTGGAGGTGAATCAAAGATACCAACACCAACACCAACACAAAGCGGCTATGCCGCCTCACTCCAATGTATGCGGGTGGAGGTTCAGTCCCACAATACCATAATCCCTACACAAAGAGGTCATGCCGCCTCACCCCAATATATATGCGGGTGGAGGTACAGTCCCACAATACCATAATGCAGTTCTACAATACCATAATCCTCACACAAAGCGGTCATGCCGCCTCACCCCAATATATGCGGGTGGAGGTGTATCACAATCACAATTTCTACATAACTTGGCATAATAAGTTTCACATAAATCACGACTTAAAATTATAATATGTGGATACACAATCCATAGTTTGGAACACATCCTCAACTTATAATGCAATATGATAAGAGCATTTGAAACACGAATTGAACATATATCTTCATCACAAAACTTATCGGAATACTCGATTTATAATCAATATCTCAGAACTTACAAGGAAATGGGAATTCTAATTCTTAAAGAAGGGTGGGTTTAGCCAACATACTTCACTTGAGCTTCCTTACACTCTAAATATTCCAAAATTCTTAGCAACTTCAATCTATTTTAGAAATATAACAAATTGAACCAAAATTAGGAAGATGATAATGGTTCTAGCTCATTTGAGTATTTTATCAAACAGTAGGTGTGCATTAAGGTTTCAAGGTCCTTTTATGGAGGATTCTATTATCTCACAACCCAATCATTACCAATTTTAGATCAACAATCTTCCTACACTCTTTGATAACACATGCATGTAAAATAAACAACTCTCATGCCCAAATATCATCTTGCTAATTACCCATTTCTAGACAAAATTAGAAATTAAAGGTTAGGGTGTAGAATCTTACCTCTAGGATGAAGACCTAGTGAGTTTCCCTCTTAATCTTCTAAAACTTGAGCAAGAATTGAAGAACACCTTCTCACTCTAGTCCATAATCCTAGTCCGGCACCATGAAACATTATTTTTCTTTTGCAAACTTTTACGGGGCCTTACATTCTCCCCTACTTAGGATCGTTCGTCCTCGAATTAGGGTCAAAATCTGTTATTAGCATCTTATGCAACTCAGTTTTTCATACCACACACCAACAACCACAAATTTGACTAACTCCCTAAATTTCCAAAAGTTTTGTCAGAGTTTCCCTTGTTACTAAGCCTATCCACCTGTGAGAGAGCCCCAGAAACACATCCTAACAATATATACATAATCCAACGACGTAACGTAATACAAAACAATACCAACTGTGTCCTCATAAGCAATATTTTTTCAGAAAGGAACACCCTTAACGCTAATTGTTCAAATGATACAAAATTCATGGAAAGTAAGTCTTATAATTTTCCTAGATCACAACTTTATAAATACATGGTCATTCAAACAAATAAGGTTACTTTTTCTTCATTTCTTCCACGGCCTCCCAAGTAGCCTCTTCAAACTGTTGGTTTCGCCATAACACCTTCACGGAGGCAATTTCTTTATTTCTCAATTTTCGGACTTGCCGATCAATAATAAAAATCAGAATCTCTTCACAAGTCAATTTCTCATTTACCTCAATAGTCTCAATCGGAACAATGAGTGTCGGATCTCCAACTACTTTCTTCAACATAGACACATGAAACACCAGGTGCACTAATGACATCTCAGGTGGTAGCTCAACCTTGTACGCCACCTCACCGATCCTCTGAATGATTTTGTACGGTCCGAAATACCTCGGACTCAATTTCCCTACCTTACCAAATCGCATTACCCCTTTCATGGGGGAAACTCTAAAGAATACCAATCATCTTCTTTGAACTCCAAATCCCTACGACGAACATCCGAATAGGATTTCTGACAACTTTGAGTAGTCTTCAACCGCTCCTTAATGATTTTAATTTTTTCCATGGCCTGACGCACGAGGTCTGGCCCTATCAACTCTGCTTCCCCAATTTTGAACCACCCAATGGGAGATCTACATCTCCTACCATATAAAGTCTCAGACGGTACCATTTGAATGCTAGCATGATAGCTATTGTTGCA
Source organism: Nicotiana tabacum (assembly GCF_000715075.1). Lineage (NCBI taxonomy): Eukaryota > Viridiplantae > Streptophyta > Magnoliopsida > Solanales > Solanaceae > Nicotiana > Nicotiana tabacum. The sequence continues at coordinate 34,994,537 of NC_134102.1, read as the reverse complement.
CGCAAATTCTATGAGTGGTAAATTATCATCCCAGCTACCTTTGAAGTCTAGAACACAAGCGCGCAACATATCCTCAAGCGTCTGAATAGTCCGCTCTGCCTTCTCGTCAGTCTGCGGGTGAAAGGCTGTACGAAGATTCACCTGAGTACCTAAACCTTTCTGAAATTTCTTCCAAAATTTAGCAGTGAATTGTGCTCCCCGATCAGAAATGATGGAAACTGGGATGCCATGCAACCTGACTATTTCTTCGATATAAAACTGAGCATATTGTTCCGCTGTATCGGTAGCCTTAACCGGCAAGAAATGTGCTAATTTCGCGAGTCGATCCACAATCATCCAAATTGAGTCAAACTTACGAGGAGTACGAGGTAATCCCACCACAAAGTTCATATTAATTATTTCCCACTTCCACATTGGAATTTCTATGCTCTGTGCCAACCCACCGGGCCTTTGGTGTTCGGCCTTCACTTGCTGACAATTTGGACACTTCGCCACAAACTCCGCTACATTCCTCTTCATATCGTTCCACCAATAGACTTCCTTAAGATCATGATATATTTTCGTAGAACCCGGGTACACGAAATACCTAGAAGTATGAGCTTCAATCATAATTCTTTCACGGAGACCATCCACGTTTGGAACACATAGTCGCCCTTGGTACCTTAGTGTACCATCATCCATGACAAGAGAAAAGGCCATGGTCTTATGTTTATGAATCCCCTATTTCAATTGTACCAACAATGGATCGTTGTATTGCTTCTCTTTCACTTCCACAACAAGCGATGATTCAACCCTATTTTGCACAATTACCCCTCCTTCACTAGAGTCCGCAAGACGAACTCCCAAACTAGCCAATCAGTGAACTTCCTTGGCCAATGAACTTTGATATTCCTCCAAGTGAGCCAAAATACCCATGGATTTTCGGCTAAGAGCATCTTCCACAACATTGGCCTTTCCTGGATGATATAGAATATCAATGTCGTAGTCCTTGAGTAACTCAAGCCATCTTCTATGCCTCAGATTCAATTCCTTCTGCTTGAAAATATATTGAAGGCTCTTATGGTCCGTGAATATATCAACATGGACCCCATATAAATAATGATGCTAAATGTTCAATGTAAATACCACTGCCGCAAGTTCTAAATCATGTGTTGGATAGTTCTTTTCATGATTATTTAGTTGCCTAGAAGCATAAGTTATCACCTTCCAATGTTTCATTAATACACACCCAAGCCCGATTCTTGAAACATCACAATATACCACAAATCCATCTATACCCTCTGGTAGAGTCAACACCGATGCCGTAGTCAATCTTGCTTTCAACTCCTGGAAACTCTTTTCAAAACTATGTGACCATTGGAACTTAATTGCCTTCTGCTTCAATTTAGTCAATGGAGAGGCAAGAGTAGAAAACCCCTCTACAAATTTTCGATAATATCCAGCTAAGCCTAAGAAACTGCGAATCTCTGTTGGAGTTGTAGGCCTCGACCAATTCTTCAGAACTGCAATTTTCTGAGGATCAACCTTAATCCCCTCAGTAGAGACAACATGACCCCAAGAATGTGACCGATTCAAGCCAAAATTCTCATTTTGAAAACTTTGCATATAATTTGTGCTGATACAGGGTTTGCAAAACTACTCTAAGATGATCAGCATGGTCTTCTCGACTTCTTGAATATACAAGAATATCGTCAATGAACACTATCACAAAAGAATTGAGGAATGGCTTGAGAACGCGATTCATAAGATCCATGAAGGTTGTTGGGGCATTTGTTAGCCCAAAAGACATCACTAGAAACTCAAAGTGCCCATACCGGGTCCTAAAAGCTGTTTTCGGAATATCTCGCTCCCTGATTTTCAATTGGTGATACCGGATCTTAAATCAATCTTGGAGAAGTACCTGGCACCTTGCAATGGATCAAACAAGTCATCTATCCTTAGCAGTGGGTACTTATTCTTGATTGTGACTTTATTAAGCTGCCGATAGTCAATACACATTCTCAGCGACCCATCTTTCTTTCTTACAAAAAGGACCGGTGCGCCCCAAGGCTACCCACTTGGCCTGATAAAACCCTTTTCTAACAAATCTCTCAATTGTTCCTTTAGCTCCTTCAATTCTACCGGTGCCATTCTGTAGGATGGAATAGATATAGGATGTGTGTCTGTCATCACATCAACCCCAAAATCAATCTCCCTGTCTGGTAGGATCCCAGGGAGTTCATCCGGAAAGACTCCCGGAAATTCATTCACAACAGGCACGGATTCAAGTGTAGGTGCCTCAGCATCGGTGTCCGTAACCCAGACCAAGTGGTAAATACATTCCTTGTTGATCATCTTTGTGGCCTTAAGGTAGGAAATAAACCTACCATTCGGCACTACATCATCACCCTCCCACTCAATAACTGGCTCATTTGGAAATTCGAACTTATCAGTCCTGGTTCAGCAATCAAGCTTGGCAAAACAAGAATAAAGCCAATCCATCCCCATTATCACATCAAAATCGATGATTCTCAACTCAATAAGATCGTCCACGGTGTCCCAACCACGCAACGTGACAACACAATCCCTATAAACTCGCACGGCCAAAATACACTCACCAACCGGAGTAGATACCGAGAACGGCTCATGAAGCTGTTCTGGTTCTATCCCAAATCCCTTAGCAACATAAGGAGAGACATATGACAAAGTGGAACTAGGATCAATAAGAGCATATACATCATGGGATTGGACAGATAATATACTTGTGACACCATCTGGAGAAGTCTCTGAATCCCGACGCCTCCGCATAGCATAAAATCTGTTGTGTCCTCCCAAATTCTGTGCACCACCCCTAGTTGCACCACACCCTACAGGTGCTGGGGCTCCTTAGGCTGGAGGTGTTGTGGATGTAGTAGCTGCAGAATTAGCTGACTATGCCACACCTCTACCCATAATTCAGCGAGACGAGCGACAATCTCTCTGAATGTGACCCCTCACACCACAACCATAGAATACTGGTAGGTCCATGAAGCAGGACCCAAAGTGCATCCTCCCACACTTAGAGCATGGAAGCCTCCGCTGATGAAACCTTCTGTCGGGCCGACCCTGCTGGTGGGGTCCCCTATTGCCCTGATTGGGTCTAGATGACTGTGCACCCATCAAAGACTAGGTGAATGATTGGGATGGTCCTGATGACCTTCCCCTAAATGCCGATCTACCACCACTACCACCGGAAGAACCACCAAAGTTGCCCGTGGACCGAGCCTTGCTGCTACTCTGACGCTGCATTCTATTCTTCAATTTGTGGGTCTCCGTGGCTTGAGCAAATGCCACCATCTTACCATAGCTCATATTGGAATTCAAGGAAGCTGTAGAGGCCTTATTAATAACCAAGGGGCTAGGGCCCTGAACAAACCGACGCACTCTAGCCTCCACAGTGGGCAACATGTGAATATCATACTTGGACAGGTGCGCAAACTCCATATGGTACTCCCACACATTCATACTACCCAAACTCAGCGGCACGAGCTGCCTTAGTTTCGGCAGGCAAGAAATGAACCATAAAGGCATCTGTGAATTCACCCCACCTTGCCGGAGGGCTTCCCTCCTCAGGGGATTCCTCCCATAACTCAAACCAAGAATAGGCCACCCCTTTCATGCGGTAGGAGGCCAACTCCTCGGGATCAGTACCCATAATAACTGGAGGATCTAACTGAAGAAACGTGTTCACCCTGGAACCAGCAGATTCCCCTGGATGACTAGAAGAAGTAGGCCCAACACTCGATCTCTGGGCCTGAGAAGCCACTATCTGTGTCAACATATGTATGGTTTCCCTAAGATCAATATCAGACACACCATAACAGGAAGATGGAGCTGGAGGTGGAACTGGTATATCAGTTGCAGGAACAGTTGCACCTTCAATAGGTGTAGGGATAGGTGCGGTCTGATTAGCTGTGGTAGAATCCGGTAGCGTAGTAACTGGGGGAATATCCTTACCCCTCGGGTTCTTACCCGCATCATCAAATATAGGATACATTGCCACTCTTGGGGTGACATTGGCTCTTTCGCCAGTTCTTGCCTTCTTCTTAGGTGCCATGTACTGAAAATTAGAGCAACTCAGGAGTTAAAGGAGGAACAATCTTACAACCAGCTTTATCGTACAATCAAGAACATGAAAGAAGGGTATTATTTCTAAATGCCCATGTAGCATTCTAATTATAGATGTGGTCGACAACACACCGATAATAAGGACTCTACTAGACACGGCTCTAAGACATCCTAGGACACTTTAAAACCTTAGGCTCTGTTACCAAGTTTGTCACGCCCCAAAATCGAGGAGCGCGACCGGCGCTCAACCGAGTGAACCCGACTGAGCAAGCCTGTTAGATTTCCTTCTACCCAAACTCATCCACAAATGAAGATAATACATATTTTCCTTAATTAGACAAAAATGTGATTATGTCTACAATACCAATTCATTACCAATAGTTTTCATCATTTTTAAAGTCTCAAATGCGACAAGTAATACAACCACAACATAACATAGTTTGTCTTTTCTAGCACCAATACACAACCCACACTATGTCTAAGGAGCCTCTATAGATAAAGAAGAGTACAATGATAATGCCGGCAATAAGGCCCCGGCTATACCTCAAACAGAATACACAAAGTACAAAAGATTCATGACCCCGGGATGAAGCGGGGCTCACCAAGTCAGTTGGGAAGAAGATGTACTACTATCACTGATCAATACCTCATGCTGTGGAACCACCTGCTTCCATTTAAAGATGCAACGCCCCCGGTAAAAGGGACGTTAGTACCGTCGAATAGTACTAATATAAAAACCAAACACCAATTTAAGAATTTAGAAATACAGTGTAAACATGATGAATCAATGCAAGCTTATTAAGATCTATCAATAACATTTATAGGATTTAAGATGAGATCCTCTATAACCATATTCACACAAAGCGGCCCCGCCGCCTCACCCGATGTATGCAGGTGGAGGTGTAAGTACAATACCACAACTCTACTCAAGCGGCCCCGCCGCCTCACCCCAATATATGCGGGTGGATGTATAACCACAGTACCAAGAACCTACATAAAGCGGCTATGCCGCCTCACCCCAATGTATGCGGGTGAAAATGCATCAACAATACCAATACCAGCACAAAGTGGCTATGCCGCCTCACCCCAATGTATGCGGGTGGAAATGCATCAATGATACCAATACCAACAAAAAGTGGCTATGCCGCCTCACCCCAATATATATATGTGGGTGGTGGTGCCACAACAATACCAAAACTATACACAAAGTGGTCGTACCGCCTCACCCCAATGTATGCGGGTGGAGGTACAGTTCTACAGTACCATAATCCCTGCATAAAGCGGTCATGTTGCCTCACCCCAATCACAATCTCTACATAACTTGGCATAATAACTTTCACATAAATCACGACTTGAAATTATAAGACATGGATACACAATCCATAGTTTAGAACACATCCTCAACTTATAATGCAATATGATAAGAGCATTTGAAACACGAATTGAACATATACCTTCATCACAAAACTAATCGGAATACTCGATTTGTAATCAACATCTCGAAACTTACAAGGAAATGGGAATTCCAATTCTTAAAGAAGGGTGTAGCCAACATACCTCACTTGAACTTACTTACACTCTAAATGTTCTGGAATTCTCAGCAACTTCAATCTATTTTAGAAATATAACAAATTGAACCAAAATTAGGATGATGATAATGGTTCTAGCTCATTTGAGCATTTTATCAAACAGTAGGTGTGCATTAAGGTTTCAAGGTCCTTTTATGGAGGATTCCATTATCCCACAACCCAATCTTTACCATTTTTAGATCAACAATCTTCCTACACTCTTTGATAACATATGCATGTAAAATAAACAACTCTCATGCCTAAATATCATCTTGCTAATTACTCATTTCTAGACAAAATTTGAAATTGAAGGTTAGGGTGTAGAATCGTACCTCTAGGATGAAGACCTAGTGAGTTTCTCTCTTAATCTTCCAAAACTTGAGCAAGAACTGAAGAACAATTATTGAAGAACACCTTCTCACTCTAGTCCGTAATCCTAGTCCGACACCATGAAACATTATTTTTATTTTGCAAAATTTTATAGGGCCTTACATTCTCCCCCACTTAGGATCATTCATCCTCGAATGAAGGTCAAAATCTGTTATTAGCATCTTATGCAACTCAGTTTTTTATACCACACACCAGCAACCCCAAATTTGACTAACTCCCTAAATTTCCAAACATTTCGCAAGAGTTTCCCTTGTAACTAAGCCTATCCACCTGTCAGAGAGCCTCAGAAACACATCCTAACAATATATACATAATCCAACGACGTAACGTAATACAAAACAATACCAACTGTGTCCTCATAAGCAATATATTTTCAAAAAGGAACACCCTTAATGCTAATTGTTCAAATGATACAAAATTCATAAAAAGTAAGTCTTATAATTTTTCTAGATCACAACTTTATAAATACATGGTCATTCAAACAAATAAGGATACTTTTTCTTCATTTCTTCCTCGGCCTCCCAAGTAGCCTCTTCAAACTGTTGGTTTCGCCATAACACCTTCACGGAGGTAATTTCTTTATTTCTCAATTTTCGGACTTGCCGATCAATAATAAAAATCAGAATCTCTTCATAAGTCAATTTCTCATTTACCTCAATAGTCTCAATCGGAACAATGAGTGTCAGATCTTCAACTACTTTCTTCAACATAGACACATGAAATACCAGGTGTACTAATGACATCTCAGGTGGTAACTCAACTATTATTGAAAGATTGGGTTTCCCTAGTGAGTTTCCCCGCAATAACACCTTTATCTAGTGAGTTTCCCTCTTAATCTTCTAAAACTTGAGCAAGAATTGAAGAACAATTATTGAAGAACACCTTCTCACTCTAGGGCACTCTCTATCACACTCTAAAATGTCAGATTATAGCTCAAAAATAGCCCAAAGATTGTATTTAATGATGTAGGGTCGGGTTTTAAAAACCCAAAAATGGAGCTCCGGAACAAGGTCTGCGATCGCATAATTGATATGCGGACCGCATATCGGTCGCATAATCGTTGTCCAACACTGGCAAACATCTGTTTGTGTCTGCGGTCTCTATGCAGCCCACATAATTGTTCTGTGATCGCATAATGAACCGCAGAATAGTTATGCGATCGCATAGTCGACCACATAATTACTTCTAGACTGACCCTCTCGTGCCGCACTTCTGCGGCCATTATGAGGCCCGCAGAGTGATTCTGCGGTCGCATAATGGACCGCAGAAACGTGTTTTTCTGCCAAAAATATTTCTTTACTTTTCGGTGCATTGTTCAACCCAAAAAGTTCGAGCACAGTGTATTCCTAAAATCCTCAAACACATAAGCCTAGTCCGGCATCATGAAACATTATTTTTCTTTTGTAAAATTTTTCGGGGCCTTACAATTTTTCTAGATTTTATTGGAGCAATTCTGGGAATACTAAGGCTAGACAACGGGTTTCCTGGAACACACTTTGTTTTCCAAAGAAGGAGGGAGGTCTAGGGTTTAGATCTCTTCATGATGTCTTCAATTCTTTATTTGCCAAGCTTTGGTGGAACTATAAAAAAAAAATACCTTGTGGACTATATTTGTGAGGAATCAATATTTCAAGAAGATCAATGAAGTAGTAATATATTGGGGAAATGGTTCACATGTATGGAGTAAGATGATTGAAATAGGAGAACTGGTTGAAAATCATAAATGGTAGTGTCATGACCCAAAATCCATCTAGTCGTGATGGCACCTAACCCAACCTGCTAGGTAAGCCAAATAACAGTCAACACAATTCTAATGAAAATAATACAAAAATAATAAATGGAATAACTGGATTTTCATACAAAATTCCAAGGATTGGTAGTACAAGTCATGAGTCACTAAGACTTAGATTTACAAAGCTAGTATGAAAATAAATACAATATATGTTTGTAATGTACATCAACAGAGTTCGAATCCAAATCTACCAAGGACAAACTCTTGCTATATCCGGAAAGAAAGTACATCTTCAGTGCCAGCTCCCATCGTCCACAACACCTCAGCTCCAAGATCTGCACACAAGGTGCAGAAGTGTAGTATGAGTACAACCGACCCATATACTCAACAAGTATCATAGCTAACCTCGGCGAGGTAATAGAAGAAAAAATTATAAATGATACTCGCCAATCACCTGTACAAGTTCATAAATTCCAATAAGTATAGAACAGAAACATGATCAAATCATAAAATCACAGATAAAACCACCTTGGTGCTCAATATTTTCTTAATGTATCCTGCTCACTCAACAATCCAGCATATAAGGAAGATATGCAAATAAATCTGGTAAACAACCAAAAAAATTGCAAGTAAAGTTAAAATGCAATAACCAAATATCAATCTGCTATGGCACGCAACCTGATCGAAATAGAAATCACATCACGGCTCAAATGCCCACATCGGAATCGCAGTAACTGAACCAAACCAATGATCTGCTCTCCTAGAACCCACATAGACCAGAAACCCATTAGTTTCTCACAATATGCATGTACACAAATAAGAAGGAACATGAGAGGGTGACCCTAGGGGGATGGGTTTATACCCACATACTGCACGGATAACTCATGTTTTGCACGAACAACGCATGTGCTAATAATATCAACCGCACAGAAAACTCCACATGCCGCACGGACAACTTACATGCCAATATTATATCAACCGCACATACAGCTCACGTGCCGCAAAGACAATGCGCCTTCTAAAATTCTGGCGTGGTCACAAGCTCAATATCACAATCCTCAGGTTGATAAACAGTGCGCCTTCTAAAATACGCACCCTTCTCAGGTGATACCAGACAGTTCCAACATTCTTCTAAACATCTGAAATCACTCATGCTGTCTGGAGCTCATGACCTTCCATTCGAATGGAACCACAACCTCGTACATGCAACCTCGATCCCATTATAAATCCTGAATCACAAGCAGGATACACATTCCATCAACTAGAAGCCTTCTGCTAGACCCCATCCTAGAGAATATCCACAACACGCAACATACTCTTCATGCCTTTCAAAAACACCCATCCTAAAAAATGGTCGAATCATCAAGAACTCTTCGAAACCCATTTGCACGTAACCAAGCGATAAGAACTAAATCTCTCTAACCCAACCAAGTCATGCAAATCGCCATGCCCAAGAGCATTTCCACAACATACCCACAAAACCTCGCCATGCCAAAAGAGTAAAAAGAACCGATTACTTATATTACTATGCTGATCCAAACCACTACCGAGCTGACCTATTTCTTCAAGTCTCTCTCGATTTGCCGTTAAATTAACACTTCTCCTTGCCATTACACTACTATCCTCAACCCCAAGCTCACCACAAGAGATCCTAGTATGTAACCACGTCGTCTTAAGGCCCATAAATCACTGTATTCCCTCTTAAGCACCCTATAGTGCCGCAACCGGACTGTCCACTTTGAAGAGACCTTATGTGAATCTGAAGTTATTTCTTTAACTTCTCTAATATAGAAATGTAGAATCACCAATGATACATAAATACTGCAAGTCGCGACACCAACCAAATGCAAATCTCAGATCTTAGCAATACACAAATTCGGGAAAATTCTCAAATACCACATATGAATCATAAACTCATTTGAACTTTATCGAGAATCATCCACTCTGCTCTAATCACCAATGTACAGCCCAAACGAGCCGAACGACTTGTGTTTCATTAGCAGACAATTGCCTACCACCTTTATACAACCGAGTGAATCCCTTCTTCTTGCACACTACATCCACCTAGAATAGCAAACCCCAATCGTTCCTAGATTTCCATATATCCATAAAGTGTAATGCATCATGTATCCAAAAATTTCCTTACTCGAGTCATGCTTAAAACCAACCTCCTCAAGTCACAACTACTCCACAAATATGCCTTAGTCCAAAACCAATATAACACATGACCATATAATTTGATCATCGATAGAAAACTCCCTCACTTGGATCAAAGCCATATAACATAACATCCGATAACCCATAATACCTTTACTCCATAACTGCCACAACCCTGCACTGTAATTCAACTAAATTCTTCATACGCTCATATAGCTCTAATCATAAAATACCTCAAATCATTTACTAAAAACACATTCATTATCATGACAGTCATGCAAACTCCTTCAAGCGATCCAAACTCAAATTGCAGCACATACACACCCTTCTGGTAGAAAGGAAACTCTTCACAGAAATGTCATAAGAATCACACATCTATATATTACCCAACATGTGATAACCCACCTACTTAGCCTCAATCTTGCATCTCTCTATGCCTTATCATGGTCATATCCACAATGCAATTACTTAATCATTCCGAGTCTAAACTCGTCAACAAGACATAAGAATCTACTTCATCCCACACATGAACAATATGAATTATCCATCACCACACTTAAAAATTGAGACTGTATAACACATCAAGAGAAAAATTAAGCACACATAGTCCTTTTCACATCCCAACAAGACTCTTTTCGTCACATCCAAATCATCTAAGCCTAGTTCTCAGTCACACACAATACTCATGATATAGCTATCCAACCACTTACTGAACCATCAAATCCATCTAGTCGTGCTGGCAGCTAACCCAACCCGCTAGGTAAACCAAATAACAGTCAACACAATTCTAATGAAAATAATACGAAAATAATAAGTGGAATAAATGAATTTCCATAAAAAAAAAATCCAAGGATTGGTATTATAAGTCATGAGCCACTAACACTTAGTTTTACAAAACTGATATGAAAATAAATACAATATCTGTTTGGAATGTACATCAACGGAATTCAAATATAAATTTGCTAAGGACAAGTGGTAGTTATATCCCGAAAGCAAGTACATCTTCAGTACCAGCTCCCGTCATCCATATCATCTCAGCTCCACGATCTGCACGGAAGGTGTATTAGTAAACCATTGGATCAGTCATAAAATTTCAACCACAATGCAAGCTCGACACTTCTAAATTACACCACAAAACAGTAAATATTAAACAAAACTACAAAAGCAACAACATGCAATCCAAATTTGAGAGGAAGAAAAATGTTTTAAGGATAAAATTTATTTTAGAATTGCGATAAACCACTTGAATCCAGCTCGTCCTCTTCATCAAGCAATGTTGGACATGAAACTTTATCAATTGTTGAAGTCAAACCTAAAAGAAAGAACTCTACCAACTCCATCTTGTACCGTGGATCAAAGATTGCAGTTACTCCCATAATGAGAAAATTACTTATTATTTAAGTAATTCCATAACCACGTGCGAGCACACATTAAAGCTTCCAAAGTAGTGGGATGGAGTCTACTCCGATGCGGGCTAATAAACTTCCCACTAGTGCTAAATATCGATTCTGAAGCAACAGTAGACACATGAATCGCTAAGAGATAACGAGCCATTTTTTACAATTTAGGAAAGTTTAATCCATTTGTCTTTCACCAACTCAAATTGTCAAATGGAGGAGTTCGAGGTAATAAGCTTTCTTCTAAGTACATATCCAACTCGGATCTTGTCTCCACAATAGCTCCACTCGAAGCTAAAAATCTATCAAAGCTTGAAAGCCGATCACCCTGAGTAAAACTAGTGACTTCACTAGAACTAGATGCTAATGAATCATGTGGAGAAGATAGTTTACTCTTATAATCTTGAAAGAGATCATAACAATTAGATCGAACTTCTTGAATTTTAGTTGAAGCTTCTTCACTATAAATTAGTGGTCAAAAGAACTCTACAAACTTCATCTTGTATCGTGAATCAAAGATTGCAGCTACTCCCTTCAAAATATGCACATTATCCTAATACTTTTTAAATTTCAACAACATCGCAGATGCCGTATCGTTAATCAAAGTAATAAACTCATTCACCCAAGCTTCTAATTCTAGCTTAATTTCACAAACTTTTATAAAATATTAACTGGACGTTGGATATTGTGTTCCTGAAAATTGTTTAGTGATATAATAAAAATGTTTGAGTTTATTAGAAATATATTATGCGTTACTCCATTGCTCTTCAGTAGGATATGACTCATAATTTGTGTCAATTAGACTCAACTTGTTAAACACCTCTTTGTATTCTATAGCTGTTCTCAATATTAGATATGTTTAAGTTCTATCGAGTAGGACAATCATACTTCAACTTGTTATTACAATAACAATGAACCAAACGTGCGACATATTCAAACCTCTCAATTCTACCAGCTGATCTAATCCAATACAAGACATTATCGCGCACTTTGCTAATACTATCTGCTGTCACCTTTAACATTTCTTGCACAATCAAATTTAAAATATGTGCAGCACAACGCACATGAAATACTCGACCAATCAATAATAAATCTTTTTTATTAAGTTTCTCATCTAATAAAGTTTTAATCATAACATTGTTTGTACTGCAATTATGAACTGTGATAGTTGATACTTTTCGTTCAAGATTCCAATCAAACAAGCAATTAACCAAAGCATCACACAAAGCATTTTTATCATGTTGAGCAGGGACATAAGCAAATCTCAGAATATGACTTTGAAGCCTCCATAAATCATTAATAAAATTATCAATAATAGTCATAAACCCTTTTTTTGTTATTATTGGAAGTCCGCATATCGGTTGTTATTGCATTCTACTCGTGACTTTCTCCAACAACTTAGAAGTTTGCGATTTTAAATTATTAAAATTTTCATTATGCCATTCTTGATTGTATTTTTAGAAACCATCTTAAACATAGTTTGGAGACTCGCAACAAATTTCCTAAATCCTGCAAGATCAACTATCGAGAGTGGATACTCGTGTAAAATAATGGCATGTGCAAGTTATTTACGTGAAACATCTTGATCAAAATAATCACCCCCGGTATCACCCTCATTTTGTACATCTCTTGGCCTATTAGGACACTTAGGTATGTGATCTAACATAGATTTTGTCCCACAGTTCCTAGCATTTTTATTGCAATACTTACAATCACCATATGGAACACCATTAATCTTCACCAGCTTGAAATGCTTCCATGCTCGGGAATATATCATTTTTCCTAGTTCAACAATTTCATCAGATTGCAAAGGCATTTGACTCTTATTATCTAAGGAAATAGCATTAGAAGATGAAGCTGGCAGATTCTCTTCATTTTGAGATGCCAAATATCACTAAAAGCTGATATTTAAAAAGAAGTAAGAAGATATTTAGAAAGAAGTAAGGTAACTGTATCACAAAGAATCTTATTAGAAAATGTAAAAGTTTCAACCATTTTTCAAAATAAATAGTCAACAAGTTTACTATGAATCATGTAATTCATGGTCTACAAGCACCCCTACTCATTTCCTAAAGACTGCCATGAGAACCAATTGGCATCATTCGAGTTCATCTTAATATTTAGATATCAAATAGGCAAGTCCTCGATAAAGATTCCACCATCTTACAAAATATTTCACACAGCAAATTGAGCACAAGTCATCATTGAAAGTATATACAGTAATTTATCAAAATGTAAAATTTGTTACTAGTATTTTATATTATGCGACTAATGATGAAGTTTGGATAGACATTGATGATAGTGTGGAAAAGACTCAAGAGGAGGTGAACCCGTCTAAAGAACACATTATTGACATACCGGACCCGGTAGTGCAAAAGGCTAAGACACCATTTCCTAAGCCTCCACCTCTATACCCTCAAAGACATGCCAAGCAAAATGGTGAGAATCAATTTAAGAAGTTCATTCAAATGATGAAGAGTCTCTCAATCAATGTGTCATTAGTTGAATCTTTGGAACAAATGCCCGGTTATGCAAAGTTTATGAAGGATCTAGTGAAAAAGAAGCAGTCAATGAAATTTGAGACCATCAAAGTAGCTCATCAAGTGAGTGAAATTGTGCATTCAATGGCTCATAAGTTGGAGAATCCCAGAGCTTTCACGATTCTTTGTTCAACTGGAAGTGTCGAGTTTCTAAAGCTCTTTGTGATCTTAGGGCAAGTATCAATTTGATGCCCTATTCGGTTTTCAAGACTTTGGGAATTGAGCAACCAAGACCCATCTTTATGAGATTGCAAATGGCCGATTGTACCATGAAGAGGCCTTTGGGTGTGATTGAAGATGTTTTGGTTCGTGTTGATAAAATTTTTTCATTCTAGATTGTGAGGTTGATAATAAAGAGCCGATTATTCTTGGGAGACCTTTCCTTGCTACGAGTAAGTCTCTTTGTGATGTTGAAGCCGGAGAACTCACTTTCCGGGTTGGTGATGAAAATGTGGTATTCCATGTATGTAAGTCCATGCAGCAACCAAATAGCAATGAGGTGTGTTCTTTTGTGGGCCTGGTGACCGATATTATTGTTGATGAAACGAGTGCTACAATCAATGTTGGTGATATGTTGGAGGACGTCTTGCTCAACTTTGATGATAACGAGATGGATGACTTTATGGAATGTGTAAACTCTTTGCAAGGAATGGGGTCGTACAACTATGCACCAGAGAAATTGTCCTTGGATCTTGAAAATAGGACAATTCCTCCTACAAAGCCTTCTATTGAAGAGACTCCTACATTGGAGTTAAAGCCATTGCCTCCACATCTTCGGTATGAATTTCTTGGTCTTTCTTCCACTTTACCGGTTATATTTTCCTTTTGTTTGACTAATGTGCAAATAGATTCCACATTGGCGGTTCTACAAAAGAGGAATAAGGCTATTGGGTGGACCTTGGCAAATATTCAGGGGATAAGACCCGCCTTTTGCATGCACAAGATCAAGTTGGAGGATAGCGTCAAACCATCTATTGAACATCAAAGGAGACTCAATGAGGCTATGCAAGAAGTTGTCAAGAAAGAGTTTATCAAGTGGTTGGTTGCCGGGGTTGTCTACCCCATCTCCTATAGTTCACGAACTTCTTCGGTTCAATGTATCCCAAAGAAAAGGGGCATGACGGTGGTCACAAATGAAAAGAATGAGTTGATTCCTAATAGAGCGATGACCGGTTGGAGGGTGTGTATGGACTATCGCAAGCTCAACAAAGTCACAAGGAAGGATCACTTTCCACTTCCTTGCTTAGGTCAAATGCTTGATAGATTGGCCGGCCGTGCCTTCTATTGCTTTCTTGATGGGTACTTGGGCTATAACCAAATTATCATTGCTTCGGAAGATTAAGAGAAAACAATCTTTACATGTCCCTATGGTACTTTTGCATTCAAGCGGATGCCATTTGGTTTGTGCAATGCATAGATGAATTTTCAAAGGTGTATGATGGATATTTTCACGGACATGGTGGAGGACTATCTTGAAGTTTTCATGGATGACTTCTCGGTGGTTGGACATTCTTTTGATGATTGTCTTGCAAATTTAGACAAAAGTGTTGGCTAGATGTGAAGAAACAAATTTGGTGCTCAATTGGGAGAAATGTCATTTCATGGTCGAGAAAGGCATTGTCCTTGGCCACTAAATATCAAGGAATGTAATTGAAGTTGAGAAGGAAAAGATTGAGGATATTTCTAAGCTTTCACCCCCATCTTCGGTGAAGGGTGTGCGGGGTTTCTTAGGCCACACGGGTTATTACCGGCGCTTCATCAAAGATTTCTCTAAGTTGGTGAACCTGTTGTGCAGGATTCTTGAGAAGGATTCTAAGTTTAACTTCAATGATGGATGCATGAGAGCTTTTGAATTGTTGAATCTCAAGTTGACAACTACTCCCATCATCACCGCTCCAAATTATAGTGTGCCTTTTGAACTCATATGTGATGCAAGCAACGTAGCGGTTGGGGCTATTTTGGGGCAACACATCAACAAGATTTTCCATCCAGTCTACTATGCTATGAAGATCATAAATAGTGCTCAAGTCAACTATACCGTTATGGAGAAAGAGCTCATTGCAATTGTGTTCAAAATTGAGAAGTTCCACCCGTACTTGATGGGTGCAAAAGTTATTGTCCACACGGATCATGCGACGCTTTGTTATCTTATGAGAAAAAAGGACTCCAAAACTCGGTTGATGAGATGGGTGCTCTTGTTGCAAGAATTTGATATTGACATCCAAGATAAGAAAGGTAGTAAAAACCAAGTGGCGGATCACCTGTCTCATTTGGAGGATGAGAGGAGGCTGCATGATGGCCTTGAAATTAATGACTCTTTCTCCAATGAGAAACTCTTGGAAATTTCAATGAAAGAGGTGCCATGGTTTGCAGACATAGCAAATTTTCTTGTGCGTGACTGTCAAGATTATTATTGGGATGAACCATACCATTTTCGGATTTGTACGGATGGGGTGATTATAAGATGTGTACCGGAAGAAGAGCAAGGTGACATTCTTGGGGCTTGTCATTCTTTGCCATATGGTGGTTATCATGGTGGAGTGAAAACGACTCCCAAAGTGCTTAGTAGTGGTTTCTATTGGCCCACTCTTTACAATGATGCAAGTGAGTTAGTGAAAAGATGTGTTGAAATGCCTCTCACAACCATTTTGGAGATTGATATTTTTGATGTGTGGGGTATTTACTTTGTGGGCCCTTTTGTAAGTTCTTGTGGAAACACATACATCTTGGTCACGATGGATTATGTGTACAAATGGGTTGAGGTCGTTGCTTTACCGAATAATGAGGCGAGAAGTGTGGTGGCTTTCTTGAAGAAGAATATTTTCACACAGTTTTGTACGCCACGTGCAATTATAAGCGATGGGGGTCACATTTTTGCATGAAAGCTTTTGACACTTTACTTAGCAAGTATGGTTTTACTAAAAAAGTTATGACTCCCTATAACCCAGAAGCTAGTGTGCAAGTGGAAGTCTCCAACCAGGAGATAAAGAGTATCTTGTCCAAAACGATGAATGATAATCGGATGAATTGGTCCAAGAAGCTTGAAGATGCATTATGGGCTTATCGAACGTCTTACAAACCACCTATCGGAATGTCGCCATACTAGTTGTTGTTCGGGAAAGCTTGTCATCTTCCGGTGGAACTAGAGCACAAGGCAATGTAGACTAAAGAAGTTGAATCTTGATTGGGATGTAGCCGCTAACTTGAGGGTTGCACATTTGAATGAATTGGATGAGTTCCGGTACCAAGCTTATGCAAGTTCGTCCTTTTACAAAGAAAATATGAAATATCTTCATGACAAATACATTTGGAACAAAGAGTTCAAGAAGGTCGATCTTGTATTGTTGTTTAACTCATGGTTGAGGATGTTTACCCGGAAGCTAAAATCCAAGTGGAGTGGTCCTTTTGAAATTATGGGTGTGACACCTTTTGGTGCATTAGACATGAAGAACAAAAACAATGAAGTATTCTGAGTCAATGGTCACCGGGTGAAGCACTACTTAGGACAGGCTGGAGATAACCACATTGCGGTGGTCATTCATTTCACTTGAGGGTATTCTGCATCATGCCTCGACATTAAATCAGGCGCTTCTTGGGAGGCAACCCATGTTTCTTTTCCTTTTTCTTTTGTAGTTATGTTATATTTTTATTCTAACTTAATTTTAAGTGTGCTACAGTGGTGAGTGTGACTTACAAGAATTGTGGACGAAAATATGGCTAAAGGCTCAAGAGAGTGCGGACCACGCTTTATTTGTACGAACCACACATTTTTATGTGTGCCATAGCAGATGAGCATTGCGGCCGGACATTTGAAACATCAAAAATACAAACTCTTTGAAGTTTAAGCTTGTCAGTGCGGAGGTCGATCTGCGACCGCACGTGAAATCTGCGGCCGCACCTGAAAATGTGCGGACCACAAATTGGTTTCTAAGAATGATCACCCAGGTTAAAGAGTGCGGACTGCACATGAAAATGTGCGGCCGCACTCATCTCTGATCCATTCTCATTTTAAATGGTATAAATAGAATAATAGGGCTCATTTTACTCTTTTCCCACTTTTAACAAACACTGTTGCGCTGCTAAGTTTTCTTGGAGATTTCAACTGTCCACACACACAGTCACCTAGATTACTCACTCAGTGTATTCAATCTATCTGTTATGCTTCAATTTCATATTAAATTTTAAGTTAGTTTAATCTGTAGATTTTTAGTTCTTTTTAGGCCATCTATTATTCGAGTTCCATTGTGTGTCCAAGTGGGGTAAATCTGAACTGGTTAACTTTATATTTGCTCTATGGGGACTGGGTTAGTGAAATTTCATTCTTTTACAATGTTGCCATGCCTATTTGTGCAAGAAATTGAAAAATCTTAGACTAAAAAAAAAGAGTTGTCTGTTTGTAATGGTTTGAATTCTGCGGCCACACTTGAATTGTGCGGTCCGTAGATATGATATTTTTAGATACTTATGTGAGGACGGAATCTGCGGCCGCAGGTCACATTGTGAGGACATTTGATTTCCTATTACGGCTGCATATTAGGGTTTTCTCTATCATAAGAGAGTCTTCACTTTAGAGACTCCAAGGTGTGACCGCAAGTCAAATTTTGCAGACCGCAGAAATCCTCTTGCGGCCATAGATTGACTATTTCTCTGTCATAAGAGAGTTTACAAATTTGGACCTCAGAAGTGCGGCCACAATCCCAAATGTGCGGACCACACTTCCCTTTTGTGACCGCACAATTAAAATATGCAGATCGCGAGTTCCCGTCTACGGCCGCAGGTCAAATTGTGTGGACCGCATATCCCTTATCCTGCAGGCATGACTCAACTTCACAACCCCACTGTGTCCAATTGTTTCCCCTTACTTACATGTCTCCTGTACGTGTTTGAATAATGAATTGTAATTAACAATCTCCTCTGTTTGATACAGACAATGGTTCGATCAAGAGGCCGAGGTGATACTTCAAAGAGGAGAGGTGAACCTTCTCGGGGTCGAGGCAAAAACTCCTTCCCCTTGGCCAGCCCAAGACAATAAGAAAGAAAAGAACAGTCGGCAGAGGGAGAGGTGTAGACCTTTCCCAGTCTAACTCATATGCCCCTTCTAGGGATGTATCAGAGGGAAACTCAGCCTCTGTTCAGGAGTAGTAGACGGCCACACAGTTTAGGTTGCAGGAAAGATGCCAGCTCAGGGATGAGCCATCTTTATCTCACAACATCTCTGAGGGGTCGAAGAGTGCTAGCCAAGCTTCTGAGCCATCAGCTGCACCAGTCCCTGAGGCACCAGTTATATATGACATCTCCGATGATGGCAGAGGGGGAGAATCTAAAGCTATAGGTCTTGAGCAATCAAAGAAGAAAGAGGTTTGGGAGGATCATTTTGTCAGCTTGGACGGCTTCACCAATTTTCATACGTGGTGGCCAGTGAGGTCGCTAACTCTTGAGCGACAATTTCTGTTGAAGGATTTGGAGAAATATAATCCAGCTATATTGAGACAGTTCAGGGCACGAAAGGGGTAGATGTGGTTCACCGATAGAGTGGAGGATACAAAAGAATACCTCGTCAGAGAATTTTATGCCAATGTCGCTCATATCAAGAAAGGGACTAAGGTGACCAAAGTACGCAACCTCAAGGTGAGGTTTGATCAGCATATGCTAAATGCATATTTGGGCTTCAAGGATGTTGAGCTGGAGGAGTATCTGGAGAAGTGTGCACTAAAGGAGAAAGTCTGACCTTGGTTGGCTGAGATTCTAGCACCACCAGGGCCACCACCATGGATTGCCACTAAGGTTCCCATTCAGCAAAATACTTTGAGCTTTGAGGCAAAAGGGTGGCAGACCTTTGTTTGTAGCAGGTTGGATCCATGCAAGAATGAGACTCACCTTCCTATTCCTCGGGCAGTTCTGGATGCTTCATTATGGCCGGGTACCCAATCAATGTGGGTGCTATGATGTTGGTCAATATTTCATTGAAAGCACGGTAGGATAGCTCGGTCTACCCTTATCCCAACACTATTAGAGAATATCTCATTGATGCAAAAGTAGAGCCGGGACATTTTGACACCAAGGTGAAGGCGAAGAAGCCATTCGATTGGTATTCACTGATGGATGCGAGCAACCCAAAGAAGGAAGTCCATCCTTCTACTACCACAGGCCAGTTTGATGAGCTAACAGTGGTAGCTTCTGAGGCAGTTGATCTTCTATCCTCTGATGCTGAGCCTTATACCAGTGTCACTGCTATGCCTCCACCATCATCTTTAGCTCTGACCATATCCCCAAGAGTTTCTCTAAAGCCAGTGCCCGTGCCCACAATTCCCCTATCTGCTACGCGAGTCTCTCAAACATTGGCGAGTCTTAACAACTAGATGCAGGCAGCTACTTCTAAACTGTCTGACTTGTCTAGTACTGTTGCAGTGCAGTCCACTTCACAAGAACAACAGGCTTCTTCTGACATTGATGAGACCCTGAAGAAGATTCTGGAGAACCAGAAGACTATCATGGATACCTTGGTACAACACGGGTCAGTTATTGAGGAGCTGGGAAAGGACGTGAAGAAGATGAGGAAGTCCCAGCTCAGCAAGAAATCAGTGGACAAACTCCGGAAAGAGGTGACCAGACTTGCTACAGTCGGACACCTTCCTTTTGATATGTTGCTTGACCCGCACCTGTCTGGGCACCATCTGCACCAGTTGGCCAGTCTAATGAGCCAGACCTTGCTGCCGACACTAGTGAGGTAGTGCGTGAGATGTCTGCCAACCCAGCCACGCCTAGATTTGATGATGATGAGATTTAGTTGGTTGATCTTGAGGGAGATGACATTACTAGGGACACTAAGATGTCCAAGGATACTTGGGGAGTTTTCTTCTCCCTCTCCTCTTTTTCTTTTATTCTGCTAAGCATGGGGGACAATGCTTACTTTTATTCGTGGAGGGGGGTTGGAGTTTATTTGACACGTTGGTACACTTTGATACATTTGGTCTGTAATAATTTGATGATACTTTTTATTTTCTTATTTGTATTTATCTATCTTCTGTGTCTCTTATTATGTATATTTATTCTATCTTTAGTAGTTTTTTCTCATTAGTGTTTTTTTGTTTTTTTGTTTTTTTTTTTTTTTTGCTTATTAGCTTCTTTATCTTTTCCATATTAGTTCTTGTTGTTTTAAGTAGCTTCTTTTTATACTTTAGTAGATAATAAACCTTTGGTTTTCTTAATGCCACGGTTCTTTCCAAAGGTAGTTGTTGTGTGAACCGGGTGACTCGTCCTAACGATGGATGACGTGATGACCTTCTTAAAGGATTGGGTCCGTTTTTTGTGTGTTTAGGTAATAATAGTAGTAGTAATGAATAAAAAGACATAATCAAGTAATTATCGAAGAGTTAATCATGCTTTATTTGGTACCAACACACTTAACTACGTGCTTATGATTAGATACAAGGTTTTTGAAAGAAATAACTCTAGTTAGTGACTTTGTGACTCTTGAGTTGACTTTGGTAATTATCGAGTGGTTTAATTGGACCATAGTGATCTTTAAACTTGAATGTGGTCGTTGGAGGCTCTCGACTCTATCCTCTTTTATAATCTAGTTGCGTGAGGGGTGAGATTAATTGTTGTTAGTCCAAGTATCCGTGTGAAGGGACTAGAACTTGCCCTGAATGTGTTTCAAGGCGAAATCCTAAGTTTTGCTTGGTTTGAGAAGTGATTGTAGGGTTTCCTTGGCCCGTTTGAGCTTTCTATTTCCAACCAATGTCGTTCTCCCTTGTAAACCCATTTGAGCCTCTAGCCTTTCTCATTTGATAACCATGTTATAAGGCTTCACCTATTTTGTCATGACCCTCTCTTGGCACCCGTACTTTCCTTAACACCCTGGTGAAATAAGTGGCTTAAAACATAAGTTTGGGGGAGAGATGAGGAATTTGAAAAAGGTATCAATGCACAAAAAAAGAAAATAAATGATCTTTATGAAAAGAGAAGGCAAGAATAGATAAGAACAAAACAAAAATTCAAAACGTGAATAAGTGGAAGGGATGATGGATTCAAAAAGAGATAATAATCCCTAGCATGAACAATAAAAACGGAGAAAAAGAATGAAATAAACAAGAAAGAGCGATGTTAACTCTCTCTAGTACCCAATGAAAAGAAAATGCCTCTAAGAATTTGCAATTGTGAGCCAAGAAATGAAAGTGTGGAGTGCTTAATGAAATGTGTAACCACTTACCCATATGGTACCCGACCCTAATCCAAAAGCCTTCATTATAACCCGAAAGAAGTCCTAATTGATTTCAAACCGAGTGAGCTTACATTAGTGGGGATCTACAAGAGGGGTAAGCCTATGGTACTTGAAGCCGTACTTGTGACATTTTCTTGTGAGAGTTGAGCGAACCTTTCATGAATCTTAAGATACAGTGTTAATTCTGTAAGCGAGCTTGGCAAATGGAAAGTAGAGTTTGGAGTCCACCATGACCTACATGATAGAACAACAGTCTTTGATGAGTAAAGTCAATTCTTGAAGCTCAAATTTCACATTAGAAATATATGTGCATGAATTTTTGACTCGTCACCTTGTTGATAATACATGCGTAGTGTGGGTAATTGTTGGTCCCAACTGATGTGTGACTGGCTCACCTTTGACTTGCTAAAATGACCCTTAACTCTAGGAGGTGGGAACTAATTTATTTGCTTGAGGACAAGCAAAGACTTAAGTTTGGAAGAGTTGATAAGTGGGATTTTGACTACTTATTAGCACTTTTTTGCTTTTGTTTTAGTCTGAAAGTATTGATTTATGTTCCCGAAAATAATGAAAGTGTGCAAATTGAAGGAAAGTTGGAAGTTTGGTCTCTCATAATGAAATCCAACTCAAAAAGGAGTATTCCGTATCATAAGGCTAGAAAGGGTGCAAAACTAAAGAAGTGTGGTCCGCTAAAGAAAGAGCGGAAATCAGAATTCCATCTGCGGCTGCATATCAAGTGAAAGAGCCTAGTAGGAATTTGGCCAATGTGCGGCCGCAGAACAAGGTCTGCACTGACAAATGACTCAAAGTTTAGAGAGTGAGCGAAATACCAAGACCTGAAGCCTTGCTGAAGTACGGACCGTGCGAACCACACAAGAATTGTGCTGCCGTAGAAGATGCTTCGCAGCCACAATCCCGAATTGCGAGGCTGCAGAATCCAAGATCTTGCCAACTGAAGTAATCTGCATACCACACATGGAATTGTGCTACTGCAGAACCTCCAGATGCGCATTTTTGTCAGCGAGTTTTGTGCCACTATAAATAAACGAGTTTCACATTTTTAGGTCAAGTTTGGATTTTTAAGCTGCTGTAGCCGTTACATTTTTCCATTTTAGGAAGTTTGTGACTATTTTAGTGTTTAAACATTATATTTTATAAGTGTAATCTTAGATTACGAGTTTAATTAGCATTTCTTCTTTATTTTCTTCAATTCCCACTATGAGTAGCTAGATTCTTACTAGGGTTGTGACCCAACCCTACTGTGTAAACCTTATGGGTACTTAATCTAATTCTTGTTTATGGTTAGGTGTTGATTATTTAGCTTAGTTTATGATTCAATTTTAGAATTAATGGTTGCAAACATTGATTCATGCCTTTTCGACTTGGTTTCTTCTTGAGAAAGAGGGACCTAGTCTAGGATAATTTTTCTAACAAGGAATTGGGCTAATTGAGAGTTTGATTAGCCTAATTAAAAGGTTCAAACTAGAGATAGTGAGAACTCAACTTGAGCTCATATAAACTATTTTGTTTGATAACCATTTGGACTTGAGAAAGCCAAATTGGGCAAAATCACTCTTTGACCGAGAGGTATTGAGCGGGTAAAGTAGATTTGAGAGCTATAATACACCTCAATCAACAAAACAATTTTTAACATATTTAACTTATTAGGCAAACATTTAGGTTATGGTCACATCCCTAAGCTTTTTAACTATTTGGAAAAACACCAAAAACAATTATTTGCTTCTAGTTTCTTTTCTTAGTTTGTAATTTCTAGAGTTAAATTAGAGTTAGAAATCAAAACCTTTTGTGGAAGTGCAATTTAGTTATTCTATTCGCTTTCGGTAAGTGTATACTCCTAACACACCTAGTAACTCCCTGTGAAAATCGACCTCGACTCTTGTTGGGTACTATTCTTCCAACGACCGTTTCCACTAACTATTGAGTGCGAATTGGACGTGGATCAAGGAGTTAAAACAATCTACAGGGAATAGTCGGCGGCAAAGAAAATGTTTATTGTCGATGAAGTAACCCCAGTGCCCGCGGTTTTGACATCAAAAAGCAGGGAACTGACCAAAGAAAAGGAAAGCAAATAGCAATCATTGATCTCGGCCTCAACCGGGCCGAAAAAAATGGGATGAGCATGGAGAGGACAATGAGGATGACTACGGCATCCCGAGATCTTTTATATAGCCCGATGATAATGATGCCACTAAATTGACAATCAAGGACTTGAAGCAGGTTATACTGATCGAGCACCTGCCAGATCGAATGGTATACCTGGGCACGGGGCTAACCCCCAAGCTCAAGAATAAACTTATTGATTTTCTTAAAGTTAATACCGATTGTTTCTCTTAGTCCCATCTAGACATGACAGGGATCCCACCGGAGGTAACAAGTAACAAATTGAGCTTGGATTCAAAGTTCCATCTGGTTAAATAGAAGAGAAGGCCACAGTCTGAGATCAAACGCGTATTCATCAAAGATGAGGTATCTAAACTTCTAAAAATATGTTCCATCTGGTAAATTAAGTACTTGGATTGGTTAGCTAACATAGTAGTCGTACCTAAAAAAGGAAACAAACTTCGGATGTGTGTAGATTATAAGGATCTAAACAAGGCGTGTCCGAAGGACTTTTTTCCTTTGCCTAACATCAATCGAATGATCTATGCGACGACTCGACATGAGATACTGAGTTTTCTAGATGCTTATTTCGGGTATAACCAAATCTGTATGGGCTCGGGCGATCAAGAAAAGATTTATTTCATAACCTAATTCGGCCCCTATTGTTATAACATCATGCCGTTTGGACTTAAGAACATCGGTACCACGTACCAACGCCTAGTTAACCGGATGTTCGAAGAACAAACAGGGAAATCAATAGAAGGACCATTTGAAACATTTGTAGAAAACCTTTGACATATTGAGGAAGTACAACATGAAGCTAAACATGGAAAAATGTGGCTTTGGGGTCATCTCGGGCAAATTCCATGGATTCATGGTATCTAACCAGGGAATAGAGATCAACCTAGACAAAATAAAAGCTATAGAAGACATCACCGTAGTTGACAACATTAAGTAAGTACAAAGACCGATCGGGCAGATAGCCGTGTTGGGCCGGTTTATTTTGAGATCGTCGGATAAGAACCATCAATATTTCTCAGTGTTGAAAAAAAAGAACGACTTTACATGCACCCCAATATGCCAGCAAGCTTTAGAAGAACTCAAGCAATGCATGTCGAGCCCTCCCTTGCTGCACACTCCGAAGGCAGACGAATAACTATACCTCTACTTGGCAGTTTTTGAGGTGGCGGTAAGTGGTGTCCTGGTCCGGAAAGAAGAAGGTATGGAATTTCCTATTTATTATGTTAGTAGAACCCTAGGCGATGGCGGTACAAGGTATCCACACTTAGAAAAAATAGCGCTAGCCTTGTTAAGATCTTCTAGGAAATTAAAACCATACTTTCAATGCCACCCCATATGTGTTGTAACTTCGTACCTGCTGAGGAATGTCATGCATAAGTCCGAGCTCTCGGTCTGATTGGTCAAATGGGCCATAGAAATTAGTGGGTACGACAATGAGTACAAACCCTGGACCGATATAAGATCTTATATTTTGGCGGACTTTGTGGCCGACTTTACACCGGCCTTGGTCCCCGAGGTCGAGAAGGAATTACTGCTCATTTTGGGGATTAGCTCGGGGATCTGGACCGTATTCATGGATGGTGATTCCAACACGAAGGGGTCCGGGCTCGGCATCATATTAAAACCACCTACGGGTAACGTACTTAGGCAGTCTATTAGAACTATAAAATTGACTAACAACAAAGCCGAGTATGAGGCTATGATTGCAAGTCTAGAACTAGCTAAGAGCCTTGGGGCCAAATGTGACTCCCTCCTTGTCGTAAACTAAGTCAATGGGACATTTGAAGTAAAAGAGGAACGGATGCAGAGGTACTTGGATAAGTTGCAGGTGACCTTACACCAATTCAACGAATGGACTATACAACATGTACCTCGGGATCAAAATAACGAGGTTGATGCATTGGCCAACTTGGGGTGTCGGTTAACTCCAATAAATTCAACTCCGAGGCAGTAGTATAGTTGATGAACTCGGTGGTAGAAGAAGGTCACGCCGAGATGAACTCAAAAATCTTGACTTGGGGCTGGAGAAACAAATACATAGACTACCTGAAGAAAGGAAAACTGCCATCGAACCCCAAGGAGTCAAGATCCCTACGTACCAAAGCTACCAGTTTCAGCTTGGTCGAAGGGGAAATTATCCAGGAGATCCTTTTTTGGGATACTAACTAGGTGCTTGGGTCCGGGGGAGGCTTACTACGCCATGAGAGAAGTACACGAGGGCACTTGTGGAAACCACTCGGGAGCAGAATCCTTGGTTCAGAAATTGATCAGTGGTGGTTACTACTGGAACGAGATGGAGAAGGATGCGAAAGACTTCATACGAAAATGCAACGAGTGCAAAATACACGCCATTGGCACTCGCTTCACCAAATCCTATCGTCATGGCCGTTTATTAAATGGGGGATGGACATCGTCAGTCCCCTGCCATTGGCACCCGGTAAAGCCCAATACATACTACTCATGACCGATTATTTCTCCAAGTGGGTCGAAGCTCAGGCTTTCAAGAAGGTTCGGGAGAAAGAGGACATCGACTTCATCTGGGATCACATAATATGCCGATTTGCGATACCGACCGAGATTGTTTGCGACAACAGAAAGCAGTTCATCGGCAGCAAGGTAAGTAAGTTTCTCCAAGACCACACAATTAAAAAGATATTATCAACACCTTACCACCCTAGTGGGAATGGACAAGCGGAGTAAACAAACAGACTATACTCCAAAACTTGAAGAAGAGATTGGTCGATTCGAAGGGAAAGTGGAAAGAAATCTTGCCAAAAATCCTGTGGGCATACCGAACCAATTAGAAGTCAAGTACGACGTGACCCCATTCTCCTTAGTCTACGGCGCGGTAGCCCTAATCCCGATAGAGGTGGGGGAACCAATCCTAAGGTTCCAATATGCTACTGAGATGTCAAACAACGAGGACATGACCACGAGTTTAGTCTTATTGCACAAAAGGTAAGAAGCCGCCCTGGTCCGATTGGCTGCTCAAAAGCAGCGAGTGGGGAGGTACTATAACATAAGAGCTAACCATTGATATTTCAAAGTCGGGGACTTGGTATTTAGGAAATTCATGCTACACACCAAGAACCCAAATGACGAAAAACTAGGCCCGAACTAGGAAGGTCCGTATAGAGTTGCCGGAATAACCAGGAAAGGTTCATATAAGCTCGACTCGAGGAACAACAGGCAACTACCGAATAACTGGAACGTGGCACACTCAAAGCGGTACTACTGCTAAGGTACGAACAAATTCTCTTTGAAATTTGTTATACTTTGGACTAACTTTTGCAGGTATTCAGTCGAGGGTAAATTTAACAATTAGGTCTGAAAGCACGTGTTGTACTCTTTTTTCCTTTGGACCGGTTTTTCCCGAAGTGGGTTTTACAGAAAGTTTTTAACGAGGCAACATTAAAATGTGCTACCTTATTTTCGATGGCCGGCCTAAGGCCAAAATTGTTGACCACCCGTACTGGACCAACAATATTCGAGCCCTGACAAGTTTAGTCTCAAATACTGGGGGAGGGGGGGCCGTTACCCCTAAGTTAGGATCCATAGAAGGTAATCTTATTTGATATTAAAAGCCAAGGCTTGATTATTAGAATTTATTGTAAGGGTCAAACGGTCAAACGAGCCATACCCGTGTAGCTCATTCTTGCCATGGCAGAAAGCTTATGTGCCTCCGATTATGTACTATACATGTAAAGTAATGAAAGAAATTTTCCCTCTATATTTTATCACGTCACATTTACACCATTGATATATTCGTTGAGTTACTTAAAACAATTAATGGATCCTAAATCCTAGAGTCTACGGGCCTCCCCGTGTTGGGGACTGTTGTCTGATAAAAAGATTGAATAGCTCAGACGATTGAATCCCGAAGGCACCGAGCCTATTAGGATGGACTCGAACATGAAAGGATACAACCAACTCAAAATGGCTCGGATACGTCCAAGTCCATACTCAGAAAGTAAGGTCCTTATTGTCGCGCCCTTTTTTCTTTCGAAAGCGGGTTTTGACATGTGACAACTCTTTTAAATGTGTATTAAAAGAGAAGAGTCACCACCTAACGATTGTTTAAGGTGCGTTAGGTTACTTATTCACAAATAACTCTGCTTAACTAGTCTATGTAACCCAAGATCTGGTAAGGGCTCAAATTACCTTAAAGAGAAGGTGTTAATACAAGTCTTTGGAGGTTACAAGATACAACTTAATTATTCTAAATTCATGACGACGTGTGAACAATAAACATATAAAGAAGGGGGGTCCTAAGTTTTTTAGCCTAAAGGATCACCCCATACAACATAAATAATACTTCGCAACTCCCTTAGGATAAGGGTTGCTCATATTATTCAGCGGGCATTGACTATCATCTCCTGCTACCTAATTACTATGATAGAATTGCTTACCTAAAGCGCTCTAATTCAATTCTAAACCGTGTCCTATGCGTGCACTACCCGTTACATGTCTATGGTCCAAGAGGCTTTGGACCTACTATTTGGTGGTTCTAGACTTTACTTAGGGTGCTAAAAAATGAAATAACTAGGCGCACATTCATAATGTGTAGGACTACATATAAATACAATAAATGAATCAAGTTAGCCTCCACACAGAAGCAACAAAGGCACATGGGTAGATTCTTGTATTAGACAGTAGACAATTTTAGAATTAAGACGCATTTAGAGTCGTTAAGTCCTATAGGCATAGCTTCTATGTGATTCTGATTGGAAGAATCGTACAAGCAGCTTTGTTTCTTTAGACTAACAAATTTGCAAATAATAGGTATTACAAACCCCATAGACATGATCTCTAAATTATTCGTGCGACGAGGCAGTAAAATAGTTCGAGAATTCAAAATTACTGGTATTTAATTTTATAGATATGTTTTGTAAATGAGTGACAAAATCCTATAGGCAGGAAGGCAGGATTTCTAATAGTTGGTGTTTCAACTTGATTTTATCATACTTATTCCTATAGGCATGTCATCTAGGTTGGCAGTATAATGAAAGTAACATAAGCGGTCGATTAACTAGTTAAAACCTTATAGTCATGGTATCTATATGGGCATTAGCAAAGGTATGTATTATTGCATCCTATATACATGTTGTCTAATAATAAAATAAGTAGTTATTGGCGTTTGATTCCTATAGACATGCTGACTAATAGCGCACAATAGTAGGCATGGAAACGTGTATAGCAATTACTAAAACCAACATGATTTGAATAGTGTACATGTATTAGACAAGTTAAGTGAGGTATGTGATTCCTAAAGGCATGACTTCTATTAGTGTAGAAATAGAGCATGTCAAACAAAATAGCAAACAAAGCATGTAGACCCTATAGGCATGTTTTCTACCCCAATTTCACTAACTCTCCAATTGTTTGTTTACAACTTATTACAGGCCCAGATAATGAGTACAAGTACAAATATTATACAAAGAACAACTGCAAGGCTAAGAATAGGCCCAAACGAATGTAACCCATCATTGAGTGGGCCTTCAATAGCCTCACTCTTCACACAACCAGCAGACCCAAATCCCGAGCTTAGCAGAATAATAGAGCGTGCCTAAATCCTGCACCCAGGTCCAACAGTATATATGGCCCAATACTAGGCCCAAGATGCATGACTTACTTAACCCAACTGATACCAGACTTAACCACGCAAGTGACAACTATTAATGGAGTTAAGTAAACAACTTTTCGCACTTAAATCTTAAAGTTGTATCTAACAACAGTTCCAACCAAAGCACATAGATAATATCACATGAAATATTAACAAATTTACAGGGCAAGTTCATGTTTGTATTCTTAGAAACAAAGTTAGAATGACAGGATTGACCATCATAGGCTAGTGAATTATTCCAACAAGACTTTCAAAAGTAAAATGATCTAGAGTTAGCCTAAAA
The DNA here is from genome assembly GCF_000715075.1 of Nicotiana tabacum. Taxonomy (NCBI): domain Eukaryota; kingdom Viridiplantae; phylum Streptophyta; class Magnoliopsida; order Solanales; family Solanaceae; genus Nicotiana; species Nicotiana tabacum. The sequence goes on along the minus strand of NC_134102.1, from coordinate 34,964,395 downwards.
GGACTTTAGATAAGAGACTTAAACATGAGAATCTGGTAGAGTCATAGACAAGAACAAGTGGGATACAATAGAATGTCTAACATGAGAGCCTAGTGAAAGTATCATAGCAGAACAGGTTCAATGAACAAATACTTAGTTGAACATTAGACAATTTTAACATGCTGAGTATCAGTCAATATCAGAAGAAACCATGGTAAATAAACAACATATCGACTTTCAGATCAAACTTTGTGCTAGTTGGCCACATATAAGAGAAAAGGCTAGATATGATAATAATCCTAAGGTCTCAAGTAGTACTAAAGAGCACGGGATTACACAAGTCAAAAGCATATACTAGAACTACAAATAGAATAGAAGTAGGTCCTAGTTAACAATACAACCTCAAAAATGTACCAGGTTGGGCATGAATGACTCAACAAGGTCTAGAACACATGAGTTGGTTATCATAATAATCCAAAACAAAGCAGGGAGACAAACTCAGGGCAAGCATCAGGTATCAACATAGACACGGCAGGCTAAACAGGTTTAAAAGAACTAGAAGTTGTTTATGCTAAACACATATGATAAGCATACACCATAATTATAACCTACGCAAGTTCAGATGCTAAGAGTATAGAGTCAAAAGAATAATTAAGAGCAAACAATGCTACAAACAAGATGGAATAGTATAACATTGATTCATAGAAGTTTCAGTGTCACAAAGCCTAAATATCAACGAAAGCGAATGAAATTTCTTAGGCAGAGCGACTTACTAGTTGAAAATTATCACACAAGCAAAATAAGAAGAACAATCTCAACAGTACTCCAATCGTCAAAAAGCAAAAAGAGCAGCAGAACCCCAAAATCCTTATGCGTCAGTGTTCCTAAGGGTTTCAAGTGAACCACGGGCAGTGCTCACACTGAGAAACAGAAAAAATCAAATTCTGATGGCCTTGGCTTTCAGCCTGCCAAGGTCTCAAGTTTAGAATAGTAGAATGAGTGAGAGTGAGAGGGTAATAGTAGTAGTTCAGTGATAATCGTTAAGACTTTGAAGGGGAACGAGGAAGGGGATTTATTTAGTAGTAGAAATTAAACATACAAATAAGGAAATATAATCAATCAACATGAAAAGGAAAGAATATATCCCATGCGTACTCAAAATTACAGAGGAAGTAAGAACTCTGAACCTTAGTTGGAGTCGAATTTAGGGCAAATCGTTCACAAGCCCCTAATCACGACTGAATCAACGAAGATGTGCCATAAGCAAGAAGAAATTTACTCTTTTTGAGTGTATAGAACCACAATCGCACCCAGAACCATAGAATCAAAGCCAGAATTGTGAGAATCAAAGTTGCCATAAGTGTAATGGTAACGAAAGTTACCATAAATGAGTGATAATAGCATAAAAGGCAAGTAGAATCCTTGTACGAACGCGTACAATGAAGGAATAATAGAGAATCTTCATGGTCAGCTAGGGTTTAATGTGAGAGTGGAGAGATGAGAGAGTACAGAGGTGGCTGGTTGGGGAAATTAGTCTCTTAGGGTTTGGGATGAGGTTTATAAAGAGAGGGGAAGGGCTGTTGTGGGTTGTTGATCTTAAAAAAGATCAACGGCCAAGATCGAAAGGGAAGTGGGGCGGGTCGTGAGATGGGTCGCGGTCGGGTTAATTGAAGAGGTCGTTTGGTTTAGGCTGCTGAAGGGTTAAACGGAATGGGCCAAGTGCCTTGGGCCTGCTTTGGTCCGAAATTAGCCTTGTATTGGGCTATAAATTAAATATACGAAATTTGTTAAAAATATTTTATAAAAAGTAAATGATAAAATAATAAAATATTACTTATGTAGTAAAATGATTGAAAATAATATCTTAATATTATAAAAATATAAAAAATGCTATTTTAGCATAAATAATGTAATAAATATAGTTATGTATAGAATATAGGCTATTATTGCAAAAGTTGTATAAATTGCTTTAAAATACAAATGTAATTATATGAAATGAAGTAAAATATTACAAAACATACGTGTGGGTGTAAATAATAAATGTTAATGGTTAAATCATTACAAATTAATATGAAAAGATAATTAATAAATATTTAAACAATTTAAATGCAAGAAAAATCAATTTTAAAGCTTTAAAAATTATGAAATATTATAGAAAATACTTGTATGACTCTTGTAAAATGAGTAATAATGCAAAATGATGTTTTGAAAGTATACATATAATTTTTATAAAATTTGAGGCAAAAATTGGGTATTAACAGTTGCCCCTCTTTACCCGGAAATGATGAAAGAGTTATCGAGTAAAGACAATGATGACCAATTTTGTCCGAAATGAGTGAGGATGATGTGCTTTTTTGAAAAATAGGGGCTGAACTCTAGTTCTTGAGTTGTCTACATACCCCTGGTGTTATGGGAATCAGGCAGCGTGTAGTTCTGGATCCAACGGCAAAGGAAACCGATGGAGTTGTTATAAGGATGGTCATATGTTTTGAGGAAAGATCTTTTGTATAGGATGGTGTCATGAGCAACATATAATTTTGGGTGTAGCCATGAATGCGAATTTGAATATTACGGATATTTGAGATAAACATTTGGGCGGTTATGGGACAATGAGCAAATGATTGTTGATTATCGGTTACATTTGAGATAATCAAAGGATGTGAATGTTCTGAATAAAAATCGGAGAGAGAATTGCTCCCGTTTGTAGAACGGTTACCTCCTTAGTTACATGCAAAACTTAAAACACGATGCACCCGAATATGTAGGGTTATTGCAGAAATTTTAACATGATGCAAATTCCTTTCAGACCATGAGGGTTGTCTTTGGACAATGAGGATGATGTCCTTAGACCATGACGTCCTGGGCCATGAAGCATATGATAAGGGAGGCTAGTGGAGGCAATGCTTAGCCTCATGCAATGTGATGGAGATATTGCTTAGTCTAATGCAAGGAAAGACAATGTTTAGGCTTATGCAATAGTGGAGGCAATGCTTAGTCTCATGCAATGAATGAGGGAAATGCTTAGCCCTATGCATATAAAGGCAGTGCTTAGCCTTATGCAATAAAGAGGACAGTGCTTAGCCTTATGCAGAGAATGAGGGCAGTGCTTAGCCCTATGCAATAATAAAGGCAATGTTTATCTGTATGATGAAATGTGAGAGGGAAAGTGGTCCTTAGTTTGACACATTTGTGCTTGGTGACTTCTCTGAGTGAAGATAGCATTCTTGTTATGTGTTTGTGGACATGCTTGTCATGTCCGTTATGCCTGCATCTAAAGAAAAATCGTGAGTTTTGTTTTTTTTTTTGGGGGGGGGAGGGGGGAGGTTGGTACGTGCCTTTGATTCTTCATTTCACCTTTGCTCCGTGTCTTGACGCCTTGTTCGAGTCACCCTAGGTAACATCTGGCTACTACAGAAAAATTAATTTTTTTGAAAATATGAATTTGTGATAAATCATTTGTGAAAAATGCAGTTGGTCAAAATATGTGATGATGCATAAAACAAATAAGTTTGTCGAATCAGAGACTGCGACATGTTTCGAGAGATTGCAACCTTCTCAACTCGAAATTTTGAGGATCCTCCTCAAAATTCTGCCCAGGTTAAATATATACTTCCGACAAGGCACTTCTTGGCGATCCTTGACGTAATGAGATTGACATAACTCGAAGTGTTGCTTGATTCCTGACCGTAGAGGGGAATGAAGATTTTATTATGTTTTGACCGAACCCACAGGGCTGCCTATTAAATAGGAATCAGGTCAAGCTTACTTCATGTTACATCAAAAGAAAGTGCGAACATAATATCTCTTGACTGCGTCCAAATTGATGGGTTTTGGCCATATTTCTCCATCCATCTCTGCAAGTATAAACGTTCCTCCTGTCAGTACTCGGTGAACCATGTAGGGGCCTTGCCAATTAGGTGAGAATTTCCCTATTTCTTCTTCCTAATGCGGGAAGATCCATTTCAACACCAATTTCCCTGGTATGAGTTGCCTCGATCTAACATTTATGTTGAAAGCCCTTGCCATTCTAATCTGGTAGAGTTGACCATGACATACTGCGTTCATCCTCTTATCGTCAATGAGAGACAGCTACTCATACCGGCTCCATATCCATTCCGCATCACTGAGCTCGGCATCCTGTATGATTCTTAGGAAGAAATCTCCACCTTGGTAGGTATAACAGCTTCAATACAATAAACCAGTAGATATGGGGTTGCCCCAGTTGACATACGAACTGTGGTGCGTTACCCGAGCAAAGAAAATGGTAGCTTCTCATGACATTGCTTGTAACTGTCCACCATCTTCATCAATATCTTCTTGATGTTCTTATTGGTGACTTCCACGACTCCATTCATCTGCGGCCTGTATGCTGTAGAATTCCGGTGCTTGGTCTAGAATGTTTCAAACATGGCTTTTATCAGATCACTATTGAGATTGGCAATGTTGTAGGTAATGATTGACTTAGGTACTCTGAATAAACAAGCAATACAATCTGGAACAAAATCTGCTACGATCTTCTTAGTCACAGTTTTATAAGAAGCGGCTTTGACCCATTTTGTGAAGTAATCTATAGTTACCAACATGAACTTATGTCTATTTGAAGCAGCACACTCAATTGGTACGATGACATCTATTCCCCAAGAAGAGAAAGGCTTGGGTGAACTCTGTACATACTTGATGCAGTCTGTCTCCATAGTCATTCAGAAATACCATGCCCTTAATATCTTCTTGGCCAGAATGAACACGTTCATGTGAGGTCCGCAGGTTCCGGCATGTATTTTTTCAAGCAATCTAGATGCCTCCATGGCATCGACACATCGCAGCAATCCCAAGTCAGGAGTCCTTCTATACAAAATTTATCCTCTCTGAAATAAGTGGTTGGCTAATCTTCAAAGCGTGCGCTTTTGAGTGTGTGTAGCATTTTCTGGGTATTCCCTTTTTTTCCAAATAATCCTTGATATCGTGAAACCATAGCTTTCTGTCAAACTCTTCTTAAACATGAGCACAATAAGCTGGCTGGTTATGAATCTCTATCATTATAGGATCAATGAAATTATTATCTGGATTTTGTATCATGGAAGACAAGGTAGCCAATGCATCGGCGAACTCATTCTGAATCCTCAGAACGTGTTTGAATTCTATCTTTGCGAACCTCTTGATCAAATCTTGTACACAATGTTAGTATGGCAATATTTTAGTGTTTTTGGTAGCCCATTTTCCTAGTACTTGGTGTACCAATAGATCTGATTCTCCGATTACCAGCAACTCCTGAACGTTCATGTCGATGGACAACCTGAGTCCCAAAATGCAAGCCCCGTATTCTGCCATATTGCTAGTGCACGGGAACCTGATCTTCACGGATACCGGATAATGTTGACATGTTTTTGATACTAAAACAACTTTGATTCCCACTCCCTTGAAGTTTGTTGCTCCATCGAAAAACATCCTCCAACCATCATATGTTTCGGCAATATCTTCCCCTACAAATTACACTTCCTCATTGGGAAAATACATCTTCAATGGTTCGTATTCTCCGTCTACAGGGTTCTCTGCTAGGTGATTGGCCAATGCTTGCCCCTTGACCGCCTTCTGAGTCACACAGATGATGCCAAACTCACTTAGAAATATCTGTCACTTTGCTAACTTACTCGTAGGCATGGGTTTTTGAAAGATGTTTTTAGTGGATCCATCCTTGATATAAGAAATGTAGTGTACGCGCAGAAGTAGTGCCTCGATTTCTGGGCTATCCATGTCAAGGCACAACAAGTGCGTTCTAACAAAGAGTACCGGGCTTCGTAAGGTGTGAACTTCTTACTCAGATAATATATCGCCTGCCTTTTTCTCCCGGTTTCATCATGTTTCCCTAGGACGCAACCAAAAGCTCCTTCCAACATGGACAGGTACAGCAACAAAGGTCTTCCTAGATCTGGCGGGACCAACACGGGCGCCTTAGACAAGTACTCCTTGATTTTGTCGAAAGCTTTTTGACATTCTATGGTCTAGCTTGTCGAAACATCTTTCCTCAGCATTTTGAAGATCGGCTCACACATCACCGTCGACTGTGTGATAAAACGACTGATGTAATTGAGGTGTCCCAGGAAACTCATCACATGTTTTTTGTTCTTTGGTGGTGGAAAGTTCTGAATAGCTTTGATTTTTTACGGGTCTAGCTCAATACAGCGGCGACTGATGATGAAGCCTAGCAACTTCCCAACAGGGACTCCAAAAGTGCATTTTGCAGGATTTAGATTTAGATTATACTTCCAATGTAGGTCGAAAAACTTTCTCAGGTCTGCTATGTGATCCGAATTCCTTTTAGACTTGATAATGATGTCATCCACGTATACTTCTGTTTCTTTGTGTGTCATATCATGTAAAAGGGTAGTCATGGCCCTCATGTAGGTGGACCCAGTGTTCTTCAAACCAAATGGCATCATGTTGTAACAATATATCCCCCAAGGCGTGATGAAGGCTATCTTTTTTGGCGTCCTCTTCGTCCATCCAAATCTAGTGGTATCCTTCGAAGCAATCCACAAAGTATTGGAGTTCACACTTGGTACATTCGTTGATCAGTATGTGTATGTTGGGTAATGGGAAATCATCCTTAGGACTTGCTCTGTTCTGATATCGATAGTCAACGCACACTTTGACTTTCCCATCCTTGTTTGGAACCGACACAATGTGTACTAGCCAGGTTGGGTATTCAACCACTTGAAGGACCTTGGCTTTGATTTTCTTGGTAACCTCTTCCTTTATCTTCATACTCATATCTGGCTTGAATTTCCTGAGCTTCTTCTTTATCGACGGACACATGGGGTTGGTAGGTAGCTTGTGAGCTACTATGGATGTGCTTAACCCAATTATGTCATCGGAGGACCATGCAAAAATATCCTCATACTCCTTTAGGAATCTGATATACTCTTCCTTCTCTGACGGCAATAGATGAATGCTTATGCGAGTTTCTTTGACTGTTTCAGAATCCCCTAAGTTAACTGCATCAGTTTCTTCCAAATTGGACTTTGGTTGGTTCTCAAAATTTCTACCTCTTTGAAAATTTCCTCAGGTGTTATATCATCTTCCAATTCTTTCGAACCACTTTCCTTATGTTGCATTGTCTCATTATATGTCACAGTCGTAGGTTCATCAGGATATGTGATAATTACGCCAGGTACTCGGCGAGCCCGACATGTTGCAGCAGTCCAGTTCCTGAGAACATCTTCTTGTCCCACCGTCTGAATAGTAAGGTCTTCCTCCTCCCCCTCCTTTAAGATTGGACTACAGTCCATATCTTCCTTGTCCAGAAATAGCTTCCTCATACCGGCTAAAACCTCGTATTCCTCGGACCCTCAAATTACATTAGTCTGGCAGAATGTCTGGTGCAGCGGTGGTATAGGTTGTTCCAATGGATAGTAAGCGACACGTTACGACAGTATCCAATCATGATATTCTTGCACGGTATATTCATACCCGAGGCTAAAGTTTGTGCCATGATATTGTGGTCGTATTGGTTCTGTGATCTCTTGACTTTTTGGGCCAAGGCCCTTGCCTAGTTCATATCCCAACCACATTAGTATTCTTTCTATCTTATTGCTCCACCATCGACCCTTTTCAATTGCGTTTACTCGCTCGATGCAGTGGTATGTTTCTCCTCCTAATTTTCTCATATTCTATATAGCCGGCACAATCTAGTTGGTGTAGATAGGGTTACTTCTATCTCCGTGAATAATCACCTCTTGATGATTCCACTCAAACTTCATAGCCCGGTGCAGAGTAGAAGCGACTACCCCAGTTGCATGTATCCATGGTCATTCCAATAACAAGTTGTAGGCAGCGGATGTCTAGCACTTGGAATTCGACATCGAACAAGATTGGGCCCATCTGTAGATCAAGGTTGATTTCTCCAATAGTGGCTCCCTGAGATCTAATCGAACGCTTTCACATCCATGCTTCCCATTCGTATCTCATGCAGGCCTTTACCCAGATTTTTCAGAGTGGTCAATGGGCATATGTTCAGTCTAGAACCCCCATCTATCAGAACCCTGGCAATGAACTTATCTTCATATTACACAGTGATGTGCAATGATTTATTGTGACTCAAACCTTCTGGCGGTAGCTTGTCATCGTGGAAAGTAATCGTGTGACTCTCCAGTACCTGCCTTACCATATTAGCCATTTCCCCAATAGTGATACCGGCGGCATATAAGCTTCAGTTAATACCTTCATTAGGGCATTCTTCTACGCATCTAAATTTTGCAACAATGACAAGATGGATATCTGAGAGGGAGTCTTGTTCAGGTGATCAACAACAAAGTATTCCCTTGCATGTACCTTCCTCCAAAGATCATCAGTTCCTGTCTCCACAATAGGTGGCTTAGATTTGGTCTCTTTGCATGTTCCTCCAAGATTCTCAGGTGTATAAACTCTAACAGTTCTGGTCATTCTTTGCGCAACACCTGTCTCTTCCATCTTGGCTTTTCCTTTTCTTCTAGCCTCTGCCATATAATCCTAAGGGACACCATCAAACTTATAGAACGGTGTTGGAACTACCATAATAGTGAAGGGAATAACTACCTCGACCTCAAATGGTGCCTGGGTTTGCACCACAATCGGCGAGAGGGTGACAAGAGATGTTTTAGGAGTATCCCCCTCTCGAATAAGTCCGATGGAACCCTCCCAATCCCATTCTTCATCAGTTTCTATCATATTCACTCCTTCACCCCTATGATCAGGAAGAGGGTTATTACGGACATTCAGTGCGACCTCCTTTACTTTATAACTTTGGTGTCAATCAACGTTTGAAACTTGTCTTTTAACATGCTGCATTCCTCAATGGTATGACCCTTCATGCCTGAATGATAGGCAAAAGTTTTGTTGGGGTTAACCCACTGGGAAGGGTTCTCAATAGCAATAGCAGGAATGGGAGTAACGTAACCAATGACCTTTAGTCTCTCATACAGTTGGGCTATGGGTTCAGCTATTGGGGTGTATTGTCTGGGAGCTCTGCGGTCAAAGTTTGGTCGTGTCTTTGGGTTTTTTTTGGCGGGCGGGAAGGTGAACGATAATATGTAGGTTGGGTATTATAGGTATGGTAGGTGGTTGCAGGGTATTGCTATTTTGGAGGTGAGGGTTGGTATGTCGGTGGAGGTGTTTGGTAGGTGAGAGGAGACTTAGGGCCCTGGGCTACCATTACGACACCCACTTCCTTATTCTTCGACATACCTCCTGACTGTAAAGCTTTGTTGGTGTCTTGCAGCGCCTCGAAGTTAGTAACCATACCTCTCTTGATCCCTTATTCTATCATTTCTCTCAACTTGATGATGTCAGAGAACTTGTGATTCTTTATAACCATCAGTCTTTCGTAATATTGTGGATCCTGAGCTCTAACGAAGAACTTGTTCCTTTGTTCTTCTTCAAGTGGTGGCCTCACCTTGACGGCCTATGATCTCCAACGAGTAGCATACTCATGAAAAGTTTCTATTGGCTTTTTCTTGAGATTCTGGATATAGAAAATATCTAGCGTGTTCTCTATGTTGAACACGAATCTATCCATGACATCAAAAGCCATGCTCACCCAATTTGCCCACTTCTTTAGATTTTGACTAATATACCAAGATAATGCATCTACTCTAAGACTTTGCATGAACAGTTTCATGTGGATTTGTTCATTCTTGCCCACTCTCACAAGCTTGTCACAATAAGTTCTCAAATGAACCTTAGGATCACCGGTGCCATCAAACATCTCAAACTTAGGAGGTTTGTAACCCTCCGACATTTCCACATCTGGCAGCTGTCACACCTCCTTTTTCCCAAGGGATAGGGGATAGGGAGTTTTTCCAATTAAAGTGACATTATTCAAAATAGGATTATTTATTTGATCAGAGTTGCCACTTGGAATAATTATTATGGTGTTCCAAGTCACCGATTTATTTTAAAATCCCAAATCGAGAAAATTGACTCTATTTATGGTCTGCAAACACATAAGACCGGGTAAGAAATTCAGTTAACCCGGGAGAAGGGGTGAAGCACTCCCGAGTTCCGTGGTTTTAGCACGGTCTCTTAACAATAAGACCTGGCTTAATTATCTGATTTATTACATGTTTAACAAACCTATTGTGTATTTTATCTTTCTAACCGCTTTTAATAGAATTTTAATTGCCTTTTAGGATTTATGGAATTTATTTAAATAAGTCGCGATGTCGCGCACTTATTGCTTTTGTACACATTGCGAATCACGTCATGTGAAACGCAACCGCGATTTACAGCATGTTTATTTTAATTATTCGAATTAAGTTGTGGTCAAGTCGCGTGACGCGCACTCACATTGGGGTTTATGTATCGTGACTATGCCACGGGAGTCGTATCCATAGTCACGATGATTTTATTAATCGCGCCTAAAGCAAGCTACGATATTTATGAGTTTTGTTTTATAAACTACTTTGAGATTGCTTGTGAGGTCATGAATTATAGAATTATTTGTGGAAGAAGTATCACTTGACTATTATTAGCAAGTCACAAATTACACATTAGCTATTGTAGCAATTTTAATGCCCCAAGGAAAGCAACTTAATTCCAAACAGAAACTGCATAAACAGAAGAATGTTCACAACCTATCATGAAATGAACCCCTAAAAAGACAATTGTTGAATTCCACTTTTAGAGCAATTAACCCATTTCTCACGAATACTACTTTTAACACTAAAGCAAACGACTAAGAATTAATCAAATCAAACGTCAAACGTCACTAATGAATTCATATATGCTTCCAAAGATTATTATTTAATTGGAAGATCCCAAAAGTGATTTTTTCAGATTAAAACTGTAGCGTATCATATAACTAAACAAACACATAAAAATAATAGAACATGAAGCTAATATCACTCTTCAAACCATAACTAATTACACACAACTAATAAAAGAAATGAGTGAGAGAATGGACCTTTTATATTGAAAACTTTTGCTTTAAATATAACATCTACACTTCCAAGTCAAACAAACACAGGAACTTGACCACTGACCGGAGCTCAAAACCTCGCCGTGAAGCTCTAACGGACCCCCACAAACTTCGAACTTCAAACTGTGTCTAACAGAGACAGAAGCCAACTATTTTATGGGTGAAATGAAGCTCTGTTTTTGCTGGTTTTGGCTCGATTTTGCTATATTTTTTGGGCTGATTTTGGGAGGTTTTCAGCTGGATTTTCGTTGCCTTTGAGCTCTGCTTTTGGACTGATTTTTGATGGAGTTTGGTGAAAGATTTAAAATAGAAATTTTGAAATTAAAAAAAATTGCGCGGGGGTTAGTAGGGTGTGTGGTGACAGAAATCAATACAAAAATTTGAAAAAAAAGCCTTTTTGGAGAGAGGGGGTGTGGTGGGTAGGTGTCACGACCCGAATTTCCCACCTTCGGACCGTGATGGCGCCTAACATTTTACTTGCTAGGCAAGCCAATGTTAGAATAATATTAACCAATTTTTAAACAATCTTTACATTATTAATAATCAAGGAAACAAAAGCGGAAGTAAAGTTTGAAATATAGTGAAATAATCCATCAAATAATGGTGTCTAAATACCATCCCAGAATTGGTGTCAGAAGTGCACGAGCTTCTAGAATAAATACAATTAAAGGTCTGAATAAAGTAAAGCTGTCTAGAAATGAACACACAGCTAAAGTAAAATAGACGGGGACTTCAGAACTGCGGACGCCATGCAGTTATACCTCAAGTCTCCTCCGAGTAGCTGAAATCCGAGCAAAACTATGGCACGTCGTTGGGACCAACTCCAAAATCTGCACAAGAAGTGCAGAGTGTAGTATCAGTACAACCGATCCTATGTACTGGTAAGTGCTGAGCCTAACCTCGACGAAGTAGTGACGAGGCTAACGCTGTTAACTTACATTAAACTGTACACAATATTAGTAACAACAACAATAATAGGAATAAATCAGGTAATTCATTTATAATAATTGAAGGCAACTCAGCAGTCATAACTAATTATCATTTCCATTATTTCGGTTGCAGCGTGCAACCCGCTCTCACAATATAACCACATTCAGTTCTATTGCGGCGTGCAACCCGCTCCTCCAATATATTCATTTTAATCAAGTCTGTTGCGGCGTACAACCCAATCCTCCAATATTAACTTTTTAACAAGTCTGTTACGGTGTGAAACCCGATCCTCCAATATTGACTTTTAATAAGTCTGTTGCGGCGTGCAACCCGATCCTCCAATATTGACTTTTAATTAGTCTGTTGTGGCATGCAACCCGATCCTCCAATAAATTCATTATAATCAATCATGTTGCGGCGTGCAACCCGCTCCTCCAACATTTTCATTTACCAATTCTTATAGAAGAAATTTTTCCAATAAATATAACAATTAATATAAAATTATGAGACAACAAGCATACAATAATTATGGTTTAATTATGAAACAAACAATGGCAAATAGCAAATTATTATGAAAATCAGGGAGCAAATAGACAGTTTAATATTTATTATGCTAAATGTCAAATAACAATTAAGGCACATAATTCAAATAGCATGTAACAATTATTGCAGGAATTCAAGAATTTATATTTGCAAAGAATAAGGGAGAAATAATTATTATAATAATTAATTTATGATTAAAAATAATTTATGATTTTTCAAGTAAGCAGGCAAAGAATTAATTTGGCGACGTATAGACACTCGTCACCTCGCCTATACGTCGTTTACATGCAATTCACATAACAAACAATTTAAGGGTTCTATTCCCTCAAGTCAAGGTTAACCCCGACACTTACCTCGCTTTGTAAATTCCAATCAGTTATTCAACCACAGCTTTTCCTTTTAAATTTGCCTCTAAAAGCTTCAAATCTATTTAAAAATAATTCAATATATTCAATACTAATCATAGGAATTAATTCCATATGAATTTATATTTTTTCCTGATAAAAATCCAAAATTCATTAAAATATTCGGCAGTGGGACCCACATCTCAAATCCCAGAAAAACTCACAAAATCTGAACACCCGTTCTGATACGAGTTCCCAAATGTGTCCAATTCAGATATCAAATGGACCTTCAAATCTTAATTTTTCGTTTTTGGAAAGTTTTACAAAAATTCCAATTTCTTCCATCTAAATCCGAAATAAATGATTAATATAGACATGGATTTGTGAAATATAATCACTTTATGATAAAGAACATTTACCCAATTCAAAGTCGTGAAAATCTCCCTTGAAATCGCCCAAATCCGAGACTCAAAACTCAAAAATGAGTAAAAATGGCTAAGACCCGATTTTATGTATTCTGCCCAGCATTTTCGCATCTGCGGTGCCTGGGCTCGCACATGCGAGCTCGCATCTGCGAGAAAAATCTCTCATCTGCGAAAAGGGGCTGCTAGGCGAGGTTCCGCATCTGCGGACAAAATATCGCACCTGCGACGTCCGCTTCTGCGCACAAAGGCCGCACCTGCGAAGGCCGCATCTGCGATGGATGTCTCGCTTCTGCGAGCTCGCACCTGCGGTCAAAATTCCGCAGGTGCGATTACACCAGGTTCTGCCAAGAACCTACTGCTTTCAACATGTTCTAAATAATCCGAATTTCTTCCGAAACTCACCCGAGCCCCTCGGGACCTTATCCAAATATCCCAACAAGTCCCGTAACAAAATACGGACTTACTCAGGGTCTCAAATCACATCAAATAACATCGAAATTGCAATTCACACCTCGATTCGGACTTTGAGTTTTAAACTTTTCAATTTGCAAACCTCGTGCCAAAACATATTAAATGAATCTGGAATGACTTCAAATTTGGCACACAAGTCATAAATAACATAATGGAGCTGTTCAAATTTTCAGAATCGGATTTCGGCTCCGATATCAAAAAGTCAACCCCGTGGTTAAACTTGGAATATTTAGCCTTTAAATTTCTAGTTCCGTTAAATGGTCATAACTTGAGCTAGCGACCTCCAAATTAAATTCCGGGCATACGCCCAACTCCCAAATCACGATACGGAGCTACCGAAACTGTCAAAATACTGATCCGGGTCCGTTTGCTAAAAACGTTGACCAAAGTCAACTCACTTGAATTTAAAAGATCTATTTCCTATTTTTATCCATTTTTCACAAAAAATACTTCCCGAAAAATTGTACGAACTGTGCACGCAAGTCGAGGAATGTTAAATAGTGCTTTTCGAGATCTTAGAACATAGAATTACTTATTAAATTTAAAGATGACATTTTTGGTCATCACATTCTCCACCTCTAAAACAAACGTTCGTCCTCGAACAGAGTTAGAAAAAGTACCTGAGCTGGAGAAAAGGTGTGGATATTTACTCCGCATGTCTGACTCGGACTCCCAGGTAGATGCCTCTACCGACTGACCTCTCCATTGCACCCGAACTGAAGGATAACTCTTTGACCTCAACTGTCGGACTTGCCGGGCTAGAATAGCCACCGGCTCCTCCTCGTAAGTCAAATCTTTGTCCAATTGGACTGAGCTGAAATCTAACACATGGGACGAATCACTATGATATTTTCGGAGCATAGACACATGGAACACCGGATGAACCGATGATAAACTAGGTGGTAATGCAAGCCTGTAGGCTACTTCACCCACCCTTTCAAGAATTTCAAAGGGTCCCATATACCTAGGGCTCAACTTGCCCTTCTTTTCGAACCTCATTACTCCTTTCATAGGTGAAACCCGGAGCAATATTCATTCTCCAACCTTGAATGCAATATCATGAACTTTACGGTCGGCATAACTCTTTTGCCAAGACTGAGCTGTGCGAACTCGATTCTGAATAATCTTGACCTTATCCAAGGCATCCTGTACCAAATCGGTACCCAACAACCGAGCCTCTTCTGGTTCAAACCAACCAACTGGCGATCGGTATCGCCTTCCGTATAATGCCTCATATGGAGCCATCTGAATGCTCGAGTAGTAGCTATTATTATAAGCAAACTCTGCAAGTGGCAAGAAATGATCCCAAGAACCTCCAAAGTCTATAACACAATAGCGGAGCATATCTTCCAATATCTGAATAGTGCACTCTGGCTGTCCGTCTGTCTGTGGATGAAATATTATACTCAACTCCACCCGCGTGCCTAACTCACACTGTACAGCCCTCCAGAAATATGTTGTAAACTGTGTACCTCGATCTGAAATAATAGACACGGGCACACCGTGAAGGCGGACAATCTCACGAATGTAAATTTCAGCTAACCTCTCTGAAGAATAGGCAACTGCCACTGGAATGAAATGTGTTGACTTGGTCAACCTGTCCATAATGACCCAAACTGCGTCAAATTTTCTCTGAGTCCGTGGGAGTCCAACAATAAAATCCATAGTGATACGCTCCCACTTCCACTCAGGAATTTCTAACTTCTGAAGCAAACCACCAGGTCTCTGATGCTCGTACTTAACTTGCTGACAATTCAGACACCGAGCTACATATGCAACTATATCCTTTTTCATTCTCCTCCACCAATAATGTTGCCGCAAATCTTGATACATTTTGGCGGTACCTGGATGAATAGAATACCTAGAACTGTGTGCTTCTTCAAGAATTAATTCACGAAGCCCATCCACATTAGGTACATAAATACGGCCCTGCATTCGCAAAACTCCATCTTCCCCCACAGCAACCTGTTTGGCATCCCCGCGCCGCACCGTGTCCTTAATGACATATAAATGAGGATCATCATACTGCCTCTCTCTGACGCGCTCATATAAAGAAGACCGAGAGACTGTACAAGCTAGAACTCGACTGGGTTCTGAAACATCTAACCTCACGAACTGATTAGCCAAAGTCTGAACATCTGCAGCTAATGGCCTCTCACCAACCGGAATATACGCAAGACTGCCAATACTCACAGTCTGGGTTAGTCTGGTCAAGGTGCTTGCTATAGATGAAAACCCTTCCACGAACCGACGATAATAACCTGCCAATCCCAGGAAACTCCGGATCTCTGTAACAAAAGTAGGTCTAGGCCAACTCTGAATAGCCTCAATCTTCTTAGGATCCACCTTTATGCCTTCTGCCGATACAACATGTCCCAAAAAGGCAATTGAGTCTAACCAAAACTCGCATTTTGAAAATTTGGCATATAACTAATTATTCTTCAAGGTGTGAAGCACACTTCGAAGATGTTGCTCATGTTCCTCCCGACTGCTGGAGTAAATCAAGATATCATCAATGAATACAATCACAAAAGAATCCAAATAAGGCTTAAACACCCGATTCATCAAATTCATAAATGCTGCTGCAGCATTTGTCAACCCAAATGACATCACTAGGAACTCGTAATGCCCATACCGAGTCCGAAAAGCTATCTTAGGGACATCAGATGCCCTAATCTTCAACTTATGGTAACCAGATCTCAAATCAATCTTCGAAAATACCTTGGCTCCCTGAAGCTGATCAAATAAGTCATCAATTCTTGGCAGCAGATATTTGTTTTTGATAGTGGCCTTGTTCAACTGCCGATAGTCTATACACATCCGCATCGAGCCATCTTTCTTCTTTACAGAGACACTGGGTCTAATGAATCCCTGATCAAGCAAGGCTTGTAACTGCTCTTTCAATTCTTTCAACTCTGGCGGGGCCATACGGTATGGTGGAATAGAAATGGGCTGAGTGCCAGGAGCCAAATCAATACAGAAGTCAATATCTCTGTCGGGTGGCATCCCCGGCAGATCTGCAGGAAATACTTCCGAAAATTCACGAACAACTGGTACTGAGTCCATAGAAGGACATCCGCACTGGGATCGCGAATATAAGCCAAATAGGCTAGACACCCTTTCTCTACCATACGCCGAGCTTTCATATAAGAAATAACCCTGCTGGTAGAATGGCCAGGAGTTCCTTTCCACTCTAATCGAGGTAACCCCGGCATAGCTAGGGTCACTGTCTTGGCATGACAGTCCAATATATCATGATAAGGAGACAGCCAATCCATACCCAAGATGACATCAAAATCTACCATATCAAGAAGTAGAAGATCCACACTAGTTTCAAGATTACCAATTATAACCACACACGAACGGTAGACATGATCTACTACCACAGAGTCTCCCACCGGTGTAGATACACATACAGAAGCACTTAGAGAATCACAAGGCACAACCAAATATGAAGCAAAATAGGAGGACACATAAGAATAAGTAGATCCTGGATCAAATAGAACTGAAGCATCTCTATGGAAAATTGGAATAATACCTGTGATCACAGCATCAGATGACTCGGCCTCGGGCCTAGCTGGAAAAGCATAAAATCGGGGCTGGGCCCCACCACTCTGAATTGAATCTCTGGGACGACCTCTAACTGGCTGGCCTCCACCTCTAATGGTCTGAGCTCCACCTCTAATGGCCTGACCTCCACCTTTAATGGTCTGACCTCCACCTCTAACTACCTGACCCTACCTCTATCTGGCTGAGCAGGCGATGAAGCAACCGGTGTTGGTATGATGGCATGAGAATCTTGTAGAGATCTGTTACTCGCCAATCTAGGGCAATACCTCCTGATGTGACCAATGTTCCCACACTCATAACACCCATCCTGATGCCGTGGCTGCTGAAGCTAAAGCTGATCCTGATGGGCCGGATAACCACTGTAGTAACTCTGGAGTGGTGGTGCACTGATAGGAGCTGAATATGCACTGAATACTGGCTGCCTAGAGTAAGGCATAATAGGACTGTGACTCCCTGAAGCACTGGGAGATACATGAAGTGATGAATGAAACGGTCTGGGAGGATGACCCCTACCAAAATTACCCCGGCCTCCAGATGAGGCACCACTGTAACCACCAAACTGACGAGGGCTCTTATCGGACCTCTGCCCTCTTTCCTGTGCAAGAACCATCTCGATCATCCTTGCGACATTAGCAACCGCCTAAAAAGAAATCTCACCTCCGGTCTCCTTGGCCATCGGATGTCTAATAGGGTGTGTGAGTCCCTCAATGAACCTCCTCACTCTCTCTCCCTCCGTAGGTAGTAAAAAGAGAGCATGACGAGCCAAATCCACAAAATGGGACTCATACTGAGTAACAGTCATACTGCCCTGCTGTAGACGCTCGAATTGCTTGCGGAATTCCTCTCTCAGTGTGATAGGGAAAAACTTCTCCAGAAATAGCTGAGAGAACTGCTCCCAGGTAAGTGCAGGCGATCCGACTGGTCGGGTCAATGTGTAGTCTCTCCACCACCTCTTGGCGGAATCCATCATCTGGAATATATCAAAATCAACCATATTGGTCTCAACTATTCCCATGTTCTGCAGCACCTCATGTCAGTGTTCAAGATAAACCTATGGGTCCTCAGAAGGTGTACCACCAAAGTGAACTGGAAAGAGCTTAGTGAACTTATCCAGTCTCAATAAGGCCTCCAATGACATGGCGGGCCTATCACCGGTCTGTGCTGCAACAACTGGCTGAACTACCCCAACTGGCGGGGCAGTTGGAGCCTGATTCTCGGGAGCCATCTGCTCTGGGGTGGGAGTAGTGGGAGTTTGTGCTCTTCCCCCAGACTATGAGACGGCGGGTGCCACTTGAAATGTACCATTCTGGGCCACACCCTCCATAAGACTCACCTATCAGACTAGAGCGTCCTGAAGCACTGGAGTGGCTATGAATCCTTCCAGGACCTGAACTGGTTCAACTGGTACATTCTGAACTAGAATCTCCTCCTGAATGTCTGCCTGAGGTTCTACAACAGGTGCAGCTGCTCGAGCTCTGGACTAAGCTCTACCTCGGCCTCTGCCTCGGCCTTTAGCACGACCTCGACCTCGACCTCTACCCCTGGTCATAGTTGCCACCGGAGGTTCTGGTCCCTGTCCATCGGTAGAAGTATTACGCGTTCTCACCTTCTACGAGAGAATAAGAGTAGAATGGTTCAATCATCGATGATAGAATAAAATCGCACGACAGAATAAGAAAGAAGTGATATTGTTCCTAAACTTCATAGCCTCTGAGAGATAAGTATAGACGTCTCCGTACCGATCCTACAGACTCTACTAAGTTTGCTCGTGACTCGTGATTTCGGAAAAAAATCTGAAATTCATTTAAATATTCGGCAGTGGGACCCACTTCTTAAATCCCGGAAAACTCACGAAATCCGAACACCCATTCCGATACGAGTTCAACCATATCAAATTTGTCCAATTCCGATATCAAATGGACCTTCAAATCTTAATTTTTTATTTTTGGAAAGTTTTACAAAAATTCCAATTTCTTCCATCTAAATCCGAAATAAATGATGCATATAGACATGGATTTGTGAAATATAATCAATTTATAAGAAATAACACTTACCTAGTTCAAAGTCGTTAAAATCCCTCTTGAAATCGCCCAAATCCGAGACTTAAAACTAAAAAATGAGTAAAAATGGCTAAGACCCGATTTTATGTATTCTGCCTAGTATTTTCGCATTTGCGAGCTATATTTTCGCACCTGCGGTCACGCATTTGCGAGATAAATCTCGCATTTACGAAGTAGGGCTGCCAGGCGAGGTTCCGCATCTGCGGACATTTCTATCGCACCTGCGACGTCGTAGAAGCAACCAAACGACCGCAGAAGCGGTCTCTTCCGCAGAAGCGATTCATCCTTCGCAGAAGCGGTCGCGCATTTGCGCCCCATTTCTCTGCAGAAGCGATGCAACTGGCCAGTGCCCAGGTAGCAGAAGCGACCAGCTTCTCGCAGATGCGGTTGCGCACCTGCGACCACCATTGTGCAGGTGCGATTACACCAGGTTCTGCCAAGAACCTGCTGCTTTAAACATACTCTAAACAATCCGAATTTCGTCCGAAACTCACCCGAGCCCCTCGGGACCTTATCCAAATATCCCAACAAGTCCTGTAACATAATACGGACTTACTCGGGGTCTCAAACCACATGAAATAACATCAAAATTGCAATTCACACCTCGATTCGGACTTTGAGTTTTAAACTTTTCAATTTGCAAACCTCGTGCCAAAACATATTAAATGAATTCGGAATGACTTCAAATTTAGCACACAAGTCATAAATGACATAACGGAGCTGTTCAAATTTTCAGAATCGGATTCCTGCTCCGATATCAAAATGTCAACCCCATGGTCAAACTTGGAATATTTAGCCTTTAAATTGCTAGTTCCGTTAAATTGTCATAACTTGAGTTAGGGACCTCCAAATTAAATTTTGGGCATATGCCCAAATCCCAACTCACGATACGGAGCTACCGGAACTGTCAAAATACTGATCCGGGTCCGTTTGCTAAAAACGTTGACCAAAGTCAACTCACTTGAATTTTAAAACTCTATTTCTCATTTTAATCTATTTTTCACATAAAAACTTTCCGAAAAATTATACGGACTGCGCAAGCAAGTCGAGAAATGATAAATGATACTTTTCGAGGTCTTATAACACAGAATTACTTATTAAATTTAAAGATGACATTATGGGTCATCACAGCATCACCCTTCGTGCATTAAGTGGGTGGGTTGGTGAGGGTGGGGAATAGGGTAGGGAAGGTTGAGAAGGAGTTTTGGAAAATATTTTTCCTTTTTTTGATAAGAAAAATATTTTCCTCCAATTGGAGGAAAATGAGTTGATAAGAAAAATATTTTTCAAAATATTTAAACCAACCAAACATGAAAAAATTAAAAAATATTTTCCGAAAAATATTTTGCTTTATACCAAACACACCCAAGATCAAAATAGAAGAGAAAAATGACGTGTGAATTTGTTTATGGGCAAGAAAGGAAAATTGTGAGTGTGTGCATGTGCGTTGTGGTGGGCAGAAGTGAGTAGAACGTGATGGCCAAGAAAATTGGATATAGTGGAATCTTTTCTCATGTAATTGGTTCATTTTTTTTTTAATTATTACTTTTTCTTTATTGTTAAAGTCAAAAGGAGAAAATCAGTAACTATTTTTGACTAAAAAAACTAAATGAACTAGAATAAACGTGACTAAATAACTAAGATATATTTTGTAATTTTTTTTTTTTTTTGTAAATTAAAACTAAAACTAGTACTAAAAATGTGATTTTTTTTTTGTGGTTTTCAATTTTCTCAAATAAATCCTACAGTGCCAAACTATGTAGATTAAACTTAAAATATATCTACATACTAAAAAGTGATAAAAAAATCAAATATGGTCAAAAATTAAGTGCTCACAGGCTGGATACACAAGTCTTCATAGTTCAAACCTTCAATGCCCTTTCCTCCTTAAACACTCTAGACTCTCCCTGTCAGTTTCTTTAGTTCCTCCGCCATGTTTTGGATGAGAAGGTCCTTCTTAGTTTGTTAAGGTATGTATAGGGTTTGTTTCGGGGTATAGGGTAAGGTTTCCACATATATCGGGTTGTCTTGGTGAGTTTTTGGAACTTGGATATATAGGTGATCATTAATCAAAGTTTGAGGGGGATCGGGGGTGAGTTGTGGTGCATTTTGAGGGACGTTATACGTGGTGGTTTGCGGATACTGGGTTTGATGATGGTGGTGGTGTTGAGGGGTTTGCACTGGTGGCGGGTTAAGGTTTTGAGAAGGTGTGGGATTGTGATACTGGTGCATTGCGGAAGGGTTTTGTGGAGCTATGGGTGTTTGCGGTGGTGTTTGGTTCTGAATGATTGTGTTTTTCTATTTGATGTTAGGAACATTTAGAGTAAGGGAGAAGTTTGCGAGATTTTGGACCTGCTCAAGCTCGCCTTGCAGCTCCAAGATTTTCTGTTCCAACCATTGGATCAACTCATTATGTCCAGGCACACTTCTTCGGTCCGAAGTTTTAACATTCTCTGCCATGGTAGCATTGTCTTTTCGGTTACCACTTAGATCATCCAATTTCCATTTGCCTTTGCTCTTCAGGTTGCTAGGTGGCGGAGGAGGTGGAGGACCTCTGGATCTGGTGTTGTATGCTGATGATGCCAGAATACACGAACCAACCATTGGGAATGGGAGTAATCAAAAGAAACAAAAACAAAAGTTAACTGAGTCAGTAAGACAACGTAAAAGAGTGCTTCTAATATTTAAGCAGATATAATGTAATGTCATGCATTAATTCACGTCCTAATTTGGGGATGTCATTATGCATGAGGTAAGCCTAAGCGACACATAGACTCGGAGAAAAATTCATGCCAACATTGCTTCATTCCATTAATATTAAAAATAAGCCAAATCAATCTTTCACTAAATCGAAATAGTAATGGCATTAAGCCTTATTAAATCGAAATATGATGAAATCTAATCTAGAAAGCAGTAAATAACATTATCTCCTAGTCTACTTGGTCCCCGAAGGACCTACTCCATGCTTGGCTCTCTTGACCTCATCAATCACATTTCCCAGATCGTACATGTCGAGTAGCAAGTAAGTCATTGCCAGCTTCCCTCCTCTATCAGGATCCATGCCTTGACAATCCCAAATACGTGAATGGGATGGCATCTCCCTTGAAATACGCTTTATAATGAACCATGTTGGAAACCTGAGGTATGACTTGTTTCCTCCCAGCTTACCTCATTGCCCTTATAGGAGCGTAATGATAGATGCCTCGCAGCCCGATCAGTACTAAGTGAGTGTTTTTTTGGACCTGATGATGAACTCGCTACTAGGAAACCACCCAAACATCCAATGCACTTGCTAGTCTGTCACATTACTGAAGAAACACACCCAGCCTACAATATTTCCAGGAATTGCAAACCTGTCTGGAATGAATGTCATCTTCTTCGGGTGATGTCTTGCTATGTAGTCATTCAGTGGCCTGCGTAGAAGCTCCTGACTATAATCACCTCTCTAAATCCATCAGTCCTTGCTGTAGATGCTCCAACCTCTCTGTCGACTTATTTGCAATCTCCTTCTATTCTCTGATCTCCTCCATATCTACCTTATGATGT
Organism: Nicotiana tabacum; assembly: GCF_000715075.1. Lineage (NCBI taxonomy): Eukaryota > Viridiplantae > Streptophyta > Magnoliopsida > Solanales > Solanaceae > Nicotiana > Nicotiana tabacum. The sequence continues at coordinate 34,941,576 of NC_134102.1, read as the reverse complement.
TCTAGATGCTTAGCTTCAGATTCGAACACTCTTTTACGTAGACTCTTGTACTTCACATATGCCTCAGCCACCTCATCTATGATCCTATCTTTCAGATTGACCTCGGTTTGAGATCCTCGGCTATGTCATCTTCCAACCATAAGAGGTAGTAGACATATGACCGGTGTGATACATGTTGGGCTCAATAGTCTCTCCCTCCACGATGATCTTTTGGTTCCACATGTGTTGGGCTTCAAACTTGAATGGGATGACATCTCCCTTGAAATCCTCTTTATAATTAACCATGTTGGAAACCCGAGGTATGACTTGTTTCCTCCCAGCTTGCCTCATTACCCTTATAGGAGTGTAAGGGTAGATGCATCGCAACCCGATCAGTACTAAGTGAGTGGTTTCTTTGGACTTGATGATGAACTCGCTACTAGGAAACCACCCAAACATCCAATGCACTTGCTCGTCTGTCAGATTACTGAAGAAACGCACCCAACCTACAATATTTCCAGGATTTGCAGACCTGTCTGGATTGCATGTCATCTTTTTTGGGTGATGACTTGCTATGTAGTCATTCAGTGGCCTGCGTAGAAGCTACTGACAATAATCACCCCTCTAAAAATGTTCTAGCAGCCAAACTTGTAGCAGGAGATTACAACCCTCGAAGTGTCCAAACCCATGCTTGGATCAATCCAAAGTATGGTACATCTCAGCTAAGATCATCGGGGTGATAGTATATTTTTGACCCTCGATACCCTCCATTAAGGTCTTGGCGACTATGGCTAAGCGAGTGTGAATCCTCTCCTTGCATTGGAAAGATCATTAAACCCAAGAAGCATACTATGAAGACATAGACCCGGCGATGTACCCATCCCAAAAAAGTGATGTATAGATCATCATGATGCAGGCTATATGATTTGCTATGCCCATACTGCTCATAGAGAAATTCAAAGGGGATGTATGATTTTTTTAGGCAAACTAGTTCGACGTTCTTCTTAAAACCTAGCATCTTCGGAAAATTGCGTGGGGTGCGATTTTCTGGCACCAATAGACCCGAACTATCCCATGGAAACTTGGCGAAGCCCCCTATTTCTTACAGGGGAGGAGTCATTTCTATGCTGCCAAATCGGAAAACAACCCTCTTTTCATCCCAGAACATGGTGGCCGCCTCAATTAGTCTCGTGTTGGGTTGAACATTCAGCAAAGTTGGCAGGTTACCCAGTACTCTCCTCACATGGTTTATGTCACAGGGTGCAAGGTCGTTCCACCAGTCAATTAGCAGAGGCGGGATATTTTAGACCATACCAAACTTGGGGATTTCGTGCTTCATTCTCTGCAAACAAACAAAAGTTAGCCCTTTCCCCCTCCAGATTCGACTATTTATGCAATAATGATCAACATGTTGACACGTTTTCTTTAAGTAATGCACATAATATGATGGTGTCCTTTGGGATTTTGGAAATCCCGTTGTACTTTGGACAAGGTTTTTTTTAAGCGGGTTGATGCGTCAATGATGTCTCAATCCATAATAGATTTAGCATGATGATGTACATTTTAAATCAGAGTATGGTTTCTTGAAGGGTCTAGACTAGTACTTTCAAGTGGATAACTTGAGAGGGAAAGGCACGGAACCGTCGACTGCACCGTTGATCGGCTAGTCTATCGCTAATAAGCCTTTCCGATTTAATAGGGTGTTTTTTAGGAAAGCGCAGACACTCATAAAGCATCGTTATGTTGATAATAAGCACGAGTGGAGTATGATGTTGAAAGCATGCTTAATGCAAAAATAGTAACACGTAGTCAAATATTTGCATGATGAAGGTGCGTAAAAATAGTAAATAATATGACCAGGGGAAAAGAAAAGAAAAAATAAAGACAAAAGAGAGAAGTTAGTTTAACTCATGAAAATGTGCGAGGGCGTAATTAAATGAAGCAAATAGGGAGATAGGGACGGGAGAGACATGATATAGCAGTCTTAAACAAAGATAAAGGAAATAAAGAGGGGATGTACATGTCATAGCAGTTCAAGCAAATAAGGGAAATAGGAAGAGGATGTACTTGATATAGTAATTTAAAAAAATAAAGGAAAATAAGGGAGAGGATGTACATGTAATCAAATAATCCATTAATCCACATAAGTCAACTTCATTATGGTAAGAGCCTAAGTGTATCCCCAGCAAAGTCGACCTACTGTCGCGCCCCTGTTTCTTTCAAAATCGGGTTTCGACATCTGACAACTCTTTTAAATGGGTATTAAATAAGAAGGGTAGCCACCTAACAATTTTTTAATGTGCGTTAGGGAACCTATTCGCAAATAACTTTGTTAACTACTCTACATCACCCAAGATCGGGTAAGGTCTCAAATTACTTCAAAGAGAAGGTGTTAGACACTTTTTGAGATCCACAAAACTGTGGGTTCTGGCTGAAGTTTACGCAATATGGGATTATCGGATTATAACTATCCTATGTGATCGTGTAAGGAATTTGAAAGTTCTACTGTGATGTAAACAAGTGTAAAGAAAATTGTGCAAGTATTAAACTATAAATAATCAGTACAAGTCTTTGGAGGTTACATGATACAACTAAATTATTGTAAATTCAAGCGACGAAGTGCGAACAATAAACATACAAAGGAGGGGTCCTATGTTTTTTAGCCTAAAGGATCACCTCGTGCAACATAAATAATACTTCGTAACTTTCTTAGGATAGCGGTTGCTCATATTATTTAGCGGGCACAAACTATCATCTCCTGCTACCCAATTATTATGTTAGAGTTGTTTGCCTAAAGCCGTCTAATTCAATTCTAAACTATGTCCTATGCGTGCACTAGCTACCTGTCCTATGCCCATGGTCCAGGAGGCTTTGGACCTACTATTTTGTGGTTCTAGACTTTACTTAGGGTTCTCAAAAATGCTAAAACTAGGCGCATATTCAAAACATGTACGACTACATGTAAAGACAATAAGTGGATCAAGTAAGCCTCCACACATAAGCAACAAAGGCACGTGGGCGGATTCTTGTATTAGGCAATAGACAGTTTTAGAATTAAGACGCATTTAGGGTCGTTAAGTCCTACAGACATGGATTTTATGTGATTCTAATTGCAAGCATCGTACAAGCAACGTTGTTTCTTTAGACTAGCGGATATGCAAATTATAGTTATTACAAACCCTATAGGACATGATCTCTAAATTATTTGTGCAATGAGGCAGTAAAACAGTTCGAGAATTCTGAATTATCA